>NC_134359.1:299137412-299737412 GCF_048569485.1 Anomaloglossus baeobatrachus
GATACATTAAAAGTGAGTTTGAAAGGGATTGAATCGTGATTTTTATTGTTAAATCTACTATCTGAGTCTACCAGTGAGCTGCTGCCTCTGCTCCTGGTATCGGCTGTGGCACTGATGTCACATCGGCAACATGGCCGGCAATCTGTGACCTCAAAGGCTTTGCCCACGTGGATTGAACGTCCTACTGAGGTCACTGATTAGCTGCAGCGCCACTGACCAGTCATCAGAGTTGAAGCAAATACCAGACACTGGAAGCAGCAGCAGAGACTCACGGTGGACTTGGAGATGGTGAGCAGTGATGGCAAGAAGTAACTAGGGTGGAAAGTGGCAGACTGGCTCTTCAGGAGAAGGAGAGCGATGGTGCCCCAGGATTAGGGTAAAGAACAAAGGAGCTGCTTCGATAGTTGGGACCCTAAAACAGCGAAGAGAAGAGGGGGAAGGAGGCAAAGTGTAGGCCGGAGTTGGGAAGTTTGGGTGAAGGAATATTGAGTTTTCCAGTACCAAGCAATTATATGTTTGGAGAATAGAGAGCTCATAAGTGACATACAGTAAGAGCCTGTGGAGGAAAAGGCGCAATAGGGTCTTACCAGGTAGGCAGGAGAAGAGGTGAAGAATGTACTCGCTTATAGGGGTTGTGAAAGGTCACAACACCTAGAGAAGAATGTAATGGTGGAGATAGCTGCAGCATCGGAGATTCAGGCAGATAAAAATCAAAGGAGACCGGTTGTCATCGCCACGCTTTCTTCCACTTCGAAGACAAAAAATAAATCATCTAAGTCTTTATTAGAGGAGCTAATATAAGTAAACGCGTTTCTGGGGTCACAGCCCTTCTTCAGGACAAAATAGCACTGACAAGGATAGTCAAATCCTATCCTTGTAAATTTATATTTGGAGTATGTTGGGTATTAATCAGTCTTTCTTCCTCTTCCAGAATGGAATACCCCGGAGACAAGCTGGACTGCTCCATCTGCCTGAGCCTCTATACAGATCCCGTATCCCTGAGATGTGGACACATCTTCTGCCGCTCGTGTATTGTGAGTGCGCTGGATGCCCAGGAGGCGGCTGGAGTGTATTCCTGTCCTGACTGCAGAGCACAATATCCGGAGCGTCCGACCCTGGAGAAGAACCTGAAGCTGAGGAACATAGTGGAGCGTTTCTCATCTCCTGAGCCTGAAACAGAGGAGACCGGAATCTTCTGCTCAGAGTCTCCTGTTCCAGCTGTGAAATTCTGTCGGTATTGTGAGACGTCCGTATGTGACGACCCCCTGACAGCACATGACAACACATTAGATGACATAGTAAAACCCCCTAGATCTTTTGCTTGCATAAAATGTCCTCTCCATAAGAAGGTTCTGGGTTATTACTACCGGCAGGATGTTTCTTGTCTGTGTGTGTCTTGCTGTAGGGTTGGCGACCACCAAGGACACCAGAAGGAACTTCTAGATGAGGCTTATAAGAAGGAATATGTGGATGAACTAAGCCCACAAAAAGCAATTCAAACAAGAATCCGGACTCTACAGGATCGTACGAGAAAGATCCATGCAAAAGGCTCAGGTAAAAGGAAGAGCATTAATAGGAGATTTATGGACATTATGAAACAACTGGAAGTAGCAGAAAAAAAAGCGCTAACTGAGGTCTTCAGGCAGGAGGAGAAGATTGTGATGCAGCTATATAACCTGATCCAGAAGCTGGAAATACAGGAGAAAAAGCTGTCCAGGAAGATGCGTCGTGTCACTGACCCATTTAGGCTCTTACAAGAAAGTTACATTACAGAGGGTAGTCTTGGAGGTGTTGGCGACACAGGGGGAGATGGTGGAGAGGTCGGTTCTGAGGAGGATCTAGATGAGGTTCTGATCTCACTGACCTTAATCCGACCGATCAGGGATATTATCACCAGTATAACATCAGATCTCGGGGTCCCTGTCACAGACATATTGCTGGATGTGGACACTGCTCATAGATGGGTGAAGATATCAGAAGATCTGAAAACGGCAACAAGATCTGAAGAACAGGAGAGGCCAGAATCGTCAGGAAGATTTGTGGATTACTCCCAGGTGTTAAGCAGATGTGGCCTCTCCTCAGGACGACATTACTGGGAGGTGAAGTGGAACCAGATAGGATTATGTGGCATTGGACTATCATATCCCAGTATAAAAAGAGAAGGAAATAAGTCGAAGATTGGACTGAATGATAAATCTTGGTGTTTGGTTTTGTATGATGGAGAATATGGAGTATGTCTCAACTCGCATATACTAACCCTCAATGTAATCCAAAGATGTCCAACACTTGGTCTCTTCTTAGACTATGAGGCCGGGCGTCTGTCCTTCTATGAGCTGTGTGACCCCATAAAACACTTGCACAGCTTCACCGCCTCATTCACTGAACCCCTACATGTTCTCTTCTATGTGACTGATGGAGCTTCTGTAACAATAAGAAGCTGAGGCCGAGATTTAATGTTAATGGGTGACTTGTCCAGTTGTTGACCGTTCATAATTAATGGGTTCCGTCCATCTCACTAAGTGGTGGTAAATGGATAGGATATGCCATAACGGGACTTTCTTAAGGCTTTCCACGATGTGTATTTTCGTGCACTAAAAAAACCCGGTGTATTAGATTAGATTAACTTCAAACTGCATGGGATTTCTCGATTTCACCGCCACTGCCTTTAAAATACGGGAACTGACGGGCGCCGCAAATTTGAAATCCACAACCTAAAAACGTATCTTCTGGTAAATATACGTTTCTTTGTGGCTTTTGCCCATAGACTTCAACAAGACAAAGAGTCTGCAGATAAAAAAAAACAAAAAAACCCCCCACACTGTTCTGCATCAGAAAAAATGCATATAATCCATACATATAATTAACAGGAAGTTTTCATAGCCGCAGTTTTATTTAAGATGTGACCTAATACAAATGCCCTGAAAAGACACAAATAACCTAATTTACCAAATAGGAGCAGTAAATCTGCAACCGGAGTCTCAAATCCTCATTGTGTGAACAAGGCCTAAAAGATTGTGGCTGCCCTCATGGATTTACCCCGGTGACTCGAATTCTCGGAATCAGGAGATCTTCACCCATCACAAATTGATAGTATATTGTAGCTACATGTACAAGCTTTATAAGATGGAAAAGCGCTTTAGGCCTCAATCATTTGTATGTGATATTTATCGTATGTAAAAACATGGACTGTTCATCAGTGTCGTGGTTACCATCTGTGATCATCTCCGATCCTTTACAGTGTAATCATGTACCGCGCACTGATGCCATCTTTGTTTTTTGTTCCTCCTTTAATTATTTTCAGACCATTCAGTCTGCAAAAGACATGGACAGGTGACTTGTGGATATCTAAATGAGGCCCATAATGTCCATAACATTTCTAGAGGACCAGAGAATGTCTGTTTCCTTATTTTACTGATTTTTCTTCTAGGTTAGCGTGTTGTCCAGAAAGGCTCCCAATGTCCATGCTAAATGTATCTGTAATGTTGTCTATGGCATCAGTCCCAATAAACCTGTGTGTATGGACGTCCCGTTGTCAAAGCTGTTTCTATATTGACCGTTTATCTTTGAACTTGCTACTAGTGCTAACCATGCTTTGTACTAGTGATGAGCGGGCACTACCATGCTCAGTACTGGTAACTAGTGATGAGCGGGCACTACCATGCTCGGGTGTTCAGTACTCGTAACTAGTGATGAGCGGGCACTACCATGCTCGGGTGCTCAGTACTGGTAACTAGTGATGAGCGGGCACTACCATGCTCAGTACTGGTAACTAGTGATGAGCGGGCACTACCATGCTCGGGTGTTCAGTACTCGTAACTAGTGATGAGCGGGCACTACCATGCTCGGGTGCTCAGTACTGGTAACTAGTGATGAGCGGGCACTACCATGCTCGGGTGTTCAGTACTCGTAACTAGTGATGAGCGGGCACTACCATGCTCGGGTGCTCAGTACTGGTAACTAGTGATGAGTGCGCACTACCATGCTTTGTATTCATAACAAGCAGTTGGATGCTCGGATGGGCATGACTCTTACACCTGAGTAAAGTGGAAGTCAATGAGGGACTCAAGCAATTTTCTGGTAACCGTTCCGGAAAAAATGCTTGAGTTCCCCATTGACTTCCCTTTTTTTTTTTTTTTTTTATTCGAGTCGCACCCATCAGAGCATCTAACTGCTCCTTGTGAGGAGTATGGTTGTGCTTGCTCATTACTACTAGTAAGTAATGAGTGAGCGTGTCACTGCTCAATACTCTCTCATGTATGCATTAAGGCTGCTTTACCCACAATATCGTTAGCGATGTGACACGCCCAGATCGTTGTCGATTTGCCGAGATCGCTCATAGGTTGTTTAGTAGCGGTCACACGTACACATCTCACAAATGACGCTACATCGTTCAGCGATATATTGTTTGACCAAGGCGGTCGTGTGGATGTTGTTCGTTGTTGGCAGGGCGTGAAACGTAGCAATATGTCTGCTGCGTTCCAAACGACGAACAATATTTTGAAACTGAGCGACATGTCAACAATTTTCACCTTATTTGCGATCTTTCGGAGTCGCACGTAGGTGTCACACGCAACGACGTCGCTAACGATGACGGAAGCGCGTCACGAAAACTGTGACACCCCACCCCCCGACGACCTATCGTCAGATAAATCGTAGCGTGTAAAGCGGCCTTAACATTCAGCTGAGTCTCAAGGGTGCTCGGCTGTGTCATTCATGAGGGATTTGACCATCAGCTCCATCATGCAATGATGGGAATCGGCACCGCACTGAGTCTTTGGCTCTCACTGAGTGTCAGAAACCACCGGGGGGTACACTCAGAAATCCCCCGCGCTGGCTACCAGTACGTCACGATCGGGGGGTACCAAGTGGGGGGGTCACCCCTCCTTTATACCTCCCGACCGACAGACAGAGCACGTGACGCGCTCTCTAGCGCCCCTCTTATAGTCAGGCCAATTATGGAATTGCCCGACGATAAGCAAGGAGGCCGCTATACTACTTATGCCGATTATTGAAGGGTCCCCGGTGAGAGTAAGGTATATATTCCCCCGACCTCCGCGGGCGGAATATATAATATCTTCCCGAATCTCACTGGCCTCCCCACAATAATCCTTGGCACAACTCGCTGCCACCAACCGCTTCACGGTAACTATTAGCCGAACACACAGACGTGGGATTCAAGATCGAGATAACAGAACAGCCCAAGATTAATTATATAATTTAATCGCCTAAAGCACACTAGAAACTACAATATATACAATAGGGAATCTACAGAATATACAGTTATGTCAGAGTACAGTTACAGATAAAAGCATGGGTTACAAACAGGCATACAATTCTATCAGTTACCTTGCGTGTCTGGCCACAGGGGGGCGCTGTAGACCAGGTTTCTAGGAACTCCCTCCACAGGTCTTTCCCAACCAGGCCCCCGAGCGAAAGAACACTGGAAAATGGCCGAAGTAGGGTTATCAACCTGGGCACATCCAGGTCCCCTCCTACCTTAGTGACCTCACAGGGAAGCACTGCCACTCCCCCTGCATGGATCAGAATTATCCAGCAAAGGGGATATTGCCCATAACTTTGCCTGGGAGCGTCGTAGGCGGACGCCAATGCTCTCATTGTGACAGTTATGAATTTAGCTACAGAACGAGGGGACTCATGACCTGTCTGCCAGTTCCCCATTGGCTGATATCACGCCTGGGGCATTTCCCAATGTCCTGCTCCCATAAAAAGGGGGTGCCGGCATCGTCCACATGCGGAGACACCATTTTTATGGTTGCCATATTTATCGGAAATATGGCTTGCGAGATATGAACCATTTTTTACTGGAGTCGTTCTGTCTGGCTATTTCCATAGCCTTGCTAACTAGCTAGCAGCCCCCACTACAGAGTCACGGCAGGGAGTCATCCTGTGTCCATTGTCCTTAAGCCACCTCATTTCCATATCACAGGACATGGCCATGGAGTTTGTTGCTAAACCAGTTGTGTGAAGGAAAGGGGGGTGACACCAGGAGGGGGCTTCCTGACATGACTTGAATATCATGATTTATCGTCCTATCTCCGGATTTACCTCACACTGAGGGTAATAATGTTTTCGGGTGCAGTGGTGTCCATCCCCTGGAAATGCTGTATGTGGGCAGAGGCGGTCTGTCCAATAACTGACTTCCATTATACTCGAGCCCATCAGATTCCAACCTGCTCGATTCTAGAAAAGAACACTCAAGCACTATAGTGCCCACTCACTATTACTAGTTAGTGCTGGATGCTCCATAGACCTGACAGTGCTTGCTCATTACTTATAGTTCTGGTTTAGGCCTCTTTCCAGCACCTAAGTGTAGGAGTGCTCTTTACTTAAGTTGAGCAGGGTGGAAGCTCTGGGCTCAACAAGAGTAACGAATATAATAGAAGTTAAGGATTGGGCAGTTGGGCTTTTGTCCACATACAATCAGTCACAAACAAAGCATTGGGGGGGGGGGGGGGGTTAACACATCCAAATGTGGTGTCTTTATCACCAATAAGACTACCCTGGAGCTGGCACCCCGGGCAGGTCTGGTCAAACGTAAAACCCGGGGATCCCCTGGTGCACCCACTCCTGCCCAGCACCGCAGCTCTTGCCTCCTTACAATGCTTGCTGGTGCTGCCCTGTGTGGGTGTGGTTTTTTTTTTTTTCTTTCTTTCTTTCTCTTCCACCTTCACCTACGGCCGCCGGTGGGGCACAGGGCTGCCTGTGGGGCTGACCAGCCCTCACCTGTACCCTGTGCTGTCTCCCTTTCCTTTTGGTTAAGCTTTGCTGTATAATGAAAAAGGGTGCACAGCTAAACAAACATTACATACATGGGGGGGCTTCACAATCCAGGGCCTCACAGTAAATGTCTCCCTAATTTACTGTGGGCCCCTTCCCCTTCCCCACTGCGTCACCTCTAATTTCCTCTGGGGTCCTCACAAAGGCGGAGGCGGCCCCCTACCGACATCTGTACATGTTAGGCATAAGTTAGTAGCAGGTGTATGGAGCGGGGGTCTCAGGGGGATTTCACCCTATACTCAGCAGGTAATGGCTGTGTCTTACAGCCCGGACCTGCCTCTAAAGACTGCGGTTGGAGTAAGGTGCTGCCTGTGTCGCGGGCGGAGGAGGGGACGCAGCGCTCTCCCACTGCTCGGGTCCGGCTGCTGCTGCGGCCTGCTGCTGCTCGGTGGCTCGAGCGATGGGCCGGATCCCGGGGACTCGAGCGGCGCTCCTCGCCCGTGAGTGAAAGGGGATTTGTTTTTGGGATTGTTTATTGTCCGTGACGCCACCCACGGTTGTGGTGATTGTGTGGACACCACCGCTGCTCTGTATGGGGATCCCGGGAGCGGTGACAGGGAGCAGCAAAGTTGTTGGTTCTCCCCTCCGTGGGTAGGGGGTGGTTGTCCCGGGGCCCAGTGATGAGGTATGGTGGGGCCGGTGCAGGGCTTGGTGGGGTGCAGGGACGCGGGGGCAGCGCTGTGCCTCACGGTACTGTGGTACTCACTCAGCCTGAGACGGGGACACAGTTCTCGGTAAAACACACGGCTGGAAAGACTGTTCCCACGGACGGCTGCTGTTGCTTTTCCCCGGTAGTTGACGGTGACGGTCTCTGTCCCTGCACCTAATGAAATGTTGGTAGCGATGGGTTCCCACCGGTAACCCGCTCCCCCGGCTTGGATATGGGCCGGAGGAGCCCCTCTTTGCCCGCAGGCGCTGGCCCTGAGAAACTGGTGCCTTGGCGGTGTCTCTCTCCTACGGTCGGACTGTTGCCTTCAATCGGGACTTAGTTGTTGGGAGACCCAGGAGGTCCCCTTCACTGACGGATTTGGCAAATTCACGGCGACTCTTAGCCTTGCCGGGATCCGAAAGGCCCCTGCCAATGGTGCTGGCTTCTCTTCGTATACCATTCCGGTACCGCCAGGCCACCACCCGTCCACGGTCCTTTCGGCAACCTCCGATCAGCCTCTCCTGCAGACGGTCACCGCCGTCTGCTGACCTTGCTGTCTCAGTCCGGGGCACACACCCGGACCACTTCAGGCTTTCTCAACTGTCACTTTCTCTGTCACTTCTACTTCTCTCACTTGCTCCTCTACCACTTCCTTCTCCAACCCTCACCAAACTCTATCTCCACTGCCTGGTTTTCCCGCCTCCAGGACTGTGAACTCCTCGGTGGGCGGAGCCAACCGCCTGGTGTGAACATCAGCCCCTGGAGGAAGGTAACAAGGATTTTTGGGTAGCTTCGGTGTACCTATCCGGGGTGTAGGGTGTGGTGGTGTCATGACCTGTGACCCTTGCCTTGCCCAGGGCGTCACACCTGCGGTTCTTAAATTCTGATAGCGGCATTAACAACGTGGTGGTGTGGCGCCCTGGACAAGCCAGGTCGTCACAGGTACTACACCAACACACCCCACACCCCGGCTAGGCACACCGAAGTCAAACACAAAATCCTTGTTGCCTCCCTCCAGGGGGTGGGCCAGGTGGTTGGTCCCGCCCACCAAGGAGTTCACAGTCCTGGAGGCGGGAAAAGGAAGGCAGTTCGGATTTGGAGAGGAGTTGAGGATGAGTGAAGTGAAGTGGTAGGAGAGGAGACTGAAGGCGTCCAGGTGTGTGGCCTGGACGGAACAGCAAGGTTGGCAGACGGTGGTGACCGTCTGCAGGAGAGGCTGATTGGAGTGAACCGTAAGGACCGGGGACGGGCGGTGGCCCGATGGTACCGGATCGGGGAACAAAGAGAAGCCAGCACCATCCGGCAGGGTTTACGGACCCCGACCAGGCTAGGAGTCGCTGTAAAACTGGTCAAATCCGTTAGCAAAGGGAACTTCCGGGGTTTCCCAGCAGTCAAGACCCAATTGAAGGCAACAGCTCACACCGTAAAGGGAAACACAGTCACCGCCAAGGCTACAGTTCCCAGGGCCAGAGCCTGCGGGCAAAAGGGGCTCCCTCAGCATCCATCCAAGCTGGGGAGCGGGTTTCCGGTGGGAAGCCATTGGAACCGTAAACACAACACAGGTGCAGGGAAAGGCACTCACCATCAACCTACCGGGAGGAGAACAACCGCAGCCGTTTGTTTGACCAGAGACTTCGTGTGAATTACTGGCTGAGTGAGTACCACCGTGCCGTGCGGCACAGCGCTGCCCCCGCAACCCTGCACCTCGCCAGGCCCCGTAACCCGCCTACCATTCATCCCTACCCCTCACCGGGCCCTGGGACAACCAACCCCCCTACCCACGGAGGGGAGAAACAACATCCAAGCTGCTCCCGGGATCCCCGTCCAGAGCAGCGGTGGTGTCACAACCTCACCACAACCGTGGGTGGCGTCACGGACAATATCCCTAAACCAAACCACCCCCATTCACTCACAGGCGAGGAACGCCGCTCGAGTCCCCGGGATCCGGCCCACCGCTCGAGCCACCACCGAGCAGCAGCCGGACCCGAGCAGTGGGTGAGCGGAGCGTCCCCTCCTCCGCCCGCGACAGTGGCATAGGGGAGCGTCATTCTATGCGCCCATCAGCTGATGTGATTGTGAGTCTCTGATAGGTTACGATGACATTGGGAGGGGTCTGTTGAAGACCCCTGTGTCTGCATTATGGAGCTCCCTGGACACCTCCCTGTGGTCGGGCACCAAAGACTGCAATGAATTTTACTATATACAGCCGTGCGGGTGTATAACAGTATACGGATCAGATGATCACAGGTTCAGGTCCCCCCAAAGTGATATCAATACAAATGTCGTCTTGTCCTACAAAAAAAGCCCCCACACAGCTCCATCAGCTGAAAAATGAAAGCGTTACGGGTCTCAGAGAAAATGGCCCCAACCCCCCCCCCCCACACACACATTTTTATTTTTTTTTCCTCTCACTGCTAAAATATTACAAATTTGGACATGTTGGGTATCTTCATACCTGTACTTGTAATGAGAGTTATACTGCAAGATCTTTTTTTACCAGATAGTGTACGTCGTATGAAGAATTCCTCACAAAACAATGTCAGAATTGTGTTTTGCGTGAGCAGGTTACGCTTAGCTCACGCTCGCAGCAGGTGACGCTCGACTCGTGCTCGCAGCAGGTGATGCTCGCAGCAGATGACGCTCGGCTCACACTCACAGCAGATGACACTTGCAGCAGATGACGCTCGGTTCGCGCTCGCAGCAGGTGATGCTTGTAGCAGATGACGCTCGGCTCATGCTCTCAGCAGATGACACTTCCAGGAGATGGCGCTCTCAGCAGATGACGCTCGGCTCACGCTCACAGTAGATGACACTCGCAGCAGATGACGTTCGGTTCACGCTCGCAGTAAGTGATGCATTCTCCCATGTAGGAGACTCAAGCGTCTCTGCATGACAAATTTACATGGTGCGGAGAGGAAACCGCTCTGCAGGTCAGGTTACGCAGTGTTAAAAAGAAGTACAGTGGGCAGGAGATTTCTATAACTCCCATTCACTGTGCTTGTATTGTAGGACGCAGCAAAAATATGCTGCTAACACTGACCGTGAGCACAGCCTTAGCTTCCAAGCCAGTCCGGGGGTCCGTGCTGCACAGTTACATTACATTCTACAGTGTTGGGTTCTGTACTGGAAATTGGAGTCTAGGAGAGTAATAAGCAGCACGGACCGGTATATAATAGTATACTAGTATATGGACGATTTGCCCGCTGTGGTGCAGTTGTGTCGCACAGGGTTATGGGGTACTCGGTCCCGGGCGGTGTATAACTGGGGAATGTCACTTTGGTGGCCGTTGCCCGGTTCCGTGCCCTGGGTTTTTTTTGAAAAGGGGAATATTTACAGGGGATTGTTGAATGAAGTTTATACGTGACGCCACTTGTGGTTTGCAGCTGTAGAGATGGCGCCGCCGCTGCACCGTTTTCACTATTGGGACTGATGTTAGACCCTCCGCAAGCAGAGCCAGGCCCCAGAGGATGGGTGTTGCAGGTGGGTATTGAAAGAAGGTAGGCCACAACAGGAGTTTGGTGTAACTGGTTCTTTTTACTCACAGTAAGCTGGTAACTAGTCACCCGAGGCTGGCTGGTCTTAACCGCAGGTCCCCGTAGTCCCAGTGCCGGTTTAGTGACCTGGTGGCTTCTTTCCCCTGCATGTCTCTTTGGTTGGTGGGTCCCCATGGCGTAGAGCAGCTGGGGGTCCCCTCCTGGTCTTCTTCTTCAGCAGTCCGTATGATGGTAGCGTGAACCCTGTGGGGTTGGAGTCTCTGGTCCTGTGCCCGGTTCTCCCTTTGCTATTGAGTCCTGAACGTCAAGGTCAGTGAGGTTTTTGGTGGTCCCCTCACTGTGCAGATTTTATCAAGTCTGCCTGGAGCTTTTGTCTGGCCTAGTATTCTGTACCCCGTTGGTGCGTAGTTCCAGGAGTACTCCACTGGCAACTAACCGCCTGGGCCCTCAGGTCACTGTTCACTCCGGTCAGTTCGTCTGCTCACTTTCACAGTCTCTCCTCTACTTCCATCATTACTGTGTGTCTTCTTCACTGTCTGACTCTCCACTGTCTGCCCCTCCAACCTGGTTGTTTAGTGGACTGGAGTGGCTCCACCTCTAGGCGGCCATCGATTGGTCTGACCCTATCCATGTACCATTCTATGGGGGAAAACAGGGATTACCTGGAGTGTTTGTGTGTTACCGGCACTGGTTTTCCGGGTCCCTAGGGGGTAGGCCCTGCTTCCCGGTGGGGATGCAGTACCTTGTAGCTCCCTGATGGCTTCAGGGGCGCTACACAGTATATAGAGGATGTGCCCTGTGTGGTGTAGTATATAGAGGATGTGTCCTGTGTAGTGTACTATATAGAGGATCTGTCCTCTGTGGTGTCTTATATAGAGGCGGTGTCCCGTGTGGGGCAGTACATGGAGGCGGTGTACCGAGTGGTGCATCTTGTTTTAAAGCTAAGAGACTCTAAACACCGATTTGTCCAATTTGAAAAAAGTGGTCCTCTTTATGGATTGAATGTAGATGTCCCCTGTCCATCACTCTTGCTTCAGACTCGCTCCACCAACCAGCAGTTACTCCCTGGGCACAATCCAGAGGTTCCCGCAGTAAGTCCACATTCGTGGTTCTGGGATCCTAACTGTTGGTATTGCTTCCATCAGCATTCAAATCCTAACCACACCTCACGCCACACCCTGTCAGGCACACCAGTGGGTGGTCTAGCTGGAACAGGGCCACCCGCCTAGGGGTCAGGCAGACTGGTGGGAGAGAGGAAGTCAGAGCTTAGAGTCAGTTCAATAGTAGCTCCCAAAGAGTGAGGAGCTGGGAGTTGGAGCTCCCTGTGGGACTTTTGATAAGTCGCAGACAGTGGTCTGGGACTGAAGGAATCAGAGACCTGGTTGCAGGGTATTGGAGAAGGGTGCCCAGACTTAGTTTTGGAGAATGGTCGGCACCGGAAAATCTAGTAACCAGACCGGTACCGAGCACGGCAGGGTACTGGACCCTAGATCAGGGAGTAGCTTCACGTAACCTGATAATTCACCTGTGGAGGATAGTCTCTTTATGAACTGTCCCCAAGAGCTCAGAGATTGAAGGCACCAACACAACGAGGGGGATAGGGCTTTCCAGCTTATGCAGCCTGCAAAGATCCCAAGTGTCAGCCATCGGCTCCAGACCGCCAGCAATACCAACGGGGACGGATTCCTGGACGAGCTCCCCAGAGTGGCAGCGGCACCCAGAGACATGGTTTACTCCTGTGTCAGAGTCTACTTAACGGTCGCATCAACATCCACACAGCCTGAGTGAGTACGCTGCTCTCCCTGCGTCCTGCCTGCACCACACCTCCCAACTTTTGAAGAAAGGAAAGAGGGACAAAGTCTGCGGCGTGCTGCATGCCAATTTTTGACCACGCCTCTAGCCACACCCCTAGCCACACCCATTCATCAGTAAGGGTCATTCAGCAGATGCCCCGGACTGTTCATTCACATTCATAGCAGCCAGAATTTTCTTATATTTATGTGTCACTATATGACATGTGGCTTATTTGTGCCTATAAGGCCGTGGTCACACGCTGCATAAATCCTGTTTCTTTTTCTTTCTGTCGCCACCAAACTACACAATAACAATCCTCTCTGGTTTTTCCATTTTTGCTGCATTTTTTTTCTGCCTTTTCTCCATTATTTAATGTGTTTTTGGTTCAGATGTGAATCTGCGTTTTTAAGTGTTTTTATTGTAGACAAGCTTTTTCCTACTTTATTTTTTCAGCTCCACATAGAAACCTCCAGAGAAAAAAAAAAGCATCAAAACTGCAGAGATCAGCGGCGTCTTTTCATGGAATCACATCCACTTCACTTGGACAATTAAACACAGCAGAATAAATGTGCAAAAAAACAGCAGAAAAAAATGCAGCATTTACACTACATGTGAACACGGACTAAATTTCCAAGCAAAGTGGATGAGACGTCATGAAATCTCCGCCCCTTTTGCGTCTAAAGACGCCGCTGAACTGTGCGGATTTGGTGTTTTGTTTTTTTTTCTTTATAATCTTCAGGATTCACATTTGCAACAAACATGTATCAGGGGACAATGCATAAAAAATACCGCAGACACGCAATAATCAGAGGAGAATGTTATCGCGCTTGTGGTTCGGACAGTGGCTGAAAAAAACCGCAGCATTTACACTACGTGTGAACATGGCCTCAGTGATACATTTTTATTACATTTATTATGGGTTTTAATAAAGAAAAATAATAACTTGCGCCTTTTTTTTACGCCATTTACCGACTCCCATAAATAATTTGATCGCTGTGTTGTTTGGGTTGTTACGATTACAGGGACACTAAATATGTCCATGTTATTTGCTGATTTGTGATGTTTATTATTTTATTAAAAAAATGTAATAAAATTACATTATTATTTTTTTTTTTTATTATTTTTAGTAATTTTATTAGAAGAAAAAAAATTTCTTTTCCTCTCCCTGTAGAATAGAGGACATAGAGACGCTGCTCTGTACAATGAAGCTCTGTGTCCTGTGTGAGAGGCTGCTGTGCAGGTCCATATACGTAAAATCCTCCCTCTGACATCGTCATTCCTAGTGGCTCAACAGCTAGAAAAGCTAGAAATTCTAGGAGGAGCTGGACACATGTTTGAATCCAAGGTGGTGAACATAAAAATAAATCTTTTTGTATTTTTTTCCCTCATTTCTTTATAGTAGTTTTATGGGAACAAATGAATCTGACTCTTTCCTTCACCTACAAAGAGATGCAGTATCTCTATCTATCTATTATATATCTATAATTTATCTATCTATATGTCTATGTCGTGGGCGGCGGGGCGCTGCGCTCGCTAACGCTCGGGTCCGGCGCTTCTGCTGCTGCTGCTCGGTGGCTCGAGCGGTGGGCCGGATCCGGGGACCCGAGCGGCGCTCCTCACCCGTGAGTGAAAAGGGGGAAGGCGGTTTGGTTTGGGGATTGAGTTCGTGACACCACCCACGGGTTGTGGTGAAGATGGGCACCACCGCTGCTGGTGACGGGGATCCCGGGAGCGATGTTAGGGAGCAGCTGGGATGTTGTGTTCCCCCTCCGTGGGTAAGGGTGGGTGGTCCCGGGGCCCGGTGAGGTGACGGGGAGGCAGGGTTGGCGAGGTGCAGGGTTGCTGGGACAGCGCGGCGTGGTGCCGGATGGCACTGGTGTACTCACTCAGCAATAGATACACAAAAGTCTCCGGTAAACCAAACAGCTGAATTGGACGGGTCCCGCAGCCGGCTGCAGTGTCTCTCCCCGGACAGGTGATGGTGGCTGTCTTTCCCTGCACCTTTGTGATCTGTTTTGACTCCGATGGCTTCCCACCGGTAGTCCGCTCCCCGGCGTATAGGTGCCGGAGGAGCCCGATTTGCCCGCAGGCTCTGGCCCTTGGATCTCTAGCCTGTGGCGGTGGCTGTATATCCTCACGGTGCGGACGGTTGCCTTCAAACGGGACTTGGGTAGTTAGGAAACCCCTGGGATTCCTGTCACATTCGGATTTGACTATTAACGACGGCTTCAAGCCTGGTCGGGGTCCGATGGCCCTGCCTGTGTGCTTAGCTTCACTCCGTTCCCCGGTCCGGTACCGGCGGGCCGACGCCCGACCCCGGTCCTTTCGGCTCTGCGGAGTTCCACCAACTCCTGCAGACGGCCACCACCGTCTGCCAACCTTGCTGTCCGTGCCTGGGCTGCGACCCAGACACTTCAGTGTTACTCCTCTCACTTCCACTCCAAACTCTATCTGACACTTTTCCCGCCTCCAGGACTGTGAACTCCTCGGTGGGTGGGGCCAACCGCCTGGCTCCGCCCCACCTGGTGTGGACATCAGACCCTGGAGGGAGGCAACAAGGGTTTTTGTTTGACTAAGTGTTACTGCCTGGGGTGTGTGGGGTTGTAGGTGTTCTGTCTGTGGCTACCTGGCTAGTCCAGAACGCCACATCTATCTATCATGTCTGTATCTATCATATATCTATATATCCATCCATCCATCCCTCCATCCCTCCCTCCATCCATCCCTCCCTCCATTCATCCCCTCTATTCAACCATCCCTCTATTCATCCATCCCTCTATTTATTCATCCCTCCCTCCCTCCATCCATCCATCCATCCCTCCATCCATCCATCCCTCCATCCATCCATCCCTCCATCCATCCATCCCTCCATCCATCTTTGTAGCTGAATAATCTACTTCTGGTTACTCAACTGCAATATAGAAATAACCAAAACTTCCTATGCTCTTCAATATAGGCAGTGGCTCAGTGGTAGAGCTGCTACCTATGGAACAATGAGGTTCATGGGTTTGAGTCTCGGCCGCCCTGATAATCCAGAGCCGATGAGAATTTAATTAATTTATTCACTGCACTGAGGGGAGAAGCAGAGACATCACCTGTGAGCCACGGGACAGACATGAAAAATTGGGGCAGTCCCGCAGAATCCGGGACGGTTGGGAGGTATGCTAAACCTTCACCCTCCAAAGTCCCGGGGCCTCCCCTACCTGTGGAGCGAATGTCATCTGGCTGCCCCACTCCATCTCCCCTGGGTACTCCCAAGACCGGTAGCGGCGGTACTCACCTTACCGCAAACCATGGGTGACGTCACAAACACTTATTCCCTGTAAATAACCCCCTTTCATTTTTTAGTAGCCGCAAGCCCCCGGGTCCGAAGACCCTCGAGCCACGGCAACCCTGGATCTGAGCAGTCCGACTGCTGCAGGCGTGGTACAATTACATTTTGTTATGAATAAAAGTTTTGTGGCTTCTTTGCTTTCTCTTATTTCTTGTTCTGGTGGTGGATTCTCTATACTACAAGCAGGTGGCGCCACTACAACTACTACAACTCCAATCCAACCCCAGACCTTTGTTATGCAATTTCTTTCCAATCTGAGTTGCAGGGGTTAATAGTGTCTTCTCAGAAAGTCTCCGCCTCTGACAAACTTTCACTTTCGGTTCCTGCTCTTTCACTCTACAATGGCATCTGCTGAGCTGAGCTGAACTGCTCCATCTGCCTGAGCCTCTACACAGATCCCGTATCCCTAAGATGTGGACACTTCTTCTGCCGCTCGTGTATTGTGAGTGCGCTGGATGCACAGGAGGCGGCTGGAGTGTATTCCTGTCCTGACTGTAGAGCAGAATATCCGGAGCGTCCGACCCTGGAAAAGAACCGGAAGCTGAGGAACATAGTGGAGCGTTTCTCATCTACTCAGCCTGAGATGGAGGAGACCAGAATCTTCTGCACTTTCTGTACAAAGTCTCCTGTCCCGGCTGTAAAAACATGTCTGCAGTGTGAGACCTCCATGTGTGAGGAACACCTGACAGCCCACAACAAGATAGTGGATCATATATTAACAGAACCCACCGCCTCATTTGGTCACAAAAAATGTTCCCTCCACAAGAAGGTTCTGGAGTATTACTGCCCGCAGGACGCGGCTTGTCTGTGTGCGTCTTGCTGTCTGGTTGGTGAACACCGAGGACACCAGGTGGAGCTTCTAGATGAGGCTTCTGAGAAGAAGGAGAACCTGAGGAAATATCTGGATGAACTAAACCCACAAAAAGAAGAAATTCAGGCAAGAGTCCACAATCTTCAGGATCATAAAAGGAAGATCCAGGAAACAGCCTCTGACAAGAGGAAGAACGTCAGTAAGATATTTATGGATATTAAGAAGAAGCTGAAAATGGCAGAAAAGAAAGTGATAAGCAAGGTCTCCAGGCAGGAGGAGAAGATTGTGTCCCAGATATCTCATCTGATCCAGAAGCTGGAAATACAGGAGGACAATATGTCCAGAAAGATGCATCACGTGGAGGAGATGTGTGGTGTCACCGACCCAATAAGACTCTTACAAGAAAGTGACATTACAGAGTGTAGTCATGGAGGTGAGGAGGACACAAGGGGAGATGGTGGAGAGGTCAGTTCTGAGGAGGATCTGGATGAGGTTCTGATCTCACTGACCTTACTCCGATCTATGAGGGATATTGTCACCAATGTAACATCAGAGCTCGGGGTCCATGTCCCAGACATATTGCTGGATGTGGACACTGCTCATAGATGGGTGACGGTATCACAAGATCTGAAAACAGCAACAGATTTAGGAGTACAACAAAAGAGACGAAAATCATCAGGAAGGTTTGTGTTTAACCCCCAGGTGTTAAGTAGATGTAGCCTCTCCTCAGGACGACATTACTGGGAGGTGGAGTGTAGCCTGATAGGAAGATGTGACATCGGATTGTGCTATCCCAGTATAAAGAGGAAAGGAGAGGAGTCTGGTATTGGATATAATGATAAATCTTGGGGTTTGGCTTTGTATGATGAAGAATATGAAGTATGGCACAACTCAGATGTAGAGACCCTCAGTATGACGTCAACGTGTCTGACACTTGGAGTCTTCTTAGACTATGAGGCCGGGCGTCTGTCCTTCTATGAGCTGTGTGACCCCATCAGACACTTACACACCTTCACCGCCTCCTTCTCTGAACCCCTACATGTCGTCTTCGGTGTGGTCGATGAAGCCTCTGTCACAATAAGAAGCTGAGGATGACATTAAATGTGAGTGGGTGATTTGTCCAGTTTTTTGTTCATAATTAATGGGTTACGTCCATCTCTTTAAGTGGTGGTATATGGATAGAATATGACATAATTTTCTTGACTTTCTTAAGGGTTTCCACAATGAGTATTTGGTGCATTTTTGACTCTGTGTATATTTGTGCACAAAAAACCCCAGCGTATTACATTAACTTCAAACTGCATGGGACGTCTCTAAGGCCGGCTTCTCACTTGCGAGTTTCGGACTGAGAAAAAAATCGCAGCATGCAGCATTTTGTAGAGTTTCTTGCGCGAGTCTCTCCAATGCAACTGTATGGGAGCGTAAAAAAAATGCATGTCACACGGACCGGCACTCACACCATCCTAGTGACATTCGTTTTTCTAAATACATTAATCGCATATTTCTCAAAACACTGGAAATGAGTGAGGTCTCACAATCATAGAGATTGACCGACATTGTGAGACATCACTCATTTCCAGTGTTTTGAGAAACATGCAATTAATGTCAGTCGTTCTCTCCCTCTCTGTCTGTCGGTCTCTCTCTTTGTCAGTCTCTATCTCTCTCTGTCCATGTCGGTCTATCCCTCTCCCCCACTCTCTCATACTCACCGATCACCAGCGCAGCGTTGCACGGCGTTCACACTGCTCCGGCGGCTTCTCCTCTTTTGAAAAAGCCGGCTGCTCATTATTCAATCTCGTATTCCCTGCTTTCCCCGACCACCGGCGCCTATGATTGGTTGCAGTCAGACACGCCCCCACGATGAGTGACAGCTGTCTCACTGCAACCAATCACAGCTGCCGGTGGGCGTGTCTATATCATGCATTAAAAAAAAAAATTAAAAAAAAAAATTAAAAAAAACGGTGTGTGGGCCCCACAATTTTAATACCAACCAGGGTAAAGCCACACGGCTGCAGGCTGGTATTCTCAGGATGGGGAGCCCCTCGTTATGGGGAGCTCCCCACCCTAACAATATCAGCCAGCAGCTGCCCGGAATAGCCGCTTCCATTAGATGCGACTGTCCTGGGACTTTACCTGGCCATCCCGAATTGCCCTGGTGCGGTGGCAATCGAGGTAATAAGGAATTAATGGCAGCAGCCAATAGCTGCCACTAAGTCCTAGATTAATCATGGCAGGCGTCTCCCCGAGATACCTTCCATGATTAACCTGTAAGATTAAAAAAATGAAGACATACACCCAAAAATCCTTTATTTGAAATAAATAATAAAAAAAACAACCTCTTTCACCACTTTATTCAAGACCACAAATACCCTTCCATGTCCGTCGTAATCTACAGAGGTCCCTCGACGCTGTCAGCTCTGCTACATCGGAAGCTGACAGAGAGCGGTCACAGACCACGACCGCTCTCTGTGAGCTTCCCGCAACGACTGAAGTGAGTCGCGCTATCAGCGATGACATCACTCAGGTTACCCGCGGCCACAGATCTCAGCGGGAGGACTTCTGCTGTGGCCGCGGGTAGCCTCAGTGACTGCACCGCTGATAGTGTGGCTCACTGCGGTCACTCAGGGGATTTGCTGTCACCGGTGAGACCTTCACCGGTGACCGAAAATCAGGCCACGGCACACAGACAGAGCCGCGGGATGACAATGAAGTTGTGTGACGTTCATCCGACTTCATTCTGATCGTGCGGCTCTGTCTGTGTCTGCTGTCAGCGGCCATTCAGCTCTGCTACATGGCTCTGTCTGTGTCTGCTGTCAGCGGCCATTCAGCTCTGCTACATCGCTCTGTCTGTGGCTGCTGTGAGCGGCCATGTAGCAGAGCTGAATGGCAGATGACAGCTGCTGAGAAAAAAAGGATCACACACGTATTACACACGCTATGCAAGTCATTAAATAATTAAAAAAAAAGGATCGCACTTGCGTTGCACTCTGACCTAAGGTGAACTAAAATCAGCCGAGTTTTTTTCAGCCTAGTCGGACAGATTTTACACGCATAGGTGTGTTTCCAGCCTAAGGGTTTGCTCACGGTAGCGTAGTGCCATTTGGCCTTCAAAAAACATGGCCATGTGACTAGCCCCATAGGCTATAATGGGTACATGTTCTATCACTGATGGAGCTCGAATGTGACTTGTGAACTCTCAACTTATCCGTAAATGTCAATGGCACATCTAGGGGACCAGAGAAAATATGAGTGTTTTACTATTGCTCAGGGTTTTGTGATCTTTCAGGAGACCTCAGGCCGTTTCTGTACCGTGATTTCCATCTATGTTTAGTCCAGAGAAGTTCCCAACGTACGAGTTAAACCTATCAGTATGGAGGCTTCTGTATGGCATCTGTCACATTAAACCTGTGTATAAGGAAGGCCTAGTGAGTAAACGGTTTCTATATAGATAGTTATCATTAAAGCCTCTCAATATAAACTGAATAGGTCTCCGGTTAAATAAAGTCTCTCACCGACTCTAAAATCAGGAGTTGTGAGTGGTCAGTGACCAGGACAGAGGATTGTAGGAGTTCTGCTCTGCAGCGCCGAGTGCTGCTGATGACCACATACTACTTTACTTCTACGCCTTTCCTTATGGAAAATGTAATATACTGGTATAACACTGACATCCATATGGTTCATTGTATAAAATGTTAAACTATGGGGTATGCAGCTCTTGGTGTAAGCTGGGTGCGACACATTGAAATCTAAGAATAATAATATATTTATTCATTTATATAGCGCTATTAATTCCACAGCGCTTACATACATTGGCAACATTGTCCCCATTGGGCCTCACAATCTAAATTCCCTATCAGTATGTTTTTGGAGTGTGGGAGGAACCCGGAAAACCCAGAGGAAACCCACGCAAACACGGGGAGAACATACAAACTCCCTGCAGATGTTGTCCTTAGTGGGAGTAAAACCCAGGACCCCAGCGCTGCAAGAACAGGTGTATGTGTGTATATATATATATATATATATATATATATATATATATAACCTAATATATAAAGCTGAATGTGTGTATGTATGTATGTGTGTATGTATCCGGGATTGGCATCTGCACCGTCACAGCTACAGCCACAAAATTTTGCACACTCACACTTCTGGACCCCGAGAGCGTCATAGGCTATGTTTTGAGGGGAAATTTTAACCCCGCGCTTTACAGTTATTCACCAAAAAACCTGCCTCAATTAAAGCGAATGGAGCTGGGAGCCATAGTGCTGTTACGGGGGGCTGTCTGATAATAAAACCCAAAGCAATATCAGACAGTCAGGGTCCACCGTGCAAAGACTCTGCTGCAGACTATGGCAGAGGATAAGGGGTATATAAGTGTGCCACTGTAAATAGTAATAGCACAAGTGCAGAGTGCAATACCTCTTTTAAACTCAGAGGAATATAATTAGAAAATAAACCAATTCCTCCCTTACTTGGAGGGTGTGTGGTATGGTCTCTGTTAATGGTCACAGAGACAAAAGCAGTGAGTGTGAAATGGCACCTACCTAGGTCCGTTCCTCTAGCGGTGCCAGGTGACGGACAGCAGCGTAAGCCGCACAAAGCTCCTACCTGCGTTCGCTCCACTAGTGTGCGAGGACACGAACCACTAGATATGGCACCTGCCTAGGTCTGCTCCACTAGTGGTGCAAAAGAGACGGACAGCAGCATAAGCCGCACAAAGCTCCTACCTATGTTCGCTCCCCTAGTGTGCGAGGATACGAACAACTGCCAGACGCAGTATAAGGAACGTTACCCTAGCGGCAACGTCCACCTACGAGTAGAATCACAAGGCCCAGCCGGACCATGTGCCTCAGGCACCTGCCTATGTCCGCTCCACTAAGAAGTAAGGATACGGACCGCAGCCGAAGCTGTAAGGTATAAGGACACTACCCTGCCGGTAGCGCTCACCTCACATAGACAGAGAGATGCCTAGAGGGACGTGCACAGAGCGTCTACTCTCATGCATGAACCAAGAGGACTGAGCGCCGGGCGGCGTGCGTCAGGGTCTTATATAGACTCTGTGCCTCATCCAAGATGGAGGACACCAGAGCCAATCCGCTGCCAGAACGACAGCAATGACGTCACGCTGGCCTATCACCGAGCAAAGCGTCACAAGCACATGACCAGCGACCAATCGGCATAGAAGGTGTCAGAGACATGTGACCACGTGTCACAAGCACTTGACCAGCGGCCAATCAGCTCAGAAGGTGTCAGAGACATGTGACCTCGTGTTAGCGATGATGTCACCCGCACATGTGCAATGGCTCCAAGATAGGACTTAGTCTCCAGCGCTTGCACATGTGCAGTAGCAAGAAATCCGAACATAGTCTCCAGTGCCACAGCAACCGTAACAAGTGCAGCCAGAACTTCAGAAGAATGCGCAGCCACGCCCTTATATGGAATGTTGGCATGTCACAATGCAGCCAGGGAAAGAGACAGACACAGACAGGGAAAGAGGCAGACACAGACAGGGTAAGAAACAGACAGGGTAAGAGACAGACACAAAGAGACAGACTGACAGGGAAAGAGAGGGAAAGAGAGAGACAGGTTAAGAGACAGACACAGACAGGTAAAGAGACAGACAAAGAGACAGAGACAGACACAGGGAAACAGACAGAGAGGGAAAGAGACAGAAAGAGTAAAAGACAGGGAAAGAGACAGAGGGAAAGAGACAGAGAGGGAAAGAGACAGACAGGGAAAGAGACAGGGAAAGAGACAGACAGGGAAAGTGACAGAGATAGACAGACAAGAAAAGAGATAGATAGACAGACAGGGAAAGAGATTGAGACAGATGGAGAAAGAGACAGAGACAAAGAGATAGAGAGAGGCAAAGAGATATATACAAAGGGGGAGACAGACAGAGAATGGGAGAGAAACAGAGAGACAGTTACTCTCCTGGGCAGCGCCGGGTGCTATGTTGTGAGGCGAAATTTTAACCCCACGCATTCCAATTTACCAATCAATTTTGCCCCTATCTACATAATGGGGAAAAAGTGAAACAAAAAGTGTTGGGGGCAAATTGACAGCTGCCAGATGTGAACAAGGGGGACTTAAAGCTTGGCCAATTTAAATAAACAATTTAATAATTACATTTCTATCTATTTGTTTTGTGATTTTTGTGTGCAGAATACATTTTTGTTAATACATTCTATTATGTTAACAGCAGGCGAAGCCGAGTAGTACAGCTAGTATATATATAAAGATGATGCAAGAAGATCACGTTTTGAAAGTCGGAGAAGGTTGTCCATTGTTCTAGTTCCCTCGTTGACCCAGAGGAGCCTCTGCAGGTCGTCAGCCTCGTGGTCCTTTCTGTTGTTTTCTGCATTGCATTTCATTATTGTGTTACATGTTTCTTTATATTCTCTTTTTTTTGTACCTTTTTATTGTACTTTTAATATTAAAGCCTAAAACTCCCACCTTTGTTCCTGGAGTGATCTCTGAAGTGTTTATACACTGGAACATCATTACATAGACTGTTATAGATTAGGGATGAGCAAATCGGCAAATATTTAAGCTTGAAGATTCGTTCAGATTTAGGCTGAATCCACGTGTCCTGTAATCACCCATTAAAACGGATCCTGCAGAGATCCATTGACAAAATGATTTCTGCCAGATCCGTTTTTTTTAACATTGGGGTTTGTAGAGAACAGATCCATTAACGGATTCCTATTTATCTTCCATTTGACATTAATCCTGTAGGGGAAAAAACCCACAGCTGCTTTACAAATGCAATAATAACGAATGACTAAATAGCAATTCATAATAAATCCATTCTCCATAGACTCCAATGTTAAAAAAATGGATCCGGCTGAAATCAGTAATTTAACAACGGACAAAAAAGTTGTTTGCAGAAGTTTTTCACACTGGATCTCTCCAGGATCCGATCTAATGGATGATTACACGACATGTGAACTCAGCCTCATCCAGTAACCGGATTATCCCTCCCAAGGTTTCTGCAAACCCCAGAGCAGAATAACCCTAGGGTGAAAATAATACTTACCCCAGAGCAGAATAACCCTAGGGTGAAAATAATACTCACCCCAGAGCAGAATAACCCTAGGGTGAAAATAATACCCCAGAGGCAGATTAAGAGCAGCAAGGGCCCCCCAGCCCTGATATACCATGTGACATGTCATACGATCCCCTGTCATAGGTCACGTGGTAAACGCACAGGTGCACATCTGCGGACGTACATTTGTATCCCTTGTGTACGGCGCTATATGTAATAGAGCTGGGGGTGAGAAATTAATTTTTCCAGGGGGCCACATGAGACTCCGTGACGGTTGGGAAAGACTGAACCAAAAGGCTGAAATTAATTCTGCTCAATATTAAGATGAACATATTAAATATAATTGTTTTATATTAATATTAATTCCATCACTTAATATTGAGCAGAATTATGTATGCTGACATCCCCCTTGTATACAGTATGAGCCCCCACACAGACCCCTATATACAGTATGAGCCCACAGACAGCCCCCTATATACAGCAGGAGCTCACATATAGCTCCATATATACAGGAGGAACCCCTACATAGCCTCTCTAGAAACTGTATGAGCCCCCACATAGCCCCCTACATACAGTATGATTACCCCACATAGCTCACTACATAAATTGAGACCGTACATAGCACCCTATATACAGTATAAGCCCTCACATAGCCCCTATATACAGGATGAGCCATCAGACAGCACCATATATACAGTATGAGCCCTCACATAGCTCCCTATATACAGTATAAGCCCTCAAATAGCCACTAAATACTGGAAGAGCCCTCACATAGCTCCCTATATACAGGATGACATTAAAAACAAAAATCTACTAATCTCCCGTTCCCCCGACGTTCTGCTCTGGTCCCCAGGATCCACTTCTTCCTGTGGCCGGGAGGCGCGTACATGCTGGCTGTGGAGATGTTATCATACCAATATGTCGCAAAAGTGACAGCGTGAGTTCTCCTGGAGCTGCACCACTATTCTGTATTGCCAGCAGCGGAACTCTGGGAAAGCTCCCGGCCCGCAATCATTGGCACATAAATCATTATAATGAGGGTAATCTGGCAATGGGGCTACCTGAAGCCTCGGCCTGGGCAGTATCCCAGATTTTCCTCATTATAATCCGCCTAAGCTCACCACCTTCCTGGCCCTCCCCTTCTCCGCCCAGTTGCCCGCTTAGTCCTCACAGGTCTGGTGACATCTTCCATCACAGCAGATCCTTATGTGACATCACGAGGCCTCGTCATTCCTGGCGGCTTTGAAGACCAGATGGGTCCTGTGAAGAAGACACCACCAGAACTTTGAGTGTCTGTATGGAGAAGTTGAGGACCAAGGAGGAGAATAGAAATGTTTTCAGCCCTTTCTCTGCCTTTTTTGAATCCAGAAATATGACAGCTGGCAGCCACCATTTTGCTGAACTTGAGTGAATTCAGCCTCCACATTAATTCTTTATCCAAGAATTCAAAGAAAAACTGAATTTCCCGATGCACGTGGAGGACTCAGAGGAATTTAATTCTGGAGGGGTCCACTTAAAAAACAAACAAACCAAAGATTGGAAAAATGAATAAAAAAATGCTTGAAGGACACTTTCTACTTATGTCTATTATTAAAACCACTCTGCTCCTCAGATGTTCGGACTTTTGAGCATTTTTTTTCCACTTTAGGTTTTAGAAAATGCCTGGGGGGAGAAGACAGAGAGCGTTTAGGACATTGTGTGACACACCTCCGTGTGTCACAGCTCTCCAGCTGTGTATCTAGGATGCCGGGCATTGGTTGGATCCTCTAGCGTGTGTCATGGATGGTGGTGGCTGCGTCTGGCACCTGGCGCTCCGGGGACAGTGAAGAGCACGTGGCCAGGGATGTGCGGGGATTACTGTCCCCTCTCTTTAGTGGTGTTCAGTGGCGTTATCACATGGTGTTAATGTGATGGAGAGAGCCAGGAGATGCTTTAACCGTAAACCAAATTAACTTTACTTGATTAGTAGCCAAAAGGTACACAGCCATAGCTGATTCAACATGTTCAGATAACACAGCTCCACAGACAGACAGCAACCGATTTAGAGCGTCACACATGAGGCGTGATGGCAGCGAGTGCAGACAGAGCCTATCCTGCTCACAAAGCTGAAACAATAGAGGTGCATTCCCTCCATCCCACTGGAGCGGTGTTCTCCAGCAGACCCCATGTTTCCGTTCTCTCCACCCTTCATGTATAATAGGTTCTCCTGTGTGCCCATCTTCTTTATGGGGACTCCTTCCAGGGCCATATTGCTCCTATGTCCATCAGCTTTAAGTTTCAGGTAAGTTAAAGTTGCTGTGCAGACCAGGACCTTCCATCTGCCTAAAGGGGTGCAAGTCCTTGGGGATCCTACACGTGGGTTCGTGTCTGTCCGTTCCCATACAGCCCTCTGGATGGTATTCTGCAGCAGACACCAAGTTTATGTTCTCTCAACCCTTCATGTATAGTAGGTTCTTCTGTGTGCCCATCTTCTTTATGGGGAACCCCTTCCAGGGTCGTATTGCTCCTATGTCCATCAGCTTTAAGTTTCAGTCAGCTGGAGCGGCGTTCTCCAGCAGACCCCATGTTTCCGTTTTCTCCACCCTAAATGTATAGTAGGTTCTCTTCTGCGGCCATCTTCTTTATGGGGGTTTCGGGTCTGTCCATTCCCATTCAGCCGGCTGGAGCGGCATTCTCCAGCAGACCCCATGTTTCCGTTCTCTCCACCCTTCATGTATAATAGGTTCTCCTGTGTGCTCATCTTCTTTATGGGGGTTTCAGGTCTGTCCATTCCCATACAGACCACTGGAGCAGCGTTCTCCAGCAGATCCCATGTTTCCATTCTCTCTACCCTTCATGTATAGTAGGTTGTCCTGTGTGCCCATCTTCTTTATGGGGGTTTCGGGTCAGTCCGTTCCCATTCAGCCGGTTGGAGCGGTGTTCTCCAGCAGACCCCATGTTTCCGTTCTTTCTACTCTTCATGTATAATAGGTTCTCCTGTGTGCCCATCTTCTTTATGGGGGTTTCGGGTCAGTTTATTCCCATTCAGCCGGCTGGAGTGGGGTTCTCCAGCAGACCCCAAGTTTTCGTTCTCTCTCCCCTTCATGTATAGTAGGTTCTCCTTTATGCCCATCTTCTTTATAGGGGTTTCGGGTCAGTTTATTCCCATTCAGCCGGCTGGAGTGGGGTTCTCCAGCAGACCCCATGTTTCCGTTCTCTCCACCCTTCATGTATAATAGGTTCTCCTGTGTGCCCATCTAATTATGGGGGACTCCTTCCAGGGCCGTATTGCTCCTATGTCCATCAGCTTTAAGTTTCAGGTAAGCTAAAGTTGCTGTGCAGACCAGGACCTTCCATCTGCCTAAAGGGGTGCAAGTCCTTGGGGATCCTACACGTGGGTTCGTGTCTGTTCGTTCCCAGACCCCATGTTTCTGTTCTCTCTCCCTTTCATGTATAGTAGGTTCTCCCGTGTGCCCATCTTCTTTATAGGGGTTTCGGGTCAGTTTATTCCCATTCAGCCGTCTGGAGTGGGGTTCTCCAGCAGACCCCATGTTTCTGTTTTCTCCACCCTACATGTATAGTAGGTTCTCTTCTGCGGCCATCTTCTTTATGGGGGTTTCAGGTCTGTCCTTTCCCATTCAGCCCACTGGACGGCGTTCTCCAGCAGACCCCATGTTTCCATTCTCTCCACCCTTCATGTATAGTAGGTTCTCCTGTGTGCCCATCTTCTTTATGGGGGTTTCGGGCCTGTCCGTTCCCATACAGCCGGCTGGAGTGGGGTTCTCCAGCAGACCCCAAGTTTCCATTCTCTCTCCTCTTCATGTATAGTAGGTTCTCCTGTGTGCCCATCTTCTTTATGGGGGTTTCGGGCCTGTCCGTTCCCATACAGCCGGCTGGAGTGGGGTTCTCCAGCAGACCCCAAGTTTCCATTCTCTCTCCTCTTCATGTATAGTAGGTTCTCCTGTGTGCCCATCTTCTTTATGGGGGTTTCGGGCCTGTCCGTTCCCATACAGCGGCTGGAGCGGGCTTAGAGTTCCCCTATGTGTTGATGTGCACTGGCTGAGCTCTGACTAAACTCTGAGGTAACTTAGACTCCGCCCCCCGAGCTGCTCTGCCCAGCAACTGACTCAGGGGAGATGTTAACTCCTCGTTACCTGAGATAATGCAGCGATTACAGAAAATATAGGGCAAAACTCCTATACAATATATAATATCATAAAACGTAACGAAATCCCCAACTCTGGGGCAACACAACTATAGCGGCTCCTGATATAATCTGCTCCAGACCAGGCCCCGGCCAATCAAAGGCAGCAAAAACCTCATCACAAAAATGGCAATTTGTTTGTTTTTTTTTTATAAAACCTTTCAGGTTAAGGTAGAGTGTCCACCATAGCCCTGTTCTCCCATAGGAAGACAGAATATGGACACGTCTTAATCATCATATAAGGTTCTCCTCACAAAAATGGCAAATCCTCCGAAGAGCCGCTGATCCTGGAGCTGCTTCTGCTGGAAAAATTGTAGTTTTTCACCATTTAAATAAATAAAGACTGTCCCGTCCTGTCAGGACTACATTTCCCATGAAGCCTCAGTGCAGCTCAGGTGATTGTGATTGAAGGTTTATAAGAACTGGAGGAGTTCACTGGTGGCAAAGTCTAATGGTGGAAGGAGATCCTGCAGGTGAGTGCTGAGCTGTGTATCTAATCCTGTCCTGTGTGATACTGTCTTCTGAGCCGTGTATCTAATCCTCTCCTGTGTGATACTGTCTGCTGAGCCGTGTATCTAATCCTGTCCTGTGTGATACTGTCTTCTGAGCTGTGTATCTAATCCTCTCCTGTGTGATACTGTCTGCTGAGCCGTGTATCTAATCCTGTCCTGTGTGATACTGTCTTCTGAGCCGTGTATCTAATCCTCTCCTGTGATACTGTCTGCTGAGCCGTGTATCTAATCCTCTCCTGTGATACTGTCTGCTGAGCCGTGTATCTAATCCTCTCCTGTGTGATACTGTCTGCTGAGCTGTGTATCTAATCCTCTCCTGTGTGATACTGTCTGCTGAGCTGTGTATCTAATCCTGTCCTGTGTGATACTGTCTGCTGAGCTGTGTATCTAATCCTGTCCTGTGTGATACGGTCTGCTGAGCTGTGTATCTAATCCTGTCCTGTGTGATACGGTCTGCTGGGCTGTGTATCTAATCCTGTCCTGTGTGATACGGTCTGCTGGGCTGTGTATCTAATCCTGTCCTGTGTGATACGGTCTGCTGGGCTGTGTATCTAATCCTGTCCTGTGTGATACGGTCTGCTGGGCTGTGTATCTAATCCTGTCCTGTGTGATACGGTCTGCTGGGCCGTGTATCTAATCCTGTCCTGTGTGATACGGTCTGCTGGGCCGTGTATCTAATCCTGTCCTGTGTGATACGGTCTGCTGGGCCGTGTATCTAATCCTGTCCTGTGTGATACGGTCTGCTGGGCTGTGTATCTAATCCTGTCCTGTGTGATACGGTCTGCTGGGCTGTGTATCTAATCCTGTCCTGTGTGATACGGTCTGCTGGGCTGTGTATCTAATCCTGTCCTGTGTGATACGGTCTGCTGGGCTGTGTATCTAATCCTGTCCTGTGTGATACGGTCTGCTGGGCCGTGTAGTCGCTGCCTCCACACAATGCTACAGAAGTCCCCCTGTACAGAATCCTCCATATGAAAAGGACTATGGAGATGTAAACCAATTGTTTAAGAGAACTGAAGTCCTCAGTGGTTGATGCCTTTTAATGGTAACTGAAAAGATGGTAATAGCAGCTCCAGACTCATCAATATAACATATATATTCGCTAAATACAACAGTTTGTCCTCTTGCCATACTGATAGTTCTGCTTCACATAACTTGTCTTTACTGCTCCATTCTATGTCCTGTTGTGTATAAATATGTGACTCTTCAGATTTTGTGTTATATTGAGCCTGATGAAGAGACCTGAGTAGTCTGGAGCTGCTATTATTACCATCTTTTCAGTTAGCCATTAAGAGGCATCAACCACTAAGGACTTCAGCTCTCTTAATTTTTTTTTTTTTCTCTACGTCTAAGGCTAGTTTCACACTTGCGTTGGACGGGATCCGTAGCATTGCGTTGTGTGACGCATGCAACGGATGCGTTGCATATAGTGGCACAACGCATGCTACAGATAGTACAAAATAACGCAATCCGTTGTAGTTCTTTTTTTTTTTTCCCTTGACTTTACACATCTGAGCATGCGCAGTTGTGTAAAGACAGCTGCGTTAACTGAATCCGTCAAATGACGCATTCTAATGGAATCCGCCACCATAGGCGTCCATTATAAAAATGGACGCCTTAAGGATTCCTGCAGGTTGCGTTTTTTTTGACACTCTGCCAAGTGCAGAAAAACGCTACATGCAGCGTTCCATCCGCCCGACGCAGCGTCAAAATAACGACGCTGCGTCGTCCAGCGGATGCAACGCAGACACTTGCGTTGCAGTGCGTCGTCCATACAACTCTATGGAGAATAGCGCAGTCCGTTAACGGACTGCGCTATTCTCTATAGTGACGGAATGCGCTGAACGCAAGTATGAAACTAGCCTAACACGGTTCAAAGATATATTTTTTTTTTTTTTTTTTACCTGTATCAATATGGAGATGTAGAAAGCAACTTGTAATATTGACCACTAGATGGCAGCGAAGCTCAGTGTAATTGGGTAAGGGAGAAGATGCTCAATATAAGCGGTGATGGAGATGATCAATGTTAGGCTATGTTCACACTGGTGTGTTATTTTTCTACAGCCAAAACCTGTGATTTTGGCAGTAAAAAGATCCCCCCCCCCCCCACCTTGATGCAATTTGTTTCCAGTATATATTTAGTGTCATTCACCAAAAAATGTAGTAGTTGTAATTTTTGTATTCTTGTTTTCAATGGTGCAAAAAAAGATAATTGACACGCTGCTTCTTTCAAAAACGCAGCAGTTTTTACATTTCAGAAATCTCGCACACAATTGCCTGTACCTGAAATCATAGCTTTTGCTGATGCTGTAAAAGCAGCTATTTGCAAAAAACGCAATGTGTGAATATAGCCTAAAGCTGAAATGGAGACTGTGGCTCCTGGAGGCCGATCAGTAGCCTCCTGTGAACTGCTATTAAGAGTAGACTGTAGTTATGTGTGTCGCGGGCGGAGGAGGGGACGCTGCGCTCTCCCACTGCTCGGGTCCGGCTGCTGCTGCGGCTGCTGCTCGGTGGTGGCTCGAGCTGTGGGCTGGATCCCGGGGACTCGAGCGGCACTCCTCGCCCGTGAGTGAAAAGGGTGGGGATTGATTGTGGGGATTTGATTATTGTCCGTGACGCCACCCACGGTTGTGGTGATATTGGTGACACCACCGCTGCTCTGGACGGGGATCCCGGGAGCGATGACGGGGAGCAGCTTTGATGTTAGTTCTCCCCTCCGTGGGTAGGGAGTTGGTTGTCCCGGGGCCCGGTGATGGGGTAGGGATGGATGGCGGGTTACGGGGCCTGGTGAGGTGCAGGGTCGCGGGGGCAGCTCTGTGCCGCACGGCACGGTGGTACTCACTCAGCTAATTATGAGGATACAGGTCTCGGTAAAACACACTGCTGGATGGACGGGTCCCACAGACGGCTACGGGGTTGTTTCTCCTGGCAGGTTGGTGATTGTCTTTCCCTGTACCTATGTACTGTAAACGGTTCCAATGGGTTCCCACCGGTAACCCGCTCCCCAGCTTGGATATGGGCTGGAGGAGCCCCTTTTGCCTGCAGGCTCTGGCCCTGGGAACTTTAGCCTTGGCGGTTACTGTTTCCCTCTCTCGGTTGGACTGTTGCCTTCTGTCGGGTCTTGGCTGCTGGGAAACCCAGGAGGTTCCCTTCGCTAACGAATTTGGCAAATTCACGGCGACTCCTAGCCTTGCCGGGGTCCGTAAGCCCCTGCCAGATGGTGCTGGCTTCTCTTTGCGTACCGGTCCGGTACCGCCGGGCCACCGCCCGTCCACGGTCTTTACGGTAAGCTCCAATAGGCCACTCCTGCAGACGGTCACCACCGTCTGCCAACCTTGCTGTTCCGTCCGGGCCACACACCCGGACCAACTTTAGTCTGCTCAGCTGCCACTTTCCTTCCTTCCACTTTCACTTCCCTAGCTAGACTGTCTGCTTTTCCCGCCTCCAGGACTGTGAACTCCTTGGTGGGCGGGGCCAACCGCCTGGCCCACCCCCTGGTGTGAACATCAGCCCCTGGAGGAAGGCAACAAGGGTTTGTGTCTGACTTAGGTGTGCCTGACCGGGAGTGTGGGGTGTGTTGGTGTTCTCTGTGGCCCCTGGCTTGTCCAGGGCGCCACATGTGCATATTGGCATTTGCAGATACATTGTTGAAGAGGCTGTCCTCTTTATGAAAAATGTGTTTAAAAACTTTCCATAGTCTGTCCATGGGTCTACCGGTGGATTTCCCACCACTGCTCCTGGTATCAGCTGTGGCACTGGCGTCACATCAGCTGTGTTGCTGCCGATCTGTGACCTCAGTGGCTCTACCCATCTGGATTGAACGTCCTGCAGAGCTCGCTGATGAGCTATGCCATTGACCCAATATCAGAGTTAAAGCCAATACCAGACACCAGGAGCATAAGCAGAGACTCATTAGTGAACCCAGAGGTGGGCTGGAGACCAATAGTCTGACAGAGGACAACCCCTAAGGTACTAATTAGGAGGAGGTTGATTGCCTCTGAGCTCCCAGCAACTATCTGTTTAGTAGCCTTGTGTGGAGGACAGTCGCAGTGATGGTGTAGACGGGTAGTGGAGGACGTAGGCTGGACTTAGTCCTGCTGCTGTGATGCTCTCCGTCTCTCACTTTGGCCCGGTCCTCTCCACAGAGCAAAGGGATGGTTGGTGGTGCTGCTGGTCAGGTGAGTGGACATAGGCCGGAGTCACACTTGAGAAACTCGCGTGAGTCTTGCAGCGCATCACCCGGCATGGACGCACACTCTCCGGACAGGAGTGTCTCAGCTGCATAGAAATACATACAGCCGATCCACTCCTGTCAGGAGAGTGTGTGGCCATGCCAGGTGATGTGATACGAGACTCGCGTGAGTCTCTCACAAGTGACTCCAGCCTTAGTGTGTGGAAGCCATATCTCCATGCAGGTCCTCAAATGATCCAGGTGATTTCTGCCGTGGATTGATGGACACAGATTCAGTTCTTATTCAATAGTCTTTTTTTTTTTTTTTTTTTTTTTAATTAGTTATGCGCAGCACTTCAGTCTTATCATTACTGTTGGGTGCAGTACTTCAACATTGTAGGCCAGTACACTTTACTTAAACTGTTCTCCTGCAGACTTCTCCTTGGCTCTTGGTACTCCTGCTCTTACATGGATATCGCCTTCACTTGCTGACGTTATGGTTCCACCTGCCATAGTAAAGTCCTAAAGTTCTGCTTGGCCATGGTCACGCCCAGCCCTGAAGGCTCAGTCTACTAATGGTCTTGCCTACCTGTACTGCCATAGGACAGTTCATTCACTTAGCTTCTCCATGCTGACCTGTTCGCCCAAGTCTCAGCCCTCTGCTAGAAGACTAGTCCTTCTGGACAGTTATGACCTAGGATGCCTGGTTTTGGGTCTGGTACTCAGTACGATCGTAGAGAGCTCCTCTGCTGTTCTGTCCGGGGTTTTTTGTTTTTTTTTCTGGGCCTTGCAATGTATTCTGCCTATCCTATCACGAGAACCTTTAACACCTTACCAAGGAGCAGTACCTGAAACCACATATGCAACATAAACTGAAGAAAAAAATCAGCAATATCGACATTATTCTGTCTACTGGATGGGTCTTCAGGGTTGGGGTGCACAGGTCCAGCACTCTTAAAACAGCAAGAAATAACCAGGATGAAAAGGGGCAGATTGGTTTATCAGTAACTGGAAAGAAAAATGCTGGTGCCCCAGGACTGGGATAAAGAACAAAGGGAACTGGTTAAGGAGTTGGGACAGATGGTGCTGTGGGGACCCTGAGAGCAAAGAGAAGGGGACTGAGGTAAAGTGTAGCCCAGATTGAGGAAGCTTGGGTGAAGGTATGCCTGGTTTTCCAGTCCAAGGCACTTATTTGCTCTCTACTCGGCATATAAGCGATATATACACTTTAAGTATCAATGAAACCTGGGAGAGCTGTGGACAGGAGGAGCCAAGGCCTGGAAATCAAGTGTAAGGCAACAGGGCAGATTCCACAGCACCACACTGACACACCCTCACCGGGGCCTGGGGGTTACTTGTTGCCGGGCCGTGGTTCCATTTCTGGGACGCTGTGGTGGCAAGGCCTGGTTCTGTGACTCCTGGCGGTGTCAGTTAAAGTAGAAATGATGGGGATGGTGGTTCGGGATGCTATCTATGGTATGCGAAAAGTTAGGTGCCGCCTCTGGGGCAGATGGTGACGCAGCTTGGTTGGTTTAGCTCGCCACAGGTAAACCTGGGCCCCAGGGTGGATGGGGGTAGTAGCTGATGGCAGAGATGCAGGGCCGGAGGCACAGGCAAATAACTGAGTGACACAGGGATGCAGTCTCAAGGTTTTTTTCTCACTATATAGCAGGTTCCAAGGTAACATGACTAGTGGATGACCACCTTGGAGTGCTGGGTTCCACTGTGATGGGCTCCAGCTGATCCTGGGTAGTTCGGTGGTAAAGTCCAGTGCACCTTATGAACCTTCCCTGGTCGTCTTCCTGCACTGACTGCTCTCCTGCCTGTTCCACTCCTACGCACAGTGCCCTGAGCCGGTGTCTGCGGGCCCTGTCAGGTGGCTTGAAGCTCTATCCCTTGGCCCTATGTGGTCACCTTCCAGCAGATTAATGTACGAAGTTGGCTTTGGTACTAAATGTGTCCTCAGCCTCTGGTACTACTAGCGGAACATGTTGGTTCTTCTCCTCTAATCTAGGGACCAGTCCCTGTTCTGCAGCAAATTCCTTCCACTCCAATGCTGTATGTGGAACGAGGCCACAGGAGTGTGGCACAATTTCCTGTGGACCCCTTCTGTCTTGTCTCTGATTCAAGCTGCACCAGCTCCAGACCACAGGTCTTCATTCCTCCACTGCTCCTTGTCAACTCTGACACTACACTTCCCCCAACTCACTAGACTCCACCCCCAGGCTGTGTCAGTTTAGGGGGGAGAGAGGTACAATCACAAGTGGTGGCTAAACGTAGCATTAACCATGAACCAAGCCATAGCCCTGACCCGGTGGAGAGCTGCTAATTGAGGTGTTTTGTTTGCATATCGGTGGTAGACCTCTTCCGTACTCCGGATGGGATACCACATCTCTGGCTGTGGTGCAGTACCTCTGTGGCGACTGAAGCCTCACAGGCGCCACATGACCTGTGAACACCGAACCCTAAGACAGGAGAAGGAAAAGGTGAATCCCATTAGGTAACTGGTGGGTAACTTGTGCAATGTCAGACTTTGTGGGTTTGTTTTACCTGTGTATTGCTGTATATAGCAATTCATGTGATCACGGATTGCAGAGAGAGCTGGTACATAGTCCATGTTATCCATTCGAGCCAGAGTACTATATAGTCTGACTATGGGTATTAATCAGTCTTTCTTCCTCTTCCAGAATGGAATACCTCAGAGACAAGTTGAACTGCTCCATCTGCCTGAGCCTCTATACAGATCCTGTATCCCTGAGATGTGGACACTTCTTCTGCCGCTCGTGTATTGTGAGTGTGCTGGATGTACAGGAGGCAACTGGAGTGTATTCATGCCCCGACTGCAGAATAGAATATCCGGAGCGACTGACCCTGGAGAAGAACCAGAAACTAGAGGATATAGTGGAGCGTCTCTCAGCTAAACAGCCTGAGATGGAGACCAGAATCTTCTGCACCTACTGTGTAAAGTCTCCTGTCCCGGCTGTGAGATCCTGTCTACATTGTCACAGCTCCCTATGTGATGACCACCTGACAGCCCACAACAAGGCAGTGGATCATATATTAGTAAAACCGACTGACTCGTTTGGTTACAAAAAATGTACCCTCCACGTGAAGGTTCCAGAGTATTACCTGCAGGACACGGCTTGCTTGTGTGCGTGTTGCTGTCGGGTTGGCAAACACAGCGGACACTACAAGGAACGTCTAAATGAGGCTTCTAAGAAGCAGCATCTGGTTGAGCTAAAACAGCAAAAAGCAGAAATTCAGCCTACAGTACAGAATCTGCAGGATCATAAGGAGAAGATCAAGGAAAAGGCCTCTGAGAAGAGGAAGAACATCCGTAAGGGATTTATGGACATTAAGAAACTTCTGGAAATGGCTGAAGATAAAGTGCTGAGTGAGGTCTCCAGGCAGGAGGAGAATATTGTGTCCCAGGTATCTCAATTGATACAAAAGCTGGAAATGCAGGAGAACAAGATGAATAACATGGAGATGCATCTTGTCGATGACCAAATGAGACTCTTACAAGAAAGTGACGTTACTGTGTGTAGTCATGGAGGTGATAAGGACATGGGGGGAGATGGTGGAGTGGATGAGGATCTAGATGAGGGTCTGATCTCACTAACTGTACACCAATCTATGAGGGATATTGTCACCAATGTAACATCACAGCTTGGGGTCCATGTCCCAGATATCTTGCTGGATGTGGACACTGCTCATGAATGTGTGACGATATCAGAAGATCTGAAAACTGCAACAGATTCAAAAGTAAAACAGGAGAAACCAAAATCCTCAGGAAGATTTGTGACCTTCCCTCAGGTGTTAAGCAGATGTGCCTTCTCCTCAGGACAACATTACTGGGAGGTAGAGTCGAACCAGATAGGAATATGTGCCATCGGATTGTCCTATTCCAGTATAGAAAGAGAAGGAGTTGAGACTAAAATTGGATTAAATGATAAATCTTGGTGTTTGGTTTTGTGTGGAGGAGACTATGGCATATGTCTCAACTCTCATATACAAATCCTCAAGGAAAAGCAAACCTGTCCAACACTTGGTCTCTTCTTAGACTATGAGGCCGGGCGTCTGTCCTTCTATGAGCTGTGTGACCCCATCAGACACTTGCACACCTTCACCGCCTCCTTCATTGAACCCCTACGTGTTCTCTTCTATTTGAACAATGGAGCCTCTGTTGCAATAAGAAGCTGAGGCCAAGATTAAATATTAATGGGTGATTTGTTCTATTTGCTCATAATTAATGGGTTACGTCCATCTCACTAAGTGGTGGCATGTGAGTAGGATATTTCACTTTAGACCTCATTCCTTTGTGTGTAATTCCTTTATGTAGCATATGTAAAAACTTGGTCTTCTACCATCAGTGGTAATTTCCAATGTTGGTCATGTACTGCACATTGATGCCATCCTTGAGCTTTTTTTTTTCTGACCATTCAGTCTGCAAAAAAATGGCCAGGTGAGCGGATCCATGATGGGTACATATTCAATTGTTGATCGAGATCATACATGACTTGCAGATATCTGAATGAGGTCTTAAGCTGAGAATCCCCAACTTCCATGACACTTTCTAAAGGACTAGAGAATGTGACTCAGTTTCCCTATAGTGATTTTTCTTCTGTTTTCGCGTGTAGTCCAGAAAGGCTCCCAACATACAGGCTAAACTGATTTGTATGGTGTCTTCTCTATGGCATCAGTCACAAACTCATGTGTATGGCTGTCTTGTTGGCTAAACTGTTTCTACATGAATGGTTATCAGTGAAGCTTCTTGGGATGAGCAAGCCCTACTAAGCTTGGGTGCTTGGTACTTGTAAAGAGCAGTTGGATGCTCAGATGGGTGTGACTTGAGTTCATGAGTATAATGAAGGTCGAGCATTTTTTCTCTTAACTCTTCCAGAAAAATGCTGAGTCTCCCATTGACTTTTATTATACTCGATTACTCTAGTTGCGCCCATTTGAGCCTCCAACTGATTAAGAGTACCAAGAATGGTAGTGCTCGCTCATCACTACGGACTACGTCTTCGATTTAACAAAGTTGATTACTGACTCTAAAATGGGGAGCTGTTAGTGGTGTCACGTGGTGGTTGGCCAAATGTGTTCCATTGTTCTAGTTCCCTCACTGACCCAGAAGAGCCTTTACAGATGTCAGCCTTGTGCCCATTTGTTTTTCTCTTTTTATTACGGTGTTGCATGTTTTCTATGGTTCTTGTCGTCTTAATATACCCTTTTTATTGTACTTTTTATATTAAATACTACAACTTTAATACTTCTGTTTCTGGAGTGATTTATGAACAGTTTTTGTACACTGGGAATTCAATAATAGTTTTATAGAGTAAGAATGAGCAAATCAGCAAAAAATGATGGTCATGGATTCGTACATGACCTCATGAGGCCTAGTCAGTGATGAGCGAGCAGTTGGATGCTCGAATGGATGTGACTTGCAACAAAGTATAATGTAAGTCAATGGGGGACTCAAGTGTTTTTCTGGGGAAAATTGTGAGTCTGCCACTGACTCCCATTATAATGGAGTCAAACCCATGCAAGCATTTCAGAAATTGAGGGTGCCATTTGTGCGATCCAACACAGCCTTCGCTTCCAGGGGAGCCATTTGCAATCTGAATGGCTCATTAAAGGTAACCTAACACTAGCACATCCTAACTTTCTAATGTGAACAGGTGCAGTCATGAAGTGTTAGTAACGAAAATGAGACAGTTGCACTCTGCAGTGCTAAGATATGTGGAACAATGACTACCAGAATTTAGACACTTTTGCAGTGGAAAAAAATGTAAAAATTGAGATACTTAGCACACAAATGGCCAAATTTCACTTGTAAAGCGCAATGCAATAAATGGCGCTATAATAAATAATAATAATTTGTGAGGTTAACTGCAAGGCGACCTCTATCACTCTGATGGTTCATTCTTAGCAGTCATGGAGGTGTGCCACCCTCGCGTCAGCAGTCGGGCTGCTCGGATCCGGATCTGCGGTGGCTCGAGGGACGTCCAGACTCTGGGCTTGTGCGGCCACTCAAAGGGGGTGTATGTACAGGGGACTGCAGAAAGTTCATGACACCACCCATAGTGTGTGGCAAGGGTAAAGTACCACCGCTGCGGCTGGGAGTACCGGGTGGCGATGGTGTGGCAAGCCAGGTGTTTAGCCCCTCCACAGGTAGGGGGGATGCCCCAGGACTCAGTGATGGTGTTGGGGAGGTGCCATCGGGCCAGTAAAGGTTAATTGCGTACTCGGTCCAATAACGCTGACAACCGTGGTAAACCAAAGTTCTTGATGCCACTGCAGCAGGGAGGGAGCACGCCTGGATCCCATGCCCGTTGGTGTTGCTTGTTAGCCTGTGAACTTGGCACCTCTTTCTGTAGTTGGTCCCTTTCAGCTTGAAACTGAACGGGTCCCACTCACTCGTATGACTAACAGAGTGAGCTTGAATGGATCTTGAAGACTCTGTCCTTGTTGGGTGAATTACTAGGACACCTGAAGCTACTTCCTTGCCTGGGGTCCACGTACCCCGTCGTGCCCATGCCTGGTGATTGCACAAGGCCGCCGGCTGCCCTCCTCGGCAGTCCGAGCCCCTCGTCACGATTCCCCCCCCCCCCCCCCCCCCCAGCAGCATTCTGGTGAGAGAGCGGAAGTCCTTGGTCCTGTGGTAGAGTGTCCCTTCTCACCTGGAGTCAAGTTATGTTTTACAAGTTCTAAAGAGTTTGGAAAAAGTTTATAAAATGTTTTACAAGTTTTAATGAGTTTGGAAAAGTTTGTAAAATAATAATATATCAGTAAAGCTGTGACCGATATCTGCCAACAAAATGGTGTCTGTCTTTCATTAGGACGGGCCTTTATTTGGATGCAATGGTTCTTTGTTTTTGTCTGTGCAGTCTAGTTACAATGGTGTTTAGTCTCTCAGTCAATTCTCAAGGTTCTCGCTAGGTCTCCTGTATCCTTCTCTTGCTGCCATACATCTCTGTATCAAACCTTCACGACCAACTGATTCTTGGTTCCAGGATCTGTCTCTTGTTTCAATGCTGTTCACACTCAATGTCTGTCATGTCGAGGGTCGTGCGATCATGCCTTCCGTTTCTTCTTTCTCTGGTGCCACAAACCACTCACTGTATGCGACCTTCATGACTGACTACACAGCAATCACTATTCCTCACTAGTTCTTCACTGACTCCTGTCTTACTCAGAGGTCATGCTACCCAAATTCCCAATATACTGCTGGGAATCGCCAAATATTGTGTACCTGGATTATTTCCTGACTTTTTTTTTTTTTTTTTGGTATTTACCCTGATCCTGATCTCTCTGGTTATTCACTTGACTACTGGTTTGTCTCCAAATTCTGGTTCTGTCCCTCCCTAGCTCATTAAATTACTCTTGCCTCAGGCTCGCTTCACTAGCCAGCAGCTACTCCCTGGGAATCCTGCAGTAAATTAACCTTTTGTGTTAAAGGATTTTGGCCTTGGTTCCTTTTGGATCTCTTAGGCCATAGTCACACTTGCGAGTGCCTCGCGTGTAACTCGTGAGAGTCTCTCATTGAATCATCCGGCACAGACTCGCACTCTCCTGACAGGAGCGGGTTGGTTGCATGTATGTCTATGCAGCTGAGATGCTCCTGGCCTGAGAGTGTAAGGCTATGTCCGCACGTTGCTTTTTACCTGCTTTTTCAACTGCAGCGTTTAATGGCAAAATGGTTGTGTTCTGCTTTTCAAGCAAAGTCTATGGGAATTTGGGTTTCTTGTCCGCACTATGCAGTTCAAACTGCAGCCTTTTTGTTGCAGAACTTTGGTCAAAAACTCAGCTTTGCAGTTCAAAAACGCAAATTTTGCGTTTTGAACTGCAACCATTTTGCCATTAATGGTTGCAGTTGAAAAAGCAGGTAAAAAGCAATAGCCTAAGTCCATGCTGGGTGATTCAATAAGAGACTCGCGCGAGTTACACGCGAGGCACTCGCAAGTGTGACTCTGGCCTTAAAGGGAACCTGTCAGCAGAAATTTCCCCTAAAACCCAACAGATTCCCCCTCTGCAGCTCCTGGGCTGCATTCTAGAAAGGTCCCTGTTGTTCTTGTGCCCCCTTTCTGACCAAAAAAAAGTTTATAAAGTGGTACCTTTTTGGCTTCGGATTCTGTAAATGTGACACGGGGGCGGGCTGCCTGATGGCTGTTATTCTGCCCCCTGGTCCTCTATGCTGCCCCCCATCACTGATTTCCATACTTGTGGACGCCGCCCACTGCTCCAGCCATCCCCGCGCATGCCCAGTGCCCATCTCTCGTGGATGAGCACTGTGCCCAGTGTCACCGCTGGTGACGTGCGCGCAGGGTTTAGATTATGGGCGGTGCTGTGATGTTTATTACCAAGCAACCGCCCATAATCGCGGGACCGCGCATTCCCCCTCGGCCTGCTTCCTGCTTCCGCGCTCTTCCCATCTATTTCCTGCCTCAGGGCAAGATGGGAAGGAGGTGACGTGAGGCCAGCAGCAGCGCGCTTGCGCAGAACGAAGCCGGCCGAGGGGGAAAGCGCGGTCCCGCGATTATGGGCGGTTGCTTGGTAATAAACATCACAGCACCGCCCATAATCTAAACCCTGCGCGCACGTCACCAGCGATGACACTGGGCACAGTGCTCATCCACGAGAGATGGGCACTGGGCATGCGTGGGGATGGCTGGAGCAGTGGGCGGCGTCCAAGTATGGAAATCAGCGATGGGGGCGGCATACAGGACCAGGGGGCAGAATAACGGCCATCAGGCAGCCCGCCCCTGTGACACATTTATAGAATCCGAAGCCAAAAAGGTACCATTTTATAAACTCTTTTTTTTTTTGGTCAAAGGGGGCACAATAATAACAGGGACCTTTCTAGAATGCAGCCCAGGAGCTGCAGAGGGGGAATCTGTTAGGTTTTAGGGGAAATTTCTGCTGACAGGTTCCCTTTAAAGGGAACCTGTCATCAGGAATTTGGCTTTCAACCTAAACGTTTCCCCCTCTGCAGCTCCTGGGCTGCATTCTAGGAAGGTTTTTGTACTTTTTGTGCCCCTTTTTAAACCAAAATAAACACTTTATAAACTTGTACCTTTTCTGTTTGAAAATCTTGTAAATTGTCCATGGGGGCGGGCCGTGTGGCGTCCGTTGCTGTAGCTTACGCCGTCCCCCATGCTCCAAATCATGCCTCATAACTCCGCCCACTGCGCCCGAGGTCCCGTGCACGCCGGGACACCTAGTGACGTGGTCGCATGCACGAGAGTATGGGCGGCGCTGTGATTGCATCGCAAGTGCCCGCCCATACTCTCGTGCCCGCCCTTTCCCCCACTGCCTCCAGCGTTCTGCGCCGGCCCGACGTCACCTCCTTCCCATCGTACCCTGCAGCAGGAAATAGATGGGAGGAGCACAGCACAGGAGAAGCAGAGGATCTGAGCGACGTACAGAGGGGAGAGCGCGCACACGAGAGTATGGGCGCGCACTTGCGATGCAATCACAGCGCCGCCCATACTCTCGTGCATGCGACCACGTCACTAGGTGTCCCGGCGTGCACGGGACCTCGGCGCAGTGGGCGGCGTTATGAGGCATGATTTGGAGCATGGGGGACGGCGTAAGCTACAGCAACGGACGCCACACGGCCCGCCCCCATGGAAAATTAACAAGATTTTCAAACAGAAAGGTAAAAGTTTATAAAGTGTTTATTTTGGTTTAAAAAGGGGCACAAAAAGTATAGAAACCTTCCTAGAATGCAGCCCACGAGCTGCAGAGGGGGAAACGTTTAGGTTGAAAGCCAAATTCCTGATGACAGGTTCCCTTTAAGGTCCATTCTACCAGAGGGCATTGGGCTCATTCCACTGGGGCAGTCGTAACGTCCTGGGATGAGAATGCAGAAGTATCTATCGACCAGATATCTAAGGCTGCAACTTGGTTTTCTCCGTCTACCTTTTTATAAGCACTATAGTCTGGATTTATTCTCCACAATTGACTTGATGTTTGGTTGAAAACTTCTACAAGCGGTGGTCCTTCCCTAGTATCTGGTGGTTCTATTTAAATCTCTCTGGTGGTGCTCTGGCTGAGGTTGCTTGTCTGAGCTGCTGGTTTCAGACACACTTTTTATAATTTACATATTTCAGGAAAGTTATTGAAGAGGCCAAAATCAAGTAACCACTACAGTCACCTGCAGTACTTGGGGCATCATGATCTGACTAAAGTAAATAAAGAGGGGTGAAGGTCACACGCAACACTTGGAAGTGATTATATATTTTTTTTTTTTTTTTTTATATCTATCAATAGTTTTCTGGAGTCTTTTTTTTTTCTTTCTTATGCCTTGTTCTGGTCGTGGCTTCTCTATCCTACAAGCAGATGACGCTACTACAACTCTAATCAATTTCTTTCTTAGTATCTGAGCTGCAGGGGTTAATAGTGTCTTCCCAGAAACTCTCCGCCTCTGAAACTTTTTCACTTTCGGTTCCTGCTCTTTCACTCTACAATGGCGTCTGCTGAGCTGAGGGACGAGCTGGACTGCTCCATCTGCCTGAGCCTCTACACAGACCCCGTATCCCTGAGATGTGGACACTTCTTCTGCCGCTCGTGTATTGTGAGTGCGCTGGATGCACAGGAGGCGGCTGGAGTGTATTCCTGTCCTGACTGCAGAGCACAATATCCGGAGCGTCCGACCCTGGAGAAGAACCACAAGCTGGAGAACATAGTGGAGCGTTTCTCATCTACTCAGCCTGAGATGGAGGAGACCAGCATCTTCTGCACTTACTGTGATCCTCCTGTCCCGGCTGTGAGATCCTGTCTGCAGTGTGAGACCTCCCTGTGTGGCAAACATCTGACAGCCCACAACAAGACATTAGATCATATATTAACAGAACCTACTGGCTCTTTTGGTTTAAAAAAAAAAAAAATGTTCCCTCCACCAGAAGGTTCTGGAGTATTAGGGTATGTGCGCACTAGGCGTTTTTTTTTTCCACGCTGCGGTTTTATGTGCGTTTGTCTCAATAAACGCACCCGCGGCTAAAAAACGTGACAAACGCATGCGTTTTTACCGCGATTTGGTGCGTTTTTTGCTGCGTTTTGGCTCACTGCACAATGCCATTAAAGATTGTTGATGAAAAAAAAAGGTCTGATGTCATTTCCTTCTTCAAAATGTTCATTGTATGCAGGAGAGCAGACAGCTGCAGAACTATTTTATGCAGGAGAGCAGACAGCAGCTACAGAACTACAAGGCTCAGCAGCCTCCATCCAGGACTGTATGCAGGAGTTTTTTGCCCAAAAAGAAAAAAAAATGACATGGGCTTCGCTATATTTTTGTATATAATAGTACAGGCTGCCCCCAATCCCCAGCTGCCTATTTGTACCCGGCTGGGAATCAAAAATATAGGGAAGCCCTCATGAATTTCAAGAAATAATGAAAAAAAAAAAATGACATAGGCTTTGCGCAATTTTTGAGTCCAGCCAGGTACAACTAGGCAGCTGGGGATTGGAATCCGCAGTGCAGAGTGCCCAAGCTGTCTGGGCACCCCCACTGCGAATTGCAGTCCGCAGCCACCCCAGAAAATGGCGCTTTCATAGAAGCGCCATCTTCTGGCGCTGTATCCAACTCTTCCAGCTGCCCTGATGCCGGGTGGCTCGCTGGGTAATAATGGAGTTAGGGCTAGCTGTATATTATCAGCTGGCCCTAAGCCCGAAATTCATGGTGTCACGCCAATATTAGACATGGCCACCATGAATTTCTAGTAATGATAAAAAAAAAAACACAACACACAGAAAATATTTTTATTAGAAATAAAACACAACACAATTAGTGACTCCATCTTTATTGAAATAAAGAACCTCCCTCCGCAGTAATCCTGGGTCAAGGGTCCCGCGCCATCCAATCCAGATCCAATATCATCTGATCGGTTTGCTGGAAGGCAAAGCGATCAGATGATGTGTCAGGATCAAGGCCTGAATCACATCACACATCAGCTGATTGTATAAAAGCCGATTATACAATCAGATGATGCATCAGTGCAAAAAAAATAAATAAATAAATACGTCTGTGCTGATTACCGGCAGCTCCTGCAGCGATCGGATGAGAGTCTGATCCTGTCCCATCGCTGCAGGAGCTGCCGGTAATCAGCTGATGAAGTCCCCTGACGGCAGGATCAGCTGATAGCCGGCCGGGCGCGAAAAAGCCGGCGACACCGCGAGAATTACGATCAGCGGATGCGTCAGGTGACTGCATCAGGTGATCCACCACCAGGTCCTGCAAGCTTCGTACGTGCCCCGGGGAGACTGCACACAGCCAGAGCGGCGGTACCGGGACAGGAGCGGGCATGGCACCGGGACCCTGCAGACAGGTGAGTATGACATTTTTTTTTTTCTACTGTTCACTTTGGTTTTCGCCGCTGCCTCCACCTCCCGCCCAGACATGGCGCCACACGGAGCTGACATGGCACCGGGCGGGTTGTGGACGCAGCGGTGACGGTACCGGGAGGATTCATGCTTCTGTGTTTACCAACAGAAGGAATCCTCTTCTTGTACACGTCACTTTACTGCCCACCCCTTGCGTTTATAGCTGCGTTTTTAGTCATAGAAACGCAGCTATATGCGTTTTTCATTGCGTTGTTGAACATCTCATTGAACTCAATGGGTGAAAAACGCAGTGAAAAACGCACAAATAACTGACATGCTGCATTTTTGTGGTCACCACAAAAACGCAAATACAAAAAAACGCTGTGTGCGGATAGCACTTATGAAAACCCATAGACATTGCTGGGGAAGCAAAGTCACTGCATTTTCAGCACAAAACGCGGTAAAAAACGCCGCTAAAAACGCAGCAAAAACGCCTAGTGCGCACAAGGCCTTACTGTCCGGAGGACCTGGCTTGTCTGTGTGCGTCTTGCTGTCTGGTTGGCGAACACCGAGGACACCAGGTGGAGCTTCTAGATGAGGCTTCTGAGAAGAAGAAGAAGAAACTGAGGGAATATCTGGATAAACAAAAGCCAGAAAAAGCAGAAATTCAGGCTAGAGTCCAGAATCTGCAGGATCATAAGAGGAGGATCCAGGAGAAAGCCTCCGATAAGAGGAAGAATGTCGGTAACATATTTATGGATATTAAGAAGAAGCTGGAAATGCCTGAAAAGAAAGTGCTGAGTGAGGTCTCCAGGCAGGAGGAGAAGATTGTGTCCCAGATATCTCATCAGATCCAGAATCTGGAAAAACAGGAGAAAGAACTGTCCAAGAAGATGCATCACGTGGAGGAGATGTGTGGTGTCACCGACCCAATAAGACTCTTGCAAGAAAGTGACATTACAGAGTGTAGTCATGGAGGTGAGGAGGACACAGGGGGAGATGGTGGAGAGGTCAGTTCTGAGGAGGATCTGGATGAGGGTCTGATCTCACTGACCTTACACCGATCTATATGGGATATTGTCACCAATGTAACATCAGAGCTCGGGGTCCATGTCCCAGACATATTGCTGGATGTGGACACTGCTAATGAATGTGTGAAGATATCAGAAGATCTGAAAACAGCAACAAGATCAAAAGAACAGGAGAAACCAAAATCATCAGGAAGATTTGTGATTGACCCCCAGGTGTTAAGCAGATGTGGCCTCTCCTCAGGAAGACATTACTGGGAGGTGGAGTGGAACCAGATAGGAAGATGTGGCATCGGCATGTGCTATCCCAGTATAGAGAAAAAAGGACGACCTTCTTCTATTGACTATAATAATATATTTTGGTGTTTTGAAACATGTGGAAAATATAAAGCAGATAACAATAGTGTAAAGCCAAAATGTCCAAAACATGGAGTCTTCTTAGACTATGAGGCCGGGCGTCTGTCCTTCTATGAGCTGTGTGACCCCATCAGACACTTACACACCTTCACCGCCTCCTTCACTGAACCCCTACATGTTATCTTCTATGTGAAGGATGGAGCCTCTGTTAGAATACAAAGCTGAGGACGAGATTTAATGTTGGGTGAATTGTCCAGGGTTTCGTTGTTTAGGCTTCTTCCATTTCAGTAAGTTGTGATATATGGATTGGTTATGCCATAACTTTCATGATTGCTTATCTTAAAGGGAACTAATCACCAGGACTTTCGTATATAAGCTAAAGCTAGTGCTATACTGGCACTATCAGGATGGTTCTCTACATACCTGTAGTGGTCAGCTCAGAAGCTTAGCTTTTGAAATCCAAGAAAGTAAAGTTTATAAAATCAGCAGCTTTTTGAGTGACCGCAGCTGAGGATCAGATAATATCTGTGGGGTATGCAGAGTTATCCCTTCCCTTTTTAGAATTCGCATAAGTATTATACAATTGACCTAGCAGGACTTGTAGTGAGGTCATACCATGTCACCAGAAGGGGCGGGGCCTCAGCCAGCAAAGCTGATATTAGGAAGCAACATTTTTCTGTTGGCTGAAACCCCGCCTCTTTTGGCCACATGGGTATGACCTCACTACAGGTCCTGCTAGGTCGATAGAATTAGCATAAGTATTATACAAACAGGGGAGGAGATAACTCTGAATACCCCCCAGATATTATCTGATCCTCAGCTGCTGTCACTGAAGAAGCTGCTGATTTTATAAACTTTACTTTCTTGGATTTTAAAACCTAAACATCTTAGCTGACCGCTAAAGGTCTGTATAGAATAAACCTGATAGTGCCAGTATAGCACTGGCTTTCGGTTACACAGTGTCCACCCATATCCTGTCCACTACCATTAACTTGAGAACGGCGGCAGCTATAGGCATAGAAGTGGTGTCTAGGTATAGTAAAGTAGCCATGCGCTACACAGTGAAACTACCTATAGCGCCACCTGGTGGAAAACAACGGAGTTAGCATTTTTATCTCAAATGGAACGAGATAGAGGGAAAAAAAAGTGAAGTAAACAATTGTAGGGCATTATCAATTCAATACGAATCGACACCTTGCATATAGAAATGCTATGATATGAAACCCATGACCGCCCCCAAAACATTGAATGCTGGTCACGCATATGGCGCTCATTTAACTTTGATGCTCATAGTGGCCCCCGTCAGCTGCAATGCACATCTGGCCTCTGCACAGCATACTGTATCTTGCTGCACGTTGTGCAATATGGTAGGTGACATGTTTGCACAAGCATCTGTGATACGTGGTCGTAGGTCCTGCAATGTTGGTGGAGGGGTCGCATACACCCGCTGTTTGATGTGACCTCACAGAAAGAAGTCCAATGGGGTCAGGTCAGGTGAGTGGAGGTCACTCCACACAGCCACCATACCCAGTGACTTGTAGGAAGGTCTCCATGAGGTATCGCTTCACGTCCGCAGCCTTGTGAGTGTTACACGTTCTAATCATAGCATTTCTGTATGCAAGGTGTCGATTCGTATTGAATTTATGATGCCCTACAACTTTGTAATTCACTTTTTTTCTCTCTTGTTCCGTTTTCGAGATAAAAATGATAACTCTGTTGTTTTTCACCAGGTGGCGCTATAGGTGGTTTCATTGTGTATCGCATGGCTACTTTACTATACCTAGACACCACTTCTATGCCTATAGCTGCCGCCGTTTTCAAGTTAATGGCGGTGGACAGGATATGGGTGGAAACACTGTTTAGCAAGCAAAAACAAGAATCATTCAGCTCACCGATTACCTGCAATCTGACCCCAGATGGGACGTCAGCGCACGGCGTGGCAGGGCTACCACTTAGGAATTCAAGAAGAGAAAAAGTCCAGCGCAGTCCTAGAAATCTGTAAAAAATCTATAAAGTTTTATTCAGATCCATATAAGAACATTCGGATTAACAGCTATAAAAAAAAAAAATATAAAGTATATACAGAACAACGCGTCTCAACGTTATGGTTATATATCACATTAGCGATCAGATACACGTGTGCACCAGCACAGCCGCTAGGTGAGGCCATTCCAAGCACAAGTATCATGAATTACATATAATAGGAAAAGTTAAAAACATATAAGAAGAAGAATACCGTCATTAATTTTAGGATATAGAGAAAAATAGTGATTACAAACCTCGGATGCAAAAGAAAATATATAAATTAATTACAAAAGAAATCTATAAAGAAAATAATTTAATCTCTGTATATCAGTATATGTAGACTAATATAAGGTGATGCGTGTAAGAGAGAAGCTCTAAGGCCAAGGTTATACTGTACATAAATGAAGCAAGATGTCAATAATGTAATATTAAATCTGGCCGATTTTGCAGACCATGCGGATAAGGGGTTTCCAGGGTGAAGATCCAGAAGGTCTCCCTATTGAGGAGCTTCCTTCTGTGATCTCCACCTCGGATAGGCTTGTCGTGACATACCCCACACGACTTGCATCATAAATAACATTTCTATTTTCACACACAATACTTTTAAAGTTAAGGGGGCTTTACACGCTGTGATATCGTTAGTGAATTATCGTCGGGCTCACGGTGTTAGTGACGCACATCCGGCTTCATTAACGAGATCGCAGCGTGTGATACCTACGAGCGACCTTAAACGATCGCAAAATAGGTTAAAATCGTTTGCCGTGGAGAGATCGTCCTGAAACCAAAAATCGTTGTCTGCTTATTAGCGATGTTCATCGTTCCTGCGGCAGCATACATCGCTGTGTGTGACACCGCAGGAGCGATGAACATCTCCTTACCTGCGTCCACCGGCAATGAGGAAGGAAGGAGGTGGGCGGGATGTTACGTCCCGCTCATCTCCGCCCCACCGCTTCTATTGGATGCCTGCCGTGTGACGTCGCTGTGACGCCGCACGAACCACACCCTTAGGAGGCGGTTTGTCGGCCACAGCGACGTCGCAGGGCAGGTAAGTGCGTGTGACGGGGACTAATGAGGTTGTGCGCCGTGGGCAGTGATTTGCCCATGTCGCACAACCGACGGGAGCGGGTACGATCGCTTGCGATCTCGCTAGCGAGATCGCAGCGTGTAAAGTACCCTTAACTCTTTTCTTCGTAATCTAAGTTGTATCTGGGCCAACATGACCCAGACAGTAGCACTCTGGCTTCGGTCTGATGACCTGCAAAAACAAAAACAGTTCACGAGGAACCCGTCTCTCGAACGCTTTTTCTCCAGGTCCAATGACCAAAACACAGTCCACACAGGAACTGTCCTTGGGGCAGAACCGGTTCCCAGTGCCCCCTATACACCAACAGTTTGGGGTCTGTACTCCTCTGCCTCCCTCCTTGAAGGAGGCCAGTCCCAAAGCACTTGCAGTGCTTTTAACTACTGACGACGCATCTTGATGAACGATAGTGCAACAGGCACTTCAACAAACCCAGGTTCTGGGTTTCTTCACTTAAGGCCGTGTCACACATAGAGATAAATCTGCGGCAGATCTGTGGTTGCAGTGAAATTGTGGACAATCAGTGCCAGGTTTGTGGCTGTGTACAAATGGAACAATATGTCCATGATTTCACTGCAACCACAGATCTGCCAAAGATTTATCTGTGTGTGTGACAGGGCCTTTAGACTTTCCCATCCACACATAAACTGTGGAATGAGCTCCTTGGGCAGGATGGAAGACAGGGGTTGGCTGTGTGGGTCTGGTGGTACCAGAGGCCTGTTGTACAGTTCCTCCTGAGCAACTGCTCCCCAAATGATTGCTGGAAGTTCCGTCACAGGTGCTTGGTGGGGGGCTGGAGACTGACATCTCAGCCGCTGGAACATCAATGGGTGGTTTTGGGGTGGTCACCTTCTCCTTCCCCCACCGTGAGTCAGAAGATGCAGCTGCGGCGCCCCGGATTAGAGTCTGGTACTCTGCCCCTCTCTGTCGTAGCTTCTCTTCCCACGCACATCGTCCGCATGCATAAGCATGCACACTGACCCAGCGGGCCTGTCATACCATGGAAGGGATTGTGAGGAAGTCCATCTTCGTCACACTCTGTTTCCAATATGGCTGCAGCTTCCTCCTTTGTGGATAAGTCTCAATTTCAGACCGCACCTTCCAGGGAGGCTCTCTAGCCTTTGGCCCTCCCCGTGGCCTGACACAATCACGACCAGACCAGGCCACAATGCCTCCATCCACGGCCAGACCAGACCAGGCCGCACCGCCTCCGTCCACGGCCTGACTAGAATTGGCTGCATCACATTCTCTGGAGGAGAAGGCCCCAGCTACTCCCGTACAGGCAGCCCTGGAAGAACTGATGATCATCATAGAAGTCGCCGGTGACCAGGTCGAGCAGCTGTCCACTGATGGGGATTCGGATGTGGACTGTTCGGGGATCCTTAGGTTCAAGTCGGCGTGCGGCATGGCTACCGCTGCACAACGGGCTGTCATGGATGAGGAGGTCCATGAAGCCTGTCAAGCTACCATCTGACAGCTGGCCCAGGAGCAGCAGACTCGAGCTACCAGGAGAAAGCAAGTGAAGGCTCGGGATCTGCATGAAAAGCAAAGCCTGCGCCAAGCCAGCTGGGGTGCCTGCGGGGTCAGGTACCAGGGCACCGTAGACAAGTTCGACCAACAGGAAGGTTGGGGCTTTATTAAGGAGCCTGGCATGCATGCAGGAATCTTTGTGTCCTGCAGGGACGTACTGGTCTACCTAAAGAAGGGACATCCAGACCGTGACCTGCACCTGGGTGACATGGTCATGTACACCAGACACCATGGAGAGCGGGGCTGGTATGCTCTAGATGTACAGAAGATCCGGGAGTTGTCAGCCCCTACTCCGCCTACTCCTCCGCCATTTCCAAAGTCATCTACGCTGTGGTAGCTGAACCAGGCTACCCCAGTAGTTAGTGTTATTGATGTTGCAGTTGTTGAAAAATGCTGAAAAAGTTACATTGTTACACATCACGTTTGAGAGTTAATATACACATGGACCTCGGCTGCAGGACTGGCAGTAGCCAAAAACTTTCCATGCAAATAAGCTGCACCAAGTGCGCCTTCCAGAGTAAAACTTGCCATGTGGACTTTGATACCGCCACCATGGAGAGGAAGGTTGGAGGAAAGGTCTGGGACAGAGATAGTCCGGACCTGGTCACTAAAAGGACCGGAGACCTGCCTCCTCACAAAGTTCTGGACTCTGGGCCTTAGGTGGTGGAAGGATGGAAGGACATATGCTCTTTTTGAAACGTTCAAGTGATGCCTCCCTTGCAAGGGAAGAATGTTTAACATGTTATTTATATTAATGTTTAATAAAACCTTTATTCTCTTTACAGCCCGAGAACGTGCTGTGTTTCACCAAGGAGGAATGTAGCGCATCTCAAGGCACTACGAGGTACTGCATCCTCACCAGGATGCAGGGTCTACCCCCAGGGACCTGGAACACCGGTGCCCGCAACACCAAAACACACCAAAATCCCAGTTTCCACTCCACACCAGGGGTCACTGCTAGTTGGACACAAGCAGACAGTAGTAGAGAGTGAAAGAGGAAAGATGTGCCTGAGAGCTGGGTCTTGTAAATGGTGACCCGGGGGCACAGGAGAATAATCACCAGGGGAGGTACACCCGAGTACCGCTGGGACCAGAGCACCGACGGGGCTCAGGGCCCTAGGTCAGGCGACAGTTTCATACGGCATGGCAAACACCTACACAGTGAGGGGACCTTCACGGACCTAACTGACCCACAGATCCGGGGGCACCAGCAGTAAAGCAAGGATCAGGGTTCGGGACACAGACCAGCCCTACAGAGTCCACACTGCCCGCCATATGGACGAGAAGACTGCCACACAAAAGGGACAGTCATGGCCCCAAACTGCTTCAAGCTACGGGGACCCAAACACACTGAGGGTGCCGGGGATAGAGCAACCGAGTCACCAAGCTGGCACTGGCTATCCAGGGACCGGAACCGGTTTTCTGAGGGTCAAGAGTGAGTAGAGACTGTTAGCTTCAACCACGGTGTGTACTCCTTTATTAACGGCGAAAGTCTCTATTATACCAATCCCCTGACTCAGCCCTACCTGCGAAGGGCCTACCATCATAGCTGCCATCACCACCAGGCCTAGGGGTAACCCACTCAGCAGTGGCGGTTCCACCATACTAACCGCAACCCACAGGTAGCGTCACACTAATGACTTTAATCTCCCCTGTAAATACTCCCCATTAATAAAGCACCCAGGGCCCGGGACCGGGCAACGGTCACCAAAGTGACATTCCCCAGTAGTAAACCGCCCGGGACTGAGTGCCCCATTCCTTGGGCGACGCATAATCTGTGGGCCCTTCCTCCTTGCGCTGTCTGTTATGGGTCCCCACGGGTTGAAGCTACACAGGGTCCCTTGTAATTGTAATTTAGTTCCCATCCCGTTTGCAGCTGCCGTGAGTTCTCTTTGGGCCTGACCTTGATCGTGACTCCGGACTCTATATGCTACTGTGCTCCGGGATCTTGTGGTGGCCAGAGGGACAAGAAATCCCCCTGTCTGGCGCTGCACCCTGAACTGCGTCGGTTACAAGGGAGCAATTAAGCTCTCCCCTCAGCAGCCGTGTTGTCTCCTATGTCCCACAGGAGCTACCGGTAGACTCGCTCCTCTCCTGTCAGTTTCCCCAAGCCAACTCCTCATCTCAGTATTCCCAGTCGGTAGTGGGTGGAAGCCCCAGTGTTTGGGTGACAACCTTAAGGGGTACTTTGCACGTTGCGACATCGCTACCGAAATATCATCTGGGTCACAGTTGTTGTGATGCACATCCCGCGCCGGTAGCAACATCGCAATGTGTAAATCCTAGGAGCGACGATGAATGAGCGTGAAACAGTCAAAAGTCGCTGATCTGTGTCACGTCGTTCATTTTCATAATGTCGCTCCTGCTGCAGGTGCGATGTTGTTTGTCGCTCCTGCGGCGTCACACATCGCTGTGTGAAGCCGCTGGAACAACAAACATCTCCTTACCTGTGTCCCGCCGCCAATCCGGAAGGAAGAAGGTGGGTGGGATGTTAGGTCCCACTCATCTCCGCCCCTCCGCTTTTATTGGCCGGCCGCTTAGTGACGTCGCGGTGACGTCGCGGTGACGTCGCGGTGACGCTGAACGCACCTCCCCCTTGAAGAAGGGATTGTTCGGCAGTCACCGCGACGTCGCCGAGCAGGTATGTGTGTGTGAAGCCGCCATAGCAATAATGTTCGCTATGGCAGCAATCACCACATATCGCATGTGCAACGGGGGCGGGTGCTATCGCGCTGGACAACTGCTAGCCGATCCTAGCGATGTCGCAACGTGCAAAGTACCCCTAAGACCAGACCCTAGCCGGGTCCCCCGTGGGGAGGGCTACCTACTGTATGGATGTGGAACCGGCACTGACCTCCTCTGGACCCAGAATGAGTACCGCACCTTAATTGAGGTGCAGTACCCTGTGGTGACTGAAACCTCAGGGGTGCCACAGGAGCACCTCTGGAAAAGGATGAAGACAGCAGTAGAAAGTGTGTATAGGACACGGCTCAGGGGACTTAGATGTAAAGCACCACTACAGCAGTGCAATGACAAAAAATGGCTTTCAAGAATTCTAAACATTGCTTTTCAGGTCTTCACCATTTTCAGGATCTCTGCTTTTTCTTAGTGAATCGGTCTTACATTCAGAAGTTGAAAACATCCTGGACTAGTCCTGCTCTCACGGCTGCTGGTTCGCTACAACGCAGGAAGATGGAAGGTTTGTGCTGCTTTTGGGTGTAATGTGTTATAACCGGTGTCAGGACAGGTTTTCAGACTCTGGATGTCATCAATGATTTCTTTCACTGGCAGCAAGCAGAGATCATGAAAATCTCCTTACAGTCATAACTTGTACTGGAGACTGCAGTTCTAGATCTTCACCAGAAGGTGTCACTGTTTGCTCGCTAGGCTCTATAATGCACCGTAGCGTAATATTGTATAATAATACGATGACTTGTAAGATTTTATTTTCTGCTTTATATCTCCCTCCTTCGTAGACAGCATTTATAAATGAGGCCCCAAAAGTGACGCATCATTAGAAAAATATTAAAAAACCATGGCAGATAAATTCCACAGAACAGGAGGAGGACGTCCTAGACTCCAGTGATGGCTTCTGGCGCCCCATACTCGCCCCATCACTGTGTATGATAATATATAGAATTTATTGTATTTTTTCCATGGGTCTGGTCTGGTGTCTGTACATATTTATTTAGAGTCTGTACTTGATCATTGGTCTGTTTTAGCTTAGGGGGTCTGTGTTTCAGAGATGGTCTGGGGTCTGTACTTGGTTAGTGGGTCTGGTTTAGGGTCTGAATATATCAAAGGGGTTTTCCTTAAGATGAATCTTCAGGAGTTCACCCCGGCTTACTGTACTGTACTGTACGCTCCTGAAGAAGGCTCAGGCCAGTAACATGGTGGCCTCACTGGCCTCATGGTGGCCTCACTGACCTGATCTGTGCTCTTTCCCAGGCTGTGAGCAGAGGTAACTTTTTGGCAAAGCCCAGGGGGAAGGAGGCTGGTCGGTGTTGGTATATACAACAGTTGAAGGACTTTGTGCTGATCCAACAGTAGATGGCGATCTTGTTTCCTTACTCACTGTACTGTAAAAAAGTCTTTTGTTTTTCTTCTTGGTTTCACTTTCCTTCCTGATGCAATGCTGAATGATTGTACATAGTTTTACCTCATGTTCCAGAAGTAAAGAACTTGCAATCCCATGCAATCTGCTCTGTGAACTTTCTTCTGCAACTGGGAAGCTAGAAGCTGTGCAACAGTCGGATCCCGCGATCCGGCCATCTTTAGAGCAGTGCGAGCCGGCCGTAAAGAAAGTATCATTGATCCACTATTATATCCATTGCAATCTCTCCTCTCCAGGTTAGAATCTTTCCAAGAAATAATTGTAAAAGAACTTATCGACCTGGACAGAACTGCGAGGGAGATGAAGGGTATTCCTGACAGTATATGTAGAAATGAACCTACAGCACTTAAGGAACTTATGGATAACAAAGACCTTTTATTGCGTCAGGCAGATAAAGAGGAGTGGGTAAGCCAAGTGTTATTTTAAAGTCTGAATTATACAAAAAACTAAATTTAATAGAACTGGAGAACAAAGAAACAAATACGGCACTTACTATTCACCCCATCATGCCATTTAATGAAGGTCTACATCATCTATTGCAGGAGGGCCTTCATATAGGAGCTTTGAATATATGTTGAACATCCGGTGGTCCCCATGTACCATTCTCTCCCCAAGGTGCACAAACATTTTTTCACCCCCCTCTCCGTCCCATAGTGGGGGGCATTGGTGCCCTGGGTGAGAGACGGTGAATGGGTTGACCACTATCTTCAGCCCCTAGAGAGGAATATTCTTAGTTTTATAAGGGACACCAAAGGGGTGGTAACCATGTATGACAATTTTACATGGTTATTATTCATGGCTATCGTGCAATATTGTGGCACTGTACCCTTCTATCTGACATAGAAATGCTTTGGAAAGCCTAACGTATTATCTGGACACTTGAAGTAATTATACTATTGAAGTCAAAGAATTTGTAACGTCCCCACCAGAGTCCGCTCCTGTGACTTCTGCTTCGATCACCATGCGCTGCCGTATTTCCACCGTGGTAGTACTGGTGATAGGGGAAGAGTCGGTGCCAGTGGCTTTGGTGAGTGCAGGCTCCACACATCCACTAGGCTGGGTTTCCCTGAGACCTGCACTACCACTGGCTGACTGTGGTGGCATGTGTCTTCCAGCTGAAGTTACCACCATTCAGCTACAGCCATTGGGAAGACACCACACCCTTCTAATTCCCCCTCTTGTCTGCTGGTTTCTGCCAGATATAGTTTTGTATTCCTGCTGGTTCCTGGTTCTTGCTCTGTTCTGAATATTGATCCTTGTATTTTGATCTCTGCCTATTCACTGACTACTCTTCTGCCTTCTGGTTTTGTACCTCGCTGCCATCTCCAGTTTTGACCTCAGCCTGATTTCCTGACCACATTTTGGTCTGCTGATTTTGTCCCTTTTCAGTATTTCCTGGTTTGACCCTGCCTGACTACTCTCCTCTGGACTCAGCCTTCCATAGGTAGTGATCTCCGGGGCCCTATAGTAATTCCAAATCCCTGTATAGGGGTTAAAGGGTTTCGGGGTTCTCGGGATCCTGCTTAGTGAGCGACTTTCCTCTAGCCTGTCCATGACAGCGATGCTGAGATTCTGGTTCCAGGCAGGCGTTACAGAATTATTGATAATGTCAGTAGAATACCTCCTCACTCATTATTTTACTTTTGACGCCAGATTTTTCCTTCTGAATAGAGGAGTTACATTTCATCCATCGCTGGCTAATATTCTTATGGCCCGTTGTGAGCAATTACATCTTTACAATTCTGCCAACTCCTTTTTCAGCAAAATGATCTGGCTTTGGAAGATATATAGATGATCTCCCCATGATATGGGGAGAGACACCAGAAGAAGCTGTGGATTTGGTGCAATATATGAATGCTAATAATTTTAATCTGAGATTTAGTAGCTGTTTTGATACTAATAGTATACATTTCTTAGACATCACGTTATCGGCAGATATAGTGAACCATAAGGTTATTATTGCACTTTATCGTAAATCCACTTCCTGCAATGCTATACTTATGGCGGATTCTTGCCACCCACAGCATGTCATTAAGAACATCCCGGTGGGGGAGTTTTTAAGAATGAGAAGGAATAGAAAGTCTAGCTTTCATAGATGCGGTGCTACCCGCTGTAAAAGCTACCCATAAAAGCAATACATTATTCTAGGAAAATTAACAAAGAATTTTCCTTACTTGATTTTATTAACTGCAACATTTAATTTCTGGTTTACGTGATTGAATGTACCTTATGTAGTGTAAAGTATGTGGGGTGTACGACCGGACCCCTCAATAGACGCACCTGTAGACCCCTCCCAGATGCGTTTTTTTCCTGCAGCTTTTTTCGGTTTTAGCAATATCCCGACAGTTTGCAAACAAACATACAGGTGACTGTTCTGGTTTTAGGTTTATGGGCTTTGAAAAAGGTCACCAAACCAGTGAGAGGAGGCAATCATCACCACAAATGTCTCAATAGCAAGAGCAAATGGATATTTACTGGACAGCCGTTACCCGCGGGTGTGAACAGTAGGCAGGATTTAGTAGTACGATATTGAGATTTGCATTAGGCCATGTATTCCGGCCTTTTTTCTTTTTCCTTCTCCATTTTTGTATTTAGGAGGATATTTATTAAGGATGTATGCACTTATTTTTGATTGTGACCATCGTGTGTATGAATTACATCTTCCTGCTTTGCTGGGGGATTGGTATGTTCCTGAAAACTTTGTAGCGCCCCTGAATACATCAGGATGCTACAGGGAACTGCATCCTTTCCCCCAGGGTGCAGGGCCTACCCCCCAGGTTCCCAACAACGGTGTCACCAACATCCGCACTACAAATCCCAGCCACACCTCACGCCATGACATGTACAGACACACCAGTGGGTTGGTCAAGTTGGAGCAGGGCCACCTACCTAGGGGTCAGGCAGACTGGTGGGAGGGGAGACGAGAGTTGAGAGTTAGCCCTCAAAGAGTGAGTAGCTGGGGAGTTGTAGCTCCCAGGGAGGCGACAGGTTGGGTCGCAGATGGTGGTCCGGGACCACAGGAGTCGGGGACCGGTAGCAGCGACATTGGAAAGGGTGCGACAGACATAGTCTAGGAGAACTGTCGGCATCAGAACCTCAAAAGAACTGACCGGTACTGAGCACGGCGGGGTACAGATCCCTAGATCAGGGAAGTGTCGCGGGCGGAGGAGGGGACGCTACGCTCTCCCACTGCTCGGGTCCGGCTGCTGCTGCTCGGTGGTGGCTCGAGCGGTGGGCCGGATCCCGGGGACTCGAGCGGCGTTCCTCGCCCATGAGTGAAAGGGAGGTGGTTTGGTTTAGGGATATTGTCCGTGACGCCACACACGGTTGTGGTGATATTGGTGACACCACCGCTGCTCTGGACGGGGATCCCGGGAGCGATGACAGGGAGCAGCTTGGATGTTGGTTCTTCCCTCCGTGGGTAGGGGGATTGATTGTCCCGGGGCCCTGTGAGGGGTAGGGATGTTTGGCAGGTGGGCTACGGGGCCTGGTGAGGTGCAGGGTCGCGGGGGCAGCGCTGTGCCGCACGGCACGGTGGTAGTCACTCAGCCAGTAACGAATACACAGTCTCCGGTAAAACAAACGGCTGGATGGACGGGTCCCACAGACGGCTGCGGTGTTTCTCCCCCCGGCAGGTTGATGGTGACTGCCTTTCCCTGCACGTGTGTATGGTTCCAATGGGTTCCCACCGGTAACCCGCTCCCCAGCTTGGATGGGTGCTGAAGGAGCCCCTTTTGCCTGCAGGCTCTGGCCCTGGGAACTTTAGCCTTGGCGGTGACTGTGTTTCCCTTCACGGTTTGAGCTGTCGCCTTCTATCGGAACTTGACTGCTGGGAAACCCAGGAGGTTCCCTTCGCTAATGGATTTGACAAATTCCACGGCGACTCCTAGCCTTGTCGGGGTCCGTAAGCCCTGCCGGATGGTGCTGGCTTCTCTTTGTTCACCGGTCCGGTACCGCCGGGCCACCGTCCGTCCACGGTCCTTACGGTTCACTCCAATCGGCCTCTCCTGCAGACGGTCACCACCGTCTGCCAACCTTGCTGTACCGTTCGGGCCACACACCCGGACGCCGTCAGACAGTTGCACTCTTGCCACTTCACTCCTCCAACTTCAAACTCTCTCCACTAACTGACTCGTTTTCCCCCGCCTCCAGGACTGTGTACTCCTTGGTGGGCGTGACCAACCGCCTGGCCCACCCCCTGGTGTGGACATCAGCCCCTGGAGAAAGGCAACAAGGGTTTTGTGTTTGGCTTTGGTGTGCCTAACCGGGGTGTGGGGTGTGTTGTTGTTGTTCTGTGACGACCTGGCTTGTCCAGGGCGCCACAGAAGAGCTTCAGGCGCCCTGATAAATAACCTCTGGAGGATAGTCTCTTTATGAACTTTCCCCCAGAGCTCAGAGATTGAGGGCATCAGCACAACGCGGGGGATAGGGTTCTCCAAAGTACACAACCCACTAAAATCCCAAGTGCCAGCCATCAAGAGCACAGCTGCCGTACACACGGGTAGCGGGGCCCCGAAAGCTTCAAGGCGAGGGACCAGAACAGTCAATCAATTTGTGCACGGAAGCAGGGCTCTGGACTTACCAAGTAACACCGGTGGGAGTGGGACCTGGACGGGCTCTCCAGCCCGCAGAGACTGCGGTACCTAGAGACTTTGGTTTACCCTCTGTGTGAGTGTCTGCTTATTCCACCTAATCCAGCACCAAGACTACCGCAGTGAGTAACGTGACCCCTGCACCCTGCTTTCCCAAGGCCAAGCCACCTGATCATCAAACCTCCACTCACCATCTGGGGCTTTCCCTACCTGCGGAGGGACTGACACCTTGCTGCCCCCGCACCATCTGCGCGGTACTCCTTTCGGCAGCGGCGGTACTCCCCTTACCGCAACCCGCAGGTGGCATCACGAACATTATCCCCTGTACATACCCCCTTTACATTTGAGTGGCCGCAAGCCCCCGGGTCCGGAGACACTCGAGCCACAGCAACCCCGGATCCGAGCAGTTCGACTGCTGCAGGGGCGGCACAACTGAAAGCTCAGACCAGCAGTATGGTGGCCTCACTGGCCCGAATTGTGCTCTTCCCCAGGCTATTAGCAGAGGTAACTTTTGCTTCTGTAGCAAAGGGGGAAGCATAGGGGTCTGAGGCTCGTCGGGTCCAGTGATTGGGCCAAATTCAGGGCAGTGTGAGCCGGCCGTAGAGAAAGCACAGTCCAGGCCTACAGCGGTAACCAAGGCAACGAGCCCTGCACTATAACACTAATAATCCCAGCATTAATTAAAACAATATTTTATCAGACAAATTGGTTGATTGTTTTAGAAAAACTTTACAATTTTACCCATGTAGGGGGTCTGGTCTGAGGATTGTATTGTCTGGTCTGAAGCCTTAATTAGCAGGGAGGGTTTGGATTCAGGGGGGCCTGGGCTGAGGTTGGGGGGAAGTCTGGTCTGAGGATTATATTTGGGGGGTGTATGGTCTGAGAATACTATTGGGGGAGGTCTGGTCTGATAATCGTATTGGGGGATGTCTGGTCTGAGGATTGAATTGGGGGAGTATGGTCTGAGGATTGTATTGGGGGAGTCTGGTCTGAGGATTGTATTGGGGGAGTCTGGTCTGAGGATTGTATTGGGGGAGTCTGGTCTGAGAATTGTATTGGGGGAGTCTGGTCTGAGGATTGTATTGGGGGAGTCTGGTCTGAGGATTGTATTGGGGGAGGTCTGGTCTGAGGATTGTATTGGGGTGGGGTCTGATCTGAGGATTGTATTGGGGAGGTCTGATCTGAAGCCTTAATTAGAAGGGAGGGTCTGGATTCAGGGGGGCCTGGTCTCAGGATTGTTGGGGGTAGTCTCGTCTGAAGCCTTAATTAGGAGGGAGGGTCTGGTTTCAGGGGGGCCCGGGCTGAGGGTTGTATTGGGGGGAGTTGGGCTGAGGATTGTACCCCTCCTTAATTAGCTGGGAGGGGTTGGATTCAGGGGGGCCTGGTCTGAGGATTGTATCGGGGGGGGGGGGGGGGTTGCTTTGAGGAATGTATTGGGTGGGGGCCTGGTCTGAGACCTGTATTTATTAAAAAGATCTGGTCTTGGGTCTACTTTTTTTTTTTTTTTTTTGAGGTCTGGACTGTTTTGTTTTTGGTTTAATAGGTTTTTGTTTATAGGGTTTGGTCTGGGGTCTGAGTTTGGTAGGTCCGGTCTTATTAGTAGGCCCGATATGAAGTCATGCATGCGCTGTGCTGAACCAGAAATGCCGACATGTAGATGACAGTCCATTGGGCAGCCATCCGGTGGTAACGAAGCACTGGGCCATTGGAACAGGATTCCATCAATCGATTAGCTCAGCTAGTCTTTCTGTTTTAAGGGGCTCTGGTCTGGGATCTGCACATATTTATGGGGTTTAGTTACCAGTCTGTATATTATAGGATCTGTTATGGGGTCTGCTGTGGTATTTGGGTTTTATGTCCGGGGCGTATGATAGCGGTCAGAATCTCCCTGATGTCACTTATTGTGTAATGTGCCAGGATGGTGAGAGACTTGTGATTTTTCCGTTTTCTTTTTAGATCTGTGTCTCCTCGCTGATCCTGATTCTTTTCCACACCTCTGCTCTGAGGACAGGGGTAATTTTAGCGTTACTGTACATCCCATCGTCTATTTTGGCTGTCACCTTTTACGAGGGCCAGGAATAGCCGGTAATCCTATCCTGCTCGCTAAGCGTCTTCCCCGGACGCTGACCAGGCAGAATTTCTGCCACTTGTTGAGAGATCAATTGCGAAGCTTTTCAAATAAAAATACAATCCTGGTAAATATCAGTCGTCCTAATCTACCAATTAACTAAAAAAATTCTTGGAAATTTGGGTGACAACCAATATGGCCTCACTATTCTACCGTAACAAGAGGGACTGTCAGTCATTTTTGCCAAGCTCCTATTTACTAAATCTACCTGATTAGTGTGTTACGGGCAGGTTTTCCACCCAGAGCAGCCATATTGGTGGTCACCTGGTTTTACCCTGTTTACCGGGGTTTGGGCTCGGTAACCTTGGACTGTACGTTTGTTGTGGGGACACTCAGGCGGGAGATCAGGTTTACGCCGAGGACTTGAAGGGTGAACAGAGTGTAATTATTTGAAGGAACAGCTGAGAAGTGCTGGACGCTACAACAGCTGAAGTCTGAAGTGTACACTCGGCACTGCTGAATCTCCGCTCCACTCCTTTCTGGACTCGATGGCGACTGCAGATCTGAAGGACGAGCTAAACTGCTCAATCTGCCTCAATATCTACACGGAGCCTGTAACTCTAAGATGTGGCCACAGCTTCTGTCAAGGGTGTATCCGCACAGTGCTGGACAGGCAAGATGGGGTTGGCGTCTACACCTGCCCAGAATGCCGCGCGGAATACCAAAAGCGCCCACCATTGCGAAGGAACTTGAAGCTTTGTAACATCGTAGAGCATTTCCTGTCAACGCAACCAGAAGTGAAGCCACCCGGTATCTTCTGCACCTACTGCGTCCACTCCTCTGTCCCTGCAGTCAAGACCTGCCTGATGTGCGAAGCTTCTCTGTGCAGTATCCATCTAAGCGTCCACAGCAAATCCACCGAGCATGTCTTGACTGAACCCACCAGCTCCATGGACAACAGAAAATGTGCCACCCACCGAGAGATGCTGAAGTACTACTGCTGTAAGGACGCCACCTGCATCTGCGTGTCGTGTTGCGTGTTTGGAGAACATCGAGGACATCAAGTGGAATTTCTCAAAGAGGCATCTGAAAAGAAGAAAGAAAAACTGAGAAAGGTTCTGGAAAAGCTGTCCTCAAAACGCGAAGAAACAGAGAAGGGCATGCAAAGTTTACAAGATCACAAGAGGGGCGTCCAGGAGAAAGCCGCCAGTGTGACGACAAGGGTGACTGCTCTGTTTAAGGACATCAGGGCTCAGCTCCAAGTTCTTGAAGACCGGGTCTTGAGTGACATTTCCAGACAAAGGGATAAAGTGTCTCTCTCGGTCACTGATCTGATCCAGCAACTGGAGATAAAGAAGGAGGAGTTGTCTAGGAAGATGACATACATTGAGGAGTTGTGCCAAGTGCCCGATCCACTCGTTGTTCTACAAGGACGGGACGTCAGCAGAGCTGAGCCGGATGAAGGACTTGGCAAGGCGCTCCAGTCTGTAGGTGATTTGGATGAATTTCTGATCTCATTGACCTTACAGTCATCTTTATCCAGTATCGTGACCGATGTAAAGCAAAACATCAACGTCCAAAACTTACTGCTGGATATTAAGACAGCTGCAGTTGATGTGTCTGTGTCCGGAGACCTGAAAAGCGCTACGTGGTCAAAGACCCCGATCTGGGCGAAAAATTCGTACAGATTTAAAAACTATTGTCAGGTGCTGAGTTTTCAGAGTTTTTGTTCCGGACAGAATTACTGGGAAGTGGAGACCAGTGAACTAGGGAACTGGAGGGTGGGAGTGGCGTATCCCAGCATGGAGCGGAAGGGGGATCTGTCCGGGATAGGACAGAACAACAAATCCTGGTGTCTGCGCTTGTGTCAGAAGGATTATCTAGTAGCTCACGCCGCAAAAGAGATTTCCCTACAGACAGAGACATCGCTGCAGAAACTTGGGGTGTTCCTGGACTATGAGTCTGGCCGGCTGTCTTTCTACCATCTATGTGAGCCGATTCAACATCTGCACACCTTCACTGCCACCTTCACGGAGCCCCTTCATGCTGTGTTCCTGGTATGGCGGGACGGCTGGGTGAGAATCCGGAGCTAGGATTACTAATCCAGGTGATCATGCCAAATAGGAGCCCGTGGTCCTCCTAACTACCAGAATCTCTGGTGCCTTTTCTGATTGGTAGGCCTGGTGTGATGCCATGCATGTGTTGTGCCGCAACAATGACCTCACACTGGGCCTACCAATCAGAAGAGGAGTTGAGGATTCTGGCAGGCAAGTGGCCACCTAGTAATGGATGCTGGTCTTGGGTTCTATGAATCGATTTGCTCATCTACTAACAATATAACAATGGAAAGCACAAATTTAAAGGGGTTGTCCACTATTGATGGCCTATCCTTAGGATAGGTCATCAATGTCTGATCAGCAAGGAGTCCGGCACCTTGCACCCCGCCAATCAGTTGTTGTCGGTCATGGCGGCGACAGCAGGCAGCCAGAAATGCTCAGTTCCGGAGCTACCCTGTCTTCTGATAGTGGCCGTGACCGGGTACTGCACATCCGTCATACACTCTAATCAATAGGAGGCGGATGTGCAGTACCCGCTCGAGGCCACTATCAGAAGACAGGGCAGCTCCGGAACTGAGCATTTCCGGCTGCCGCCGCCGGGACCGAGAACAGCTGATCAGTGGGCGTGCGGGGTGCTGGACCCCGGCCAATCAGACATTCATGACCTATCCTAAGAATAGGCCATCAATGTAAAAATAGTGGACAACCCCTTTAAAGGAATACTCCAGGGAAAACTCAACACAGCGTTGTAATGTCCCACGAGAACACCAGAATGGGGAACTCTCGGTTCTCCATTGACCTCAAGACCGTGGCAGGAGTTATTGAATTGGATACAGGCTTCGTGGACTTGAATTGAGCTGCATTCAGACATGGTCTTGAGACCAAGGGAGGACGGGGGACAGAAGTTCTCCATTCCTGCGATTGGTGGGTGCCCCAATGACCAGATCCACACCGATCAATCCAGTAGTTATGTGATCATTTGTATAGATTTAGAACTGTGTAATGAAAACTTCTGACGCTTTATTTCTATACTTTACGTTATTTCTGCTTGCTATCCGTGAATAGGAACATTTATTGCTAATATATATATTTAAATTTTTTCGGGGGGGCATCTACCTAGTACGACATCTCCAGTAGTTGTGTTAGCTTACTTGTAATACTTCTGTTGACCACACGGAGCGCTGTTCGAAAATCTCCTGGAGAAACAAGAAACTCATTCGCGCACCTACAGCTCCATCTAGTGGTGACAATGTCTATTGCAGTCATTTACATTTAGAAACAAATGAATATTTCTTGCTTGTGACGTGCACGTATCTTGTTTTCTGTAATTCTTACCATTTTATGGATTAGATGAAGATGTTTTTCTGATCTTACTCTTTGTATGTGGAATCCAATCAATAAACATTTCCTTCTGATTAATTGTGACTTTCCCATTTTTTATCTGTGTATCCGGCCCTGGACATTTATCGGTCCACTTTCCCTAGGTTGGTGGCCCGTCCTCTCTTGATAATTGACCCTATAGTCACCTTCTCAACCTCTGATTGCTCTGTTATGAGGCGCCCCATGGACTTTGACGCTTCCCAGTTTCGGAGGATGAGCCCCATTTCTCCAGGAGCCCTATAGCCGCTGCCTAGTCTTAGTGAATAGTTCTCTGGGAATCTGCACTCTATAGCCTGATATACAGTAATCCCTTATGTAACATGTTCGCCCATAGCACATACAGAGGGGTGACATTAGGCGGTGTTATATGACCGCAGCGCTGCAGCAGGTGACTCACATCCTGGGCTCAGTCTCTGCACTCGGCTCCCAGAGAGATGTTTCCGTTCTGAGCACAAACCGGAGAAAAAACCCAGCAACTTCTACCTGTGCAGTCATCAGAGCCACATATATTGGGGCGTCAGGGCATCTAAAGACGGGTTCTCAACCCCCTGAAGTGTTAATGCCCTGAAGTTATAGAAACTAAAGAACACTAGGGATCAGGTGCCAACAGTTGTTCCCAAGGCGATGTAATGCTTCCATATAGTGCAAAGATAATACTGTCATAAAAAGCCCACATAATATCATCACACAGTGCTAAAATAATTCTGCCTTATAGTGCCCACATAATACCACCGTATAGTACTAAAATAATTCTGCCTTATAGTGCCCACATAATACCACCGTATAGTACTAAAATAATTCTGCCTTATAGTGCCCACATAATACCACCGCATAGTACTAAAATAATTCTGCTTTATAGTGCCCACATACCACCGTATAGTACTAAAATAATTCTGCCTTATAGTGCCCACATAATACCACCGTATAGTACTAAAATAATTCTGCCTTATAGTGCCCACATACCACCGTATAGTGCTAATATAATTCTGTTTTATAGTACCCACATAATACCACCGCATAGTGCTAATATAATTCTGCCTTATAGTGCCCACATAATACCACCATATAGTACTAAAATAATTCTGCCTTATAGTGCCCACATAATACCGCTGTATAGTACTAAAATAATTCTGCCTTATAGTATCCACATAATACCACCGTATAGTACTAAAATAATTTTGCCTTTTAGTGCCCACATAATACCACCGTATAGTACTAATATAATTCTGCCTTATGTTGCCCACATAATACCACCGTATAGTACTAAAATAATTCTGCCTTATAGTGCCCACATAATACCACCGTATAGTAGTAATATAATTCTGCCTTATAGTGCCCACATAGTACCACCGTAAAATTGAAATTGAAAAATATCAATAATCTCAAGGTTACAATCCATCTCCAGAGATCTTGATGTTCCTTTGTTCACGGTGCACAGCACAACTCATGGCGCTGCAGCTAACCCATACAACTGCTATAACCTTATCTCCTGTGTATAATTATTACAGTACAGCCGTGATGCACGTTTTGCAGGATTGTGGAGCCGGGTCTGTTCACGTCGTTTCTAACCACAACCACTTCCTACAGTTACTCTGGGCTGGAGGTGGTGGGGCTGAGCGGCGCACACCTACACTGCCGGGAGAACGCTGATGTGCACCAACTCCTGTAACCCCTTCATTCCTGGGGTGATTTCCACCTTCACACTGATGTCTATTTCTGTCCCATTCGGGAATCTGTGGATTCAGTGCAAATAATGGAGAGATATTTACTCCTGCAGTCACCACTGACCGCATTATGGGAGCAGATTCACAAGACTGGAAAATTATGTTCAGATTCAGATTTACACCTCTCTATCCGATGCTCGGCATTGTGCTTGGTGATGTACGGCTCAGCATTGTGCTTGGTGATGTATGGCTCAGCATTGTGCTTGGTGATGTACGGCTCGGCATTGTGCTTGGTGATGTATGGCTCGGCATTGTGCTTGGTGATGTACGGCTCAGCATTGTGCTTGGTGATGTATGGCTCAGCATTGTGCTTGGTGATGTATGGCTCGGCATTGTGCTTGGTGATGTACGGCTCGGCATTGTGCTTGGTGATGTATGGCTCAGCATTGTGCTTGGTGATGTATGGCTCAGCATTGTGCTTGGTGATGTACGGCTCGGCATTGTGCTTGGTGATGTATGGCTCAGCATTGTGCTTGGTGATGTACGGCTCAGCATTGTGCTTGGTGATGTATGGCTCGGCATTGTGCTTGGTGATGTATGGATCGGCATTGTGCTTGGTGATGTATGGCTCAGCATTGTGCTTGGTGATGTACGGCTCAGCATTGTGCTTGGTGATGCACGGCTCAGCATTGTGCTTGGTGATGTACGGCTCAGCATTGTGCTTGGTGATGTACGGCTCAGCATTGTGCTTGGTGATGTATAGCTCGGCATTGTGCTTGGTGATGTACGGCTCAGCATTGTGCTTGGTGATGTATGGATCGGCATTGTGCTTGGTGATGCACGGCTCGGCATGTGCTTGGTGATGCACGGCTCGGCATTGTGCTTGGTGATGTATGGCTCAGCATTGTGCTTGGTGATGTACGGCTCGGCATTGTGCTTGGTGATGTACGGCTCAGCATTGTGCTTGGTGATGTATGGATCGGCATTGTGCTTGGTGATGTATGGCTCAGCATTGTGCTTGGTGATGTACGGCTCGGCATTGTGCTTGGTGATGTACGGCTCGGCATTGTGCTTGGTGATGTACGGCTCGGCATTGTGCTTGGTGATGTATGGCTCAGCATTGTGCTTGGTGATGTACGGCTCGGCATTGTGCTTGGTGATGTACGGCTCGGCATTGTGCTTGGTGATGTACGGCTCGGCATTGTGCTTGGTGATGTACGGCTCGGCATTGTGCTTGGTGATGTAGGGCTCAGCATTGTGCTTGGTGATGTACGGCTCGGCATTGTGCCTGGTGATGTACGGCTCGGCATTGTGCTTGGTGATGTACGGCTCAGCATTGTGCCTGGTGATGTACGGCTCGGCATTGTGCTTGGTGATGTATGGTTCGGCATTGTGCTTGGTGATGTACGGCTCAGCATTGTGCTTGGTGATGTACGGCTCAGCATTGTGCTTGGTGATGTATAGCTCGGCATTGTGCTTGGTGATGTATGGCTCGGCATTGTGCTTGGTGATGTACGGCTCAGCATTGTGCTTGGTGATGTATGGATCGGCATTGTGCTTGGTGATGCACGGCTCGGCATGTGCTTGGTGATGCACGGCTCGGCATTGTGCTTGGTGATGTATGGCTCAGCATTGTGCTTGGTGATGTACGGCTCGGCATTGTGCTTGGTGATGTACGGCTCAGCATTGTGCTTGGTGATGTATGGTTCGGCATTGTGCTTGGTGATGTATGGCTCGGCATTGTGCTTGGTGATGTAGGGCTCAGCATTGTGCTTGGTGATGTACGGCTCGGCATTGTGCTTGGTGGTGTACGGCTTGGCATTGTGCCTGGTGATGTACGGCTCGGCATTGTGCTTGGTGATGTACGGCTCAGCATTGTGCCTGGTGATGTACGGCTCGGCATTGTGCTTGGTGATGTATGGTTCGGCATTGTGCTTGGTGATGTACGGCTCAGCATTGTGCTTGGTGATGTACGGCTCAGCATTGTGCTTGGTGATGTACGGCTCAGCATTGTGCTTGGTGATGTATGGTTCGGCATTGTGCCTGGTGATGTTTGGCTCGGCATTGTGCTTGGTGATGTACGGCTCAGCATTGTGCTTGGTGATGTACGGCTCGGCATTGTGCTTGGTGATGTACGGCTCAGCATTGTGCTTGGTGGTGTACGGCTCAGCATTGTGCCTGGTGATGTACGGCTCAGCATTGTGCCTGGTGATGTACGGCTCAGCATTGTGCTTGGTGATGTATGGCTCGGCATTGTGCCTGGTGATGTACGGCTCGGCATTGTGCTTGGTGATGTATGGATCGGCATTGTGCTTGGTGATGTACGGCTCGGTATTGTGCTTGGTGATGCACGGCTCAGCATTGTGCTTGGTGGTGTACGGCTCAGCATTGTGCCTGGTGATGTACGGCTCGGCATTGTGCTTGGTGATGTACGGCTCAGCACTGTGCTTGGTGATGCACGGCTCGGCATTGTGCCTGGTGATGTACGGCTCGGCATTGTGCCTGGTGATGTACGGCTCGGCATTGTGCCTGGTGATGTACGGCTCGGCATTGTGCCTGGTGATGTACGGCTCGGCATTGTGCCTGGTGATGTACGGCTCGGCATTGTGCCTGGTGATGTACGGCTCGGCATTGTGCCTGGTGATGTACGACTGCAGCTGCTCAGCCCTGAAGCTCCCGGCGGACGCACTGTTTATGCTGACGTTACCAGAGGAGGTCTGGACTCTGCGGTTATGGGGTCAGCAGAGCGGTGGGGACTTTTATGCACTCGGTGATCCCGCTTTGTAACTTTAGCAGTAGCACAAATAGTGAGTGCGAGCATGGAGACAATTCTCAAATTGTAAAATAAATAATGCATCACTCCAAGGACTTCACATATGTATTATATATTGTATTTGTGTGTATATAGATATATATATATGTGTGTGTGTGTAAATATATAATGTAATATATTGTGTGCGCCGTGTGACCACATTGTCAGGGTGCAGGTGCAGGCTGCATTGTGGGTGATATAAGGATCTGATAAAGGCAGAGGGCGCAGAGTAGCAACATCCGGGAATATGTGCACGGTAGCACCAAGCACCGAGCCACGCACTGCTCTCTGCACATCTCCGGGTGCACAAGTCACACGCCGCGCTCCGGCCCAGGATCCTGAAGATTGGGAGTAGTGCTCCAGCCGGGACCCCAACACTGGGACACAAGGTCAGACTCCCCCATAGAGGCCAAGGCCCTGACCCTGAACGTAAGTCTGCGAATCGTGGAGTCTACGGCTCTTGGTGGACGCCCAATGCCCCACCGCTCCGAAGCCTACCTCCATGCCCCTGTCCCTCACAGCAATGTCCTCCTCTATGGTGACCATGAGGGAACTTTGACCTCTGTAAACCCTATAGCCAATATTTAGGATTATGGTCGTACATCAGTGTCAATGATCGGGGTAGGAAGGAGCGGCCACAGGGAGGTCTAGATTGGCCAAGACTTACTGACCACAGAAGTAAACCCATAGTCCTCCTGACCCAAGGGGCATTTTGACTTTTTGAATTATTTCTTTAAATTCTGATTGTTTTGTTTATTTCAACCATCACTTCTGATAACGGGCGAGGAGTTGGTTCCTCTGTTTACGGTACATTGGGCACAATAAGTATTTGATCCGCTCCGATTTTTTAAGTTTTTCCTCCTACAAAGAATGGAGAAGGTTGTAATTTTTATCATAAATAACTTCAACTGTGACAGACAGAATCCAAAGAAATCCAGAGAATCCCATTGTGTGAATATTAATTAGTTAGCATTTTATTACATGAAATAAGTATTTGATACAATAGAAAACAGAAGTTAATATTTGGTAGAAACCTTTGTTTGCACTTACAGAGGTCGGACGTTTCCGATCGTTCTTGACCAGGTTTTCACACACTGCAGCAGAGATTTTGGCCAATTTCTCCATACAGATCTTCTCCAGATCTTTCAGGTCATGCCTCCATACAGATCTTCTCCAGATCTCTCAGGTCACTCCTCCATACAGATTTTCTCAAGATCTCTCAGGTTACCTCTCCATACAGATCTCCTCCAGATCTTTCAGGTCACTCCTCCATACAGGTCTTCTCCAGATTTTTCAGGTCACTCCTCCATACAGGTCTTCTCCAGATCTTTCAGGTCACTCCTCCATACTAATCTCCAGATCTTTCAGGTCACTCCTCCATACAGGTCTTCTCCAGATTTTTCAGGTCACTCCTCCTTACAGATCTTCTCCAGATCTTTAAGGTCACTCCTCCATACAGCTCTCCAGATATCTCAGGTCACTCCTCCATACAGATCTCCTCCAGATCTTTCAGGTCTCTCCTCCATACAGGTCTTCTCTAGATTTTTCAGGTCACTCCTCTATACTAATCTCCAGATCTTTCAGGTCACTCCTCCATACTAATCTCCAGATCTTTCAGGTCACTCCTCCATACAGGTCTTCTCCAGATTTTTCAGGTCACTCCTCCATACAGATCTCCTCCAGATCTCTCAGGTCACTCCTCCATACAGATCTCCTCCAGATCTCTCAGGTCACTCCTCCATACAGATCTCCTCCAGATCTTTCAGGTCACTCCTCCATACAGGTCTTCTCCAGATTTTTCAGGTCACTCCTCTATACTAATCTCCAGATCTTTCAGGTCACTCCTCCATACTAATTTCCAGATCTTTCAGGTCACTCCTCCTTACAGATCTTCTCCAGATCTTTCGAGTCACTCCTCCATATAGATCTTCTCCAGATCTTTAAGGTCACTCCTCCATACAGCTCTCCAGATCTCTCAGGTCACTCCTCCATACAGATCTCCTCCAGATCTTTCAGGTCTCTCCTCCATACAGGTCTTCTCTAGATTTTTCAGGTCACTCCTCTATACTAATCTCCAGATCTTTCAGGTCACTCCTCCATACAGGTCTTCTCCAGATTTTTCAGGTCACTCCTTTATACTAATCTCCAGATCTTTCAGGTCACTCCTCCATACAGGTCTTCTCCAGATTTTTCAGGTCACTCCTCTATACTAATCTCCAGATCTTTCAGGTCACTCCTCCATACTAATCTCCAGATCTTTCAGGTCACTCCTCCTTACAGATCTTCTCCAGATCTTTCGAGTCACTCCTCCATATAGATCTTCTCCAGATCTTTAAGGTCACTCCTCCATACAGCTCTCCAGATCTCTCAGGTCACTCCTCCATACAGATCTCCTCCAGATCTTTCAGGTCACTCCTCCTTACAGGTCTTCTCCAGATTTTTCAGGTCACTCCTCTATACTAATCTCCAGATCTTTCAGGTCACTCCTCCATACAGATCTTCTCCAGATTTTTCAGGTCACTCCTCTATACTAATCTCCAGATCTTTCAGGTCACTCCTCCATACAGGTCTTCTCCAGATTTTTCAGGTCACTCCTCTATACTAATCTCCAGATCTTTCAGGTCACTCCTCCATACTAATCTCCAGATCTTTCAGGTCACTCCTCCTTACAGATCTTCTCCAGATCTTTCGAGTCACTCCTCCATATAGATCTTCTCCAGATCTTTAAGGTCACTCCTCCATACAGCTCTCCAGATCTCTCAGGTCACTCCTCCATACAGATCTCCTCCAGATCTTTCAGGTCACTCCTCCATACAGGTCTTCTCCAGATTTTTCAGGTCACTCCTCTATACTAATCTCCAGATCTTTCAGGTCACTCCTCCATACAGGTCTTCTCCAGATTTTTCAGGTCACTCCTCTATACTAATCTCCAGATCTTTCAGGTCACTCCTCCATACAGGTCTTCTCCAGATTTTTCAGGTCACTCCTCTATACTAATCTCCAGATCTTTCAGGTCACTCCTCCATACTAATCTCCAGATCTTTCAAATCACTCCTCCTTACAGATCTTCTCCAGATCTTTCGAGTCACTCCTCCATATAGATCTTCTCCAGATCTTTAAGGTCACTCCTCCATACAGCTCTCCAGATCTCTCAGGTCACTCCTCCATACAGATCTCCTCCAGATCTTTCAGGTCACTCCTCCATACAGGTCTTCTCCAGATTTTTCAGGTCACTCCTCTATACTAATCTCCAGATCTTTCAGGTCACTCCTCCATACAGGTCTTCTCCAGATTTTTCAGGTCACTCCTCTATACTAATCTCCAGATCTTTCAGGTCACTCCTCCATACAGGTCTTCTCCAGATTTTTCAGGTCACTCCTCTATACTATTCTCCAGATCTTTCAGGTCACTCCTCCTTACAGCTCTTCTCCAGATTTTTCGAGTCACTCCTCCATATAGATCTCCAGATCCTTCAGGTCACTCCTCCATACAGATCTTCTCAAGATCTCTCAGGTTACCTCTCCATACGTATCTTCTCCAGATCTTTCAGGTACTCCTCCATACAGATCTCCTCCAGATCTTTCAGGTCACTCCTCCATACAGATATTCTCCTGATCTTTCTGGTCTCTGCTCCATACAGATCTTCTCCTGATCTTTCAGGTCACTCCTCCATACTAATCTCCAGATCTTTCAGGTCACTCCTCCTTACAGATCTTCTCCAGATCTTTCGAGTCACTCCTCCATATAGATCTTCTCCAGATCTTTCAGGTCACTCCTCCATACAGGTCTTCTCCAGATCTTTCAGGTCACTCCTCCACACAGATCTTCTCCAGATCTTTCAGATCACTTCTCCATACGGATCTTCTCCTGATCTTTCAGATCACTGCTCCATACAGATCTTTCAGGTGACTCCTCCATACAGATCTTCTCCTGATCTTTCAGGTCACTGCTACATACAAATCTTCTCCCGATCTTTCAAGTCACTCCTGCATACAGGTCTTCTCCGGATCTATCAGGTCACTCCTCCACACAGATCTTCTCCAGATCTTTCAGGTCACTTCTCCATACAGATCTTCTCTAGATCTTTCAGGTCACTCCTCCATACAGATCTTCTCCTGATCTTTCAGGTCACTCCTACATACAAATCTTCTCCAGATCTTTCAAGTCACTCCTCCATACAGGTCTTCTCCGGATCTATCAGGTCACTCCACCATACAGATCTCCAGATCTTTCAGGTCACTCCTCCACACAGATCTTCTCCAGATCTTTCAGGTGACTTCTATATACAGATCTTCTCTAGATCTTTCAGGTCACTGCTCAATACAGATCTTCTCTAAACCTTTCAGGTAACTTCTCCATATAGATCTTCTCCAGATCTTTGAGATCACTCCTCCATACAGATCTCCAGATCTTTCAGGTCACTCCTCCATACAGATCTTTTCCAGATCTTTCAGGTTTTGGGGCTGTCGCTGGGCAACATTGAGTTTCAGCTTTTCCAATGAGTTTCTATTGGGTTCAGGTCTGGAGAATGGCTAGGCCACTCCAGAACCTTGAAATGCTTCTTACATAGCCACTCTTTAGTTACCCTGGCTGTGTGTTTTGGGTCATTGTCACGTTGGAAGACCCAGTCATGACCCATCTCCAGTGCTCTTACTGAGGGAAGGAGGTTGTTGGCCATAACCTCGCAATACATGACCCCATCCATCTTCCCTTCAATACGGGTAGTCGTGCTGTCCTGTTAGCAGAACAGCACCCCAAAGTATGATGTTTCCAGCTTCATGCTTCACAGTTTTGATGGTGTTCTTGCAGTTGTACTCCTCCTTCTTCTTCCTCCAAACACGGGAAGTGGAGTTCATATCAAAAAGTTCTATATGGTCTCTTCTGACCACATGACCTTCTCTCATGCCTTCTCTGCATCATCCAAATGTTCATTGGCAAAATGGGCTTGGACATGTGCTGGCGTGAGCAGTGGGACCTTGCGTGTCCTGTAGAATTTTAATACATGATGGGACTGTGTGTTACTATGTGCTCCCAGCTCTATTCAGGTCATTGCCCAGATCTACATGGGATGACCTGGTCAGATTCCTGACCTTTCTCAGAGTCATCCTTACCCCAGGAGGCCAGATCTTGCATGGAGCTCCAGACCGAGTAAGATTGAGTCATCTTGTGTTTCTTCCATTTTCTAATAATTGCAACAACAGTTGTTGCTTTCTCACCAAGCTGCTTGCCTATTGTCCTGTAGCCCATCCCAGCCTTGTGCAGGTCTACAATGTTGTCCCTGGTGTCATTAGACAGCTCTTTGGTCTTGGCCGTGGTGAAGAGGATGGAATGTGATTGGGTGTGTGGACAGGTGTCTTTATACAGGTAACGGGTTCAAACAGGAACAATTAATACAGGTAATGAGGGCAGAGTAAGAGAAAAATTAACAGGTCTATGAGAGCAGAATTGTTGCTGGTTGGTTGGTGATAAAACACTTATTTCATGCAATAAAATGCTAATTAATTATTTAATAATCATACAACATGATTTCCTGGATTTTTTTATTCTGGCACAGTTGAAGTTACCTATGATAAAAATTACAGATCTCTCCATTCTGTGTAGGTGGGAAAACTTGCAAAATCGGCAGAGGATAGAGGATCAAATACTTATTTTCCTCAGTGTACGTCAATGAGTAGTGATAATGTAGTAGGTGCTTATCGATTGGGTCAACTGGTTCTGACCAATGGAGCAAGGAAAATATTTGCGGATAGTACAGAAGATATATATATGCTCATCACACAACTGCCGTTTACAACAAACGCAAGATTTATGAACAATAGAAGTTATTGGTGAAGATGTTTCGTGATGTTCCATGAATGTGAGAATCTTCCATCTATTACCCAAGTAGAAAGATAGCGGGTATTGCCCTGTGCATTAGAAGACATCATGGCGCCAAAACATGGACTGAACATTCTAAAATGTGTAAATCCCCAAAATCAATAGATTCCCCCAAATGCCAACAATAGGTGGTATCCATGATGATAGAAGGTTATAACAACCTTTGGATGACATAGATATGTAGGTGACCAGTTTTTATATGATCTACTATCTCAGGACCTTCCAAAAAGTCATCAACGACTCTCGCAACTGAAGGTCTGATATCAAACAGTAGAGACCGCTATGGGGTGAGGTAGACCCCATCTTCATTTCCAAGTGTAATTTGAAGGGCTCGTAGGGTTCCCCGACTCTACCAACTCTCCAGTACATGGATGGAGGCATTGTTAATGATCACGATGGACCTCTTCAGTAATGAAATCAAGGAGGGAGGATAAATGTCAGCTTTTCTCATCTGGAGGTTTGGATGAGGCGCGGGGTATCTACTCTAGTTTTGCTTCCTCTACTGTTAGCACTGCCATTTTGATTTGATCAGAAGGGTCTTATGTTCTTGATGGGCTGTTTGTTATCTGCTAGTATCAATAGATAGGATGACTATAGGAGTGAAGTTACCCAACTCTAGAATTGTTTCCTTCTCCGACCCCTAAATTTAGTCCAAGCTTCCTTCAAGTCATTGAGACCAGGCCAAAGAAGATTGTGCTAATGATGTTCTATGAGCAGGGTACATTGAATGTAATGATGACATCACACCTCGGGTCCAGCTTACGAAGCCCCAACAATCACCTAAGTGGATGGCTTCACAGTACCGGCCATGTCAGAGCTGGCTAGACCATTTCCACCATGGTGACTCTCCATTCTTGATCTATGCCCCCATTTTATGATTTCTACTAGTGAGACAATCCCTTTTAAGTCTGTATCTCCAACCTTAGGTCTCAAGACCTCATAGTGGTCCTATAATGGACCAGTCGAGTCATATCGGGGTTTACAGGAAATCCTGGAGGTTGCCTATGACATCATTGTATATAAACCACCTGGAGGTCTGGTGTGGTGACCCCCGGTCACAGCTCATTTCCTCAGCTTTTGGCTCTTTCTTGTGTGAAATGCTTCTGCAATAACAAGTTTTCTTTCATGTGCGACCACAAGACCCGAGCAGCACTGAATTAAGGGTATCTCCACCCAAGAGGCAGAGCACCCCTCTAGATCCCTTGGTGCAGCACCCTTCACCGTGCAGATGGCAGCCATAATGGAGGTCACCCAACTGTCCTAAATCACCTCTCCTTTGCCAGGAGATGTTTGGTGTGGGGCGGACCAACTGGTCTATAGCACCAATCCTGAGATTGGGGCAGATGTAGGGTTCCTTGAAATGGGGGAACAATCTGCAACTACTGAAAATCTGAAAATGCTGGAGAGCAAAGTATCTTGTAAAAGCTGAGACGCCCAATGATATAATGAAAATATATACAATCGAATATTTGATGTTTGAGGTTGTGCTGAGATTTCCTCCTGGGATAGGGGAGAGAGAGCTTCCTTCTTCTCAACCCGTTCATAGACCTTTCCTCATTGCAATCCTTCTAGTTCTGGTCATGGGTGCCAATAGAAAATTTGTAATCTTTCCACATGGCAGATCCTTTTTTACCCCAGTGATACCAGTGACACTTTGGCTTTTGCTCCCTAATGCATGACTTCGTGTGGTCGGATTGTTTCGATCTGTCTTGGGGTCATTGGGTCGATTCCCCAAACTCTTGTTTGCTAAATTCCCCGAGTCTGTGGAGAAGATTCCCTCACAGGATCCCACCATGGGTCACTCAGAAGCTCTGGAGACCGGCGCTGTCTGTCCATGTTTATTTTGCTCTTTTTGTTCACTAATGAACCCGCACCGCACTCAGCAATGCTCACACTGACAAATATAATGACTAAACCTGAAAGCTCCGGGGGGGAGAGAGCAGTCACTGCACCGACCGATGTCACCAAACCGCAACACCCAGATACGAGCTCCGGCTTATTCTCATGCAGAAAAAGCTAAGACGTCTTCCTCTCACATACTAGAAAAGACATGCAACCGGCACCAAGATCTCACCCAAAGGTCAGAGAAAATGGTAATGTCCTACAAAACTGGAATTTAGGGGCAGTATTATAGCAGTTTTATCCTTGTACATAGGGGGCAGTATTATAGTAGTTATATTCTTGTACATAGGGGCAGTATTATAGTAGTTATATTCTTGTACATAGGGGCAGTATTATAGTAGTTATATTCTTGTACATAGGGGCAGTATTATAGTAGTTATGTTCTTGTATATAGGGACAGTATTATAGTAGTTATATTCTTATATATAGGGGGCAGTATTATAGTAGTTATATTCTTGTACATAGGAGCAGTATTATAGTAGTTATATTCTTGTACATAGGAGCAGTATTATAGTAGTAATATTCTTGTATATAGGGACAGTATTATAGTAGTTATATTCTTGTACATAGGGGCAGTATTATAGTAGTTATATTCTTGTATATAGGGGCAGTATTATAGTAGTTATATTCTTGTACATAGGGGCAGTATTATAGTAGTTATATTCTTGTACATAGGGGCAGTATTATAGTAGTTATATTCTTGTACATAGGGGCAGTATTATAGTAGTTATGTTCTTGTATATAGGGACAGTATTATAGTAGTTATATTCTTATATATAGGGGGCAGTATTATAGTAGTTATATTCTTGTACATAGGAGCAGTATTATAGTAGTTATATTCTTGTACATAGGAGCAGTATTATAGTAGTAATATTCTTGTATATAGGGACAGTATTATAGTAGTTATATTCTTGTACATAGGGGCAGTATTATAGTAGTTATATTCTTGTACATAGGGGGCAGTATTATAGTAGATATATTCTTGTACATAGGGGACAGTATTATAGTAGTTATATTCTTGTACATAGGAGCAGTATTATAGTAGTTATATTCTTGTACATAGGAGCAGTATTATAGTAGTAATATTCTTGTATATAGGGACAGTATTATAGTAGTTATATTCTTGTACATAGGAGCAGTATTATAGTAGTTATATTCTTGTACATAGGAGCAGTATTATAGTAGATATATTCTTGTACATAGGGGACAGTATTATAGTAGTTATATTCTTGTATATAGGAGCAGTATTATAGTAGTTATATTCTTGTACATAGGGGCAGTATTATAGTAGTTATATTCTTGTACATAGGGGCAGTATTATAGTAGTTATATTCTTGTACATAGGGGACAGTATTATAGTAGTTATATTCTTGTACATAGGGGCAGTATTATAGTAGTTATATTCCTGTACATAGGGGGCAGTATTATAGTAGTTATATTCTTGTACATAGGAGCAGTATTATAGTAGTTATATTCTTGTACATAGGAGCAGTATTATAGTAGATATATTCTTGTACATAGGAACAGTATTATAGTAGTTATATTCTTGTACATAGGGGGCAGTATTATAGTAGTTACATTCCTGTACATAGGGGCAGTATTATAGTAGTTATATTCCTGTACATAGGGGCAGTATTATAGTAGATATATTCTTGTACATAGGGGCAGTATTATAGTAGTTATATTCTTGTACATAGGGGCAGTATTATAGTAGTTATATTCTTGTACATAGGGGCAGTATTATAGTAGTTATATTCTTGTATATAGGGGGCAGTATTATAGTAGTTATATTCTTGTATATAGGAGCAGTATTATAGTAGTTATATTCTTGTATATAGGGGGCAGTATTATAGTAGTTATATTCTTGTACATAGGGGGCAGTATTATAGTAGTTATAGTCTTGTACATAGGAGCAGTATTATAGTAGTAATATTCTTGTATATAGGGACAGTATTATAGTAGTTATATTCTTGTACATAGGAGCAGTATTATAGTAGTTATATTCTTGTACATAGGAGCAGTATTATAGTAGATATATTCTTGTACATAGGGGCAGTATTATAGTAGTTATATTCTTGTACATAGGGGGCAGTATTATAGTAGTTATATTCTTGTATATAGGGGGCAGTATTATAGTAGTTATATTCTTGTACATAGGGGCAGTATTATAGTAGTTATATTCTTGTATATAGGAGCAGTATTATAGTAGTTATATTCTTATATATAGGGGCAGTATTATAGTAGTTATATTCTTGTACATAGGGGCAGTATTATAGTAGTTATATTCCTGTATATAGGGGGCAGTATTATAGTAGTTATATTCTTGTACATAGGGGGCAGTATTATAGTAGTTATATTCTTGTATATAGGGGGCAGTATTATAGTAGTTATATTCTTGTACATAGGAGCAGTATTATAGTAGTTATATTCTTGTACATAGGAGCAGTATTATAGTAGTTATATTCTTGTATATAGGGGGCAGTATTATAGTAGTTATATTCTTGTACATAGGGGGCAGTATTATAGTAGTTATATTCTTGTACATAGGAGCAGTATTATAGTAGTTATATTCTTGTACATAGGGGCAGTATTATAGTAGTTATATTCCTGTACATAGGGGGCAGTATTATAGTAGTTATATTCTTGTACATAGGGGCAGTATTATAGTAGTTATATTCTTGTACATAGGGGCAGTATTATAGTAGTTATATTCTTGTACATAGGGGCAGTATTATAGTAGTTATATTCCTGTACATAGGGGGCAGTATTATAGTAGTTATATTCTTGTATATAGGGGACAGTATTATAGTAGTGTGAGCACTGACAGGTGGACCCCCCCACACCCTTGTAACCTGTGCAATGTGCAGCGTTTTTGCCTCTTTTTGTGCTGGATGGCAAATGACGAGTCCTACTGATCCTTTATTAAAAACTACATGTGACAATTTTGAGAAGAAATTGCGGCATTACATTCTTTCACCTCTAGGTGGCAGTCTTTGCTTTGTTATTAATGAAGGCATAAAAAACACAGCGCGCCGAGTGGTAAGATGAGGTATTACAAGTAAGACTTGGGTAAAAAAAAAAATTGGACGTTTTATTATGATTTTTTTCCCCTTTTTCTTATGAATTCAGGTCAGAACGATGGACGCAGTCAGTGTGATGTACTTTGTCGCTGTTGTTGTCCCCATAATTCTCATCACAGGCCTGTGCATCAGCTGCCGCAGAAGAATACCAGGTAAGGGATATAAGGGTATGTGCGCACGTTGCTTTTTACCTGCTTTTTACCTGCTTTTTTGCTGCTTTTTCTTCTGCGCTGTTTAATGCCAAAATGGATGTGTTCTTCTATTCAAGCAAAGTCTATGGGAATTTGGGTTTCTTGTTCACACTATTGTTGTTCAAAATGCTGCCTTTTTGAGGCAGAACTTTGGTCAAAAACTCAGCTTTTCAAAGAAGCAACATGTCAATTGTTTTTGCCATTTGGGTTTTGCACTGCAAAGCTGAGTTTTTGACCAAAGTTCTGCCACAAAAAGGCAACATTTTGAACAACATAGTGTGAACAAGAAACCCAAATTCCCATAGACTTTGCTTGAATAGAAGAACACATCCATTTTGGCATTAAACAGCGCAGAAGAAAAAGCAGCAAAAAAGCAGGTAAAAAGCAACGTGCGCACATACCCTCAATCTCTGTATAATATCACCGTGAATGTGATAAGAGAGGCTGAACCTTTATGTTCTTTCTAAAAAAAAATTAAAAATAAATAATTAAAAAAAACCTTTTGTGCTTTCTCTCTCAGTTCGCATAACGCAGACCGAATACTACGATGACAAGTGAGTTATTCCAGCCACGTAATATTATATAACCAGCATCGCCCTCTACAGGTCATTAAGATGTGTAGACTCCATCAGGAAGTGTGGAAACGGCACCACCTATAGGCCATAAAGATATATAGTCCATCAGGAAGTGTGGAAACGGCGCCACCTATAGGCCATAAAGATATATAGTCCATCAGGAAGTGTGGAAACGGCGCCACCTATAGGTCATAAAGATATATAGTCCATCAGGAAGTGTGGAAACGGCGCCACCTATAGGCCATAAAGATATATAGTCCATCAGGAAGTGTGGAAACGGCGCCACCTATAGGCCATAAAGATATATAGTCCATCAGGAAGTGTGGAAACGGCGCCACCTATAGGTCATAAAGCTATATAAAACAGCGCCACCTATAGGTCATAAAGTTATATAGACTTCATCAGGAAGTGTGGAAACAGCGCCACCTATAGGCCATAAAGATAGACTCTATATATCAGGAAGTGTGGAAACAGCGCCACCTATAGGTCATAAAGATATATAGTCTATCAGGAAGTGTGGAAACCACCACCTATAGGTCATAAAGATATATAGACTCTATCAGGAAGTGTGGAAACGGCGTCACCTATAGGCCATACAGATAGACTCTATATATCAGGAAGTGTGGAAACAGCGCCACCTATAGGTCATAAAGATATATAAAACAGCGCCACCTATAGGTCATAAAGATATATAAAACAGCGCCACCTATAGGCCATAAAGATATATAGAGTCTATCAGGAAGTATGGAAACAGCGCCACCTATAGGTCATAAGGAAAGATATTGTACATCAGGAAGTATGGAAACAGCGCCACCTATAGGTCATAAGGAGAGATATTGTACATCAGGAAGTGTGGAAATGGCGCCACCTATAGTATGTTAAGCTATAAAAAGTACATCAGGAAGTACGGAAGATCATAAGGATATGTAGAATCTATCACGAAGTATAGAAACAGCGCCACCTATAGGTCATAGGGCTAGATATTTACTGAAAAATAGAGCAGCGCATATGAGAAGTACCCGTGGGTTTATGAATAGGTTTAAAAAGTTATGGTTTTGCTCACCTGGTGAGGTTGTGCGCCCTCGCACAACCCCGGTGATGGTTAGAAGAATCCTCCGGGTTGAGGGGTTCCTAGTGTCACCGCTGATGATTCGTTGCTGTGTTGGAGGTGTCCGGGTTTGGTACCGCTGCTTGCTCCTAGGATTCACCGGCACTTTGGATCCTGGAGTGTCGAGTGCGATCCACCGTCCTCCAACTAGGGATTTCACGTTAGGATTGAAGATTCCTGTGCCACTCAGCAGCTCTGACCGAGTTCCCTTAGAGGGAGTAGACGTATAATAAAATTGAAGTTCGGTCTTAATGAGCGCTAGTGATGGATTGACAGGCTCCGTCAGTGAATTAATTTTATTATTAAAATAAATATTAGAGAGCTCCTGTTGGTTACATACAACGCGTTTCAGCAAATAGTCTCAAGTATCTTGAGGAAAGCAACGGACTATTTGCTGAAACGCGTTGTATGTAACCAACAGGAGCTCTCTAATATTTATTTTAATAATAAAATTAATTCACTGACGGAGCCTGTCAATCCATCACTAGCGCTCATTAAGACCGAACTTCAATTTTATTATAGGGATAGATATTGTACATCAAGAAGTATGGAAACATCGCCACCTATAGGCCATAAAGATATATAGTCTATCAGGACGTATGGAAACAGCGCCACCTATAGGCCATAAAGATATATAATCTATCAGGAAGTGTGGAAACAGCGCCACCTATAGGCCATAAAGATATATAGTCTATCAGGAAGTGTGGAAACAGCGCCACCTATAGGTCATAAAGATATATAGTCTATCAAGAAGTATGGAAACAGCGCCACCTATAGGCCATAAAGATATATAGTCTATCAAGAAGTATGGAAACAGCGCCACCTATAGGTCATATAGATATGTAGTCTATCAGGAAGTGTGGAAACAGCGCCACCTATAGGCCATAAAGATATATAATCTATCAGGAAGTGTGGAAACAGCGCCACCTATAGGCCATAAAGATATATAGTCTATCAGGAAGTGTTGAAACAGCGCCACCTATAGGCCATAAAGATATATAGTCTATCAGGAAGTGTGGAAACAGCGCCACCTATAGGCCATAAAGATATATAGTCTATCAGGAAGTGTGGAAACAGCGCCACCTATAGGTCATATAGATATGTAGTCTATCAGGAAGTATGGAAACAGCGCCACCTATAGGTCATAATGTACATAAACTCCAATTGGGCAAGCATTCTCATGTTTCTCCTCTTTGTATCTGTGGTTGCAGTTAGATCCTACACATATCCCCCCTGAAGTCCATCTTTGGGGGGAAGAGTCGATCTGCAGTATTACATAACCCGGAATCCTCTCTCTTTTCATTCCCTTGTATTGTAGGACTCACTATAATCCACCATCCAGCTTCATGATCATGAATAGATTACCAGGTAAGGGCGGATCTCCCACATCCAATGTGAGTGACCATTATGTGATTAGATGTGCCTATGTGTACAGCACAGGTGCAGAATGTTCTATGTGCTATAGAAGAGACTGCCTGTATGGGCTCCATAGACTTTTTTTATATTACTTTAACCCCACAATATATACATAAACCTAGATTGTATCAGCAGATCATCCATGAGACCACACGGTTTAGACCATAGGACATATTCCTTAGCTGCTGAGAAGTGACCAACATGTCCTTTGTCTCCACAGCTCACCCACGAGCAGTCCCCTCTCAGGGCTCCATGTGCCAGGAGAAAGGCCTCCTGCCCATTCCGTACGTATCTGTCATCTCCACATCCCTGATGTCAGTCTTCCCCTCTCTGTTCCTGTCTTCTCCTCCCTGTTCCTGTCTTCTCCTCTCTGTTCCTGTCTTCTCCTCTGTTCCTGTCTTCTCCTCCGTGTTCCTGTCTTCTCCTCTCTGTTCCTGTCTTCTCCTCTGTTCCTGTCTTCTCCTCCCTGTTCCTGTCTTCTCCTCCCTGTTCCTGTGTTCTCCTCTCTGTTCCTGTCTTCTCCTCCCTGTTCCTGTCTTCTCCTCCCTGTTCCTGTCTTCTCCTCCCTGTTCCTGTCTTCTCCTCCCTGTTCCTGTCTTCTCCTCCCTGTTCCTGTCTTCTCCTCCCTGTTCCTGTCTTCTCCTCCCTGTTCCTGTCTTCTCCTCTCTGTTCCTGCCTTCTCCTCTCTGTTCCTGCCTTCTCCTCTCTGTTCCTGTCTTCTCCTCTCTGTTCCTGTCTTCTCCTCTCTGTTCCTGTCTTCTCCTCTCTGTTCCTGTCTTCTCCTCTCTGTTCCTGTCTTCTCCTCTCTGTTCATGTTTTCTCCTCTCTGTTCCTGTCTTCTCCTCTCTGTTCCTGTCTTCTCCTCCCTGTTCCTGTCTTCTCCTCCCTGTTCCTGTCTTCTCCTCCCTGTTCCTGTCTTCTCCTCCCTGTTCCTGTCTTCTCCTCTCTGTTCCTGCCTTCTCCTCTCTGTTCCTGCCTTCTCCTCTCTGTTCCTGTCTTCTCCTCTCTGTTCCTGTCTTCTCCTCTCTGTTCCTGTCTTCTCCTCTCTGTTCCTGTCTTCTCCTCTCTGTTCCTGCCTTCTCCTCTCTGTTCCTGCCTTCTCCTCTCTGTTCCTGCCTTCTCCTCTCTGTTCCTGTCTTCTCCTCTCTGTTCCTGCCTTCTCCTCTCTGTTCCTGTCTTCTCCTCTCTGTTCCTGTCTTCTCCTCCCTGTTCCTGTCTTCTCCTCTGTTACTATCTTCTCCTCCCTGTTCCTGTCTTCTCCGTTATGTTCCTGTCTTCTCTCTGTTCCTGTCTTCTCCTCTCTGTTCCTGTCTTCTCCTCCCTGTTCCTGTCTTCTCTTCTCTGTTACTATCTGCTCCTCTCTGTTCCTGCCTTTTCCTCTCTGTTCCTGCCTTTTCCTCTCTGTTTCTGTCTTCTCCTCCCTGTTCCTGTCTTCTCCTCTCTGTTCCTGTCTTCTCCTCTGTTCCTGTCTTCTCCTCCCTGTTCCTGTCTTCTCCTCTCTGTTCCTGCCTTTTCCTCTCTGTTCCTGCCTTTTCCTCTCTGTTTCTGTCTTCTCCTCCCTGTTCCTGTCTTCTCCTCCCTGTTCCTGTCTTCTCCTCCCTGTTCCTGTCTTCTCCTCCCTGTTCCTGTCTTCTCCTCCCTGTTCCTGTCTTGTCCTCTCTTTCTGTCTTCTCCTCCCTGTTCCTGTCTTCTCTCTGTTCCTGTCTTCTCTGTTCCTGTCTTCTCCTCCCTGTTCCTGTCTTCTCCTCTGTTACTATCTTCTCCTCCCTGTTCTTGTCTTCTCCTCTGTTACTATCTTCTCCTCCCTGTTCCTGTCTTCTCCGTTATGTTCCTGTCTTCTCTCTGTTCCTGTCTTCTCCTCTCTGTTCCTGTCTTCTCCTCCCTGTTCCTGTCTTCTCTTCTCTGTTACTATCTGCTCCTCTCTGTTCCTGCCTTTTCCTCTCTGTTCCTGCCTTTTCCTCTCTGTTTCTGTCTTCTCCTCCCTGTTCCTGTCTTCTCCTCCCTGTTCCTGTCTTCTCCTCCCTGTTCCTGTCTTCTCCTCCCTGTTCCTGTCTTCTCCTCCCTGTTCCTGTCTTCTCCTCCCTGTTCCTGTCTTGTCCTCTCTTTCTGTCTTCTCCTCCCTGTTCCTGTCTTCTCTCTGTTCCTGTCTTCTCTGTTCCTGTCTTCTCCTCCCTGTTCCTGTCTTCTCCTCTGTTACTATCTTCTCCTCCCTGTTCCTGTCTTCTCCTCTATGTTCCTGTCTTCTCTTCTCTGTTCCTGTCTTCTCCTCCCTGTTCCTGTCTTCTTTCTGTTCCTGTCTTCTCCTCCCTGTTCCTGTCTTCTCCTCCCTGTTCCTGTCTTCTCCTCCCTGTTCCTGTCTTCTCCTCTGTTACTGTCTTCTCCTCCCTGTTCCTGTCTTCTCCTCTGTTACTATCTGCTCCTCTCTGTTCTTGCCTTCTCCTCCCTGTTCCTGTCTTCTCTTCTCTGTTACTATCTGCTCCTCTCTGTTCCTGCCTTTTCCTCTCTGTTCCTGTCTTCTCCTCTCTGTTCCTGTCTTCTCCTCCCTGTTCCTGTCTTCTCTTCTCTGTTACTATCTGCTCCTCTCTGTTCCTGCCTTTTCCTCTCTGTTCCTGCCTTTTCCTCTCTGTTTCTGTCTTCTCCTCCCTGTTCCTGTCTTCTCCTCCCTGTTCCTGTCTTCTCCTCCCTGTTCCTGTCTTCTCCTCCCTGTTCCTGTCTTCTCCTCCCTGTTCCTGTCTTCTCCTCCCTGTTCCTGTCTTGTCCTCTCTTTCTGTCTTCTCCTCCCTGTTCCTGTCTTCTCTCTGTTCCTGTCTTCTCTGTTCCTGTCTTCTCCTCCCTGTTCCTGTCTTCTCCTCTGTTACTATCTTCTCCTCCCTGTTCCTGTCTTCTCCTCTATGTTCCTGTCTTCTCTTCTCTGTTCCTGTCTTCTCCTCCCTGTTCCTGTCTTCTTTCTGTTCCTGTCTTCTCCTCCCTGTTCCTGTCTTCTCCTCCCTGTTCCTGTCTTCTCCTCCCTGTTCCTGTCTTCTCCTCTGTTACTGTCTTCTCCTCCCTGTTCCTGTCTTCTCCTCTGTTACTATCTGCTCCTCTCTGTTCTTGCCTTCTCCTCCCTGTTCCTGTCTTCTCTTCTCTGTTACTATCTGCTCCTCTCTGTTCCTGCCTTTTCCTCTCTGTTCCTGTCTTCTCCTCTCTGTTCCTGTCTTCTCCTCCCTGTTCCTGTCTTCTCTTCTCTGTTACTATCTGCTCCTCTCTGTTCCTGCCTTTTCCTCTCTGTTCCTGCCTTTTCCTCTCTGTTTCTGTCTTCTCCTCCCTGTTCCTGTCTTCTCCTCCCTGTTCCTGTCTTCTCCTCCCTGTTCCTGTCTTCTCCTCCCTGTTCCTGTCTTCTCCTCCCTGTTCCTGTCTTCTCCTCCCTGTTCCTGTCTTGTCCTCTCTTTCTGTCTTCTCCTCCCTGTTCCTGTCTTCTCTCTGTTCCTGTCTTCTCTGTTCCTGTCTTCTCCTCCCTGTTCCTGTCTTCTCCTCTGTTACTATCTTCTCCTCCCTGTTCCTGTCTTCTCCTCTATGTTCCTGTCTTCTCTTCTCTGTTCCTGTCTTCTCCTCCCTGTTCCTGTCTTCTTTCTGTTCCTGTCTTCTCCTCCCTGTTCCTGTCTTCTCCTCCCTGTTCCTGTCTTCTCCTCCCTGTTCCTGTCTTCTCCTCTGTTACTGTCTTCTCCTCCCTGTTCCTGTCTTCTCCTCTGTTACTATCTGCTCCTCTCTGTTCTTGCCTTCTCCTCCCTGTTCCTGTCTTCTCCTCCCTGTTGCTGTCTTCTCCTCCCTGTTGTTGTCTTCTCCTCTCTGTTCTTGCCTTTTCCTTTCTGTTGCTGTCTTCTCCTCCCTGTTGCTGTCTTCTCCTCCCTGTTGCTGTCTTCTCCTCCCTGTTGCTGTCTTCTCCTCCCTGTTGCTGTCTTCTCCTCCCTGTTGCTGTCTTCTCCTCCCTGTTCCTGTCTTCTCCTCCCTGTTGCTGTCTTCTCCTCCCTGTTGCTGTCTTCTCCTCCCTGTTGCTGTCTTCTCCTCCCTGTTCCTGTCTTCTCTTCTCTGTTACTATCTGCTCCTCTCTGTTCCTGCCTTTTCCTCTCTGTTCCTGCCTTTTTGCTCTTTGTTTCTGTCTTCTCCTCCCTGTTCCTGTCTTCTCCTCCCTGTTCCTGTCTTCTCCTCCCTGTTCCTGTCTTCTCCTCCCTGTTCCTGTCTTGTCCTCTCTTTCTGTCTTCTCCTCCCTGTTCCTGTCTTCTCTCTGTTCCTGTCTTCTCTGTTCCTGTCTTCTCCTCCCTGTTCCTGTCTTCTCCTCTGTTACTATCTTCTCCTCCCTGTTCCTGTCTTCTCCTCTCTGTTCCTGTCTTCTCCTCCCTGTTCCTGTCTTCTCTTCTCTGTTACTATCTGCTCCTCTCTGTTCCTGCCTTTTCCTCTCTGTTCCTGCCTTTTCCTCTCTGTTTCTGTCTTCTCCTCCCTGTTCCTGTCTTCTCCTCCCTGTTCCTGTCTTCTCCTCCCTGTTCCTGTCTTCTCCTCCCTGTTCCTGTCTTGTCCTCTCTTTCTGTCTTCTCCTCCCTGTTCCTGTCTTCTCTCTGTTCCTGTCTTCTCTGTTCCTGTCTTCTCCTCCCTGTTCCTGTCTTCTCCTCTGTTACTATCTTCTCCTCCCTGTTCCTGTCTTCTCCTCTCTGTTCCTGTCTTCTCCTCCCTGTTCCTGTCTTCTCTTCTCTGTTACTATCTGCTCCTCTCTGTTCCTGCCTTTTCCTCTCTGTTCCTGCCTTTTTGCTCTCTGTTTCTGTCTTCTCCTCCCTGTTCCTGTCTTCTCCTCCCTGTTCCTGTCTTCTCCTCCCTGTTCCTGTCTTCTCCTCCCTGTTCCTGTCTTGTCCTCTCTTTCTGTCTTCTCCTCCCTGTTCCTGTCTTCTCTCTGTTCCTGTCTTCTCTGTTCCTGTCTTCTCCTCCCTGTTCCTGTCTTCTCCTCTGTTACTATCTTCTCCTCCCTGTTCCTGTCTTCTCCTCTCTGTTCCTGTCTTCTCCTCCCTGTTCCTGTCTTCTCTTCTCTGTTACTATCTGCTCCTCTCTGTTCCTGCCTTTTCCTCTCTGTTCCTGCCTTTTCCTCTCTGTTTCTGTCTTCTCCTCCCTGTTCCTGTCTTCTCCTCCCTGTTCCTGTCTTCTCCTCCCTGTTCCTGTCTTCTCCTCCCTGTTCCTGTCTTCTCCTCCCTGTTCCTGTCTTCTCCTCCCTGTTCCTGTCTTCTCCTCCCTGTTCCTGTCTTGTCCTCTCTTTCTGTCTTCTCCTCCCTGTTCCTGTCTTCTCTCTGTTCCTGTCTTCTCTGTTCCTGTCTTCTCCTCCCTGTTCCTGTCTTCTTCTCTGTTACTATCTTCTCCTCCCTGTTCCTGTCTTCTCCTCTATGTTCCTGTCTTCTCCTCTATGTTCCTGTCTTCTCTTCTCTGTTCCTGTCTTCTTTCTGTTCCTGTCTTCTCCTCCCTGTTCCTGTCTTCTCCTCCCTGTTCCTGTCTTCTCCTCCCTGTTCCTGTCTTCTCCTCTGTTACTGTCTTCTCCTCCCTGTTCCTGTCTTCTCCTCTGTTACTATCTGCTCCTCTCTGTTCTTGCCTTTTCCTCCCTGTTGCTGTCTTCTCCTCCCTGTTCCTGTCTTCTCCTCCCTGTTCCTGTCTTCTCCTCCCTGTTCCTGTCTTCTCCTCCCTGTTGCTGTCTTCTCCTCCCTGTTGTTGTCTTCTCCTCTCTGTTCTTGCCTTTTCCTTTCTGTTGCTGTCTTCTCCTCCCTGTTCCTGTCTTCTCCTCCCTGTTCCTGTCTTCTCCTCCCTGTTCCTGTCTTCCCCTCTCTGTTCCTGTCTTCTCCTCCCTGTTCCTGTCTTCTCCTCCCTGTTCCTGTCTTCTCCTCCCTGTTCCTGTCTTTTCCTCTCTGTTCCTGTCTTCTCTCAGTAGGGTGTATGTATCACTACATTGTAAGCTCTGATGGTTTCCAAACACATTAGAAGGTTGACTCTATTGAGGCCTCGGTGTTTTCGGAGACTTTTGAAAGCAATTCAGAGGTCGGGATTTCTTACACTTCCTCATATCATGGCCCTACAAAAGATTTATAGGCTTTTTGTGGGTTCTTAGCAAAAAGGAAGTGTTATTATGAACAACACATGATAAGACGACTGCATATGCCCAGACCACGTAGACATGAGATGAAGGGCTCGTACATGTGCGCTAAGACCCTCTGAACATCTCTCTCCACAGGAATTCTCCCATCCCAGAGAGTCGGAGGAGTTCGGTGGGAAGAGAATTCCAAGGTAGGTTCTACAACCCAGACCAGATCTCACCTGGAACATATGCATCAGGGTTAGATTATGAGAGGGCATCAGATATATGGGCCCCGTGGTGATGAAATTGGTTTCATAGCTTCAATAGATGTGGATACTTCCACCTGTTTGGGGGAATCTGGTGACTTCCACAATTTTTGTAGACTCTTTTGAAGGGTCTACAGCATGAGGATTCACTATATTCTAGCCTTTTTTTTTCGAGTGATGTAATCCCCCACCGACACAAGTTTTGTCTACTTGTAATCCACTCATATTCAGACTCGTTTCTGAGCCACGACCAGTCAGGCAACCAGTGGAGACATATCTACGTATGTAGATAGTTCCATGTCTAAACCACTTTTCTTGAACGTCGTCTGTCATTGTCATGAGTTCTCCAAGTCTTTCTGTTATTCCAAAAGTTTTCTCCACTCTTGACACCATTTTTTTTCTGCTCCTAGGGTACCCCAATGGATGCGTCTCCATCCCACACTCAGCAAGTGAGTGACATCTATAATCTTATGTATTAAACATGAGTCCAACATTCCATTCCACTCATGATACCTAAGGCCTTTCCTAAAACCATTTATGATAAGGATAGGCTATTAGGATTGTTGTTGAGTTACTGTATTTCCCAGTTCTCCATCCTTGGTTATGACTGCCCTATAGTAAAGGCAGTCTCGATTTATTTGGAGGAGGTCATCGGAGTATCTTCAGTAGGTTCTTCACGAATGAGGCCTCCTAAGAATGTACCTTTCCAACTTGTCCTTGCTCGTAGAAATTTGATACAAGACCGGGAAAGGAATTAGTTTGAACTGGGAAAATACCCTTTAAGTAAAATGTCAGTGACACCTGTGTCCCATCTCTCTCATCTATAGGTGCTCCACTCATAAAGCATAAAAGCATAGAAGTGGATGATTATGACGATGAAGGAGAAGACCCAAACTACACCAACAACCACCCGGCTTCTGGATACATGTAAGATGGCCTGATATCCTGTGTGGTGAGATGTAGATGATCGCGAGTGGATGCGTGGTGATATGTGATGAAATGCTGAATTAAACATAAGAAGATAGTGGAGAATGGTGCAAACATTATTACTCTAAACTTTCATACATATACACAGTGCACCATCCAAACCTTCATACATATACACAGTGCACCACCCAAACCTTCATACCTGTACATAGTGCACCATCCAAACCTTCATACATATACCTAGTGTACCATCCAAAAAATTCGTACATTGTGGCACCTTCACACCCTCTTCCTCATACCAATGCCAACATTTTCTACCCACGCAGTGAGGTGCTACCAGACGAAGGGGTCACTAATGTTGGACCTGCGCTGGTGGTGACATGCGATGTGGACAACAGGGCGAGCCTCTCCTCAGGTAAGAAAATGTCTTGTCTTCTATACGTGACAGGTTTGGACCAAACCATTACTGATTATACTACTCTTTGTTTCGCAGTGGGCACTGATGAAAACTATGTAAATGTTGGCAATTCTAACGAAGCAAAGGGTAAGGGGAATGTTAATAACGACATTTCTTGAAGATCTGCTCTGAAATTATTTCTTAATGTAAAAAATTTCAAAGATTGTTGAATAGTTTAGACCAAGCGAGAGTCAAAGAACCTTAAATCCACCAGCGATGATCGGCTGCTAACCTTGTTCTTGCTGCTATGGACTTATCTTGTAATAATTTCCATTATTCTGTTTTCAGCACCTTCCATTGATGGAAACTACGTTAATGTCGGAGACGCCACTGATATGAAGGGTATTTATATTATAGATATGGAGCCAAGAGGACAACCGTGAATTGAGAATGAAGTGTGAAGAATTATTAGATTGTTGGTAGAAATTCCATGGTGTTCTGTATGGTGGAGGGGTATGAGGAGACTGATGAAGGATATGGAAGGGGATCAAGAATGGGAGAGAAAGTTGGATAGACAAGGGCAAGCATAGAAGAGGTTGTACAAACTGGTGAAGAACATGGAATCGAAAAGTAGAGATGTACTACTACGTGAAGGTCAGAGTAATCAACAAAATGATATGGAGGTGGATGTTGGATAGATTGTTCAAGGATCATGTATGGAAGAGGAGGTTGGATAGCTTGCTCAACTATCTGGTATGGAAGAGGAGGTTGGATAGATTGCTCAAGGATCTTGTGTGGAAGAGTAGGTTGGATAGCTTGGTCAGCTATCTGGTAAGGAAGAGGAGCTTACAAAAATGTGGTCAACTATTCAACTATCTGGTATGGAAGAGGGGGTTCGCTAGCTTGGTCAGCAATGTGATATGTAAGAGGAGGTTGGATAGATTAGTCAAGGATCTTGGATGAAAGAGGAGGTTGGATTGCTTGGTCAACAATCTGGTTTAGAAAAATAGGTTGAGTAGATTGGTCAAGGATCTTGTATGGAAGAGGAGGTTGGATAACTTGGTCAACTATCTGGAGAAGGTTGGATAGATTGGTTAGCTATCTGGTAAGGAAGAGGAGGTTAGTAGTATGGAAGAGGAGATTAGAAAACGTGGTCAACTACGGTATCTGGTATGGAAGAGGAGGTTGAATAGCTTAGTTAACAATCTGGTATGGAAGAGTAGGTTGAATAGATGGGTAAAGGATCATGCATAGAAGACGAGTATTGATAGATTTTTCAAAGATCAGATATGGAAGAGGTGGTTAGATAAAAAGTTCAAGGATCATATATGGTAGAGGAGGTTAGATAAACCAGTCAATGTTGGATTTGGAAAAGGAGATTGGATAGAATGATCAAGAATCATGCATGGAAGAGTGGAAATATGACAGTATGGTCAAGGTCACGTCTGGTAGAGGAGGTTAAATACATTGGTCAAGGATCAGAAACTGCAGAAGAGGTTAGACAGAAATGTCAAGGATCTGATTTAGAATGGTGGTCGAATAAAAAGACCAAGAATCATATATGGAGTAGAAGGGAAAATCAAGACCAGTCAAAGTCAGTTATGAAAGAGGAAGTTAGATAGATTTGTCAAGAGTCAGGTATGAAGAGGAGTTGAGTAGAGCAGTCAAAATCAGATATTATGGTGGTGGGGAAGCTAAGTAGGTGGATAAATCTATAGAGGTTGCTAAAAAGGAAGATGAAGGTTGACCATCTAGTTCTTTTTGTCTGTCGGTCATCTCCTGTGGCCTTCTCATGGGAATGCATATTGGTTTACTAAATATCAGAAGGATTATATCCAGATAAGACGAGTACAGAATTTATCAGAATAAAGCCTGCTTTACACGTTACGATTAAGCATACGATATCGTATGCGATCGTAACCGCCCCTATCGTATGTGCGGCTTGTTCAATTTGTTGAACGTGTCGCACAAACAATTATTTACCGTCACACGTACTTACCCTTCCATACGACCTCGATGTGGGCGGCGAACGTCCACTTCCTGGAGTGGGAGGGACGTTCGGCGTCACCGCGACGTCACGCGGCAGCCGGCCAATAGAAGCGGAGGGGCGGAGATGAGCGAGACGTAAACATTCCGCCCACCAGCTTCCTTCCGCATTGCCGACGGGAGCCGTGGGACGCAGGTAAGATCTGTTCATCGTTCCCGGGGTGTCACACACAGCGATATGTGCTACCTCGGGAACATTGAACAACCTCAAGTTCAATTTTTAGGAATTGAGCGACGTGCGTGCGATCAACGTTTTGACGTTCAATCGCAATCGCACGGAGGTTTTACACCCTACAATCTTACTTACGATGCCGGATATGCGTCACTAACGACGTGACCCCGCCGACACATCGTACGATTTATTGTAGCGTGTAAAGCCCGCTTAAGTTGATGTTGGAATACATTGAATGTGACAATCGTTACTCTTTTGTAGTAGGAGAAAGCCTGGAGTACGTGAACGTAGAAGATGCCGAAACCCACTCCACTTCCAATAATCAGGGTAAGTTTCTGGGATCTTACTAAATTGAATGTCCACAATCCTCTGATGAACCTGTAGGTGTGAATTATGGGCTTCATCTGTTTTCTAGAAAAAAAACTTCTAGAATTATGTCTTGCAGAGAGTGAAGATGATGACATGCCTGAATATGAAAACATTGAGAAGGAGCATTAAGGTAACTCTCCAATACCGGACTGGGTCAATGGCCATCTCATGGCAGAATCTGGTGAAATATTGTTTCTACCGCCACCTTCTACTTGTCTTCCAGGTTAGGACACTACACCTGCTAAAGAACGGGCCTCTATTAGGCATTCAGACTCCCAGAATGTCCAGTCTGGACCCCAGTGGAGGTCTTCTTGATGGACTGTTATGCCTAAGGATGACCTTCTAACCACTTTTGTTGCATCTCAGTATCGGGATGACCTCTGCTTTCCCTTATGGGACCATTTTACGCTGAGTTACTAGGTTGAACTAGTTCCAATGATAACTTTCAACCAACACTTGATGAAGAGGTCATAGATGACATTAGAAGATAAATGAAGATGGGACTTGACCTCCAGAAAACTCATTGTGAATATTTTTGTTCTGTAATTTCCTTTTTTTGTTTTGAGAACTAAGATGTCACCAAACTTGTGCCAGAAACTTTTACAAAACTATTTGATAAATTCGGAAGACTTAGATATATAAGTCCTCCACTTAATGTTAGGAAATGGTCTTCCTCCTGTGGTGGAAATAGTTGGAGACCTCCAATCTATCGCAATCTATCCTGAGATTATATATATATATATATATATATATATATATATATATATATATATATATATAGTATTGCATATTTTTGTTATTTATACTTTGTAGATATTTTTGTGTTTTTTCTTCGATATCTTGCTGACCAAATCCTGAGATGTTTGCATCTTCTCTGATCATGGTTCTGTCACTCAAGAACATGATGATTGGAGCCATTGTAGATGCTCAAGGAATCTTCAAGATCAGATGCCTTATGAAATCCTGAAACGCGTCTGGGCTGCCGCCTGGTGTCTATAGTAAGAGGCCTATAATATACATAAGCTTACACAAACTCCTCCTCACTATAATTGAACTCTTCCTAATCCCCCCACCCCTCCATTACCCTATTAGTTTATTACTGAGAAAATGTAAAAATGATAATTGTTGGGGCTGACGTGTTTTATATGAAGACTTATTTATTTCTTTTATTCGTACTTTTATACTGTTCATTTTTTTATGTTTATTAAAGGCTTTAAAATCAATCCAAGGTGCAATTGTGTCCCACATATTTCACAAGAGTCCAGTTTTTCTGGTTGCGTCTAGTCCATGTGAATCTCCTGGTTTATGGTCTAAGGTGGGATTTGTGGTCACACTATGGGCAGAGTATAGAAATGGGTTTATGGCTGGAGTTTGACTGGTCATCCAATAATTCGTTGAGGTCACACCGATTTTTCCCACCTTCCCCGATACATGAGAAGGGTCAACGGGACGATTACGTATTCTCCATTGGATCGAGCATTAATTCCAAACCAATCCTTCTCTCCATTGATATCGTTTGTTGGGGGGAGAGTCAGGAGACGCTCATAAACATTAGGTGGTTGGCCGATACCACCGATACATGAGAAGCGTCAATGGAGCATTTGTGTATTGTCCATTGGATCGAGCGTTTATTTTAAACCACCCAATCCTCTCCATCAATATCGTTTGTTGGGGGGAGAGTCGGGAGATGCTCATAAACATTAGGTGGTTGGCCGATACCATCGATACATGAGAATGGTCAATGGAGCGTTTATGTATTGCCCATTGGATCGAGCATTGATTTCAAACCACCCAGTCATTCTCCCCATCGATATCTTTGGGGAAGAGTTGGGAGACTCTCATAAACATTAGATGGTTGGCCGATACCACCAATATTGATGGGTTCAGATTATTTTAATGTGGATGGGATGCTAGATAGAATTAGCGTTGTGGTATATAGTGGGGATTAGGGGTTGACTAGAGTTAGTATTAAGAATAGAGATAGGTCTGAAGTTGGAGAGCATATAGAGCCATTGTTTGAACCCTTAACGCTGAGTGACATCATGGGCGTGTCACCTTGTGCTCCATAATGGATATGTAGCTCTACTTCTGTAACACTGCAATCAGCTACAGGAACCCAACAGATATACGCAGCCAGGTATTCTCACTGATATTCTCTCCAATCCTAGCATTTGAACCCCTCAGTAGTGAGAGAGACGTTTGACAGAGGGAGAGTGCTCCTTCTGTCAGTCCAAAAAAGAAAAAATCTAAAAATGAAGAACTAAGACTGAATTAAGCTCTTGTGTCTATGTTCTTGTTGCCCCTTGTGGCCGATCTTACTGTTCGGGTTGAGTTTAAGGTGTAGAAAAGTGAGAACTCTTACGTCTTAGTCAAGAGCCTAACAAGTTAAAGGGGTTGTCCATGTGTTAGATGAGCGGCGGGTTGCTATGGTAGTCGCAGCGGGTACTGCTGTATGGCCGCAGCGCAGCCCTGGGTCAGCTCTCTGCACCACAGCCGCCTGACTAATACAGGGGAAGGGTTGTTGGGACTTGTGGTGCGGGACACTTGCTTTCAGGCCAGAGGTCAGGACTAGCTCTCGCTCCTTCTGGGCCTCTTTTCAGCTGCCGCCTGCAGAAGGCCCCAGTTTCCTCAAACACCACACAAACCAGCCACAGTCTTACATCTCACCAGTGGCGGGCACGTTCTTTCATAGTTACAGGGGTCACTATTTCATTTAACATATCCCACTCCAGACGTCCACTCCGGTACTCCACTGCGGTCGCTGCTATTAGCAACCAGAGTTGCATTAAATTTGCCAGCCAGCCACTCCCCTAATACTCGGCCCTCCGAGCCCCTATTCCCCTCACTCATCTTCATTTTGTCGAGTAGATTTATATAGTCCTTCAGGGGTACATCTCCCACCCACAGGGATTAGCTAAAAGCCATGACGGGAGGATCCTGGGGACGACCCTCTTCTGTCCCGGTTCGTCAGGACCAACTCCCTCTACAGAGCCCACTGACCTTCAGCCTGGTGAGGGGGTTCGTTGGGTACATACCAGGGCGTGGTCACCATCCAGGCCATCTGGACTTCACCCTTTTGGGACGTGGCTCAGTCAGCCCAACTCTCACCAGGGCCCCAAGTGTCCAGCACTGGGATCTGACCCACAGGGTCCTAATTACTACAATACTTAGGGGTCTTTCGGGCCGCACATCTACTCCAGGTGTGGGTCACTCCACTTCCATAGGGACTCTTCTGTCTCTTACTGTGTGTTCCCCCTTTTTGTGCACATTGCTCCTCCTCACTAACCCTTTCCTGTCTAGCAAGCACCAGGGAAGTGGTTGAGCAAACTTTGGCCACCTAGTGGCCGTTTACCCATAACACACACAATATACATGAATAAAACATAACACTTAGTACATAACCGGTCTGCAGGTCTGGGGTGGGCTACGCCCTGCAGCCTCTCACACACGGACACCAGATAAAACCTACAGAAATCATTGAATAACTATGTAAGGTTCACCGTTGTCCAGGTTTCATCCGCATTCCCATCGTCCACCTCGGCAGAGATCTTCCTTGCCCTCCATGTTTTCACCCCGGCTGTCTGGCTCAGTTCATTTTCTAAGTTATACAAAACTATGCAATATTTCATAACATTGTGTTAAAAAAAAAGCTCCTCATCGCAAAGACAACCTCTGCAAATACGACACCTATGTGCTCTACAGACCTGATGACAGTGGAGCATCCTGTCCTATGTGGTTTTGATGGTTTCCATAACCCCTAGTTCTAAGCATCGTATGTTTCATCGGAGGGGGCGTACAATTACTGAGACTGTACATGCTGCTGTGGTTGGTCACAAAACCTAGCAAACAAGAGAGACCATTAGTAAAAGCAGTGACGAAAAGGAGCGAGACACAGCCGGAGGACACCTTGAGAAGGACAATGATGAGTGACCGTAGGAGGACATAATACATGAGAAGACTCATCGGGGGTGAACACAGAAAGCTAAATGTCCCACAACGAGATCGATGCTTGGATGATTGGGGTGTTTGGAATATTGGGGATGGTCTTTTTCATTGGTTGCACCAGCTGCTGGCAATGTAAGTACCCGTACATCTCATCTCACCAGGCCTCCAGGTCGACTCACTATCGGGGGTTCAGTAGTTGTGCCAGGTTCAGGACTTTTGTTGGTGTTATGGTCAGGACTTCTGTTAAGTTGCCCACATGTCTCCGATACATTTCAGGTGAATGAGCGTTAGACCCCCAGCTGTCTCTTTTGTCTTCATGGGCATGAATGCTTGGCTTGGCCAACACTTCAAGGGCTTTCAATGAGGAGAGCAGAGTAAAGCCAATGACGAAACCCTTGTAACCTCGATACTCCTCCATATCACCTGGGAGAAAAAATTCCAAACTGCAAAATACTTATCTCCACCAATATCATGTGTTAGTCAAGCGTCAGAAGACGTCGATATGCGTTAGGTATGCTGGGTTTGGGTCAAGAACATGTTGAAGTCAGGATCAGGGTTGATATACCCTTCAGAAGGTATGATGCAGGCTGTCGGATTTATACAAGGTGACTGTCTAATGATCTGTTTAGACCGGCCACCAAATATTCTATGTGCACAGAATGATGGTTAATATGATAATATTGTGCCCATATGGTATCATCGTTATCCCAATAACATCATCTAATTTCACAGGCCATGTGCTGCCAAAAACTATGATTTTTAAGAATCATTGCATTCGATAAAAAAGTGTTTTGTTTTTTTGTTTGCGATTGCTGGCTTAAGACTGGATGAAAGGGAACAAACGCTCCTATTAATGTGCATTTGTCAATTATTGGTCTCACTATATGGGCATAAGGATTTGTAGATCAGGCTATGGTTAAGATTCAATTTAATATCATGTTCAGGACCTATTTTTGGGTTGGATTGAGAATTGAGGTCTTCTTCTTGACTGGGATTGGGGTTCAGTAGAGGACTTGTTAGGCTCAGGATCAGAATAAGTTGTGTTGGCTCAAGACACGCACTATGGTCTGTATGAGGCATTTGTTAGGGGTGGGTTAAGGACTTGAATTAGGTTTGGGTTCACTGCTTGTCTTGGGGTCAGGTTCAGGCATGGGATTGGGTTGAGGAATTGTGTAGGGGTCAGGTTCAGGACTGGGGATGGGGTTTGTTGAGGACTTAAGTTGTAGTCAGGTTCAGAGTTGGGGTTGGATTGAGGACTTGTGTTGGGGTCAGGTTTAGGACTGGGATTCGGGCGAGGAGTTATGTGTGGGTTCGGGTTCATGATTTGGGCTGGGTTCGGGACGTGTTGGGGTATGGTTCAGAACTGGGATTGGGGTTGGGTTAAGGACTTGTGTTGGGATAAGGTTCAGGACTGGAGTTGGGTTGACGACTTCTGTTGGGGTCGGGTTCAGGACTGGGATTGAAGTTGGGTTGATGATTTGTATTGGGGTCAGGTTCAGGACTAGGGATGGAGTTTGTTGAGGATGTGAGTTGGAGTCAGGTTCAGGTTTGGGTTGAGGACTTGTGTTAGGGTCAGGTTCAAGACTGGGAATGGGGTTAGGGTGAGGACTTGTGTGGGGGTGAGGTTCAGGACTGGAGTTGGGTTGACGACTTCTGTTTGGGTCATGATCAGGATTGAGATTAGGTTGGGGACTTGTGTTGAAGTAAGATTCAGGACTGGAGTTGGGTTGACGACTTGTGTTGGGGTCAGGTTCAGGACTGGGGTTGGGTTGATGACTTGTATTGATATCATGTTCAGGACTGGGGTTGGGTTGATGACTTCTGTTAGGGTCATGATCAGGATTGAGATTAGGTTGAGGACTTGTGTTGACGTCAGATTCAGGACTGGAGTTGGGTTGACAGCTTGCGTTGGAATAAATTTAAGTACAGGGATTAGGCTTGAATTGAGAACTTGTGTTGGGATCAGGTTCAGGATTGTGGTTGACGACTTGTCTTGGGGTAAAGTTCAGTTATTGCATTAGGATTCAGTCTAGTATATTTGTTGGATTTGGGTACAGGACTTATGTTGGGGTCAGGTTCAGAATGTGTCGTGTTGGCTCAGAACATGCAATTAGAGTCAGTGCAGGAGGTGTTGGGGTCGATGCAGGACTGGTAATATTAAAGCATGACCTCACTGTCACAATATAGTTGTCCACCAAGGAGACCTAAAAGTGGGATGGGCCCTTTGGTGACCGAGTGACAGAAAAAAAAAGCTCCTTGAGAACCTATGTGGCTGACAGTGGTACTGTAGGTGTCCCAGACAGAAATCTAGAACATACAGACCTAAGCTTACAAAAGGGGCGTAAATAGGGAGGAACGAAAAAGGGGAATTTGCCCCAAGTGTTGGGTGTTGTGGTGGTGAGGGAAACAAAAAGCCGCTTTTCTGGGCCAAGGTATTTACATAGCAGGTCAGGGCGATTCATTGAACCTTTGCCCTGGATGAAGCTAAGTCTCTGAAGAAACTATTAAGAGCGCGCAACGTTTAAAATTTGTAGAATTCTTTACAACAATTTCGATATGTAAAAAGAACGATTGAAATGCACAATTAAAGCCGTCACCCCTCCCCCGACTCTGATATTTCTAAACTTTTCACTTCCACAATCCTTACAGATAAATCGTCACATCCCTCAGGACGCCGCCATCCTCCGCCACCTCCGTAAGAACCTATAGATGAAACCGCCTTCATATATGGGAACATTTTTCTCGAGTTTTCACTGTTCTCTCTTTTTCTCCCAGATCCCCGAATCCGCAGCCTCGTTATGAACATGGTGAGCTCGAATTTACAAAACGTAACTTGTCCTTCTGGTGACTTCTCGCTTATTCTGATATTTGTCTGATTTACAGGTCCGTACCCCCAAAATCCACCTCCAGAGGCTGCAGCCAACCTCTCCGTCCCTCAGAAATCAAGTATGGGTATCTCACATTTGTCCCTCAATTTCTCTAACCTTCCTTGAGAACAAATCCTCTGTTTCTAAGACGTCGGGGAGGTGGAGATTACTTCAGTTTTGTTAATGTGTTTGCACTTTAAGATTAATAAACCCTTTCCATCTTTGATCACTGCGACAGGCACAAACAACGCGGATTCTGAAGAGGAGTTTGAAGAATGTAAGTTTACATTTCTGGTGATTTTGGGGGGAACCGGTCATCTTTGGGTAATGTCACCCGTTATGATAGAGATCAGAGCCTACGTAGCGTCACCATAAATCGAAGCAGATCTTGAATGATGGAAGACCAGGAGATGTCCGACAAAGTCACCTGAAGGGGCTAGAGTGGGAAACATGGGGCCCAAACCAGTTTATGGGGGCTTCTAATAATGATGGAAGTTGTCTATGGAGAGATATCAATTGCTGTCATTTATGGGGACATCAATGGCTGTCATGTGTCATGATATCTGTGGCTGTCGTGTATGGGGACATCTTTGGCTATCATCTACAGGGACATCTTTGGCTGTCATCTATGGAAGATATCTATGGCAGTCATGTATGGGGACATCTGTGGCTGTCATGTATGGGGGCATCTTTGGCTTTCATGTATGGGGACATCTTTAGCTTTCATGTATGGGGACATCTTTGGCTGTCAAGTATGGGGACATCATTGGCTGTCATATATGGGGACATCTTTGGCTTTCATGTTTGGGGACATCTTTGGCGGTCAAGTATGGGGACATCATTGGCTGTTATGTATGAGGACATCTGGGACTGTCATCAATGGGGCATCTATGGCTGTCATGTATGGGGACATCTTTGGCTGTCATGTATGGAGACAAGACATCTGTGGCTGTCATCTATGGGGACATCTGTGGCTTTCATCTATGGCAACATCTTTGGCTGTCATCTATGGGGACATCTTTGGCTGTCATGTATGGAAGATATCTATGGCAGTCATGTATGGGGACATCTTTGGCTGTCAAGTATGGGGACATCATTGGATGTCATATATGGTGACATCTTTGGCTTTCATGTATGGGGACATCTGTGGCTTTCATCTATGGGGACATCTTTGGCTGTCATCTATGGGGACATCTTTGGCTGTCATGTATGGGGACGTCTGTGGCTTTCATCTATGGCAACATCTTTGGCTGTCATCTATGGGGACATCTTTGGCTGTCATGTATGGAAGATATCTATGGCAGTCATATATGGGGACATCATTGGCTGTCATATATGGGGACATCTTTGGCTTTCATGTTTGGGGACATCTTTGGCGGTCAAGTATGGGGACATCATTGGCTGTTATGTATGAGGACATCTGGGACTGTCATCAATGGGGCATCTATGGCTGTCATGTATGGGGACATCTTTGGCTGTCATGTATGGAGACAAGACATCTGTGGCTGTCATCTATGGGGACATCTGTGGCTTTCATCTATGGGGACATCTTTGGCTGTCATCTATGGGCACATCATTGGCTGTCATCTATGGGCACATCATTGGCTGTCATATATGGGGACATCTTTGGCGGTTAAGTATTGGGGACATCATTGGCTGTCATGTATGAGGACATCTGGGACTGTCATCAATGGGGCATCTATGGCTGTCATGTATGGGAGACATCTGTGGCTGTCATGCATGGGGCATCTATGGCTGTCATGTATGGGAGACATCTGTGGCTGTCATGCATGGGGACATCTTTGGCTGTCATGTATGGGGACGTCTGTGGCTGTCATCAATGGGGACATCTATGGCTTTCATGTAGTGGGACATCTTTGGCTGTCATGTATGGGGACATCTTTGGCTGTCATGTATGGGGACATCTTTGGCTGTCATCTATGGGGACATCTTTGGCTGTCATGTATGGAAGATATCTATGGCAGTCATGTATGGGGACATCTTTGGCTGTCAAGTATGGGGACATCATTGGATGTCATATATGGTGACATTTTTGGCTTTCATGTATGGGGACATCTTTGGCGGTCAAGTGTGGGGACATCATTGGCTGTTATGTATGAGGACATCTGGGACTGTCATCAATGGGGCATCTATGGCTGTCATGTATGGGGACATCTTTAGCTGTCATGTATGGAGACAAGACATCTGTGGCTGTCATCTATGGGGACATCTGTGGCTTTCATCTATGGGGACATCTTTGGCTGTCATCTATGGGGACATCTTTGGCTGTCATGTATGGGGACGTCTGTGGCTTTCATCTATGGCAACATCTTTGGCTGTCATCTATGGGGACATCTTTGGCTGTCATGTATGGAAGATATCTATGGCAGTCATGTATGGGGACATCATTGGCTGTCATATATGGGGACATCTTTGGCTTTCATGTTTGGGGACATCTTTGGCGGTCAAGTATGGGGACATCATTGGCTGTTATGTATGAGGACATCTGGGACTGTCATCAATGGGGCATCTATGGCTGTCATGTATGGGGACATCTTTGGCTGTCATGTATGGAGACAAGACATCTGTGGCTGTCATCTATGGGGACATCTGTGGCTTTCATCTATGGGGACATCTTTGGCTGTCATCTATGGGCACATCATTGGCTGTCATATATGGGGACATCTTTGGCGGTTAAGTATTGGGGACATCATTGGCTGTTATGTATGAGGACATCTGGGACTGTCATCAATGGGGCATCTATGGCTGTCATGTATGGGGGACATCTTTGGCTGTCATGTATGGGGACGTCTGTGGCTGTCATCAATGGGGACATCTATGGCTGTCATGTATGGGGACATCTTTGGCTGTCATGTATGGGGACATCTTTGGCTGTCATGTATGGGGACATCTTTGGCTGTCATGTATGGGGACATCTTTGGCTGTCATGTATGGAGACAAAACATCTGTGGCTGTCATCTATGGGGACATCTGTGGCTTTCATCTATGGGGACATCTTTGGCTGTCATCTATGGGGACATCTTTGGCTGTCTTATGGGGGATATGAGGTACATTAGTGGATGTCTTATATGGGGTGGGGTTTGGTTGACACATCGTATTGGGGTCATCTCTGACTGCCTTGTGTAGACACTTGATAGCCCCCTTGAAGATCGGTGTATGACAGTTATCCCTGGCATGTGACGTGGACCGGACCTCTTGTCTGTTTCTCTCTTTGTGAGAGCCATTTCTCGGTATCGGGGGGCGTTGGTCCGAGCAGCAGAAGAGGCACCACATCATGGAATTCAGGAATTCGAACGGTTTCTGGGAACAGGTCTGATAAAGCGGCGCCTGCTCCGGAGATAAGCGTCTCACAACAGAAGCCTCCAGATAACAAGTCACATATAACAGCATGAGAACCTCAGTCGTGGTCAGGATTTGGTAAAACATTGCAAATGATGAAGGTGGTGGACCCCTGTACCAGATCTCTGCTTGTTGTCAGTGAATGTAATTTGCCCATCAGTGCTTTCTTATATTCAGGTCAATGATACTTTGAAGTTCTGCAGAATTTTGCACTTTCCTGTTCCCATCACACAAGCAGCATAATTCTGTGAAACAGGAAACCGTCCGCCCTCCGCTCTCCACCGCTCTCCATCGCCGCCGTCTCCACCGCCGCCGCTCTGAACCGCCCTCCGCTCTCCACCGCCGCCGCTCTCCACCGCCCTCCGCTCTCCACCGCCGCTCGCCCTCGCACTCTGCTCCCCTGCTCAGATATCATGGGACTGTGATTAACGTTCAGTCTTCTCTCCACAGGTTGGGGCGTCAGCAAAGGACAGAAGGCAGATGTGTGAGTGTCCTTATGACCCCAAGAGATCATTTATCCCGAATACAAAAAAAGCAAACCCCCCCGATAATATCCCACAATACAGGAGAGAAAAAGTGACCAAATATGACATTGTGCGCGGAGCTCAGTTATACGAAAATATGAAGTCTGACCGTGATTAATCAATTTATTTCTCTCTCTTAGGAAAGGACAGAAACCCCAAAAATCAGCTAAGGGTAAGAATTGTTACTGTGAGCTCCCCCTAGTGGTGACTACAGACAGGATCTTATCATGTATCTCTGTATACAGGGAGCTCCCCCTAGTGGTAGCTGCAGACAGGATCTTATCATGTATCTCTGTATACAGGGAGCTCCCCCTAGTGGTGGCTGCAGACAGGATCTTATCATGTATCTCTGTATACAGGGAGCTCCCCCTAGTGGTAGCTGCAGACAGGATCTTATCATGTATCTCTGTATACAGGGAGCTCCCCCTAGTGGTGACTACATACAGGATCTTATCATATATCTCTGTATACAGGGAGCTCCCCCTAGTGGTGACTGCAGACAGGATCTTATCATATATCTCTGTATACAGGGAGCTCCCCCTAGTGGTGGCTGCAGACAGGATCTTATCATGTATCTCTGTATACAGGGAGCTCCCCCTAGTGGTGACTGCAGACAGGATCTTATCATGTATCTCTGTATACAGGGAGCTCCCCCTAGTGGTGGCTGCAGACAGGATCTTATCATGTATCTCTGTATACAGGGAGCTCCCCCTAGTGGTGGCTGCAGACAGGATCTTATCATGTATCTCTGTATACAGGGAGCTCCCCCTAGTGGTGGCTGCAGACAGGATCCTATCATGTATCTCTGTATACAGGGAGCTCCCCCTAGTGGTGGCTGCAGACAGGATCTTATCATGTATCTCTGTATACAGGGAGCTCCCCCTAGTGGTGGCTGCAGACAGGATCTTATCATGTATCTCTGTATACAGGGAGCTCCCCCTAGTGGTGGCTGCAGACAGGATCCTATCATGTATCTCTGTATACAGGGAGCTCCCCCTAGTGGTGGCTGCAGACAGGATCTTATCATGTATCTCTGTATACAGGGAGCTCCCCCTAGTGGTGGCTGCAGACAGGACCTTATCATGTATCTCTGTATACAGGGGCTCCCCCTAGTGGTGGCTGCAGACAGGATCTTATCATGTATCTCTGTATACAGGGAGCTCCCCCTAGTGGTGGCTGCAGACAGGATCTTATCATGTATCTCTGTATACAGGGAGCTCCCCCTAGTGGTGACTGCAGACAGGATCTTATCCTGTATCTCTATATACAGGGAGCTCCCCCTAGTGGTGGCTGCAGACAGGATCTTATCATGTATCTCTGTATACAGGGAGCTCCCCCTAGTGGTGGCTGCAGACAGGATCTTATCATGTATCTCTGTATACAGGGAGCTCCCCCTAGTGGTGGCTGCAGACAGGCTCTTATCATGTATCTCTGTATACAGGGAGCTCCCCCTAGTGGTGGTGCAGACAGGATCTTATCATGTATCTCTGTATACAGGGAGCTCCCCCTAGTGGTGGCTGCAGACAGGATCTTATCATGTATCTCTGTATACAGGGAGCTCCCCCTAGTGGTGACTGCAGACAGGATCTTATCATGTATCTCTGTATACAGGGAGCTCCCCCTAGTGGTGGCTGCAGACAGGATCTTATCATGTATCTCTGTATACAGGGAGCTCCCCCTAGTGGTGACTACATACAGGATCTTATCATATATCTCTGTATACAGGGAGCTCCCCCTAGTGGTGACTGCAGACAGGATCTTATCATATATCTCTGTATACAGGGAGCTCCCCCTAGTGGTGGCTGCAGACAGGATCTTATCATGTATCTCTGTATACAGGGAGCTCCCCCTAGTGGTGGCTGCAGACAGGATCTTATCATGTATCTCTGTATACAGGGAGCTCCCCCTAGTGGTGGCTGCAGACAGGATCCTATCATGTATCTCTGTATACAGGGAGCTCCCCCTAGTGGTGGCTGCAGACAGGATCTTATCATGTATCTCTGTATACAGGGAGCTCCCCCTAGTGGTGGCTGCACACAGGACCTTATCATGTATCTCTGTATACAGGGGCTCCCCCTAGTGGTGGCTGCAGACAGGATCTTATCATGTATCTCTGTATACAGGGAGCTCCCCCTAGTGGTGGCTGCAGACAGGATCTTATCATGTATCTCTGTATACAGGGAGCTCCCCCTAGTGGTGGCTGTAGACAGGAGCTTACCATGTATCTCTGTATACAGGGAGCTCCCCCTAGTGGTGGCTGCAGACAGGATCTTATCATGTATCTCTGTATACAGGGAGCTCCCCCTAGTGGTGACTGCAGACAGGATCTTATCATGTATCGCTGTATACAGGGAGCTCCCCCTAGTGGTGACTGCAGACAGGATCTTATCATGTATCTCTGTATACAGGGAGCTCCCCCTAGTGGTGGCTGCAGACAGGATCTTATCATGTATCTCTGTATACAGGGAGCTCCCCCTAGTGGTGACTGCAGACAGGATCTTATCATGTATCTCTGTATACAGGGAGCTCCCCCTAGTGGTGGCTACAGACAGGATCTTATCATGTATCTCTGTATACAGGGAGCTCCCCCTAGTGGTGACTGCAGACAGGATCTTATCCTGTATCTCTATATACAGGGAGCTCCCCCTAGTGGTGGCTGCAGACAGGATCTTATCATGTATCTCTGTATACAGGGAGCTCCCTCTAGTGGTGGCTGCAGACAGGATCTTATCATGTATCTCTGTATACAGGGAGCTCCCCCTAGTGGTGGCTGCAGACAGGATCTTATCATGTATCTCTGTATACAGGGAGCTCCCCCTAGTGGTGGCTGCAGACAGGCTCTTATCATGTATCTCTGTATACAGGGAGCTCCCCCTAGTGGTGGTGCAGACAGGATCTTATCATGTATCTCTGTATACAGGGAGCTCCCCCTAGTGGTGGCTGCAGACAGGACCTTATCATGTATCTCTGTATACAGGGAGCTCCTCCTAGTAGTGGCTGCAGACAGGCTCTTATCATGTATCTCTGTATACAGGGAGCTCCCCCTAGGGGTGGCTGCAGACAGGATCTTATCATGTATCTCTGTATACAGGGAGCTCCCCCTAGTGGTGGCTGCAGACAGGCTCTTATCATGTATCTCTGTATACAGGGAGCTCCCCCTAGTAGTGACTGCAGACAGGATCTTATCATGTATCTCTGTATACAGGGAGCTCCCCCTAGTGGTGGTGCAGACAGGATCTTAACATGTATCTCTGTATACAGGGAGCTCCCCCTAGTGGTGGCTGCAGACAGGCTCTTATCATGTATCTCTGTATACAGGGAGCTCCCCCTAGTGGTGGCTGCAGACAGGATCTTATCATGTATCTCTGTATACAGGGAGCTCCCCCTAGTGGTGGTGCAGACAGGATCTTATCATGTATCTCTGTATACAGGGAGCTCCCCCTAGTGGTGACTGCAGACAGGATCTTATCATGTATCTCTGTATACAGGGAGCTCCCCCTAGTGGTGACTGCAGACAGGATCTTATCATGTATCTCTGTATACAGGGAGCTCCCTCTAGTGGTGGCTGCAGACAGAATCTTATCATGTATCTCTGTATACAGGGAGCTCCCTCTAGTGGTGGCTGCAGACAGGATATTATCATGTGTCTCTGTATACAGGGAGCTCCCTCTAGTGGTGGCTGCAGACAGGATCTTATCATGTATCTCTGTATACATGGAGCTCCCCCTAGTGGTGGCTGCAGACAGGTTCTTATCATGTATCTCTGTATACAGGGAGCTCCCCCTAGTGGTGGCTGCAGACAGGATCTTATCATGTATCTCTGTATATGTATACAGGGAGCTCCCCCTAGTGGTGGCTGCAGACAGGATCTTATCATGTATCTCTGTATACAGGGAGCTCCCCCTAGTGGTGGCTGCAGAGAGGATATTATCATGTATCTCTGTATACAGGGAGCTCCCCCTAGTGGTGACTGCAGACAGAATCTTATCATGTATCTCTGTATACAGGGAGCTCCCTCTAGTGGTGGCTGCAGACAATCTTATGTATCTCTGTATACAGGGAGCTCCCCCTAGTGGTGGCTGCAGACAGGATCTTATCCTGTATCTCTGTATACAGGGAGCTCCCCCTAGTGGTGGCTGCAGACAGGATCTGATCATGTATCTCTGTATACAGGGAGCTCCTCCTAGTGGTGGCTGCAGACAGAATCTTATTATGTATCTCTGTATACAGGGAGCTCCCCCTAGTGGTGGCTGCAGACAGGATCTTATCATGTATCTCTGTATACAGGGAGCTCCCCCTAGTGGTGGCTGCAGACAGGATCTGATCATGTATCTCTGTATACAGGGAGCTCCTCCTAGTGGTGGCTGCAGACAGAATCTTATCATGTATCTCTGTATACAGGGAGCTCCCCCTAGTGGTGGCTGTAGACAGGAGCTTACCATCTATCTCTGTATACAGGGAGCTCCCCCTAGTGGTGGCTGCAGACAGGATCTTATCATGTATCTCTGTATACAGGGAGCTCCCCCTAGTGGTGGCTGCACACAGGACCTTATCATGTATCTCTGTATACAGGGGCTCCCCCTAGTGGTGGCTGCAGACAGGATCTTATCATGTATCTCTGTATACAGGGAGCTCCCCCTAGTGGTGGCTGCAGACAGGATCTTATCATGTATCTCTGTATACAGGGAGCTCCCCCTAGTGGTGGCTGTAGACAGGAGCTTACCATGTATCTCTGTATACAGGGAGCTCCCCCTAGTGGTGGCTGCAGACAGGATCTTATCATGTATCTCTGTATACAGGGAGCTCCCCCTAGTGGTGACTGCAGACAGGATCTTATCATGTATCGCTGTATACAGGGAGCTCCCCCTAGTGGTGACTGCAGACAGGATCTTATCATGTATCTCTGTATACAGGGAGCTCCCCCTAGTGGTGGCTGCAGACAGGATCTTATCATGTATCTCTGTATACAGGGAGCTCCCCCTAGTGGTGACTGCAGACAGGATCTTATCATGTATCTCTGTATACAGGGAGCTCCCCCTAGTGGTGGCTACAGACAGGATCTTATCATGTATCTCTGTATACAGGGAGCTCCCCCTAGTGGTGACTGCAGACAGGATCTTATCCTGTATCTCTATATACAGGGAGCTCCCCCTAGTGGTGGCTGCAGACAGGATCTTATCATGTATCTCTGTATACAGGGAGCTCCCTCTAGTGGTGGCTGCAGACAGGATCTTATCATGTATCTCTGTATACAGGGAGCTCCCCCTAGTGGTGGCTGCAGACAGGATCTTATCATGTATCTCTGTATACAGGGAGCTCCCCCTAGTGGTGGCTGCAGACAGGCTCTTATCATGTATCTCTGTATACAGGGAGCTCCCCCTAGTGGTGGTGCAGACAGGATCTTATCATGTATCTCTGTATACAGGGAGCTCCCCCTAGTGGTGGCTGCAGACAGGACCTTATCATGTATCTCTGTATACAGGGAGCTCCTCCTAGTAGTGGCTGCAGACAGGCTCTTATCATGTATCTCTGTATACAGGGAGCTCCCCCTAGGGGTGGCTGCAGACAGGATCTTATCATGTATCTCTGTATACAGGGAGCTCCCCCTAGTGGTGGCTGCAGACAGGCTCTTATCATGTATCTCTGTATACAGGGAGCTCCCCCTAGTAGTGACTGCAGACAGGATCTTATCATGTATCTCTGTATACAGGGAGCTCCCCCTAGTGGTGGTGCAGACAGGATCTTAACATGTATCTCTGTATACAGGGAGCTCCCCCTAGTGGTGGCTGCAGACAGGCTCTTATCATGTATCTCTGTATACAGGGAGCTCCCCCTAGTGGTGGCTGCAGACAGGATCTTATCATGTATCTCTGTATACAGGGAGCTCCCCCTAGTGGTGGTGCAGACAGGATCTTATCATGTATCTCTGTATACAGGGAGCTCCCCCTAGTGGTGACTGCAGACAGGATCTTATCATGTATCTCTGTATACAGGGAGCTCCCCCTAGTGGTGACTGCAGACAGGATCTTATCATGTATCTCTGTATACAGGGAGCTCCCTCTAGTGGTGGCTGCAGACAGAATCTTATCATGTATCTCTGTATACAGGGAGCTCCCTCTAGTGGTGGCTGCAGACAGGATATTATCATGTGTCTCTGTATACAGGGAGCTCCCTCTAGTGGTGGCTGCAGACAGGATCTTATCATGTATCTCTGTATACATGGAGCTCCCCCTAGTGGTGGCTGCAGACAGGTTCTTATCATGTATCTCTGTATACAGGGAGCTCCCCCTAGTGGTGGCTGCAGACAGGATCTTATCATGTATCTCTGTATATGTATACAGGGAGCTCCCCCTAGTGGTGGCTGCAGACAGGATCTTATCATGTATCTCTGTATACAGGGAGCTCCCCCTAGTGGTGGCTGCAGAGAGGATATTATCATGTATCTCTGTATACAGGGAGCTCCCCCTAGTGGTGACTGCAGACAGAATCTTATCATGTATCTCTGTATACAGGGAGCTCCCTCTAGTGGTGGCTGCAGACAATCTTATGTATCTCTGTATACAGGGAGCTCCCCCTAGTGGTGGCTGCAGACAGGATCTTATCCTGTATCTCTGTATACAGGGAGCTCCCCCTAGTGGTGGCTGCAGACAGGATCTGATCATGTATCTCTGTATACAGGGAGCTCCTCCTAGTGGTGGCTGCAGACAGAATCTTATTATGTATCTCTGTATACAGGGAGCTCCCCCTAGTGGTGGCTGCAGACAGGATCTTATCATGTATCTCTGTATACAGGGAGCTCCCCCTAGTGGTGGCTGCAGACAGGATCTGATCATGTATCTCTGTATACAGGGAGCTCCTCCTAGTGGTGGCTGCAGACAGAATCTTATCATGTATCTCTGTATACAGGGAGCTCCCCCTAGTGGTGGCTGTAGACAGGAGCTTACCATGTATCTCTGTATACAGGGAGCTCCCCCTAGTGGTGGCTGCAGACAGGATCTTATCATGTATCTCTGTATACAGGGAGCTCCCCCTAGTGGTGACTGCAGACAGGATCTTATCATGTATCGCTGTATACAGGGAGCTCCCCCTAGTGGTGACTGCAGACAGGATCTTATCATGTATCTCTGTATACAGGGAGCTCCCCCTAGTGGTGGCTGCAGACAGGATCTTATCATGTATCTCTGTATACAGGGAGCTCCCCCTAGTGGTGACTGCAGACAGGATCTTATCATGTATCTCTGTATACAGGGAGCTCCCCCTAGTGGTGGCTACAGACAGGATCTTATCATGTATCTCTGTATACAGGGAGCTCCCCCTAGTGGTGACTGCAGACAGGATCTTATCCTGTATCTCTATATACAGGAAGCTCCCCCTAGTGGTGGCTGCAGACAGGATCTTATCATGTATCTCTGTATACAGGGAGCTCCCTCTAGTGGTGGCTGCAGACAGGATCTTATCATGTATCTCTGTATACAGGGAGCTCCCCCTAGTGGTGGCTGCAGACAGGATCTTATCATGTATCTCTGTATACAGGGAGCTCCCCCTAGTGGTGGCTGCAGACAGGCTCTTATCATGTATCTCTGTATACAGGGAGCTCCCCCTAGTGGTGGTGCAGACAGGATCTTATCATGTATCTCTGTATACAGGGAGCTCCCCCTAGTGGTGGCTGCAGACAGGACCTTATCATGTATCTCTGTATACAGGGAGCTCCTCCTAGTGGTGGCTGCAGACAGGCTCTTATCATGTATCTCTGTATACAGGGAGCTCCCCCTAGTAGTGACTGCAGACAGGATCTTATCATGTATCTCTGTATACAGGGAGCTCCCCCTAGTGGTGGTGCAGACAGGATCTTAACATGTATCTCTGTATACAGGGAGCTCCCCCTAGTGGTGGCTGCAGACAGGCTCTTATCATGTATCTCTGTATACAGGGAGCTCCCCCTAGTGGTGGCTGCAGACAGGATCTTATCATGTATCTCTGTATACAGGGAGCTCCCCCTAGTGGTGGTGCAGACAGGATCTTATCATGTATCTCTGTATACAGGGAGCTCCCCCTAGTGGTGACTGCAGACAGGATCTTATCATGTATCTCTGTATACAGGGAGCTCCCCCTAGTGGTGACTGCAGACAGGATCTTATCATGTATCTCTGTATACAGGGAGCTCCCTCTAGTGGTGGCTGCAGACAGAATCTTATCATGTATCTCTGTATACAGGGAGCTCCCTCTAGTGGTGGCTGCAGACAGGATATTATCATGTGTCTCTGTATACAGGGAGCTCCCTCTAGTGGTGGCTGCAGACAGGATCTTATCATGTATCTCTGTATACATGGAGCTCCCCCTAGTGGTGGCTGCAGACAGGATTTTATCATGTATCTCTGTATACAGGGAGCTCCCCCTAGTGGTGGCTGCAGACAGGTTCTTATCATGTATCTCTGTATACAGGGAGCTCCCCCTAGTGGTGGCTGCAGACAGGATCTTATCATGTATCTCTGTATATGTATACAGGGAGCTCCCCCTAGTGGTGGCTGCAGACAGGATCTTATCATGTATCTCTGTATACAGGGAGCTCCCCCTAGTGGTGGCTGCAGACAGGATCTTATCATGTATCTCTGTATACAGTGAGCTCCCCTTAGTGGTGCCTGCAGACAGGATCTTATCCTGTATCTCTGTATACAGGGAGCTCCTCCTAGTGGTGGCTGCAGACAGGATCTTATCATGTATCTCTGTATACAGGGAACTCCCCCTAGTGGTGGCTGCAGACAGAATCTTATCATGTATCTCTGTATACAGTGAGCTCCCCCTAGTGGTGTCTGCAGACAGGAGCTTATCATGTATCTCTGTATACAGGGAGCTCCCCCTAGTGGTGGCCGCAGACAGAATCTTATCATGTATCTCTGTATACAGGGAGCTCCCCCTAGTGGTGGCTGCAGATAGTATCTTATCATGTATCTCTGTATACAGGGAGCTCCCCCTAGTGGTGACTGCAGACAGGATCTTATCATGTATCTCTGTATACAGGGAGCTCCCCCTAGTGGTGGCTGCAGACAGGATCTTATCATGTATCTCTGTATACAGGGAGCTCCCCCTAGTGGTGGCTGCAGACAGGATATTATCATGTATCTCTGTATACAGGGAGCTCCCCCTAGTGGTGGCTGCAGACAGGATATTATCATGTATCTCTGTATACAGGGAGCTCCCTCTAGTGGTGACTGCAGACAGAATCTTATCATGTATCTCTGTATACAGGGAGCTCCCCCTAGTGGTGGCTGCAGACAGGATCTTATCATGTATCTCTGTATACAGGAAGCTCCCCCTAGTGGTGGCTGCAGACAGGATATTATCATGTATCTCTGTATACAGGGAGCTCCCCCTAGTGGTGGCTGCAGACAGGATCTTATCCTGTATCTCTGTATACAGGGAGCTCCCCCTAGTGGTGGCTGCAGACAGGATCTGATCATGTATCTCTGTATACAGGGAGCTCCTCCTAGTGGTGGCTGCAGACAGAATCTTATTATGTATCTCTGTATACAGGGAGCTCCCCCTAGTGGTGGCTGCAGACAGGATCTTATCATGTATCTCTGTATACAGGGAGCTCCCCCTAGTGGTGGCTGCAGACAGGATCTGATCATGTATCTCTGTATACAGACAGCTCCTCCTAGTGGTGGCTACAGACAGGATCTGATCATGTATCTCTGTATACAGACAGCTCCTCCTAGTGGTGACTGCAGACAGGATCTTATCATGTATCTCTGTATACAGGGAGCTCCCCCTAGTGGTGGCTGCAGACAGGATCTTATCATGTATCTCTGTATACAGGGAGCTCCCCCTAGTGGTGGCTGCAGACAGGATCTTATCATGTATCTCTGTATACAGGGAGCTCCCTCTAGTGGTGGCTGCAGACAGTATCTTATCATGTATCTCTGTATACAGGGAGCTCCCCCTAGTGGTGATATTATTCAGTTTTTACTATAGTTAATGTCCTCTTATTCTCTTATACTTTCCCCTGTGTAGACAGCGGCGCTCGTCAAGACACATATGTTAATTTGGGTGAGTCTCTTCTTGCTATATACATTCGTGTAGAATATATTATATACTCGTGTGTCTCTATTGTAAGAGGTAAATTAGTAAGGAGCAGATACTGACTGTATACGTGTAACTATTGCAGACGCGGTGCTGCATTACGAGAATTTGCCGGATCCGGCTGTGAACGGTGAGTGGGGACAAGTTAAGGATTTGGAACTAAACATATTTTCTTTGGGGGGGGTGTCAGGGACGGGGGTTGTTGGGGGAGTCTGGAAGGGGGAGTGTCGGGGGGGGTTGTTGGGGGGGGTGGGGGGTGGGGTTGTTGGGGGGGGGGGTTGTTGGGGGGGTCGGAAAGGGGGGGGTCGGGGAGGGGGGTTGTTGGGGGGGGTCGGGGGGGTGGTTAGCGGCACTAAACATGTCATATTTTACCCCTAGAAGACATTAATATCCAGTGATTCTGGGTTCCCGGGACTGGTGGCGCTGATTTGGGGCGAGCTGGGCCGGTTCTCGCCCCTCAGTCTCTGTGGGATTTCGGAGGCTTATCCGGGGGTCCGCACGTCCCGCCTCCTTCCCATTACTTTCTTATTGCGGGATTTCCAGTTCCTTAATCCTCTAAGTCGTCTCTCGTCCGTCTTATGTAACTGATTAGATTCCTCGCTCCCGTGTATAAACCCCTCGCAGATCAGCGCTGGGGGTTGTAGTGTCCCCTTTAAATTAACCCTTCTTTTTCTGTTTTTTTCCCGGCTTTTCCTGCGTGGACAGAAGACCACGTTTACCTGTGAGTGAGAAACTTTAATAAAATTTCCCAAATATGAGAAAACCCAATGTCAGATCGGAGTCTCCACATCGCTCCCCGCAGGACCCAACACCTCCATGTATTACAGCCCATTCACTCCAATACACACAGTGCAGTACTTCACTCCTCCTGTGGGGGCGCTGCAGGGAAACTGAACACTTACTGCCCGGCTATCCCCCATCCAATCATCCCTGGTTAACCCTTGATGGATCCACTTCTGGGCACAATATTGGGGTTCCTGGCTGTATATAGACCCCGCCCCAGTCCTAATAAACCCCCCAGTGCCCCACGAGAGGTGGAATTAGAGGAATATAATAATATTTGCCTTTTTTTTTTGCAGGAAAATTCTTAAAAATAATCACGAAAATGAGATGACAGAGGTGACGGAGAGTAAGTGTGCAACACCCTGTAATACCGCACCTGTCCTCAGGGAGTGCTGTGCTAATGTGTGATATAAAAGTAACAGCGCCCCAACTGCAGACGTCTATTGTCTCCTGACAGGTAAGACCCCGAGATCCGCCATCAACAGCATCGGGAAATACTCCTCACACTCAGACAGTCTGTGCCACTCCTACGAGAATGTGGCCATGGAAGGACCTGCTGGTAAGTAATGTCTGCTGTATCCAATCCTCAATATGTGATACTATCTGATGTATCCAATCCTCAATATGTGATACTATCTGATGTATCCAATCCTCAATATGTGATACTTTTTTATGTTGTTTCTAATCCTGTCCTGTGTGATACTGTCTGCTGAGTCGTGTATCTAATCCTATCCTGTGTGATACTGTCTGCTGAGTCGTGTATCTAATCCTATCCTGTGTGATACTGTCTGCTGAGCCGTGTATCTAATCCTATCCTGTGTGATACTGTCTGCTGAGCCATGTATCTAATCATCTCCTGTGTGATACTGTCTGCTGAGTCGTGTATCTAATCCTATCCTGTGTGATACTGTCTGCTGAGCCGTGTATCTAATCCTATCCTGTGTGATACTGTCTGCTGAGCCGTGTATTTAATCCTATCCTGTGTGATACTGTCTGCTGAGCTGTGTATCTAATCCTATCCTGTGTGATACTGTCTGCTGAGCTGTGTATCTAATCCTCTCCTGTGTGATACTGTCTGCTGAGCCTTAAATCTAATCCTCTCCTGTGTGATACTGTCTGCTGAGCCATGTATCTAATCCTCTCCTGTGTGACACTGTCTGCTGAGCTGTGTATCTAATCCTCTCCTGTGTGATGCTGTCTGCTGAGCCATGTATCTAATCCTATCCTGTGTGATACTGTCTGCTGAGCTGTGTATCTAATCCTATCCTGTGTGATACTGTCTGCTGAGCTGTGTATCTAATCCTCTCCTGTGTGATACTGTCTGCTGAGCCTTAAATCTAATCCTATCCTGTGTGATACTGTCTGCTGAGCTGTGTATCTAATCCTCTCCTGTGTGATACTGTGTGCTGAGCTGTGTATCTAATCCTATCCTGTGTGATACTGTCTGCTGAGCCGTGTATCTAATCCTATCCTGTGTGATACTGTCTGCTGAGCTGTGTATCTAATCCTATCCTGTGTGATACTGTCTGCTGAGCCGTGTATCTAATCCTCTCCTGTGTGATATTGTCTGCTGAGCCGTGTATCTAATCCTCTCCTGTGTGATACTGTCTGCTGAGCCGTGTATCTAATCCTCTCCCGTGTGATACTGTCTGCTGAGTCGTGTATTTAATCCTATCCTGTGTGATACTGTCTGCTGAGCCATGTATCTAATCCTATCCTGTGTCATACTGTCTGCTGAGCCATGTATCTAATCCTATCCTGTGTGATACTGTCTGCTGAGCCATGTATCTAATCCTATCCTGTGTGATACTGTCTGCTGAGCTGTGTATCTAATCCTATCCTGTGTGATACTGTCTGCTGAGCTGTGTATCTAATCCTCTCCTGTGTGATACTGTCTGCTGAGCTGTGTATCTAATCCTCTCCTGTGTGATACTGTCTGCTGAGCCGTGTATTTAATCCTATCCTGTGTAATACTGTCTGCTGAGCTGTGTATCTAATCCTATCCTGTGTGATACTGTCTGCTGAGCTGTGTATCTAATCCTCTCCTGTGTGATACTGTCTGCTGAGCTGTGTATGTAATCCTATCCTGTGTGATACTGTCTGCTGAGCTGTGTATCTAATCCTCTCCTGTGTGATACTGTCTGCTGAGTCGTGTATCTAATCCTATCCTGTGTGATACTGTCTGCTGAGTCGTGTATCTAATCCTATCCTGTGTGATACTGTCTGCTGAGCTGTGTATCTAATCCTCTCCTGTGTGATACTGTCTGCTGAGCTGTGTATCTAATCCTCTCCTGTGTGATACTGTCTGCTGAGCCATGTATCTAATCCTATCCTGTGATACTGTCTGCTGAGCTGTGTATCTAATCCTATCCTGTGTGATACTGTCTGCTGAGTCGTGTATCTAATCCTATCCTGTGTGATACTGTCTGCTGAGCTGTGTATCTAATCCTCTCCTGTGTGATACTGTCTGCTGAGCCATGTATCTAATCCTATCCTGTGATACTGTCTGCTGAGCTGTGTATCTAATCCTATCCTGTGTGATACTGTCTGCTGAGCTGTGTATCTAATCCTATCCTGTGTGGTACTGTCTGCTGAGCTGTGTATCTAATCCTCTCCTGTGTGATACTGTCTGCTGAGCTGTGTATCTAATCCTATCCTGTGTGATACTGTCTGCTGAGCAGTGTATCTAATCCTCTCCTGTGTGATACTGTCTGCTGAGCTGTGTATCTAATCCTATCCTGTGATACTGTCTGCTGAGCTATGTATCTAATCCTATCCTGTGTGATACTGTCTGCTGAGCTGTGTATCTAATCCTATCCTGTGTGATACTGTCTGCTGAGCTGTGTATCTAATCCTATCCTGTGTGATACTGTCTGCTGAGCTGTGTATCTAATCCTATCCTGTGTGATACTGTCTGCTGAGCTGTGTATCTAATCCTATCCTGTGTGATACTGTCTGCTGAGCTGTGTATCTAATCCTATCCTGTGTGATACTGTCTGCTGAGCTGTGTATCTAATCCTATCCTGTGTGATACTGTCTGCTGAGCGGTGTATCTAATCCTCTCCTGTGTGATACTGTCTGCTGAGCCGTGTATCTAATCCTCTCCTGTGTGATACTGTCTGCTGAGCGGTGTATCTAATCCTCTCCTGTGTGATACTGTCTGCTGAGCTGTGTATCTAATCCTCTCCTGTGTGATACTGTCTGCTGAGCCTTGTATCTAATCCTCTCCTGTGTGATACTGTCTGCTGAGCTGTGTATCTAATCCTCTCCTGTGTGATACTGTCTGCTGAGCTGTGTATCTAATCCTCTCCTGTGTGATACTGTAGATACGTGGAGACATTAACCCTTTCCTGGCTTTGATGTTGCAGGGCCGTTGGAGTCGGATTTGGATTATGTGAATGTGTCTCCTTCGCAGTGAGCGCTGCTCTGGAGGGATCGTCCGCTTGTGTCCGGATCCTGGGCGCCCAACGTGGGGTCTCACCAGTCAGATGTCTTATGGGGGGAGTCTTAAAGGGAAACTCCCAACACATCAATAACGCCGTGACGTCTGCACATTCGATTCTGTAATGCTGACAACCTATCCACCTAAATGAGTGACAGGTTGTCAGCTCCGCCTCCTCTGCCAAATATGAGTGACAGGTTGTCAGCTCCGCCTCCTCTGCCAAATATGAGTGACAGGTTGTCAGCTCCGCCTCCTCTGCCAAATATGAGTGACAGGTTGTCAGCTCCGCCTCCTCCCATGGCTTGTCCTGGGTTCTGTATATATTATTACCATTCTGCGGTGGATTGTAACACCTCTGCTTGCTTTCAGTGAATTAGGAGCGTTTTGGCGGGCGGTTCACAATGTAACGCAGCCTCAGCTGTAACAAGTCTCGTGTCTAAGATCTAAGTTCTGATTCACTGACCGTAAACAGAAATCCTAAAAATGGTGACAAATCGACCCATGAAGCCTACAAGAACGTCACAGAACATGTCATGACGCAGCTAGGGGCTTCGTTTCCATTAAAGTGGACGCTGGCCCTTTAAGAGATCGGTTGCGAATCATTATAAAACTTCCAAACAAATATATTTATGACTTTTTTCTATACAGAATGTAAACAAATGTGTAAAGATCATCAGAAAGTACTGAATAAAGGCATAAATCAGCCTCCCGCCGCCCCCGGCTGCCATCAATCGCCTTCTTACGTCCTCTGATTTGCAGAAAGGAAAGGGGGTTTTTTGGAATTAGAAAAAAAAATGGCTGCAGTCTTCTAAAAAATAGCGCCACTCTGGAGCACAGGTGAGCCATGGTATTGCAGTCCAATCCCATTCACTTCAATGGAGCAGATCAGCAGAAGCAGACACTGGATAGAGGGGGCGCTGTCTCTGCTAGAAAGCAGCCATGTTGTTATAAACAAGTACTGGCCCTTTAAATACGATGGAGAATGCTGACGAAAGTGTTGGAGACCGAGGATGGAGGTGACCGGTCAGTTCTCTGCCAAGGGTCCTCAACGTTAAAGTTTTTTTGATCAGATTTCAGCCTTCATAGCAAAAATACAGAAATATGGCGAGGAGCCCGGCGAACGCCAGCGCCCCCGAGACCAGGCCGATTTTCAGCGCTCTGTGCGGCTGCGAGAACTCGGGAACGACCGGATCATCGTTTTCCAGAGTTCTTTCTGCTGGCACCATCTGTCGTCTTCGAGGATCTGAATCATCTGTGCAAAAAGAAACAAAAAGATGGCGTCAATTGGGCAGTGGCCGTGGGGCTCTCTACAAAGGGTCTCTAAGCCAGCATTGAACAGGCACGCAGGCAGTGGCAGTGGCACTCTCTACAAAGGGTCTCTAAGCCAGCATTGAACAGGCACGCAGGCAGTGGCAGTGGGGCTCTCTACAAAGGGTCTCTAAGCCAGCATTGAACAGGCATGCAAGCAGTGGCAGTGGCACTCTCTACAAAGGGTCTCTAAGCCAGCATTGAACAGGCATGCAGGCAGTGGCAGTGGCAGTGGGGTTCTCTACAAAGGGTCTCCAAACCCAGCATGGAACGGACACACGGGCAGTGGCCGTGGGGCTCTTTACAAAGGATCTCCAAACCCGGCATGGAAAGGGCATGTGGGCAGTGGCAGTGGGGCTCTCTACAAAGGGTCTCAAAACCCGGCATGGAAAGGGCATGTGGGCAGTGGCCGTGGGGCTCTCTACAAAGGGTCTCCAAACCTAGTATGGAATAGGTGCATGGGCAGTGGTCGTGGGGCTCTGTGCAAAAGGGCACCAAACACGGTATGGAATGGGTGCATGGGCAGTGGTCGTGGGGCTCTGTGCAAAAGGGCACCAAACACGGTATGGAATAGGTGCATGGGCAGTGGTCGTGGGGCTCTGTGCAAAAGGGCACCAAACACGGTATGGAATGGGCATATGGGCAGTGGCTGTAGGGCTCTCTACAAAGGGTCTGCAAACCAAGCTTGGAACAGGTGTGTGGCCAGTGGTCATGGGGCTCTCTACAAAGGGTCTCTAACCCGGTATGGAACAGGAGCATGGGCAGTGACCGTGGAGCTCTCTACAAAGGGCTTTTTTTAAGGAGATATGGAAAGGACACACGGGGCAATTCTGTGACGTTTTTTCCCTTTATGGCCTTTATATTTTTACACATCGCACTTTTACTGATGCATCGACGTCACCAAACATGTATTTTATTTTTTCTATTACTTTACTTGTTTTTAATCTGGGAAAATGGGGAGTGATTCAAATCTTTATATATTTTATATGACATTTTTTACAATTTTTTTTAGTTCCCAGGAGATCTGAACCTGATCGGTTGTTGCATATTCTGCAATATTCTAGAATTGCAGTAAATAGTGACCATTATGGTTTAGTATGAAGCCCAGACAATGGCTGGACTTCAGAAGCATACCAAGTGGCAGCCATGGGGTCTTCAGTAGGTCTTCAGATGGCAACCATGGGGACCTTCATACAGCAGCCTTCAGACAGCAGCCATGGTGGCTTTCAGATGACAGCCATAGGGGTCTCTAGTTGGCAGCCATGGGGGCCTTCAGATGGCAGCGATGGGGGCCTTCAGATGGCAATCATGGGGGCCTTCAGATGGCAGCGATGGGGGCCTTCAGATGGCAATCATGGGAGTCTTCAGATGGCAGCTATGGGAGCCTTCAGATGACAACCTTGGGAACCTTCAGATGGCAGCCATGGGGGCCTTCAGATGGCAGCCATGGGAACCTTCAGATGGCAGCCATGGGAACGTTCAGATGGCAGCCATGGGGGCCTTCAGATGGCAGCCATGGGAGCCTTCAGATGGCAGCCATGGGAGCCTTCAGATGCCAGCCATGGGAACCTTCAGATAGCAGCCATGGGAGCCTTTAGATGACAGCCATGGGAAACTTCAGATGGCAGCCATGGGGGTTTTAAGATGGCAACCATAGGGGCCTTTAGATGGCACCCATGGGAGCCTTCAGATGACAGCCTTCAGGTGGCAGCTATGAAAAAATCCAAGGAAATCTGGTTCTTCAAGAAGGGGTGGACTTTATTGTTTTAAAAACATTTTTTTACAAAAGTAGAAAACAGCTTGGTAATGGTAGGTGTACCCCAATGCAGTTTACATCTTTCAAGGCTACATGCCTCTTAATCATAACCTATGGTTAACTAAAAGCTATGGGCAGCCTTCAGTAGGCATTCAGATGGCAGCCATGGAAGCCTTCAGTTGGCAACCCAGGAGCCTTCAGATTGAAGTCTTCAGGCAGCAACCTTGAGTAGGCACTCAGATGGAGGCCATGGGTGCCTTCACTAGGTCTTCAAATGGCAGCCATCAAAGCCTTCAGACAGCAGCAAAGGGAGCCTTCAGATAGCAGTCATGGGCGCTTTCACTAGGCCTTCAAATGACATCCATTGAAGCCTTCACTAGGCCATCAGATGGCAGCTATGGGGATCCTTCAGATGGCAGCTTTCAGTAGGCCTTCAGATGGCAGCCATGGGAGCTTTTAGATGGCAGTCATGGGAGCTTTCAATTAGCCCTGAGATAGCAGCCATGGATGTCTTTGCTAGGCCTTCAGATGGCAGCTATGGGGAACCTTCAGAGGGGAGCCTTCAGTAGACCTTCAGATGGCAGCCATGGGAGCCTTCAGTAGGCCACTGTCTTACAGGCCTCCAGATGGCAGCCTTCAGTAGACCTTCAGATGGCAGTCAAGGGAGCCTTCAGTAGGACACTGTCTTACAGTCCTTCAGATGGCAGTCATGGGAGCCTTCAGTAGGCCACTTTCTTACAGGCCTTCAGATGGCAATTATGAGAGTCTTCAGTAGGCCACCCTCTTACAGGTCTTCATATGGCAGCCATGCGGGACTTAAGTAGACCTCCTTTCCATTCCTGACAGTGCTAGACATCTAAGAAAAGAGTACCCCCTAATCATTTGCTTACCTTGTACCTGAAGAATGGTGTTCAAGCTTTCCTCTATCGTCTTGTACTTTATGGAGCATGTATACACTCCGGTGTCCTTCTCCTGGACATTGACCAATTTTAGAGGTGCTCTTCCCTCCTGTAGATCTTGATTTGAAATTTCAAAACCTTGAAAGTTGCAACATGTTGTGTTTGAGAAATATTTGGTCACCCCATCTTTTGACCAATGGACGACCAGCGTTGAGAGCTCCTGAATGGCATCGGTGGAAAAGTTGCAGTGCAGAGTAACACTCTCCCCCTGCTTGACAGTAATGAGTTCATACCCATCGGGTTTTCCTATCGATCTGACCGAGGTGATCCCTAGAGGAGCAAGAGGGAAGTGTTACAAGAAATACAGGAGTCAAAAAAACAAACCACATATAATCTTCTTACCATAGAATAAAATTACGAAGCTGAAAAAACAGAAAATATTCCCGGGCCCGGCCATGGCTGGTACAATACTTCAAAAGAGCTGAAGGAAAGTAGCTGCACGAAGCTTATATATGATGTAAAAACCTCCTTATCTCAAACCCCAGTCACGTAGGGAGGGAGAGACAGAAGCTTGGGCTACGTCAGATATCAAATTTTTGTTTTTGCGCTTCATAAACTTTTTTTTGCATTTTTACATTTATCAAGTAAATTTCCAGATGTACACATACGTGGTCAGCCAACCTGTGAATCACCCAACGAGCCCCGATGGCCCCAAGTTGGAGACCTTTGATATAAGACAAAAAAAGCTTTGATCAAAAGCTACGATTTAAAAATTCTAAAAAAATGCCAGGTCTTATTGGCTTTCTCTTGGGGAGGTGTCAAGTCCAAGATGCGGATTCGACTGCCTGGTCAAAAACAAGAAAATGAGAATCATTGGTCTGAACCGAAGAGAGATCCAGCCTAGAATCTACAGATAAGTTGCATCAAAGCTAAGCAAGTAGGCACTGCTAAATATTAACCTGGTATACAAACACTGAGGGTTGGAAAATGTAAGCTCCACCTACTGGACTCCATAAAAACAGGAAGGGTCTCACAAGTGGTCAATGACACAATCCCCTGCTACATGGCTCCAACCTCCTATCTATAAATATACTGCATTAAAGTTGAGCAAGTGGATACACCTAAATGTTTGCCTGAATTGCTAACTAAGATCATTGGAACATGTAAGCCCCACCCACTGGACTCCTTAAAAGTAGGACGAGTCGGATAGGGGGGACTGGGATGCCCGGACCTTAGGAACTACCATAAAGACTCTTTACTGGACCAGCTGAGAAGCTGGTGGTCCAATGACTCTTCTAAGTTGTGGGTTGACCTTGAAACTCAGATTATTGGCTTACCTCTGTGGCTCTCCGGGTGCTGTAGGGAGTTTCATCCACCTATGTCCCCAACTATCAAGGTAGATCTATCCCTATGGACGAATAAACCCATTGGAGAAGCCTTGGTACTGTTTAGACCTTCTGAGATGCCTTTGTATCTCGTTAGATACTTAATTCCCTCCATCAGGCTGGATGGTTAGGTAGCAAGGGGTATCCTTAAGCCGGGCAACTTAATGCGTTCCAATATAATAAGACCTTTCAAAGACTTGATGAAGTCATATAAACTCCATAAAATGACTTCTACATATACTTACAAATTCGTCATTTCCTTCGTACGTTAACCAAATCACCCCAACCACTTAGAACCACGTACGAAGACTATTTTTTTTTACTACTAGAGACTCTGCAAAGGGCATCTTTAAAGCTTTCCGGGCCTTGCTCCCTTCCGCAGACCAATTACCTTTGTCATTTGTGTCTAGATGGAAAAGAGACCTTGGTTGAACCTTCTCACCAAAAAGGCGTCCTGTTGTATTAACCACTTGGAATCCTCAAGGAATTTGTTGTATAGATGGTACTATATTCTTTATCTTTTGATTAATAAAATGTTCCCCAATTGCTCGCCCACCTGCTGGAGATGCCAAAGAGACATTGGCTCCTTACTTCACGTTTGGTGGTCATGTCCTCTCATTGGGCCATATTGGCAACAAATTCAGGCTCTAATATCTTCATTGGTGAACCTTGACTACCCTTGGGGCCCTGCTACAGTCTTACTCTTTCTACAGCCTTACTCTTTCTTGAATTAGACAATCTCCCCTTCAAAAATACTCTAATTATCTCCCATGTCCTCATCACCCAGGCCAGAACTACAATAGCGTCAAATTTGAAGTCCACCAAAGTTTCCACCATCCAGGAGTTGCTCAGTAGAGTTCATCAGAGTTGCACAATGGAACATATGATAGCCAGTAGCTTGGATAGAGAGTCTCTTTTTAAATCCCGTTAGCTTAAATTCTCTAAGTACTCCTGTGATTGACTTGGTATTTCATATTGCTATTGTTGTTCATAGAATGGTAGAGTTGGAAGGGACCTCAAGGGCCATCAGGTCCAACCCCCTGCGAGTGCGAGTGTTGTGGTTATACCCTTGGTATGATCCCGGTGGTATAATGCTGGCTCTTATTAAAAAAATGCAAAACAAGGAAGCCACGGCGACACCATCACATGTTTCTCAACGCTGGCAGGTAACTAGCCAGGTCTTTCACCGGGAAGGAAAAACCACGGGAAGGGCAGTCTCCAGTCAAGGAAACCACCTATGCCAAACATGGTATCCATCCACAGACAGCTGTTTCGGGGTATTTGCCCCTCATCAGTGTGGAGTAGGAAACTGGCTAGTGGGAGAAATACCTAGTAGAAGACTATATAGGTAAGGATGGTTGACCTTAGGGAGATCATATTTGGCATAGGTGGTTCCATAGCGTTGAGAAACATGTGATGGTATCTCCGCGGCTTCCTTGTTTTGCATATTTCCCAGGGGGCATTGCTCTAGAATCACTGCGTTGAGAAAACACGTGATGGTGCTCCGCGGTGCTGGATGTTGATCTCTCTAAGGTCAACCATCCTTACCTATATAGTCTTCTACTAGGCATTGCTCCCACTAGCCAGTTTCCTACTCCACACTGATGAGGGGCAAATACCCCGAAACAGCTGGCTCTTATTAGGTATATTTGTTTCTTGAGACTGAACCATTATACTGTTTTCTCTTAGTGAAGATCGCTTCCATTAGGAAAGACACAAACAAAATTCTCTCCACCTTTCCCTGGTGGTACCGTGTCTTATCCCCTCCCTATCAATTTTCCTACTTCCCTAAGGTTTTCAGCACAGGCTGCATTGTTACTACTTGTTATGTATGAGTTCCAATAATAATTTTCCAGTAATGTACTGTATTATACTCTGAAACTCAATAAAAATTTATGGTTTAAAAAAAGTAGGAAGAGTCCCTCAAGTGATCTCATGACACACTCCCCAACTACATTGCTCCACCCACTTGACTCCTTCAAAATGAGAAAAGTTTTCAAATTGGCCACATAAAACGACCCTGTAAATTAACAAAAACCCAAAAAGAAATTGACAGAAGTCCAAGATAAATGAATCCCAATGCACAAAAATAACACAAAGAACAAAGGCCTTCAGATGGCAGTCATGGTAGCCTTAAGTGGACCTTCAGATGGCAGTCATGGGAGCCTTCAGTAGACCTTCATATGGCAGCCATGGGATCCTTCAGTAGGCCTCTCTCTTACCAGTCTTCAGATGACAGCCATGCGGGCCGTAAGTAGACCTCATTTCTATTTCTGGCAGCGCTCAATGTCTAAGAAGAGAGTACCCCCTAAATTTTTGCCTACCTTGTATCTGAAGTGTGGTGTTCAAGCTTTCCTCCATTGTCTTGTACTTTATGGAGCATGTATACACCCCGGTGTCCTTCTCCTGGACATGAACCAGTTGTAGGGGTGCTCTTCCCACCTGGTGAACTTGTTCTGAAATTTCATAACCTTGGAAGTTGCAACATGTCGTGTTTGAGAGGTACTTGGTCACCCCATCTTTTGACCATCGGACGACCAGCATTGACGGCTCCTGGACAGCATTGATGGAAAAACTGCAATGCAGAGTGACATTTTCTCCCAACTTGGCCGTAACGAGTTCAACTCCATTGTTTTTTTTCATCGACCTGACCGAGGTGAACCCTAGAGGAGCAAGAGGGAAGTGATAGGAACAAGAAATACAGGAGTCAAAAAAACCCACAAATAATCATCTTACCATTGAATAAGAATACAAAGCTGAAAAAACAGAAAATATTCCCGGGCCCGGCCATGGCTGGTACAATACTTCAAAAGAGCTGAAGGAAAGTAGTTGCACAAAGCTTATATATGATGTAAAGACCTCAGCGAGGGAGCGACAGAAGCTTGGGCTACGTCAGAGATCAAATTCATGTTTTTGAGTTTCATAAACTTTTTTTGTATTTCATAACATTAAGAAGTAAATTTCCAGATGTACATATATGTGGTCGGCCAACCGGTGGATCACCCACCGAGCCCCGATGGCCCCAGGTTGGAGACCCTTGATATAAGACAATAAAATCCTCAATCAAAAGCTAAGGGGTTTTTTATTTTTATTTCTAATTTTACAAAATTTTATTGATTTATGAAAAGTGTTCGTCCTCCGGGGAAGAGAGTCTTACTTTGCTCTGGAGGACCAGAATAAACATTAAACAACCCCTTTAACATCTACATCTACTTAATTCCGGTCTTACTGGCTTTCTCTTGGAGAGGCGTCAAGTCCAGGATGCGGATCCGGCTCCCTGGTCAAAAACAAGAAAATGAGAATCATTGGTCTGAAGAGAAATCCAACCTAGAATCTACAGATAAACAGAATCAAAGCCGAGCAAGTAGGCCCCGCACGATATCACCCCGATATACAAACACTGAGGGATGGAAAATATAAGCCTTTACAATTCAGGGATTATTTCTAGGTTTTCTCTTTGGAGGATCCAACCTAATATTGCATCATAGAAATTCCTTAATCAAACAGGACCTCCCGAAAAGACCACATTGGGGTCAACGAAAAAAGATACAAAAAGGGGCTCTGTACCTTTAATAAAGGTTTCGGCCTAGACAGAGAAGACAGTTAAGTTACCATGGTTACCATTGTTGAGTGATGTCACATGACAGGAAGTCTGTGCTGGCATCTCCATGACAACCCCAGAGCAAGCATAATATTAACCCTTGTCTGGTACCATGAAAAAAAATGACTAGTGGTATCAATCTTCCTGGAGTCACATTGACCCCATGGTACCATACAAGGGTTAATATTAGTCTTTTTGTCTTAGCTTGGTGACTGCCAATGTGGCACCAATTATCCCTTCCCTAAATAACAGTGATGATGTGAACGCCTTACGTTCTATGATCAGGGCATACATGGCGAATTGCCGCGCTTTGCCATACTCGACCAAACAAGTATAATTTCCACTGTCATTCAAGGTGATATTCGTCAAGACCAGCGAGATATTTCCCTGCGCAAGCTGCTCCAGAGACATCTTGGCCCGAGGGCTGTGGAACGTCATATTGCCATTGCGATATTCCACCAGGGGGATCCCTTTGTGCTCCCATCGCACTGACAGGATCTCCATTTGCATGGGAGGGTTGACCACCTGCAGAGAGGTATTCATGATAATCTGGTGGGGCAGGGGGGACGAGATCCTAGCGGCGTCTGCAGACGTGAGGAACGAGAAGGCTGAAAAATGAATGAACAAAAACAAAGGCATTAACTTTATCAAATCTCCTGCCACTTTGTGCATACAGCCATTGTGCAGAGCGAAGTGTCTCCATGGTTACAGACTACAAGCCCTGTAGTCATGGGTTATCCTCCATCTGCCCCTTCACCTGCAGAGAGTAGACAAGGTCTATAGAGAAAAATCACAGGATCTGACTACACAGGGTTTGTTTGTAGTCTGTTACGATGGAGACACCCAAGTCTCGGGAGATTTTTCATCATGGCACTTAGAATCACATCTTAAGGTTACAGTTTAGAATCTGTGTGAGCGCTTCCTTACATATATATATATCCCACACGATGTATACATGTGCGATCCTGGATCACCTGTGTGTCAATATTATATGACTTACCGGCACATATCAGCAGGCTGGGTGCGGGGAGTGCGCAGCTCATGGTCATGGCCGCTCGCCCGTGTAGTGTCCACTCTGCCTCTCCTCCGTCAATGTGCAGGTCCTGGCTGTGAAGAAGGGTCCGCTCCCCTGCTTCCTGTGATATGGCTCCTCAGGCCTTATCTAACGCTGACACCAGAGACTTCCACACAGATAAAAACGTCATCTGTCCCCTAATAGCCAAATGTAGCAGAGCCCAGATCATCAGGCGTCTCATTTTTGCATTGTTATGAAACAGATATTCCATATTGCGGGGCACACCACTGCTAATTTTTGGGGCGCAAAGCTGCACCCCTTGGCACTTTGTGAATCCATGTGAAAATACAACCCATGGTGATGACCCTGACTGTCCGTTTTTTAGTCCCTACATGATAAAATCCTCCTCCATACCTCCACACAATGTGATGTGGCAATGTCGTACCCATGGCCTGGGGGTTCATAAATACGGCCTGGGGGGTTCATAAGCTTCAGGTGCCGCCACTATCTACAGGGACAAATGTGGGTTTGTCGCTTTCCGGCCTTAGGACTGACGGACGGAGTATTCTGCCAATTGTTTGGATAATGCTCATGTGACGCCCTGGGCAAGCCAGGGGTCACAGGTAATGATACCACCACACCCTACACCCCGGATAGGTACACCAAAGCTAAACCAGAAATCCTTGTTGCCTTCCTCCAGGGGCTGATGTCCACACCAGGGGGTGGGCCAGGCAGTTGGCTCCACCCACTGAGGCGTTCACAGCCCTGGAGGCGGGAAAACCAGGCAGATTAGAGATGAGTTTAGGAGTTGAGTGGTAGAGGAGCAAGACAGAGGAGTTAAGGTGGAAGAGAAAGTGACAGTTGAAAGCCTGAAGTTGGTCCGGGTGTGTGCCTCGGACTGAGACAACAAGGTTAGCAGACGGTGGTGACCGTCTGCAGGAGAGGCTGATCGGAGGTTGCCGAAAGGACCGTGGACGGGTGGTGGCCCGGCGGTACCGGACCGGTATACGAAGAGAAGCCAGCACCATTGGCAGGGGCATTTTGGATCCTGGCAAGGCTAGGAGTCGCCGTGAATTTGCCAAATCCATCAGTGAAGGGGACCTCCAGGTCTCCCAACAACTAAGTCCCGATTGAAGGCAACAGTCCAACCGTAGGAGAGAGACACCGCCACCGCCAAGGCACCAGTTTCTCAGGGCCAGCGCCTGCGGGCAAAGAGGGGCTCCTCCGGCCCATATCCAAGTCGGGGAGCGGGTAACCGGTGGGAATCCATCGCTACCAACATTACACTAGGTGCAGGGACAGAGACCGTCACCGCCAACTACCGGGGAAAAGCAACAGCAGCCGTCCGTGGGAACCGTCTTTCCAGCCGTGTGTTTTACCGAGAACTGTGTCAACGTCTCAGGCTGAGTGAGTACCACCGTGCCGTGCGGCACAGCGCTGCCCCCGCGACCCTGCACCTCACCAGGCCCCGCACCTGGCCTGCCATCCCTCATCCTCCACCCCATCACTGGGCCCCGGGACAACCAACCCCTACCCACGGAGGGGAGAACTAACAACTCTGCTGCTCCCTGTCACCGCTCCCGGGATCCCCATACAGAGCAGCGGTGGTGTTACAAAAAATCACCACAACCGTGGGTGGCGTCACGGACAATAAATCCCCAAAACCAAACCCCTTTTCACTCACGGGCGAGGAGCGCCGCTCGAGTCCCCGGGATCCGGCCCATCGCTCGAGCCACCGAGCAGCGGAGGCCGCAGCAGCAGCGGCAGCCGGACCCGAGCAGTGGGAGAGCGCAGCGTCCCCTCCTCTGCCCGCGACACTCAGTAAAGATATTACACCCAACCAGTGCCAGCTCATGGTGTATATGGGCCCTTGGGGTACAGCGTACAGGAATACCCCTTGTTTTGCCCATTCAGGTTTAACGGGAACCTGTCACCAGTTTTGGCGACTATAAGCTGCGGCCACCACCAGTGGTCTCTTATATACAACATTCTAACATGCTGTATATAAGAGCCCAGGCCGCTGTATAGAACATAAAAATCACTTTATAATACTCACCTAAAGGGCGGTGCAGTGCAGACTGGTTGGATGGGTATCTCTGTTCTCCGGTACCGGCACCCCCTCTTTCGGCCATCTTGGTTCTCCTTCTGCAGCCTGGGTGCTTGACGCATCCTACATCATCCACACTAGCTGGCATTGAGGTCCCTGCTCAGGGCAGATCAAAGTATTGTAGTGCGCCTGCGTAGGACCTCAATGCCAGGTCGTGTGCATGATGTAGGATACATCATGCACCCAGGCTCCAGAAGAAGGAGAACAAAGATGCCTGTACCGGAGAACAGAGACACCCATCCGACCAGTCTGCACTGCACCGCCCCTTAGGTGAGTATTATAAAGTGGTTTTTATGTTATACACAGCGGCCTGGTCTCTTATATACAGCATGTTAGAATGCTGTATATAAGAGCCCACTGGTGGTGGCCGCAGCTTATAGTCACCAAATCTGGTGACAGGTTCCCTTTAAAAGCAGATGTAAAATGTTCATAATTGCCATACAAAAATTGCTAATAGACTTTGTAGTAATGTTAAATGTTGTTAGAGCACCATCTAGTGGCAGCTATCTGCAATAGTTACTATTTTCTCTGTAAGATGGCCTAGTGCATTATGGGAGTTACCTAGGCATGCTGGGCAGTGGCCACCATTTTAGGACAGTATTCCTCTCAGGAAACATGTGTATTTGTGTCCTCCTGCATCGTTCTTACCTAAAACTCCATTTTCTTCTTTTCAGCAGATCTGGCAAGAATTTTACTTCTGTTTGTGAAATAACAATGTTCAGATCTGTTAAGTCGCATAGCCGCCATTACACAGGGACGTGTCTGTGAGGAGTCCATGTGTTACATGGGCAGTCTCCATCTTGTAGTGCGCTTCCTTTATTATGTAAGGCTGGAAACACATTTGTGCGTGTAAAATCGGTCCGAGTCTCATGCTAGAAAGTAGCATGAGCTCTGTTCACGTTATGATCAGTGTGCAATGCAACAGCAATGCGAATCTGTGATTTTTCAATTGATTGTAGTCCGTGTGCAATCCGTGTTTGATGCGTATGGGATCCGTTTTTATTCTCAGCAGCTATGTCATCTGCCATTCAGCTCTGCTACATGGCCGCTGACAGCAGACACAGACAGAGCGATGTAGCAGAGCTGAATGGCCGCTGACAGCAGACACAGACAGAGCCGCGCAATCAGAATGAACTCGGATGAACTTCACCCGACTTCATTGTCATCCCACGGCTCTGTCTGTGTGGCATGGCCTGATTTTCGGTCACCGGTGAAGGTCTCACCGGTGACCGCAGATCCCCTGAGTGACTGCAGTGATCTGCGCTATCAGCGGTGCCGTCACTGAGGTTATCCGCAGCCACAGCAGAAGTCCTCCCGCTGAGATCTGTGGCAGCGGGTAACCTGAGTGACGTCATCGCTGATAGCGCGACTCACTTCAGTCGCTGCGGGGAGCTCACAGAGAGCGGTCGTGGTCTGTGACCGCTCTCTGTCAGCTTCTGATGTAGCAGAGCTGAAAACATTGTGGGACCTCTGTGGATGACGTCGGACCTGGAGGGGTATTTGGGGACTTTAATAAAATGGTGAAAGAGGTTGTTGTTTTTTGTCATTTATTACAAATAAAGGATTTTTTGGATGTGTGTGTTTATTTTCTTTAACTAACAGGTTAATCATGGAAGGTATCTTGGGGAGACATCTGCCATGATTAAACTAGGACTTAGTGGCAGCTATGGGCTGCTGCCATTAACTCCTTATTACCCCATTTGGCACCACACCAGGGCTATTCGGGATGACCCGGGTATAGTCCCGGGACTGTCGCATCTAATGGATGCGGCAATTCCGGGCGGCTGCAGGCTGATATTTTTAGGGTGGGGGGCTCCCCATAACATGGAGCTCCCCACCCTAAGAATACCAGCCTTCAGCCGTGTGGCTTTACCCTGGCTGGTATCAAAATTGGGGGGAACCGCACGCCGTTTTTTTAAAAAATTATTTATTTATTTATTTTACTTCATGATATAGACCCGCCCACTGGCAGCTGTGATTGGTTGCAGTGAAACAGCTGTCACTCATCGTGGGGGCGTGTCTGACTGCAACCAATCATAGGCGCCGGAGTGCGGGGAAAGCAGGGAATACGAGATTGAATAATGAGCGGCCGGCTTTTTCAAAAGAGGAGAAGCCGCCGGAGCAGTGTGAACGCTGTGCAGCGTCGCGCCGGTGATCGGGGATCAGTGAGTATGAAAGAGAGAGAGAGACCGACCGACAGACAAAGAGACCGACAGAGAGAGATAGAGACCGAGAGGGAGAGACCGACTGACAGAGATAGAGATTGACCGACATTGTGAGATCTCACTCATTTCCAGTGTTTTCTGAAACATGCGATAAATGTATTTAGAAAAACGGATGTCACTAGGATGGTGTGTGTGCCGTCCGTGTGACATCCGTTTATTTACCCGCTCCCATAGAGTTGCATTGGAGAGACTCGCGCGAGACACTCACCAAGAAACGTTGCAATCGTTTTTTTATGGCTGCAATTGGCGCAGTAAGTATGTGTTCACACTGAGCAAATACTCACCAAAAGCCAGGAGGAAAGAATTTCTGCTCCAAAAACACAGCAAAAAAACACAGTGAAAACACCTTTGGGTGCCGACTGTATAACACAGCTGGTACCTGTGCTGTATACACGCAGTGTGCACATGCGCCAATGGAGATCCGGGCTGAGTGGGTCTTCCCGGCACAGAAGACCCTGGCACTCGCTCACCACAACTCCCACACACAACTGCAACACAAGAAATCACTCTTATCCTATAATGATTACACGCAAAGGCAGCAAGTTTTTTTATTATCATTTTTGCTTTATTGCGTAAGTATTCAACCCCACGGTGAAGCGGCACAGCACAGAGAAGTAAAGGAATATGTGTACTTCTCAAAACATCCCACATTTTACATCCACCCTGACCAGGAACGCCCTCAAAATGTCACCTGAACGCCCCTTTAGGACACATTTGTATAAGCCACACTCCTTTGAGGCCTTTTTCAGGGAAAATCCCATTAAAAAACTGATTTGTTGGCTATAAAAGAAAATAAGTGCACCCCATGAGTGCTCGTTGCTCTTCCATACCCTTCAACACAACTTTTTTTCTGGGATATTCCACAAACCCCAAAAGACAGAGAAATTATACAAATAAATCAAAAAGTGAGGATTTCCAGGAGTTTCTTGGGCTTTCCGGAAGGGGGGTAGAGATTATGGCTGCAGATACAGATAGAGGAAGATATGCTATTTTCCGTCAGGCCTCCATTGTAGCGTTACGGTAAGAAGTGAGCTGTCGGCTGCACTATCCTTGCCGTCAAATAGAAACCTGTCGGATCCTGCTGTGGGATCTGTTTTAAATGGATCTATCAGAACTCTGAAGTCAGAAACCATAACACTCAGGTAAACAAGGTCTGAGGAGGAAAACAGGCCTCGTTACCCATAGCAACCAATCAGCAAGCAGCTTTCATCTCTAAAACTGCTGTGGAAAAATGAAAGCTGTGATCTGATTGGTTGCTACAGGCAACAAGGTTTGTTTTGATAAATGAGGCAGTTGCGGTGTCAAGCGGAGAAAGCGCTGCGATGTGCCGGATCAGTTTCCGAGCGTCTTGAACTTCTGGGCGGAGCAGCTGCTCTGCACGTCCGCCAGTTTGCTTTCTATTTTGCTGATGGAGTCGGTGATCTTGTCCAGCTTCTTCTCCAGGATGGAGTCACAGGTGGTCAGCTCCAGGTGACGTTCATCTTGGGTTGAGGTAACTCCTAAAAAGTCAAATAAAAGTAAAGCTGCAAAAATGGCACTGTCCGGGGAATATGGCGGCTCCGATACATGGCAAAGATAGCAATTCTCTAAGGATCATCCAATAATCTGGAATATCTGACAATCCGGCATCAGTCAATTGATGAGGAATAGTCATGAGTGAGCACTACCATGCCCGAGTACTCCTAACAAGCAGTCAGACGCTCAGACGGGCACAACTCGAGTATCCGGGTATAATGGAAGTCAGTGGGGGGCTTGAGCATTTTCCCCATTAACTTGCATTATACTAGGGTACTCGAGTTGTGCCCATCCGAGCGTCTGACTGTTCGTTATGAGTACTGAGCACCCGAGCATGGTAGTGCCCAATCATCACTAGTTACCAGTACTGAGCACCCGAGCATGGTAGTGCCCGCTCATCACTAGTTACCAGTACTCAGCACCCGAGCATGGTAGTGCCCGCTCATCACTAGTTACCAGTACTGAGCATCCGAGCATGGTAGTGCCCGCTCATCACTAGTTACCAGTACAGAGCACCCAAGCATGGTAGTGCCCGCTCATCACTAGTTACCAGTACTCAGCACCCGAGCATGGTAGTGCCCGCTCATCACTAGTTACCAGTACTGAGCACCCGAGCATGGTAGTGCCCAATCATCACTAGTTACCAGTACTGAGCACCCGAGCATGGTAGTGCCCAATCATCACTAGTTACCAGTACTGAGCACCCGAGCATGGTAGTGCCCAATCATCACTAGTTACGAGTACAGAGCACCTGAGCATGGTAGTGCCCAATCATCACTAGTTACCAGTACTGAGCACCCGAGCATGGTAGTGCCCGCTCATCACTAGTTACGAGTACTGAGCACCCGAGCATGGTAGTGCCCGCTCATCACTAGTTACCAGTACTGAGCACCTGAGCATGGTAGTGCCCGCTCATCACTAGTTACCAGTACTGAGCACCCGAGCATGGTAGTGCCCGCTCATCCCTAGTTACCAGTACTGAGCACCCGAGCATGGTAGTGCCCGCTCATCACTAGTTACCAGTACTGAGCACCTGAGCAAGGTAGTGCCCGCTCATCACTAGTTACCAGTACTGAGCACCCAAGCATGGTAGTGCCCAATCATCACTAGTTATGAGTACTGATCACCCGAGCATGGTAGTGCCCGCTCATCACTAGTTACCAGTACTGAGCATCCGAGCATGGTAGTGCCCGCTCATCACTAGTTACCAGTACTGAGCACCCGAGCATGGTAGTGCCCGCTCATCACTAGTTACCAGTACTGGGCACCCAAGCATGGTAGTGCCCGCTCATCACTAGTTACCAGTACTGAGCACCCGAGCATGGTAGTGCCCGCTCATTACTAGTTACCAGTACTGAACATCCGAGCATGGTAGTGCCCGCTCATCACTAGTTACGAGTACTGAGCACCCGAAAATGGTAGTGCCCGCTCATCACTAGTTACAAGTATCGAGCACCTTAGCATGGTAGTGCCCGCTCATCACTAGTTAGGAGTACTAAGCTCCCAAGCATGTTAGTGCTCATGTGTCGCCCTGGGCAAGCCAGGGGACACAGGTAACAACATCACCACACCCTACACCCCGGCTAGGCACATCAAGGCTAGAACAGAAATCCTTGTTGCCTTCCCCAGGGGCTGATGTCCACACCAGGGGGTGGAGCCAGGCGGTTGGTCTCCACCCACCAAGGAGTTCACAGTCCTGGAGGAGGGAAACACAGGCAGATAAGCTAGGGAGGTGGAAGTGAGAGGAGTCGAGTAGTAGAAGTGGAAAGAAGCAAAGTGACAGTGAGAAGCCTGAAGTTGGTCCCGGTGTGTGCACCGGACCGAGACAGCAAGGTTAGCAGACGGCAGTGACTGTCTACAGGAGTGGCTGATCGGAGTTGCCGAAAGGACCGCGGACGGGTGGTGGCCCGGTGGTACCGGACCGGTACACAAGGAGAAGCCAGCACCATTGGCAGGGGACTTTCGGATCCCGGCAAGGCTTGGAGTCGCCGTGAATTTGCCAAATCCGTCAGTGAAGGGGACCTCCGGGTCTCTAAACAACTAAGTCCCGATTGAAGGCAACCGTCCAACCGTGAAGGGGAGACACCGCCACCGCCAAGGCACCAGTTTCCCAGGGCCAGCACCTGCGGGCAAAGAGGGGCTCCTCCGGCCATATCCAAGCCGGGGAGCAGGTTACCGGTGGGAGTCCACCGCTACCATTACAGTACTTAGGTGCAGAGAAGAGACAGTCACCGTTACCTACCGGGGAAAAGCATCAGTAGCCGTCCGTGGGAACCGTCTTTCCAGCCGTGTGTTTTACCGTGAACTGTGTCATCGTCTCAGGCTGAGTGAGTACCACCGTGCCGTACGGCACAACGCTGCCCCCGCATCCCTGCACCTCGCCAGGCCCCGTAGCCCGCCTGCACCAACCATCCCTACCCTCATCGCCGGGCCCCGGGACAAACAACCCCCTACCCACGGAGGGGAGGAATAACAACCAAGCTGCTCCCTGTCACCGTCCCCGGGAGCCCCATCTAGAGCAGCGGTGGTGTCCACACAATCACCACAACCGTGGGTGGCGTCACGGACAATAAACCCCCAACACCAATCCCCTTTTCACTCACGGGCGAGGAGTGCCGCTCGAGTCCCCGGGATCCGGCCTATCGCTCGAGCCACCGAGCAGCAGCGGTCACAGAGCAGCGGCAAGCCGGACCCGAGCAGTGGGAGAGCGCGGCGTCCCCTCCTCCGCCCACGACACTCACTCCTCACTAGTTACGAGTACTGAGCACCCGAGCATGGTAGTGCTCACTCCTCACTAGTTACAAGTACTGAGCACCCGAGCATGGTAGTGCCCGCTCATCACTAGTTACCAGTACTGAGCACCCGAGCATGGTAGTGCTCGCTCATCACTAGTTACGAGTACTGAGCACCCGAGCATGGTAGTACCCACTCATCACTAGTTACGAGTACAGAGCACCCGAGCATGGTAGTGCCCGCTCATCACTAGTTACCAGTACTGAGCACCCGAGCATGGTAGTGCCCGCTCATCACTAGTTACCAGTACTGAGCACCTGAGCATGGTAGTGCCCGCTCATCACTAGTTACGAGCACTGAGCCACCCGAGCATGGTAGTGCCCGCTCATCACTACCATAGTTACGAGTACTGAGCACCCGAGCATGGTAGTGCCCGCTCATCACTAGTTACGAGTACCAAGCACCCGAGAATGGTAGTGCCCGCTCATCACTAGTTACGAGTACAGAGCACCGGAGCATGGTAGTGCCCGCTCATCACTAGTTACGAGTACCGAGCACCCAAGCATGGTAGTGCCCGCTCATCACTAGTTACAAGTACCGAGCACCCGAGCATGGTAGTGCCCGCTCATCACTAGTTACAAGTACCGAGCACCCGAGCATGGTAGTGCCCGCTCATCACTAGTTACAAGTACCGAGCACCCGAGCATGGTAGTGCCCGCTCATCACTAGTTACAAGTACCGAGCACCCGAGCATGGTAGTGCTCACTCATGACTGGTTACGAGTACAGAGCACCTGAGCATGGTAGTGCCCACTCATCACTAGTAACGAATACCGAGCATCTGGCGTCTGGTCTGGGGTCTATATTAGCTAAAAGGATCTGATATGGGGTTTGTATTAGTCGGTCTGTATTTAGGCTCTCTGGTATGGGGTCTGAATGAGTTTAAAGGCCACCTTACACAGAGCGATAAATCTGCAGCAGATCTGTGGTTGCAGTGAAATTGTGGAAGCCAGGGAAGGAGTCTTGCGAGGATAATTTGCATATTCCCAGTGCCTTCTGGGATAAGTGAAGAGTCACCGCGAGCTCAAGGAGAACCGGGTTTTGGCCGTTACAGCCGGAAGGAAGACTTCTGAAAGCCGCGCGCCGCTAGGCGCGCGAATTTTAGCCTGTCTTCTTCATTGTGAGTGTGAGAGAGCAAAGTGTGAGCAAAAGTAAGTGTGAGTAGAATTGTTTGTATTTAGTTGTTTAATTACTTAACATTTGTTTAGTGCTATCCCCATTAGAAAATGTGCTCCACTATTGCTAATGCGATCCAGTGTACATCTTGTCTCATGTATGCAGTCCTTGAAAAGCCGTTCGAGGGTGCATACTGTTGTTGGTGGGTGCATACTGTTGTTCGAGATGTGCGCAAGTTGCACATTTGGAAGCCCAGATACTGGATCTAAATGAGCAGCTGGCAACTCTGAGATGCATTAGCAATATGGAAAGGAGTTTGCCGCTCACTGAGCAGCAGCTTGCTGGGTCAGATATGGGGGAGGATCGTAGTAGGGAGCGGCAGGACGGTGAGGTAGGTAGCTGGGTGACAGTTAGAAAGGGGGGTAAAGGGAAAAGTGCTAGGAAGGCTAGTCCTGAACTGACACACCCCAATAGGTTTGCAAACTTGGCAGATGAGGGGGATGTCATTACAGGGGTAGCATTGCTGCAGCAAGGCATGGCCTCTGAATGCCAGAGGAGTGTCTGCTCCAGTAAGGGGGGGAATAGGAGTGCAGGGCAGGCAAGACAGGTACTGGTAGTGGGGGACTCAATTATTAGGGGTACAGATAGGGCAATCTGTCACAAAGACAGGGATCGCCGAACAGTGTGTTGTCTTCCTGGCGCTCGAGTTCGGCACATCGCTGATCGGGTTGACAGATTACTGGGAGGGGCTGGGGAGGACCCAGCGGTCATTGTACACATTGGCACAAATGACAAAGTTAGAGGTAGGTGGAAGGTCCTTAAAGATAATTTCAGGGAATTAGGTTGTAAGCTTAAAGCATGGACCTCAAAGGTGGTATTTTCGGAAATACTACCTGTGCCACGAGCCACACCAGAGAGGCAAAGCGAGATCAGGGAGGTTAACAGGTGGCTAAAGAATTGGTGTAGGAAAGAGGGTTTTGGGTTCCTGGAGAATTGGGCCGACTTTTCAGTTGTCTACAGATTCTATGCTAGGGATGGGCTACATCTTAATGGGGAGGGTGCAGCTCTGCTGGGGCAGAAAATGGCTAGAAGGTTGGAGGAGTGTTTAAACTAGGAATGGGGGGCGAGGGTATTCACTTTATAGAAGGGGAATGTAGTGCAGATAGTGACCAGGGCACAAGTAATGAAATTGGGGGTGGTACGGGGGGAAGGGTTAGGACAGTTAATACAGTAAGCAGGAATACAGGTACAGAGTCATACGGAACGTGCATGTACACTAATGCCCGAAGCCTCACAAATAAGGTGGAGGAATTAGAATTAATATTGTTGGAAGAAAATGATGATATAGTGGGGATATCAGAGACATGGCTGGATGAGAGCTATGACTGGGCTGTTAATTTGCAGGGTTATAGCCTATTCAGGAATGACCGTACAAATAAGCGAGGGGGAGGTGTGTGTCTATATGTAACATCATCCTTAAAACCCATCCTGCGTGACAACATATGTGAGGGTACTGAGAATGTAGAGTCCCTATGGGTGGAGATAAGGGGGGGGAGAATGAATAATAAAATACTGATAGGGGTGTGTTATAAGACGCCGAATATTATAGAAGAGGTAGAGAATCTCCTCATAAAGCAAATTGATAAAGCAGCGAGTCTCGGAGAGGTAATTATTATGGGGGACTTTAACTATCCTGATATAAATTGGGGAACAGAAACTTGCAGTTCCAGCAAAGGAAATAGATTTTTGATAACAATGAAAGATAATTACCTTTCACAAATGGTACAGGACCCCACAAGAGGGGGAGCACTACTAGACCTTGTACTAACCAATAGGCCAGACCGCATATCAAATATACAAGTTGGGGGTTACTTGGGTAATAGTGATCACAAAATAATAAGTTTTCATGTATTCTTTAGTAAGATGTCTAGTAGAGGGGCTACAAGGACACTAAACTTCAGGAAAGCAAATTTTAAACGGTTGAGAGATGATCTTAGTGCAATAAACTGGGATGATGTACTAAGTAATAAAAGTACACAAAGCAAATGGGAGACTTTTATGAGCATCCTGAATAGGGCTTGTGCAGAAAATATACCTTATGGGAACAAACATGCTAGAAATAGGAGGAAACCCCTATGGCTAAATAGAGCTGTAAGGGAAGCAATAAAAGAAAAACAGAAAGCCTTAAAAGAATTAAAGAGGGTAGGTAGTGATGAGGCATTATATAATTATAGAAAATTAAATAAAATATGTAAAAAGCAAATTAAGTTAGCTAAGTTTGAGACAGAGAGACTCATTGCGAGAGAAAGTAAAAATAATCCTAAAATATTCTTTAACTACATAAACAGTAAAAAACTGAAAAGCGATAGTGTTGGCCCCCTTAAAAATAGTCTTGGTGAAATGGTGGAAGGGGATGAGGGTAAAGCCAACCTGCTGAATGACTTTTTTTCTACGGTTTTTATACAAGAAAATGCCATGGCAGATGACATGACCAGTGATACCATAAATTCACCCTTGAGTATTACCTGCTTAACCCAGCAGGAAGTACGCCGCCGCCTCGAAATCACTAAGGTTGACAAATCTCCGGGCCCGGATGGCTACACCCCAGAGTACTACAGGAATTGAGTTCTGTGATAGATGGACCATTATTTTTAATCTTCTCAGATTCCTTAATAACAGGGTCGGTACCGCAGGACTGGCGCATAGCAAATGTGGTGCCAATATTCAAAAAGGGGACAAAAACTGAGCCGGGAAATTATAGGCCGGTAAGTTTAACCTCTACGGTTGGTAAAATCCTTGAGGGTTTCTTGAGAGATGCTACACTGGAGTATCTCAAGAAAAATAACCTTATGACAGAGATCAACATGGGTTTATGAGGGATCGATCCTGTCAAACTGATCAGCTTCTATGAAGAGGTAAGTTCAAGTCTGGAGCAGGGAAATGCAGTGGATGTTGTGTATATGGACTTTTCAAAAGCTTTTGATACGGTGCCACACAAAAGGTTGGTACATAAAATGAGAATAATGGGGATAGGGGAAAATATGTGTAACTGGGTTAAAAACTGGCTCAGTGATAGGAAACATAGGGTGGTTATTAATGGTACGTACTCGGACTGGGTCTCAGTTCATAGTGGGGTACCACAGGGGTCAGTATTGGGCCCGCTTCTTTTCAACATATTTATAAATGACCTTGTTGGGGGCATGCGGAGTAGAATTTCAATATTTGCAGATGATACTAAACTCTGCAGGGTAATCAATACAGAGAAGGATAATTTTATATTAAAGGGAGATTTATGTAAATTGGAGGATTGGGCTGAGAAGTGGCAATTGAAGTTTAATGTAGATAAATGTAAGGTCATGCACTTGGGTAGAGGAAATAACATTTATGATTATGTACTTAATTGTAGAACACTGGGTAAAACAGACACAGAAAAAGACTTGGGTGTATGGGGGGATGGTAAACTTCACTTTAGTGGACAGTGTCAGGCAGCTGCTGCCAGGGCTAATAAAATAATGGGATGTATTAAAAGAGGTAGAAGTGTTCATGAAAAAAATATAGTTCTACCTCTGTACAAGTCACTAGTGCGACCGCACTTATATACTGTGTACAATTCTGGTCACCGATATATAAGAAGGACATAGCTGAACTGGAGAGGGTGCAGAGAAGAGCGACCAAGATTATTAGAGGAATGGGGGGGCTGCAATACCAAGACAGGAAAAACGAAGGCTTAGGGGGGATCTCATCACAATGTATAAACATATGAGGGGACAGTACAGAGACCTTTCCAAAGATCTTTTTACACCTAGGCCTGCGACTGGAACACGGGGGCATCCGCTACGTCTTGAGGAAAGAAGGTTTAATCATAATCACAGACGAGGATTCTTTACTGTACGAGCAGTGAGACTATGGAACTCTCTGCCGCATGATGTTGTAATGAGTGATTCACTACTAACATTTAAGCAGAGCCTGGACGCCTTTCTTGAAAAATGTAATATTACCAGTTATGTATATTAGATTTTATGATAGGGTGTTGATCCAGGGAATAGTCTGATTGCCGGATGTGGACGAAGGAAGGAAATTTTTTCCCAATTGGAACTTGTTTGCCACATTGGGGTTTTTTTGCCTTCCTCTGGATCAACATGTTAGGCTACGGGTTGAACTAGATGGACTTAGAGTCTCCCTTCAACCTTAAAAACTATGATACTATGATACTATGATATGATCAGTGGCAGGTTTGTGGCTGTGTACAAATGGAACAATATGTCCATGATTTCACTGCAACCACAGATCTGCCAAAGATTTATCTCTGCGTGTAAGGTGGCCTTAAGGGTTTTTATATTGAGTCTGTATTTTGGGCAGTATGGTCTAGCTCTGTATTAGCTTGTCTGGTCTGGGATCTCTAGTTAGTGGGTTAGGTCTGGGGTTTGTATTAGTGGAGAGGATTGTCTTGGATCTGTATCACTTTAGGGTCTTGTCTGAAGTCTATATTAGTTTGGTGGGTCTGGTCTGGGGTCTATATTAGTTTGGTGGGTCTAGTCTGAAGTCTATATTAGTTTGGTGGGTCTGGTCTGGGGTCTATATTAGTTTGGTGGGTCTGGTCTGGGGTCTATATTAGTTTGGTGGGTCTGGTCCGGGGGTCTATATTAGTTTGGTGGGTCTAGTCTGGGGTCTATATTAGTTTGGTGGGTCTGGTCTGGGGTCTATATTAGTTTGGTGGGTCTGGGGTCTATATTAGTTTGGTGGGTCTGGGGTCTATATTAGTTTGGTGGGTCTGGGGTCTATATTAGTTTGGTGGGTCTGGGGTCTATATTAGTTTGGTGGGTCTGGGGTCTATATTAGTTTGGTGGGTCTGGGGTCTATATTAGTTTGGTGGGTCTGGGGTCTATATTTGTTTGGTGGGTCTGGTCTGGGGTCTATATTAGTTTGGTGGGTCTGGGGTCTATATTAGTTTGGTGGGTCTGGACTGGGTCTAAATTAGTTTGGTGGGTCTGGGGTCTATATTAGTTTTGTGGGTCTAGTCTGGGGTCTATATTAGTTTGGTGGGTCTAGTCTGGGGTCTATATTAGTTTGATGGGTCTGGTCTGGGGTCTATATTAGTTTGGTGGGTCTTGTCTGGGGTCTATATTAGTTTGGTGGGTCTGGGGTGTGAGGCAAATCCCGGGATATGAAGATGAATTATGACTCCAGTCATAGTCCCTCATCACTCCCTGGCAGTGCCCCCTCCCTTCTTGTTCTCAGTGTTCCACTTACACCTCCATGGCCATGTCCTGTGATATGGAGATGAGGTGGTGTGGGAACAATGGACACAGGATGACTCCCTGCCGTCACCCTGTAGTAGGAGCTGCTATCTAATTAGCAAGGCTCTGGAAGTAGCCAGACAGAACGACTCCAGTAAAAAATGGTTCATATCTCGCAAGCCATATTTCCGATAAATATGGCAACCATAAAAATGGTGTCTCCGCATGCAGACGATGCCGGCACACCCTTTTTATGGGAGCAGGACATTGGGAAATGCCCCAGGCGTGATATCAGCCAATGGGGAACTGGCAGACAGGTCATGAGTCCCCTCGTTCTGTAGCTAAATTCATAACTGTCACAATGAGAGCATTGGCGTCTGCCTACGACGCTCCCAGGCAAAGTTATGGCCAATATCCCCTTTGCTGGATAATTCTGATCCATGCAGGGGGAGTGGCAGTGCTTCCCTGTGAGGTCACTAAGGTAGGAGGGGACCTGGATTGCCCAGGTTGATAACCCTACTTCGGCCATTTTCCAGTGTTCTTTCGCTGGGGGCACGTGTAGGAAACATCTGTGGGAAGGATCCTAGAAACCTGGCCTACAGCGCCCCCCTGTGGCCAGACGCAACAAGGTAACTGCTGGAACTGTGTATGCCTGTTTGTAACCCATGCTTTGATTGTAACTGTACTCTGACATATGTATATTCTGTAGATTCCCTATTGTATATATTGTAGTTTCTAGTGTGCTTTAGGCTGATTAAATTATATAATTAATCTTGGGCTGTTCTGTTATCTCGATCTTGAATCCCACATCTGTGTGTTCGGCTAATAGTTACCGTAAATCGGTTGGTGGCAGCGAATTGTGCCAAGGATTATTGTGGGGAGGCCAGTGAGATTCGGGGAGATTTTATATATTCCGCCCGCGGAGGTCGGGGGAATATATACCTTACTCTCACCGGGGACCCTTCAATAATCGGCATAAGTAGTATAGCGGCCTCCTTGCTTATTGTCGGACAATTCCATAATTGGCCTGACTATAAGAGGGGCGCTAGAGAGCGCGTCACGTGCTCTGTCTGTCGGTCGGGAGGTATAAAGGAGGGGTGACCCCCACTTGTTACCCCCCGATTGTGACGTACTGGTAGCCAGCGCGGGGGATTTTTGAGTGACCCCCCCGGTGGTTTGTGACATATTGGTGGCATAGCGGTGGGATCGAGATAATAGTGTGTGTGAGTGTGAGACCCATACTCCCAGACACTAAAGACTGCCTGCAGCAGCTGTGGCTGCTGGGGTCTTCAGACTAGCTCAACACTAGAGTGTCAGAGTGCAGATACTGTAAGGTGTGTGGAGGCATCAGGTGTCAGTTCTGTGTCAGTGACCAAAAGTCTGCAAGAATGGCTGATGGCACCAGGAGCAGAGCTAGGCAACTGGCCAATGCTAAAGCAGGAGCCGAAGAGAGGGAGGACGGTGCTGTGGACAGTAATGAGGAGGTTGCCCACGAGTCCTCCAGGAGCTCGACGCCAGAAAACAGCTCTGCAGAGGACATTGCACAACCTGGCACTGCTGGACAAGATGAGGAGCAGCTCACCCAAGGGTCCTCAACGAGCCAGATGCCAGCCCTCCGCTCTGCAATGGACAGTGAATCACCAGGCTCCGCAGCGGGCCGCAGATCACCACGTGCCATTCCACCGAGCCTGGGAGGCTCGGATAGCCTTCTTCAAATGGCTATGGCCCTTCTCCAGGCTGGAGACCAGGAGGGCTACAAGGGACTCCTGGCAGAGCGCAGGGCAGAGCGGCAAGCAGCGCGTGAGGCTGAGGCTGCGGAGCGGCAGGCAGCGCGTGAAGAGCGCCAGGCAGAGCGTGACTACCAGCTGCAGCTAGCTCAGCTCCGGCCCTCATCAGCCACACGTGACCTCCAAGACACCAAACTTCCAAAGGTCCGTGTTGAGGACTTCCCAGTGCTGGAGAAGGATGGAGACTTGGACTCTTTCTTGACTGCTTTTGAACGGACTTGCTTGCAGCACCATCTGAACAAGGACCAGTGGGCCAAATACCTGACCCCCCGTTTAAGGGGTAAGGCCCTGGATATCCTTGGGGACTTGCCTGCTGAGGCAGATCAGGGCTACGACACCATCAAGCGGGCCCTGATCCAACAGTACAACCTCACTCCAGAGTCCTACCGCAAGAAGTTCCGGAGCCTACAGAAGGGACCAAAGGACTCCTGGGCTGACCACCGGCGGGCACTTGCCCGAGCTGCCGACCACTGGACCCAAGGCCTGCAGCTTTCCACCGGACCGGAGATCCTGGACTTGTTCATCACGGAGCAACTCTTGTGGAACTGCCCTGAGGATCTCCGCCAGTTCATCCGAGACCAGAAGCCAAAGGGGTCCACGGCTACAGCTGCCCCTGCCGATGACTACACCAACAACCGGGCCCCTGAGGCCAGGAGAGCGGCCACCAGCAGCACCTGGAGAGGGGGTAAGATGAATTCTGCGACTGCCCCACCTGCCCCTAGACTGCAGGGGGTGTCCCCCTCAACTCCCCTCTCCAGGCCCGTGGCGGAACCAAGACGGTGCCACCAGTGCAACCTACCTGGACACTTCAAGGCCATGTGCCCTCAGCGTCCCAAGGCCCCGGCTCCGTCCCCGTCCCAAGGGCCGCCCAAGGTGTATTGTGTGGGTGGGGGTGGTGGTAGGTCCCTGGACAGCTTCCAACCTGTCACCGTCGGCCGGTCTGTGACCATAGGACTGCGAGACAGCGCCTCGGAGGTGACTCTGGTGCGGCCTGAGATGGTGTCCCCCCAAGACTTGATCCCTGGAAAAACCCTCGCTGTCTCCGGGATTGGAGGCATTGACCCGGCGCTGCCTGTTGCTGACATTTATGTGGACTGGGGCGCAGGGCGAGGGGTGAGGGAGGTGGGGGTAACTGATCGGATCCCCGCAAACGTGCTACTTGGGACAGATTTGGGGCAGATAACCTCCCAGTTTGGGCCCCAACCAAGGGCTGAACCTTCAGCCCGTACTGACATGCCTCCGGACAATGTTAATGTGTTATCTATGAATGATGTAAGGGAGGAGGGAGTGAACTCTGATATTTCTGCTTGCATAGACACCATAGACACACACACAGCTGCAGCTGTGACAGGGGAGGGGGTCAGAGAAAGGTGTGACAATGCCTCTACAAGTAACCAGCCTGTGAGCTGGGATCTGTTGCCCTCGGCAGGGATAAGCAGAGAGCAGGGTGCTGCAGGGGGAGGACCAGTGTGTGGGGTGGGGGCTACCACAGCAAATGTGGGGTCCCCAGAGATTTCACAGCGGGGTTCTGTTGCTGCAGGAGGGGAACAGGCAGGTGAGATTGGGGCCGGTCCAGGAGCGGAAGTGCTCCCAGGTAAGATCTCGGTGCATGGTTCCCCCACAACCGGGGTGTCAGGAAGCCAGGTAGGTCTGCCTGAACCGGCGACTTGGTCAGGAACGGAGGAGGAGCAGGCACGACCCACGGTCGCAGCGGCTGTGGCCGCTGTCACCCGCAGTGGGAGTGCTGGAAGCCAAGGGGCCTCCCGGAGGTCCGATAGCTCTTCCCCTTCTGACCAAGTGGCAGCCGAGTCAGGTGGAGGCCAGGACACAGGTCCCGGGGTACTGACTGAAGATGTGACAGTCTCGTCGATTCTGGCCACATCTAGTCAGGGGTTTCAGGCAGCGTTAGAAGCTGACGACAGCCTGAAAGCTCTTAAGGAGCAGGCGGCACAGCCTCCCTCGGACTCGGACCCGGAGCGAGTGGTCTGGGACCAAGGACGGCTGTACCGGGCCACGGTCCAGCAGGGTTCACCGGAGGCGTGGCCCAGGGACCGACAGTTAGTGGTACCCTATCCGTTCCGGACGGAGTTGTTGCGGATCGCACATGAGATTCCGATGGCCGGACACCTAGGGATCGCTAAGACCAAGGCCAGGTTAAACCAGCATTTCTACTGGCCAAAAATGGGGGCCGATGTGGCTGCCTACTGCCGTTCGTGTGAAACCTGTCAGAGAGTGGGGAAGGCGGGGCCACGCCCCAAAGCCCCACTAGTATCTCTGCCAATCATCGATGAGCCTTTCAGGAGGGTGGCTGTGGATCTGGTCGGCCCGCTGGCCATCCCCAGCAGCTCCGGGAAACGCTTCATACTGACGGTAGTGGACTATGCCACCCGGTACCCAGAAGCAGTGGCCTTGTCGTCCATTCGGGCTGACAAGGTGGCCACCGCATTGCTGGAGATTTTCTCCCGAGTGGGTTTTCCCCAGGAAATGCTCACTGACCGGGGGACCCAATTCATGTCCCAGCTGATGGAGGCCCTCTGTAAGCAAGTCCAGGTGCGACATCTGGTGGCCAGCCCGTACCATCCACAGACTAATGGCCTGTGCGAGCGGTTCAATGGCACCTTAAAGCAGATGCTTAAGATGTTGGTCGACTCCCATGGGCGTGACTGGGAGCGGTATCTCCCACACCTGTTATTTGCTTACCGGGAGGTTCCACAGGCCTCAACAGGATTCTCACCGTTTGAGCTCCTGTACGGGCGACGTGTGCGGGGCCCCCTGGCTCTGGTGAAAGAGGCTTGGGAAGGGGATTTGGCCACCCCTGGAGTGTCGGTTATCGAGTATGTCATGCGCTTCCGGGACAAAATGCAGGCCTTGACGCAACTGGTACACGACAATATGGCTCAAGCCCAGGCCGATCAGAAGCGTTGGTACGACCAGAACGCTTGTGAGAGGACCTACCAAGTGGGTCAAAAGGTGTGGGTACTGGTCCCCGTACCACAGGACAAGCTTCAGGCAGCCTGGGAAGGCCCATACCTCGTGTACCAGCAGCTCAACCCTGTGACGTACCTGGTCACGCTGGACCCTGCCCGTGGAAGGCGGAAGCCCTTCCATGCGAACATGATGAAGGCACATCATGAGCGGGAGGCATGTGCGCTCCCCGTGTGCAACCTGCCCGAGGAGGGAGAAGCGGAAACCCTCTTGGATATGCTAGCCCAGGTTAGGGCAGGCGGATCCATTGAGGATGTGGAGGTTGGCCACCAGCTCTTGGAGGACCAACGGTCCCAGCTGTGGGCCACCCTACACCCCTTCCGGGGGTTGTTTACCAACCAGCCCGGAAGGACTGACTTGGCTGTCCATCACGTGGACACTGGGGATCATCCCCCGATCCGGCGTTCAGCATATCGGGTCTCCCTGGAGGTGCAGCAACACATGCGCCAGGAGATTGACGAGATGCTGAAGCTGGGGGTGATCCAGGCATCCAACAGCGCTTGGGCCTCGCCTGTAGTCCTCGTCCCTAAGAAGGACCGAACCACTCGGTTCTGCGTGGACTACAGGGGGCTCAATGCGGTCACGGTCGCCGATGCGTACCCAATGCCACGCATCGATGACCTGCTCGATCAGTTGGCCGGGGCTCAGTACCTGACCATCATGGATCTGAGCCGGGGATATTGGCAGATCCCCCTGACTCGCAAGGCCAGGGAACGCTCTGCCTTTATTACCCCATTTGGACTGTACGAGTCCACGGTGATGCCATTCGGGATGAGGAATGCCCCTGCCACTTTCCAGCGGATGGTCAACACCCTGCTCAAGGGACTTGAAGGGTACGCGGCCGCGTACCTGGATGACATTGCCGTCTTCAGTCCCACCTGGGAAGATCACCTAGAGCATCTAGCACAGGTGCTCAGGCGGGTCCACCGGGCAGGTTTGACCATCAAGCCGGGAAAGTGTCAGCTGGCCATGAGCGAGGTCCAGTACCTCGGTCACCGGGTAGGTGGGAGAACACTGAAGCCCGAGCCTGAGAAAGTGGAAGCCATCGCATCCTGGCCCACCCCCAGGACCAAGAAGCAGGTGATGTCCTTCTTGGGGACCGCTGGGTACTATAGGAGGTTTGTTCCATGCTATAGTAGCCTGGCAAAGCCCTTGACGGACCTCACCAAGAAGACGCTGCCCTCTGCAGTCGATTGGACAATGGACTGCGAGACAGCCTTCCGGGCCCTAAAGGACGCCCTGTCCAGCCCGCCCGTGCTACAGGCAGCCGACTTCACGCGGCCGTTTGTAGTACAGACCGACGCCAGTGACTTCGGCCTCGGTGCGGTGCTCAGCCAGGTGGACTCTGCGAGCCAAGAGCACCCAGTCTTGTACCTGAGCAGGAAGCTGTTACCAAGGGAAGTTGCCTATTCCACGATGGAGAAGGAGTGCCTGGCCATAGTGTGGGCCCTGCAGCGTCTGCAACCCTATCTATACGGGCGCCACTTCATCGTGGAGACGGACCACAATCCCCTCAGCTGGTTGCACACCGTCTCTGGGACGAATGGGCAATTGTTGCGATGGAGCCTTGCGCTCCAGCAATACAACTTCACCATTCGCCACAAAAGGGGCCGTGACCACGGTAACGCAGACGGGCTGTCCCGACAAGGAGAGGTCGCGGACGGGCGCACGGGGGAACACCGGAGTGTGCTGCCCCCTAGCGCCCTCAAAAGGGGGGAGGTGTGAGGCAAATCCCGGGATATGAAGATGAATTATGACTCCAGTCATAGTCCCTCATCACTCCCTGGCAGTGCCCCCTCCCTTCTTGTTCTCAGTGTTCCACTTACACCTCCATGGCCATGTCCTGTGATATGGAGATGAGGTGGTGTGGGAACAATGGACACAGGATGACTCCCTGCCGTCACCCTGTAGTAGGAGCTGCTATCTAATTAGCAAGGCTCTGGAAGTAGCCAGACAGAACGACTCCAGTAAAAAATGGTTCATATCTCGCAAGCCATATTTCCGATAAATATGGCAACCATAAAAATGGTGTCTCCGCATGCAGACGATGCCGGCACACCCTTTTTATGGGAGCAGGACATTGGGAAATGCCCCAGGCGTGATATCAGCCAATGGGGAACTGGCAGACAGGTCATGAGTCCCCTCGTTCTGTAGCTAAATTCATAACTGTCACAATGAGAGCATTGGCGTCTGCCTACGACGCTCCCAGGCAAAGTTATGGCCAATATCCCCTTTGCTGGATAATTCTGATCCATGCAGGGGGAGTGGCAGTGCTTCCCTGTGAGGTCACTAAGGTAGGAGGGGACCTGGATTGCCCAGGTTGATAACCCTACTTCGGCCATTTTCCAGTGTTCTTTCGCTGGGGGCACGTGTAGGAAACATCTGTGGGAAGGATCCTAGAAACCTGGCCTACAGCGCCCCCCTGTGGCCAGACGCAACAAGGTAACTGCTGGAACTGTGTATGCCTGTTTGTAACCCATGCTTTGATTGTAACTGTACTCTGACATATGTATATTCTGTAGATTCCCTATTGTATATATTGTAGTTTCTAGTGTGCTTTAGGCTGATTAAATTATATAATTAATCTTGGGCTGTTCTGTTATCTCGATCTTGAATCCCACGTCTGTGTGTTCGGCTAATAGTTACCGTAAATCGGTTGGTGGCAGCGAATTGTGCCAAGGATTATTGTGGGGAGGCCAGTGAGATTCGGGGAGATTTTATATATTCCGCCCGCGGAGGTCGGGGGAATATATACCTTACTCTCACCGGGGTCCCTTCAATAATCGGCATAAGTAGTATAGCGGCCTCCTTGCTTATTGTCGGGCAATTCCATAATTGGCCTGACTATAAGAGGGGCGCTAGAGAGCGCGTCACGTGCTCTGTCTGTCGGTCGGGAGGTATAAAGGAGGGGTGACCCCCACTTGTTACCCCCCGATTGTGACGTACTGGTAGCCAGCGCGGGGGATTTCTGAGTGACCCCCCCGGTGGTTTGTGACATGGGGTCTATATTTGTTTGGTGGGTCTGGTCTGAGGTCTAAATTAGTTTGGTGGGTCTGGTGTCTATATTAGTTTGGTGGGTCTGGTCTGGGGTCTATATTAGTTTGGTGGGTCTGGTCTGGGGTCTATATTAGTTTGGTGGGTCTGGTCTGAGGTCTATATTAGTTTGGTGGGTCTGGACTGGGTCTAAATTAGTTTGGTGGGTCTGGTGTCTATATTAGTTTGGTGGGTCTGGTCTGGGGTCTATATTAGTTTCGTGGGTCTGGTCTGGGGTCTATATTAGTTTGGTGGGTCTGGTCCGGGGGTCTATATTAGTTTGGTGGGTCTGGTCTGGGGTCTATATTAGTTTGGTGGGTCTGGTCTGGGGTCTATATTAGTTTGGTGGGTCTGGGGTCTATATTAGTTTGGTGGGTCTGGACTGGGTCTATATTAGTTTGGTGGGTCTGGTGTCTATATTAGTTTCGTGGGTATGGTCTGAGATCTATATTAGTTTGGTGGGTCTGGTCTGGGGTCTATATTAGTTTGGTGGGTCTGGTTTGAGGTCTGTATTAGTTTGGTGGGTCTGGGGTCTATATTAGTTTGGTGGGTCTGGTCTGGGGTCTATATTAGTTTGGTGGGTCTGGTTTGAGGTCTACATTAGTTTGGTGGGTCTGGGGTCTATATTAGTTTGGTGGGTCTGGTCTGGGGTCTATATTAGTTTGGTGGGTCTGGGGTCTCTTAGTTTAGGGGTCTGATCTGGGATCTGTATTGATTTAAGTGGTTTGGTCTGCAGGGTCTGTATTTAGGCTGTCTGGTATAGGATGCTGTGTGAGTGTAAGGGTTTTTTATCTTGGGTCTGTATTTGGGCAGTATGGTCTGTCTGGTCTGGGATCCATTTTGGATTTATTTTTGGAAATAAAGAAGGGGATCACACACATTACTTGTGATTTAAATGCCTTCATGAATGGGAGAGGGGTATATGGTAAAAAAATAGGAGGTAACGTAGTCAATGATCTATGATGGTGAATTTAAAGGGGCGTCTTGTGAGTCGACATTACTTACCATCAAGCCTTAAGAACGATCTGCTTCATGGTATGGTCTGACTTGTAATAGAAATTGCAGCGATAGCTCCCAGCATCTTCTGCAGTGAAGGACTGGATGGTCAGCGTGGCATCACCTTTCATCAGTCCTTCTAAGGACATGGACATTCCAGGTTTGTCGATATTGATTTTATCATCAAACTCAGCGACCTGCTTCCCGCGTGTGAACCACTGAACCATGAGGCTCTTTAACTCCAAGGGACCCACCACGCCCTGCAGGACACATTTCAGCTTCACTGTATCCCCAACCTTGGCCACGATATCCGGGTCCACGGAGAGCTCAAGTTTAGCATCTAGGTCAAAGAAACATACAATAATATTTATCTATTTATCTAGTCCATGGATGACGAGGTCTGGGTCACCATCAGTACCATCTCCCATGGGTGGATGGTGCCCGGTGACCGCCTATGTTCACAAAGTTACACTTACGTGAGACCCCGGCCCCCAAGAGCACGGACAGGAGGATGAAGGCTGCTGCCATGTTTCTTCTCTTAGATGTCTGTGGTGTTGTGTTCTCCACAGATTCAGGTCTCCTAATATTATCTAAGGACATGTTTGGGGTGTAACCCGTGAGACGTTACCAGCTGCACCCATGAGATAGGGAGTTAGGACATGTCTGCAGCTCAGGATCTTACTGCTACATGCCACAGTACAGAGAAGAAAACAGACGTTACCCCAAGTGACCTGAACCACGAGTGTGATTGTCGTGTACCTCAAACATCAGCCGTTGACCCATTGCCCTCATACTGAGCCCCATAACTCCCATTCGTAAATCCATGACCTTCAGACATGGAGTGGTCTGAAGTCTGTATTAAAGGAAGGGGTCTGTATCAGTTTAGGGGTTCTCGTCTGGGGTCTGTGCTAGTTTACAGGGTCTAGTCATCTGTACGGCTGCAAGAAGATCCGGACCACGCCTTACCATGCCCAGACCAACGGTATGTGTGAGAAGATGAACCATTTGGTCCTTGGCCTCCTCAAGACGTTGCCGCTAGAAGAGCGGAACCTGTGGCTGGAAAAGCTGCCTGACTTGGTAGATATGTACAACAATATCCCATCCAGCTCAACGAAGTGCACCCCAGCATATCTGATGAGGGCTCGCCCCGACCGACTGCCGGTGGATCTGGAAATGGGAATGGAAGCCCCAGAGACACTCCCCTCGACGGCTGAATGGGACACCCGGAGGAGGGTTCAGTACCGACAGATTCAAGAATATGTGGAGAAGAACTTAAGTCGGAGTCGAGGACAACAGGAGCGGCGCTTCAATCAGAAAGCGTCTGCTGGCCCTTTCCAGCCTGGAGATGTAGTGCTGAAACGGAAGAGGAGAACCCACAAGCTGGATGATCAGTGGGAGCAAACCCCATACATCATACAGCCCACAGGATGGGAAGATGGGAAGGCTTACCAAATCAGTCGTGACCAAGGGGGCACTTTAACCACGGTTTCCCGGGACCATCTGAAAAGGTGCCCACCAGCATTGAGGGCAATGGCTGAAGTACCGGTTCCTCCACCAGCAGAAAAGGCAAAAGAGGTAATCCACACCGTAATGGGTGACTTCCCAGCGGACTGGCCTACACAGAACGGCGCGGTAATTCTTCCAGTGATACTGTTCCCACAACCCATGGATGAAGAAGTGATGGAAGTGGTCAACCGTGAGCCAGAGCCAGTGCCAGTGCCCAGGGATGAACCTGTGCCCAACTCCCCTATGCCTCCGCCTGCCCCACACATTAGCAGGGAAGAGGAGCTGATTGTTCCCTCTTCCCCGCTGCCTATCACTACTGACATCGGGCCCCGGAGGTCCACTCGTCCCAACCTAGGTAGACCCCCACTTAGGTACAGGGAAAGTGTTCTTTAAAAGCGAGTGTGTTTTGAAACAGTTTCAAAAGTTTGTAAGTTGAAAGATGATAATGATTACCGAACAGTAACCTGATTGTCTGCTTGATTGAACCGGCCGTTGCCGGCACCGTTGTCCCCGTGGGGACCGTTTAAAAATGGACAAGCCCGTGTACTTGCAGGGCAACCACAAACTGAGTGGCTTGTAAATAAATGTGTTTGTTGCAGCTGCTACCGTTGCCGCCTCCGGAGAGGCAGATTGGAGGGAGGGCCCGCAGTGGAGCAGGCTGGGGCCCAGCCACCACAGGAACCGGTGGCTACCCTCTGGGGGTTCCAGGGGCTCCCCATGGACGTGGGTCCCCTGGAAAGGACAGATCCCGCTCGGGTAACTTGGTTCAGGACTGGGGTCAAGGGGTGCTGCCTGTTTCTTAGGGGCAGCATCAGGGCCAGGTTACTTGGGTGGGAGAGAGCGGCAGCCGCAACCGTTAACCGTTAGTAACGTTTAAGCAAAGAACCTCCCGATGTGGGATGACGTTATTTTATTTGTATTATGTGTTTTACTCTTTTTCAGGAAAAAAAAAAGGAAAATAAAACCAGTGTTGGACGGCCAGCCCGAAGACGGTCTGCGTTTTGCTAAGGGGGAATGTGACGCCCTGGGCAAGCCAGGGGTCACAGGTCATGACACCACACACACCCCACATTCCCTGCAGGAACACTAAGGTCAAACACAAACCCTTGTTGCCTTCCCCAGGAGCTGATGTCCACACCAGGGGGTGGAGCCAGGCGGTTGGTCTCCACCCACCAAGGAGTTCACATTCCTGGAGGAGGGAAAACACAGGCAGTTTAGCTCAGGCAGAGCTTGTGAGCAGATTAGTTTTGGAGGTTGAAGTGAGAGGAGTAAACAGTGGAGAGTAGAGTTTGAGAGTAGAAGGAAGTGGCAGCAGAGAAAAGTGACAGTAAAGCCTGAAGTTGGTCCGGGTGTGTGCCCCGGACTGAGACAGCAAGGTTGGCAGACGGCGGTGACCGTCTGCAGGAGAGGCTGATCGGAGGTTGCCGAAAGGACCGTGGACGGGTGGTGGCCCGCCGGTACCGGAGCGGTATACAAAGAGAAGCCAGCACCAGTGGCAGGGGCCTTTCGGATCCCGGCAAGGCTAGGAGTCGCCATAATTTGCCAAATCCGTCAGTAAAGGGGACCTCCGGGTCTCCCAGCAGCAAAGTCCCGATTGAAGGCAACAGTCTGACCGTGAAGGGGAGACACCGCCACCGCCAAGGCACCAGTTTCCCAGGGCCAGCGCCTGCGGGCAAGAGAGGGGCTCCACCGGCTCATATCCAAACCGGGGAGCGGGTTACCGGTGGGAATCCATCGCTACCAACAACCGTATCTAGGTGCAGGGAAGAGACAGTTACCGCTAACTTGCAGGGAACATCAACACCGCAGCGGTCCGAGGGACCCGTCCAACCAGCCGTTTGTTTACCGTGAACTGTGTCATCATCCTTGGGCTGAGTGAGTACCTCCGTGCCGTACGGCACAGCGCTGCCCCTGCGTCCCTGCACCTCAACAGGCCCCATAACCCGCCTGCACCAACCATCCTACCCCCATCACTGGGCCCCGGGACAAACAACCCCCTACCCACGGAGGGGAGGAATAACAACCAAGCTGCTCTCTGTCACCGTCCCCGGGAGCCCCATCTAGAGCAGCGGTGGTGTCCACACATTCACCACAACCGTGGGTGGCGTCACGGACAAAAAACCCCCAACACCAATTCCATTTTCACTCACGGGCGAGGAGCGCCGCTCGAGTCCCCAGGATCCGGCCCATCGCTCGAGCCACCGAGCAGCAGCCGCAGAGCAGCGGCAAGCCGGACCCGAGCAGTGGGAGAGTACTGCGTCCCCTCCTCCGCCCGCGACCTATATATACCACCTCCATATAAGTGCACCAAACTAAGGGAGATAAGGGAGTTCTCTGAGAAGGGGGGAGTAATCCCTTTTTTACTGGTGGGGGACTTCAATAATGTGATAGACCTGTACTGGGATAGGAGTAGTAGACCTCCAGGTATCCAGGATAGTTGTATGACTTCGTTTGGCACTCTTATTGGGGAACTTGGAATGGTGGATGCCTGGCGAGTGAGGAATGGGAGGGTATCCTGCTTCTCTTGTTATTCGGCTTCGCATAACACTCTGTCCCGCATTGACATGGCTCTAGCTAGTGATCTGATGGATGCAATGATAGGCGACGTGCAATATATGACAAGAGTGATTTCAGATCATAGCCCGATTCTAGTGTCCATACGACGGGGGATCCTGACAGAGGGAAGGAGGGGAGAGTGGAAGCTTCATCCAGCATGGATCCGTCATATTAATATGGGGAATATAGAACGGGATCTTGGGGATTTCTTTATCCACAACGAGGGTAGCACTGGTCCGCTGGTGGTATGGGATGCGATGAAGGCATACCTCAGGGGGCTCCTGTTCAGGGATATCTGTAAACGTAAAACACAGACGAGGCAGGATGAGAAAGATAGGCTGGAGGCCATAGATAAGGCGGAGCTGGAAGCAATTCGGAGTAATACTACGGACGCGAAGCAAAATCTTAGGCAGGCGCATGAACAGGTTAATAAGATGCTTTTGGAGAAGGCGGTAAGGAAGCAGGCATTCCAAAAATTGCATTTTTATGAGGAGGGGGAAAAAGTTGGTCATCTATTATCGGTCATAGCTGCAGCTCAAAGGAGTAGTTCATTTGTGCATGGTATGGACACGGTGGAGGGGACACAGGTCACTGAGGTTGAGGCGATCCTTGAGGTCTTTAAAGATTTCTATCGCACGCTATATTCTTCTAGCGGAGAGATGAGGGTGGAAGAGGTGGACTCATTTCTTGAGCGAGGTGAGCTTCCTGTGTTGTCTGTGGTGGATAGAGATAAACTGGAGTCACCTATTACTATTGATGAACTGGAGGGTGCTCTGCATGGCATGAGCAATGACAAGGCACCGGGAGCAGACGGGCTACCAGCTGAAATTTATAAACAGTTAGAAGAAATCCTATTACCCAAACTATTGAAAGTCTTTGAGGTGGCGGAGGGGGAAGGTGTATTGCCTGAATCTATGAGAGAAGCAATAATAGTAGTAATTCCTAAGGAGGATAAAAATCCGAGGCTTCCAGACTCATATAGACCCATCTCGTTATTAACAGCGGACGTGAAGCTTCTGGCTAAGGTGTTGTCAAACCGGCTGACTGGAGTTATATCTAACCTAATCCATATGGACCAATCAGGGTTCATGGCCAATAGGTCGACAGCCGCTAATATCAGGAGATTATATCTTAATCTACAGTTGCCGCCTGACAACCCTGGCCAGAGGGTGATCGCTTCGCTAGATGCCCAGAAAGCGTTCGATAGTGTTGAGTGGGGGTATCTGTGGAAAGTGTTGCAGCATATGGGTTTTGGCCCACGGTTTGTAAAGTGGGTGCAGCTGTTGTATAATAGGCCTACTGCTAAAGTTAGAGTTAACGGTATGACCTCCTCAGCGTTTGAGTTGCACCGGGGAACGAGGCAGGGCTGCCCACTATCGCCGCTCCTATTTGCTATTGCAATAGAGCCTCTGGCGGCGGCCATTAGGAAATCGAAGGAGATCCATGGATTTAGGTATGGGCATTTAGAGGAGAAAATAGCTCTTTATGCTGACGATTTATTACTTTTCTTGGGGGATCCGTCAGCCTCATTGGATCATGCCATGCAGATAATAGAGAAATTTGGAGAAGTTTCGGGACTGACCATTAATTGGTCTAAATCGAGCCTCTTTACAGTGGATGGGGAAGTAGCCTGGACAAATGAGGATACTGGGGCTAACAAGTTGAAGAGTGTGGACGAATTTAAATATCTAGGTATCCAGATATCTCTGCCAGTAGAAAAATACATACAGGTGAACTTATGGCCGCTCCTTAAAAAATTGAGAGCCAAAGTGGATGCCTGGAACAAGCTACATTTGTCAGTTGTTGGAAGGGTTAATTTACTAAAGATGGTAGTAATGCCTAAACTCCTATACATACTGCACAATGCCCCTGTTTGTATTTCAAAGAAAAGATTTAAAGGGACAAACTCGCTGTTTAGGGACCTGGTGTGGGGTAAAAAGCAGCCTAGGGTGCGATTAGAGACTTTACAAAGGCCGAAGGATGAGGGGGGTCTAGCAATCCCAAATCCGGAATTGTATTATATAGCGGCGCAATGTCAACACCTCAGGGGCTGGTCTGATCGAGAGAAAGATGGGGGCATTAAAGAAGTACTGGAATACATAGTGGGTAGAAGTCCATTGGTAATGGGACTAGAGGATGGTGCGGTGGGGCTCCTGGGTAGAACATCTCCTACAATGGCACTTATAAATAAGACCTGGGATAGGCTGAAAAGGGTGAGAGGGGTGACCCGGTTAACTAAGTTTACACCTATCTGGGATAACAGTAATCTCTCGGAGATTCAGAAAATGGGGAATATTGAGGAATGGAGACGCAAGGGTGTGATATACATGCATCAGATATTGGACGGAGGAATTGTGAAGTCGTTCCCACAGTTACAGAGTGAGTTTCAGTTACCGGCGTCCGGCTGGCTCCACTACAGACAATTAAAACATGCGATTGCAGCCCAAGCGGCTAAACAAAGTGTGGCCATACAGACTGACCTGGTACTGGAGTATGTGTGCAAGGGCAGAGGAAGCACTAAAGGGATCATTTCTGGCACGTATAAAGATATACTACATACCTTTCTGTTAGAATACCCAATTAAAACTAAATCTAAATGGGAGGAGGAAGTTGGGCCGATAACGGAGGAGGTGTGGGAGAGTATCTTAGAGTATATCCCTAAACTTTCCATGAGCGAACCGGCCAGACTATCTCACCTATACGTGATTCACCGGGTATATAGGTCTCCCTTACTGATGTTTAAAATGGGGTTGAAAAGGAATTCGGAGTGTCCAAGGTGTCAGGGATCTGACGCAGGTATTTTTCACATGATGTGGTCTTGTCCGAGACTGGTCTCCTTTTGGACTAAGGTTATCCACAAGATAGGAAGAACATATGGGTGTGTCCTCGCCAGGGAACCAGTGATATGCCTATTGGGATATGTTGAGGAGCTTGGGGTGGAAAATACTATGAAAATTGCCATTGCTAGGCTGCTGTATGCGGCAAGAAAGCTAATCGCCAGGTCCTGGATTAAAAAAGACCCCCCGACCAGGGGAGAGTACATTAAAAGGGTGAAATGTATTCTTCAGCTGGAACAGGGAGTGTATGAAAGAAGGGGGAATGTTAAAATGTTTGAGAAGCTATGGTCTCCTTGGCTGCAATGCGAATGGGACGAGTGATGGACCAGTAAACTGGTCTGGGACCGGGATAGCCGTCGGAGACCTCTGAGGTGTGTGTTTTGTTCTATTTGCGTCACTAGTTGTTCCTCCTGCACAACGGGATGGTTGCTATACTGCAGTTGGAGGGTATTCTAAGTGTGTACTAAATGGGATGTAGTATCGGGGAGAAGTGTTGCTACCAGGGTTGGGGAGGGGGCGGGAGGGGGAATTAAAGGGGTAATAGATGTGATAATTTTAATTTGGATGCCGATTTGTTATTCTGTTGTATGTATTCTGCTTTAACAAAAAAAGTATCTGATTTTAAAAAAACAAAGGGTCTCCAAGCCCAGCATGGAACGGGCAGTGACCATGGGGCTCTCTACAAAGGGTCTCCAAGCCCAGCATGGAACAGGAGCATGGGTAAAGGCCATGGGGCTCTCTACAAAGGGTCTCCAAGCCCAGCATGGAATGGGCAGTGACCATGGAGCTTTCTACAAAGGGTCTCCAAGCCCAGCATGGAACAGGAGCATGGGCAAAGGCCATGGGGCTCTCTACAAAGGGTCTCCAAGCCCAGCATATAACGGGCAGTGACCATGGGGCTCTCTACAAAGGGTCTCTAACCCAGTATGGAACAGGAGCATGGGCAAAGGCCATGGGGCTCTCTACAAAGGGTCTCCAAGCCCAGCATGGAACGTTCACGTGGGCAGTGGCCGTGGGGCTCTCTACAAAGAGCTTTTTTTAAGGAGATATGGAGAGGAAACACGGGGCAATTCTGTGACGTTTTTTCCCTTTATGGCCTTTCCATACGGGTTAATTAACTTGATATTTTTACACATCGCACTTTTACTGATGCATCAACGTCACCAAACATGTATTTTATTTTTTCTATTACTTTACTTATTTTTAATCTGGGAAAATGGGGAGTGATTCAAATCTTTATATATTTTTATATGACATTTTTTACAAGATTGTTTTTAGTCCCCCAGGGGATTTGAACCTACGATCCTCTGATCGGTTGTTCCATATTCTGCAATATTCTAGAATTGCAGTATATAGTGAACATTATGGTTTAGTATGAAGCCCAGACAATGGCTGGACATCAGAAGCATACCAAGATGGCAGCCATGGGGTCTTCAGTAGGTCTTCAGATGGCAACCATGGGGGCCTTCAGACAGCAGCCTTCAGACAGCAGCCATGGTAGCTTTCAGATGACAGCCATAGGGGTCTATAGATGGCAGCCATGGGGGCCTTCAGATGGCAATCATAGGAGCCTTCAGATGGCCGCCATGGGAGCCTTCAAATGGCAGCCGTAAGGGCCTTCAGATGGCAGCCATGGGAACCTTTAGATGACAACCATGGGAACCTTTAGATGGTGCCCATGGGAGCCTTCAGATGACATACTTCAGGTGGCAGCTATGAAAAAATCCAAGGAAATCTGGTTCTTCAAAAAGGGGTGGACTTTATTGTTTTAAAAACATTTTTTTACAAAAGTGGAAAACAGCTGGGTAATGGTAGGTGTACCCCAATGCAGTTTACATCTTTCAAGGCTACATGCCTCTTAAGGCCGCTTTACACGCTGCGATATTGGTACCGATATCGCTAGCGTGGGTACCCTCCCCCATCTGTTGTGCGACACGGGCAAATCGCTGCCCGTGCCACACAACATCGCCCAGACCTGTCACACTACTTACCTGCCCGGCGACGTCGCTGTGACCGGCGATCCGCCTTCTTTCTAAGGGGGTGGTTCGTTTAGCGTCACAGCGACATCACAGCAGCGTCACTGAACCGCCGCCCAATAGAAGCGGAGGGGCGGAGATGAGCGGGACGTAACATCCCGCCCACCTCCTTCCTTCCGCATTGCGGCCGGGAGGCAGGTAAGGAGAGCTTCCTCGTTCCTGCGGTGTCACACGGAGTGATGTGTGCTGCCGCAGGAACGAGGAACAACTTCATTACTGCTGCAGTAACGATAATTGAGAATGGACCCCCATGTCACCGATGAGCGATTTTGCACGTTTTTGCGACTATGCAAAATCGCTCATTGGTGTCACACGCAATGGCATCGCTAATGCGGCCGGAGGTGCGTCACCAATTCCGTGACCCCAACGACTTCGCATTAGCGATATCGTAGCGTGTAAAGCCCCCTTTAGTCATAACCTATGGGCTAACTAAAAGCTATGGGTAGCCTTCAGTAGCCATTCAGATGGCAGCCATGGAAGCCTTCAGTTGGCAACCCAGGAGCCTTCAGATTGAAGTCTTCAGGCAGCATCTATGGGCAGCCTTGAGTAGGCATTCAGATGTAAGCCATGGGTGCCTTCACTAGGTCTTCAAATGGCAGCCATCAGAGCCTTCAGACAGCAGCAAAGGGAGCCTTCAGATGGCAGCCATGGGCGCTTTCACTAGGCCTTCAAATGGCATTCATTGAAGCCTTCACTAAGCCTTCAGACGGCAGCTATGGGGATCCTTCAGATGGCAGCTTTCAGTAGGCCTTCAGATGGCAGCCATGGAAGCTTTCAGATGGCAGTCATGGGAGCTTTCAATTAGCCTTGAGATAGCAGCCATGGATGTCTTCGCTAGGCCTTCAGACGGCAGCTATGGGGAACCTTCAGAGGGGAGCCTTCAGTAGACCTTCAGATGGCAGCCATGGGAGCCTTCAGTAGGCCACTGTCTTACAGGCCTTCAGATGGCAGCCTTCAGTAGACCTTCAAATGGCAGTGAAGGGAGCCTTCAGTAGGCCACTTTCTTACAGGCCTTCAGATGGCATCCATGGGTGCCTTCAGTAGGCCACTGTCTTACAGTCCTTCAGATGGCAGCCTTAGACCTTCAGATGGCAGTCAAGGGAGCCTTCAGTAGGCCACTTTCTTACAGGCCTTCAGATGGCAGTCATGGGAGCCTTCAGTAGGCCACCCTCTTACAGGTCTTCATATGGCAGCCATGCGGGACTTAAGTAGACCTCCTTTCCATTCCTGACAGTGCTAGACATCTAAGAAAAGAGTACCCCCTAATCATTTGCTTACCTTGTACCTGAAGAATGGTGTTCAAGCTTTCCTCTATCGTCTTGTACTTTATGGAGCATGTATACACTCCTGTGTCCTTCTCCTGGACATTGACCAATTTTAGAGGTGCTCTTCCCTCCTGTAGATCTTGATTTGAAATTTCAAAACCTTGAAAGTTGCAACATGTTGTGTTTGAGAAATACTTGGTCACCCCATCTTTTGACCAATGGACGACCAGCGTTGAGAGCTCCTGGATGGCATCGGTGGAAAAGTTGCAATGCAGAGTAACACTCTACCCCTGCTTGACAGTAATGAGTTCATACCCATCGGGTTTTCCTATCGATCTGACCGATGTGATCCCTAGAGGAGCGAAAGGGAAATGTTAGGGACAAGATATACAGGAGTCAAAAAAACAAACCACATATAATCTTCTTACCATAGAATAAAATTATGAAGCTGAAAAAACAGAAAATATTCCCGGGCCCGGCCATGGCTGGTACAATACTTCAAAAGAGCTGAAGGAAAGTAGCTGCACGAAGCTTATATATGATGTAAAAACCTCCTTATCTCAAACCCCAGTCACGTAGGGAGGGAGAGACAGAAGCTTGGGCTACGTCAGATATCAAATTTTTGTTTTTGCGCTTCATAAACTTTTTTTTTGCATTTTTACATTTATCAAGTAAATTTCCAGATGTACACATACGTGGTCAGCCAACCTGTGAATCACCCAACGAGCCCCGATGGCCCTAGGTTGGAGACCTTTGATATAAGACAACAAAAACTTTGATCAAAAGCTACGATTTAAAAATTCTAAAAAAAAATGCCAGGTCTTATTGGCTTTCTCTTGGGGAGGTGTCAAGTCCAAGATGCGGATTTGACTGCCTGGTCAAAAACAAGAAAATGAGAATCATTGGTCTGAACCGAAGAGAGATCCAGCCTAGAATCTACAGATAAGTTGCATCAAAGCTAAGCAAGTAGGCACTGCTAAATATTAACCTGGTATACAAACACTGAGGGTTGGAAAATGTAAGCTCCACCTACTGGACTCCATAAAAACAGGAAGGGTCTCACAAGTGGTCAATGACACAATCCCCTGCTACATGGCTCCAACCTCCTATCTATAAATATACTGCATCAAAGTTGAGCAAGTGGATACACCTAAATGTTTGCCTGAATTTGCTAACTAAGATCATTGGAACATGTAAGCCCCACCCACTGGACTCCTTAAAAGTAGGAAGAGTTGGATAGGGGGGACTGGGATGCCCGGACCTTAGGAACTACCATAAAACCTCTTTGCTGGACCAGCTGAGAAGCTGGTGGTCCAATGACTATTCTAAGATGTGGGTTGACCTTGAAACTCAGATTATTGGCTTACCTCTGCGGCGCTCCGGGTGCTCTAGGGAGTTTCGTCCACCTATGTCCCCAACTATCAAGGTAGAGCTATCCCTATGGACGAATAAACCAATTGGAGAAGCCTTGGTACTGTTTAGACCTTCTGAGATGCCTTTGTATCTCGTTAAATACTTAATTCCCTCCATCAGGCTGGATGGTTGGGTAGCAAGGGGTATCCTTAAGCCGGGCAACTTAATGCGTTCCAATATAATAAGACCTTTCAAAGACTTGATGAAGTCATATGAACTCCATAAAAATGACTTCTACATATACTTACAAATTCGTCATTTCCTTCGTACGTTAACCAAATCACCCCAACCACTTAGAACCATGTACGAAGACTATTTTTTTTTTACTACTAGAGACTCTGCAAAGGGCATCTCTAAAGCTTTCCGGGCCTTGCTCCCTTCCGCAGACCAATTACCTTTGTCATTTGTGTCTAGATGGAAAAGAGACCTTGGTTGAACCTTCTCACCAAAAAGGCGTCCTGTTGTATTAACCACTTGGAATCCTCAAGGAATTTGTTGTATAGATGGTACTATATTCTTTATCTTTTGATTAATAAAATGTTCCCCAATTGCTCGCCCACCTGCTGGAGATGCCAAAGAGACATTGGCTCCTTACTTCACGTTTGGTGGTCATGTCCTCTCATTGGGCTATATTGGCAACAAATTCAGGCTCTAATATCTTCATTGGTGAACCTTGACTACCCTTGGGGCCCTGCTACAGTCTTACTCTTTCTACAGCCTTACTCTTTCTTGAATTAGACAATCTCCCCTTCAAAAATACTCTAATTATCTCCCATGTCCTCATCACCCAGGCCAGAACTACAATAGCGTCAAATTTGAAGTCCACCAAAGTTTCCACCATCCAGGAGTTGCTCAGTAGAGTTCATCAGAGTTGCACAATGGAACATATGATAGTCAGTAGCTTGGATAGAGAGTCTCTTTTTAAATCCCGTTGGCTTAAATTCTCTAAGTACTCCTGTGATTGACTTGGTATTTCATATTGCTATTGTTGTTCATAGAATGGTAGAGTTGGAAGGGACCTCAAGGGCCATCAGGTCCAACCCCCTGCGATTGTGAGTGTTGTGGTTATACCCTTGGTATGATCCCGGTGGTATAATGCTGGCTCTTATTAAAAAAATGCAAAACAAGGAAGCCACGGCGACACCATCACATGTTTCTCAACGCTGGCAGGTAACTAGCCAGGTCTTTCACCGGGAAGGAAAAACCACGGGAAGGGCAGTCTCCAGTCAAGGAAACTACCTATGCCAAACATGGTATCCATCCACAGACAGCTGTTTCGGGGTATTTGCCCCTCATCAGTGTGGAGTAGGAAACTGGCTAGTGGGAGCAATACCTAGTAGAAGACTATATAGGTAAGGATGGTTGACCTTAGGGAGATCATATTTGGCATAGGTGGTTCCATAGCGTTGAGAAACATGTGATGGTATCTCCGCGGCTTCCTTGTTTTGCATATTTCCCAGGGGGCATTGCTCTAGAATCACTGCGTTGAGAAAACACGTGATGGTGCTCCGCGGTGCTGGATGTTGATCTCCCTAAGGTCAACCATCCTTACCTATATAGTCTTCTACTAGGCATTGCTCCCACTAGCCAGTTTCCTACTCCACACTGATGAGGGGCAAATACCCCGAAACAGCTGGCTCTTATTAGGTATATTTGTTTCTTGAGACTGAACCATTATACTGTTTTCTCTTAGTGAAGATCGCTTCCATTAGGAAAGACACAAACAAAATTCTCTCCACCTTTCCCTGGTGGTACCGTGTCTTATCCCCTCCCTATCAATTTTCCTACTTCCCTAAGGTTTGCAGCACAGGCTGCATTGTTACTACTTGTTATGTATGAGTTCCAATAATAATTTTCCAGTAATGTACTGTATTATACTCTGAAACTCAATAAAAATTTATGGTTTAAAAAAAGTAGGAAAAGTCCCCCAAGTGATCTCATGACACACTCCCCAACTACATTGCTCCACCCACTTGACTCCTTCAAAATGAGAAAAGTTTTCAAATTGGCCACATGAAACGACCCTGTAAATTAACAAAAACCCAAAAAGAAATTGACAGCAGTCCAAGATAAATGAATCCCACTGCACAAAAATAACACAAAGAACAAAGGCCTTCAGATGGCAGTCATGGTAGCCTTAAGTGGACCTTCAGATGGCAGTCATGGGAGCCTTCAGTAGACCTTCATATGGCAGCCATGGGATCCTTCAGTAGGCCTCTCTCTTACCAGTCTTCAGATGACAGCCATGCGGGCCGTAAGTAGACCTCATTTCTATTTCTGGCAGCGCTCAATGTCTAAGAAGACAGTACCCCCTAAATTTTTGCCTACCTTGTATCTGAAGTGTGGTGTTCAAGCTTTCCTCCATTGTCTTGTACTTTATGGAGCATGTATACACCCCGGTGTCCTTCTCCTGGACATGGACCAGTTGTAGGGGTGCTCTTCCCACCTGGTGAACTTGTTCTGAAATTTCATAACCTTGGAAGTTGCAACATGTCGTGTTTGAGAGGTACTTGGTCACCCCATCTTTTGACCATCGGACGACCAGCATTGACGGCTCCTGGACAGCATTGATGGAAAAACTGCAATGCAGAGTGACATTTTCTCCCAACGTGGCCGTAACGAGTTCAACTCCATTGTTTTTTTTCATCGACCTGACCGAGGTGAACCCTAGAGGAGCAAGAGGGAAGTGATAGGAACAAGAAATACAGGAGTCAAAAAAACCCACAAATAATCATCTTACCATTGAATAAGAATACAAAGCTGAAAAAACAGAAAATATTCCCGGGCTCGGCCATGGCTGGTACAATACTTCAAAAGAGCTGAAGGAAAGTAGCTGCACAAAGCTTATATATGATGTAAAGACCTCAGCGAGGGGGAGACAGAAGCTTGGGCTACGTCAGAGATCAAATTCTTGTTTTTGAGTTTCATAAACTTTTTTTGTATTTCATAACATTAAGAAGTAAATTTCCAGATGTACATGTATGTGGTCGGCCAACCGGTGGATCACCCACCGAGCCCCGATGGCCCCAGGTTGGAGACCCTTGATATAAGACAATAAAATCCTCAATCAAAAGCTAAGGGGTTTTTTATTTTTATTTCTAATTTCACAAAATTATATTGATTTAGGAAAAGTGTTCGTCCTCCGGGGAAGAGAGTCTTACTTTGCTCTGGAGGACCAGAATAAACATTAAACAACCCCTTTAACATCTACATCTACTTAATTCCGGTCTTACTGGCTTTCTCTTGGAGAGGTGTCAAGTCCAAGATGCGGATCCGGCTCCCTGGTCAAAAACAAGAAAATGAGAATCATTGGTCTGAACCGAAGAGAAATCCAACCTAGAATCTACAGATAAACAGAATCAAAGCCGAGCAAGTAGGCCCCGCGAGATATCACCTCGATATACAAACACTGAGGGATGGAAAATATAAGCCTTTACAATTCAGGGATTATTTCTAGGTTTTCTCTTTGGAGGATCCAATCTAATATTGCATCATATAAATTCCTTAATCAAACAGGACCTCCCGAAAAGACCACATTGGGGTCAACGAAAGAAGATACAAAAAGGGGCTCTGTACCTTTAATAAAGGTTTCGGCCTAGACAGAGAAGACAGTTAAGTTACCATTGTTGAGTGATGTCACATGACAGGAAGTCTGTGCTGGCATCTCCATGACAACCCCAGAGCAAGCATAATATTAACCCTTGTCTGGTACCATGAAAAAAAATGACTAGTGGTATCAATCTTCCTGGAGTCACATTGACCCCATGGTACCATACAAGGGTTAATATTAGTCTTTTTGTCTTAGCTCGGTGACTACCAATGTGGCACCAATTATCCCTTCCCTAAATAACAGTGATAATGTGAACGCCTTACGTTCTATGATCAGGGCATACATGGCGAATTGCCGCGCTTTGCCATACGCGACCAAACAAGTATAATTTCCACTGTCATTCAAGGTGATATTCGTCAAGACCAGCGAGATATTTCCCTGCGCGAGCTGCTCCAGAGACATCTTGGCCCGAGGGCTGTGGAACGTCATATTTCCATTGCGATATTCCACCAGGGGGCTCCCTTTGTGCTCCCATCGCACTGACAGGATCTCCATTTGCATGGGAGGGTTGACCACCTGCAGAGAGGTATTCATGATAATCTGGTGGGGCAGGGGGGACGAGATCCTAGCGGCGTCTGCAGACGTGAGGAACGAGAAGGCTGAAAAATGAATGAACAAAAACAAAGGCATTAACTTTATCAAATCTCCTGCCACTTTGTGTATACAGCCATTGTGCAGAGCGAAGTGTCTCCATGGTTACAGACTACAAGCCCTATAGTCATGGGTTATCCTCCATCTGCCCCTTCACCTGCAGAGAGTAGACAAGGTCTATAGAGAAAAATCACAGGATCTGACTACACAGGGTTTGTTTGTAGTCTGTTACCATGGAGACACCCAGGTCTCGGGAGATTTTTCATCATAGCACTTAGAATCACATCTTAAGGTTACAGTTTACAATCTGTGTGAGCGCTTCCTTACATATATATATATATCCCGCACAATGTATACATGTGCGATCCTGGATCACCTGTGTGTCAATATTATATGACTTACCGGCACATATCAGTAGGCTGGGTGCGGGGAGTGCGCAGCTCATGGTCATGGCCGCTCGCCCGTGTAGTGTCCACTCTGCCTCTCCTCCGTCAATGTGCAGGTCCTGGCTGTGAAGAAGGGCCCGCTCCCCTGCTTCCTGTGATATGGCTCCTCAGGCCTTATCTAACGCTGACACCAGAGACTTCCACACAGATAAAAACGTCATCTGTCCCCTAATAGCCAAATGTAGCAGAGCCCAGATCGTCAGGCGTCGACATTTTTGCATTGTGATGAAACAGATATTCCATATTGCGGGGCACACCACTGCTAATTTTTGGGGCGCAAAGCTGCACCCCTTGGCACTTTGTGAATCCATGTGAAAATACAACCCATGGTGATGACCCTGACTGTCCGTTTTTTAGTTCCTACATGATAAAATCCTCCTCCATACCTCCACACAATGTGATGTGGCAAAGTCATACCCATGGCCTGGGGGTTCATAAGCTTCAGGTGCCGCCACTATCTACAGGGACAAATGTGGGTTTGTCGCTTCCCGGCCTTAGGACTGACGGACGGAGTATTCTGAGATTACACCCAACCAGTGCCAGCTCATGGTGTATATGGGCCCTTGGGGTACAGCGTACAGGAATACCCCTTGTTTTGCCCATTCAGGTTTAACGGGAACCTGTCACCAGTTTTGGCGACTATAAGCTGCGGCCACCACCAGTGGGCTCTTATATACAGCAGTCTAACATGCTGTATATAAGAGCCCAGGCCGCTGTGTAGAACATAAAAATCACTTTATAATACTCACCTAAAGGGCGGTGCAGTGCAGACTGGTTGGATGGGTATCTCTGTTCTCCGGTACCGGCACCTCCTCTTTCGGCCATCTTGGTTCTCCTTCTGAAGCCTGGGTGCATGACGCATCCTACATCATCCACACTAGCTGGCATTGAGGTCCCGCGCAGGCGCACTACAATACTTTGATCTGCCCTGGTCAGGGCAGATCAAAGTATTGTAGTGCGCCTACGTAGGATCTCAATGCCAGGTCGTGTGCATGATGTAGGATACATCATGCCCCAGGCTCCAGAAGAAGGAGAACAAAGATGCCTGTACCGGAGAACAGAGACACCCATCCGACCAGTCTGCACTGCACCGCCCCTTAGGTGAGTATTATAAAGTGGTTTTTATGTTCTACACAGCGGCCTGGGCTCTTATATACAGCATGTTAGAATGCTGTATATAAGGGCCCACTGGTGGTGGCCGCAGCTTATAGTCGCCAAATCTGGTGACAGGTTCCCTTTAAAAGCAGATGTAAAATGTTCATAATTGCCATACAAAAATTGCTAATAGCCTTTGTAGTAATGTTAAATGTTGTTAGAGCACCATCTAGTGGCAGCTATCTGCAATAGTTACTATTTTCTCTGTAAGATGGCCTAGTGCATTATGGGAGTTACCTAGGCATGCTGGGCAGTGGCCACCATTTTAGGACAGTATTCCTCTCAGGAAACATGTGTATTTGTGTCCTCCTGCATCGTTCTTACCTAAAACTCCATTTTCTTCTTTTCAGCAGATCTGGCAAGAATTTTACTTCTGTTTGTGAAATAACAATGTTCAGATCTGTTAAGTTGCATAGCCGCCATTACACAGGGACGTGTCTGTGAGGAGTCCATGTGTAACATGGGCAGCCTCCATCTTGTAGTGCGCTTCCTTTATTATGTAAGGCTGGAAACACATTTGTGCATGTAAAATCGGTCCGAGTCTCATGCTAGAAAGTAGCATGAGCTCTGTTCACGTTATGATCAGTGTGCAATGCAACAGCAATGCGAATCTGTGATTTTTCAATTGATTGTAGTCTGTGTGCAATCCGTGTTTGATGCGTGTGTGATCCGTTTTTATTCTCAGCAGCTATGTCATCTGCCATTCAGCTCTGCTACATGGCCACTGACAGCAGACACAGACAGAGCCATGTAGCAGAACTGAATGACCGCTGACAGCAGACACAGACAGAGCCGCGCAATCAGAATGAAGTCGGATGAACTTCACCCGACTTCATTGTCATCCCACGGCTCTGTCTATGTGGCATGGCCTTATTTTCGGTTACCGGGGACTGCAGATCCCCTGAGTGACTGCAGTGATCTGCGCTATCAGCTTTGCCGTCACTGAGGTTACCCGCGGCCACAGCAGAAGTCGTCCCGCTGGGATCTGTGGCAGCGGGTAACCTGAGTGACGTCATCGCTGATAGCACGACTCACTTCAGTCGCTGCGGGGAGCTCACAGAGAGCGGTCGTGGTCTGTGACCGCTCTCTGTCAGCTTCTGATGTAGCAGAGCTGAAAACGTCGTGGGACCTCTGTGGATTACGTTGAACTTGGAGGGGTATTTGGGGACTTTAATAAAATGGTGAAAGAGGTTGTTGTTTTTTGTCATTTATTACAAATAAAGGATTTTTTGGATGTGTGTGTTTATTTTCTTTAACTAACAGGTTAATCATGGAAGGTATCTTGGGGAGACATCTGCCATGATTAAACTAGGACTTAGTGGCAGCTATGGGCTGCTGCCATTAACTCCTTATTACCCCGTTTGGCACCGCACCAGGGCAATTCGGGAAGAGCCAGGTACAGTCCCGGGACTGTCGCATCTAATGGATGCGGCAATTCCGGGCGGCTGCAGGCTGATATTTTTAGGGTGGGGGGGCTCCCCATAACGTGGAGCTCCCCATCCTAACAATACCAGCCTTCAGCCGTGTGGCTTTACCCTGGCTGGTATCAAAATTGGGGGGGACCGCACGCCGTTTTTTTAAAATTATTTATTTATTTATTTTACTTCATGATATAGACCCGCCCACTGGCAGCTGTGATTGGTTGCAGTGAAACAGCTGTCACTCATCGTGGGGGCGTGTCTGACTGCAACCAATCATAGGCGCTGGTGGGCGGGGAAAGCAGGGAATACGAGATTGAATAATGAGCGGCCGGCTTTTTCAAAAGAGGAGAAGCCGCCGGAGCAGTGTGAACGCCGTGCAGCGTCGCGCCGGTGATCGGGGATCAGTGAGTATGAACGAGAGAGAGAGAGACCGACCGACAGAGAGAGAATAGAGACCGAGAGGGAGAGACCGACTGACAGAGATAGAGATTGACCGACATTGTGAGACTTCACTCATTTCCAGTGTTTTCTGAAACATGCGATAAATGTATTTAGAAAAACGGATGTCACTAGGATGGTGTGTGTGCCGTCCGTGTGACATCCGTTTATTTACCCGCTCCCATAGAGTTGCATTGGAGAGACTCGCGCGAGAAACTCACCAAGAAATGTTGCAATCGTTTTTTTATGGCTGCAATTGGCGCAGTAAGTATGTGTTCACACTGAGCAAATACTCACCAAAAGCCAGGAGGAAAGAATTTCTGCTCCAAAACCACAGCAAAAAACCACAGTGAAAACACCTTTGGGTGCCGACTGTATAACACAGCTGGTACCTGTGCTGTATACACGCAGTGTGCACATGCGCCAATGGAGATCCGGGCTGAGTGGGTCTTCCCGGCACAGAAGACCCTGGCACTCGCTCACCACAACTCCCACACACAACTGCAACACAAGAAATCACTCTTATCCTATAATGATTACACGCAAAGGCAGCAAGTTTTTTTGTTATCATTTTTGCTTTATTGCGTAAGTATTCAACCCCACGGTGAAGCGGCACAGCACAGAGAAGTAAAGGAATATGTGTACTTCTCAAAACATCCCACATTTTACATCCACCCTGACCAGGAACGCCCTCAAAATGTCACCTGAACGCCCCTTTAGGACACATTTGTATAAGCCACACTCCTTTGAGGCCTTTTTCAGGGAAAATCCCATTAAAAAACTGATTTGTTGGCTATAAAAGAAAATAAGTGCACCCCATGAGTGCTCGTTGCTCTTCCATACCCTTCAACACAACTTTTTTTCTGGGATATTCCACAAACCCCAAAAGACAGAGAAATTATACAAATAAATCAAAAAGTGAGGATTTCCAGGAGTTTCTTGGGCTTTCCGGAAGGGGGGTAGAGATTATGGCTGCAGATACAGATAGAGGAAGATATGCTATTTTTCGTCAGGCCTCCATTGTAGCGTTACGGTAAGAAGTGAGCTGTCGGCTGCACTATCCTTGCCGTCAAATAGAAACCTGACGGATCCTGCTGTGGGATCTGTTTATAAATGGATCTGTCAGAACTCTGAAGCCAGAAGCCATAACACTCAGGTAAACAAGGTCTGAGGAGGAAAACAGGCCTCGTTACCCATAGCAACCAATCAGCAAGCAGCTTTCATCTCTAAAACTGCTGTGGAAAAATGAAAGCTGTGCTCTGATTGGTTGCTACAGGCAACAAGGCCGGTGTTGATAAATGAGGCAGTTGCGGTGTCAAGCGGAGAAAGCGCTGCGATGTGCCGGATCAGTTTCCGAGCGTCTTGAACTTCTGGGCGGAGCAGCTGCTCTGCACGTCCGCCAGTTTGCTTTCTATTTTGCTGATGGAGTCGGTGATCTTGTCCAGCTTCTTCTCCAGGATGGAGTCACAGGTGGTCAGCTCCAGGTGACGTTCATCTTGGGTTGAGGTAACTCCTAAAAAGTAAAATAAAAGTAAAGCTGCAAAAATGACAATGTCCGGGGAATATGGCGGCTCCGATACATGGCAAAGATAGCAATTCTCTAAGGATCATCCAATAATCTGGAATATCTGACAATCCGCCATCAGTCAATTGATAAGGAATAGTCATGAGTGAGCACTACCATGCCCGAGTACTCCTAACAAGCAGTCAGACGCTCAGACGGGCACAACTCGAGTATCCGGGTATAATGGACGTCAGTGGGGGACTTGAGCATTTTCCCCATTAACTTGCATTATACTAGGGTACTCGAGTTGTGCCCATCCGAGCGTCTGACTGTTCGTTATGAGTACTGAGCACCCGAGCATGGTAGTGCCCAATCATCACTAGTTACCAGTACTGAGCACCCGAGCATGGTAGTGCCCGCTCATCACTAGTTACCAGTACTGAGCACCTGAGCATGGTAGTGCCCGCTCATCACTAGTTACCAGTACTGAGCAACTGAGCATGGTAGTGCCCGCTCATCACTAGTTACCAGTACTGAGCACCCTAGCATGGTAGTGCCCGCTCATCACTAGTTACCAGTACTGAGCATCCGAGCATGGTAGTGCCCACTCATCACTAGTTACCAGTACTGAGCACCCGAGCATGGTAGTGCCCGCTCATCACTAGTTACCAGTACTGAGCACCTGAGCATGGTAGTGCCCGCTCATCACTAGTTACCAGTACTGAGCACCTGAGCATGGTAGTGCCCGCTCATCACTAGTTACCAGTACTGAGCACCCGAGCATGGTAGTGCCCGCTCATCACTAGTTACCAGTACTGAGCATCCGAGCATGGTAGTGCCCACTCATCACTAGTTACCAGTACTGAGCACCCGAGCATGGTAGTGCCCGCTCATCACTAGTTACCAGTACTGAGCACCCGAGCATGGTAGTGCCCAATCATCACTAGTTACCAGTACTGAGCACCCGAGCATGGTAGTGCCCAATCATCACTAGTTACCAGTACTGAGCACCCGAGCATGGTAGTGCCCAATCATCACTAGTTACCAGTACTGAGCACCCGAGCATGGTAGTGCCCAATCATCACTAGTTACCAGTACTGAGCACCCGAGCATGGTAGTGCCCAATCATCACTAGTTACCAGTACTGAGCACCCGAGCATGGTAGTGCCCAATCATCACTAGTTACCAGTACTGAGCACCCGAGCATGGTAGTGCCCAATCATCACTAGTTACCAGTACTGAGCACCCGAGCATGGTAGTGCTCGCTCATCACTAGTTACCAGTACTGAGCACCCGAGCATGGTAGTGCCCGCTCATCACTAGTTACCAGTACTGAGCACCCGAGCATGGTAGTGCCCGCTCATCACTAGTTACCAGTACTGAGCACCCGAGCATGGTAGTGCCCAATCATCACCAGTACTGAGCACCCGAGCATGGTAGTGCCCAATCATCACTAGTTACCAGTACTGAGCACCCGAGCATGGTAGTGCCCAATCATCACTAGTTACCAGTACTGAGCACCCGAGCATGGTAGTGCTCAATCATCACTAGTTCCCAGTACTGAGCACCCGAGCATGGTAGTGCCCTCTCATCACTAGTTACTAGTACTGAGCACCCGAGCATGGTAGTGCCCAATCATCACTAGTTACCAGTACTGAGCACCTGAGCATGGTAGTGCCCGCTCATCACTAGTTACCAGTACAGAGCACCCGAGCATGGTAGTGCCCAATCATCACTAGTTACCAGTACTGAGCACCCGAGCATGGTAGTGCCCGCTCATCACTAGTTACCAGTACTGAGTACCCGAGCATGGTAGTGCCCGCTCATCACTAGTTACCAGTACAGAGCACCCGAGCATGGTAGTGCCCAATCATCACTAGTTACCAGTACTGAGCACCCGAGCATGATAGTGCCCAATCATCACTAGTTACCAGTACTGAGCACCCGAGCATGGTAGTGCCCGCTCATCACTAGTTACCAGTACTGAGCACCCGAGCATGGTAGTGACCACTCATCACTAGTTACGAGTACTGAGCACCCGGGCATGGTAGTGCTCAATCATCACTAGTTACCAGTACTGAGCACCCAAGCATGGTAGTGCCCAATCATCACTAGTTACCAGTACTGAGCACCCGAGCATGGTAGTGCTCAATCATCACTAGTTACCAGTACTGAGCACCCGAGCATGGTAGTGCCCGCTCAGCACTAGTTACCAGTACTGAGCACCCGAGCATGGTAGTGCCCAATCATCACTAGTTACCAGTACTGAGTACCCGGGCATGGTAGTGCCCGCTCATCACTAGTTACGAGTACTGAGTACCCGAGCATGGTAGTGCCCAATCATCACTAGTTACCAGTACTGAGTACCCGAGCATGGTAGTGCCCGCTCATCACTAGTTACCATTACTGCGCACCTGAGCATGGTAGTGCCCGCTCATCACTAGTTACCAGTACTGAGCACCCGAGCATGGTAGTGCCCGCTCATCACTAGTTACCAGTACTGAGCACCCGAGCATGGTAGTGCCCGCTCATCACTAGTTACCAGTACTGAGCATCTGAGCATGGTAGTGCTCACTCATCACTAGTTACGTGTATGGAGCACCCGAGCATGGTAGTGCTCACTCATCACTAGTTACGTGTATGGAGCACCCGAGCATGGTAGTGCTCACTCATCACTAGTTACGTGTATGGAGCACCCAAGCATGGTAGTGCTCACTCATCACTAGTTACGAGTACTGAGCACCCGAGCATGGTAGTGCTCACTCATCACTAGTTACGAGTACTGAGCACCCGAGCATGATAGTACCCGCTCATCACTAGTTAAAAGGTTCGAGCACCTGAGCATGGTAGTGCCCGCTCATCACTAGTTACAAGGTTCGAGCACCTGAGCATGGTAGTGCTCGCACATCACTAGTTACGAGTACTGAGCACCTGAACATGGTAGTGCCCGCTCATCACTAGTTACCAGTACTGAGCACCCGAGCATGGTAGTGCCCGCTCATCACTAGTTACGAGTACCGAGCACCCAAGCATGGTAGTGCCCAATCATCACTAGTTACGAGTACTGAGCACCTGAGCATGGTAGTGCCCGCTCATCACTAGTTACCATTACTGAGCACCTGAGAATGGTAATGCTCATTCATCACTAGTTACGAGTACCGAGCACCCAAGCATGGTAGTGCCCGCTCATCACTAGTTACAAGTACCGAGCACCCGAGCATGGTAGTGCCCGCTCATCACTAGTTACAAGTACCGAGCACCCGAGCATGGTAGTGCTCACTCATGACTGGTTACGAGTACAGAGCACCTGAGCACGGTAGTGCCTGCTCATCCCTAGTAACGAATACCGAGCATCTGGCGTCTGGTCTGAGGTCTATATTAGCTAAAAGGATCTGATCTGGGGTTTGTATTAGTCGGTCTGTATTTAGGCTCTCTGGTATAGGGTCTGAAGGAGTTTAAAGGCCACTTTACACACAGAGATAAATCTGCGGCAGATCTGTGGTTGCAGTGAAATTGTGGACAATCAGTGCCAGGTTTGTGGCTGTGTACAAATGGACCAATATGTCCATGATTTCACTGCAACCACAGATCTGCCAAAGATGTATCTCTGCGTGTGACGGGGCCTTAAGGGTTTTTATATTGAGTCTGTATTTTGGGCAGTATGGTCTAGCTCTGTATTAGCTTGTCTGGTCTGGGATCTCTAGTTAGTGGGTTAGGTCTGGGGTTTGTATTAGTGGAGAGGATTTTCTTGGATCTGTATCACTTTAGGGTCTTGTCTGAAGTCTATATTAGTTTGGTGGGTCTAGTCTGGGGTCTATATTAGTTTGGTGGGTCTGGTCTGGGTCTATATTAGTTTGGTGGGTCTGGGGTCTATATTAGTTTGGTGGGTCTGGTCTGGGGTCTATATTAGTTTGGTGGGTCTGGGTCTATATTAGTTTGGTGGGTCTGGGGTCTATATTAGTTTGGTGGGTCTGGTCTGGGGTCTATATTAGTTTGGTGGGTCTGGTGTCTATATTAGTTTGGTGGGTCTGGTCTGGGGTCTATATTAGTTTGGTGGGTCTGGTCTGGGGTCTATATTAGTTTGGTGGGTCTGGACTGGGTCTAAATTAGTTTGGTGGGTCTGGGGTCTATATTAGTTTGGTGGGTCTGGTGTCTATATTAGTTTGGTGGGTCTGGTCTGGGGTCTATATTAGTTTGGTGGGTCTGGTCTGGGGTCTATATTAGTTTGGTGGGTCTGGACTAGATCTATATTAGTTTGGTGGGTCTAGTCTGGGGTCTACATTAGTTTGGTGGGTCTGGTGTCTATATTAGTTTGGTGGGTCTGGTCTGGGGTCTATATTAGTTTGGTGGGTCTGGGGTCTATATTAGTTTGGTGGGTCTGGACTGGGTCTATATTAGTTTGGTGGGTCTAGTCTGGGGTCTACATTAGTTTGGTGGGTCTGGTCTGGGGTCTATATTCGTTTGGTGGGTCTGGTCTGGGGTCTATATTAGTTTGGTGGGTCTGGTCTGAGGTCTATATTAGTTTGCTGGGTCTGGGGTCTATATTAGTTTGGTGGGTCTGGTCTGAGGTCTATATTAGTTTGGTGGGTCTGGACTGGGTCTATATTAGTTTGGTGGGTCTAGTCTGGGGTCTATATTAGTTTGGTGGGTCTGGTCTGGGGTCTATATTAGTTTGGTGGGTCTGGTCTGAGGTCTATATTAGTTTGGTGGGTCTGGGGTCTATATTAGTTTGGTGGGTCTGGTCTGGGTCTATATTAGTTTGGTGGGTCTGGGGTCTATATTAGTTTGGTGGGTCTGGGGTCTATATTAGTTTGGTGGGTCTGGACTGGGTCTAAATTAGTTTGGTGGGTCTGGTCTGGGGTCTATATTAGTTTGGTGGGTCTGGTCTGGGGTCTATATTAGTTTGGTGGGTCTGGACTGGGTCTATATTAGTTTGGTGGGTCTGGTCTGGGGTCTACATTAGTTTGGTGGGTCTGGTGTCTATATTAGTTTGGTTGGTCTAGTCTGGGGTCTACATTAGTTTGGTGGGTCTGGTGTCTATATTAGTTTGGTTGGTCTGGTCTGGGGTCTATATTCGTTTGGTGGGTCTGGTCTGGGGTCTATATTAGTTTGGTGGGTCTGGTCTGAGGTCTATATTAGTTTGGTGGGTCTGGTCTGAAGGCTATATTAGTTTGGTGGGTCTGGGGTCTATATTAGTTTGGTGGGTCTGGTCTGAGGTCTATATTAGTTTGGTGGGTCTGGACTCGGTCTATATTAGTTTGGTGGGTCTAGTCTGGGGTCTATATTAGTTTGGTGGGTCTGGTCTGGGGTCTATATTAGTTTGGTGGGTCTGGGGTCTATATTAGTTTGGTGGGTCTGGGGTCTATATTAGTTTGGTGGGTCTGGACTGGGTCTAAATTAGTTTGGTGGGTCTGGTCTGGGGTCTATATTAGTTTGGTGGGTCTGGTGTCTATATTAGTTTGGTGGGTCTGGACTGGGTCTATATTAGTTTGGTGGGTCTAGTCTGGGGTCTACATTAGTTTGGTGGGTCTGGTGTCTATATTAGTTTGGTTGGTCTGGTCTGGGGTCTATATTCGTTTGGTGGGTCTGGTCTGGGGTCTATATTAGTTTGGTGGGTCTGGTCTGAGGTCTATATTAGTTTGGTGGGTCTGGGGTCTATATTAGTTTGGTGGGTCTGGTGTCTATATTAGTTTGGTGGGTTTGGTCTGAGGTCTATATTAGTTTGGTGGCTCTGGACTGGGTCTATATTAGTTTGGTGGGTCTGGTCTGAGGTCTATATTAGTTTGGTGGGTCTGGACTGGGTCTATATTAGTTTGGTGGGTCTGGTCTGGGGTCTATATTAGTTTGGTGGGTCTGGTCTGAGGTCTATATTAGTTTGGTGGGTCTGGTGTCTATATTAGTTTGATGGGTCTGGACTGGGTCTAAATTAGTTTGGTGGGTCTAGTCTGGTGTCTATATTAGTTTGGTGGGTCTGATCTGGGGACTATTAGTTTGGTGGGTCTGGTCTGGGTCTATATTAGTTTGGTGGGTCTGGACTGGGTCTAAATTAGTTTGGTGGGTCTAGTCTGGTGTCTATATTAGTTTGGTGGGTCTGGTCTGGGGTCTATATTAGTTTGGTGGGTCTGGACTGGGTCTATATTAGTTTGGTGGGTCTAGTCTGGGGTCTACATTAGTTTGGTGGGTCTGGTGTCTATATTAGTTTGGTGGGTCTGGTCTGGGGTCTATATTCGTTTGGTGGGTCTGGTCTGGGGTCTATATTAGTTTGGTGGGTCTGGTCTGAGGTCTATATTAGTTTGGTGGGTCTGGGGTCTATATTAGTTTGGTGGGTCTGGTCTGAGGTCTATATTAGTTTGGTGGGTCTGGACTGGGTGTAAATTAGTTTGGTGGGTCTGGTGTCTATATTAGTTTGGTGGGTCTGGTCTGGTGTCTATATTAGTTTGGTGGGTCTGGACTGGGTCTATATTAGTTTGGTGGGTGTGGTCTGGGGTCTATATTAGTTTGGTGGGTCTGGTCTGAGGTCTATATTAGTTTGCTGGGTCTGGGGTCTATATTAGTTTGGTGGGTCTGGTCTGAGGTCTATATTAGTTTGGTGGGTCTGGACTGGGTCTATATTAGTTTGGTGGGTCTAGTCTGGGGTCTATATTAGTTTGGTGGGTCTGGTCTGGGGTCTATATTAGTTTAGTGGGTCTGGTCTGAGGTCTATATTAGTTTGGTGGGTCTGGGGTCTATATTAGTTTGGTGGGTCTGGTCTGGGTCTATATTAGTTTGGTGGGTCTGGGGTCTATATTAGTTTGGTGAGTCTGGGGTCTATATTAGTTTGGTGGGTCTGGACTGGGTCTAAATTAGTTTGGTGGGTCTGGTCTGGGGTCTATATTAGTTTGGTGGGTCTGGTCTGGGGTCTATATTAGTTTGGTGGGTCTGGACTGGGTCTATATTAGTTTGGTGGGTCTGGTCTGGGGTCTACATTAGTTTGGTGGGTCTGGTGTCTATATTAGTTTGGTTGGTCTAGTCTGGGGTCTACATTAGTTTGGTGGGTCTGGTGTCTATATTAGTTTGGTTGGTCTAGTCTGGGGTCTACATTAGTTTGGTGGGTCTGGTGTCTATATTAGTTTGGTTGGTCTGGTCTGGGGTCTATATTCGTTTGGTGGGTCTGGTCTGGGGTCTATATTAGTTTGGTGGGTCTGGTCTGAGGTCTATATTAGTTTGGTGGGTCTGGTCTGAAGGCTATATTAGTTTGGTGGGTCTGGGGTCTATATTAGTTTGGTGGGTCTGGTCTGAGGTCTATATTAGTCTGGTGGGTCTGGACTGGGTCTATATTAGTTTGGTGGGTCTAGTCTGGGGTCTATATTAGTTTGGTGGGTCTGGTCTGGGGTCTATATTAGTTTGGTGGGTCTGGGGTCTATATTAGTTTGGTGGGTCTGGGGTCTATATTAGTTTGGTGGGTCTGGACTGGGTCTAAATTAGTTTGGTGGGTCTGGTCTGGGGTCTATATTAGTTTGGTGGGTCTGGTGTCTATATTAGTTTGGTGGGTCTGGACTGGGTCTATATTAGTTTGGTGGGTCTAGTCTGGGGTCTACATTAGTTTGGTGGGTCTGGTGTCTATATTAGTTTGGTTGGTCTGGTCTGGGGTCTATATTCGTTTGGTGGGTCTGGTCTGGGGTCTATATTAGTTTGGTGGGTCTGGTCTGAGGTCTATATTAGTTTGGTGGGTCTGGGGTCTATATTAGTTTGGTGGGTCTGGTGTCTATATTAGTTTGGTGGGTTTGGTCTGAGGTCTATATTAGTTTGGTGGCTCTGGACTGGGTCTATATTAGTTTGGTGGGTCTGGTCTGAGGTCTATATTAGTTTGGTGGGTCTGGACTGGGTCTATATTAGTTTGGTGGGTCTGGTCTGGGGTCTATATTAGTTTGGTGGGTCTGGTCTGAGGTCTATATTAGTTTGGTGGGTCTGGTGTCTATATTAGTTTGATGGGTCTGGACTGGGTCTAAATTAGTTTGGTGGGTCTAGTCTGGTGTCTATATTAGTTTGGTGGGTCTGGTCTGGGGACTATTAGTTTGGTGGGTCTGGTCTGGGTCTATATTAGTTTGGTGGGTCTGGACTGGGTCTAAATTAGTTTGGTGGGTCTAGTCTGGTGTCTATATTAGTTTGGTGGGTCTGGTCTGGGGTCTATATTAGTTTGGTGGGTCTGGACTGGGTCTATATTAGTTTGGTGGGTCTAGTCTGGGGTCTACATTAGTTTGGTGGGTCTGGTGTCTATATTAGTTTGGTGGGTCTGGTCTGGGGTCTATATTCGTTTGGTGGGTCTGGTCTGGGGTCTATATTAGTTTGGTGGGTCTGGTCTGAGGTCTATATTAGTTTGGTGGGTCTGGGGTCTATATTAGTTTGGTGGGTCTGGTCTGAGGTCTATATTAGTTTGGTGGGTCTGGACTGGGTGTAAATTAGTTTGGTGGGTCTGGTGTCTATATTAGTTTGGTGGGTCTGGTCTGGTGTCTATATTAGTTTGGTGGGTCTGGACTGGGTCTATATTAGTTTGGTGGGTGTGGTCTGGGGTCTATATTAGTTTGGTGGGTCTGGTCTGAGGTCTATATTAGTTTGATGGGTCTGGGGTCTATATTAGTTTGGTGGGTCTGGTCTGGGTCTATATTAGTTTGGTGGGTCTGGTCTGGAGTCTATATTAGTTTGGTGGGTCTGGTCTGGGGTCTATATTAGTTTGGTGGGTCTGGACTGGGTCTATATTAGTTTGGTGGGTCTAGTCTGGGGTCTACATTAGTTTGGTGGGTCTGGTGTCTATATTAGTTTGGTGGGTCTGGTCTGGGGTCTATATTCGTTTGGTGGGTCTGGTCTGGGGTCTATATTATTTTGGTGGGTCTGGGGTCTATATTAGTTTGGTGGGTCTGGACTGGGTCTATATTAGTTTGGTGGGTCTAGTCTGGGGTCTACATTAGTTTGGTGGGCCTGGTGTCTATATTAGTTTGGTGGGTCTGGTCTGGGGTCTATATTCGTTTGGGGGGTCTGGTCTGGGGTCTATATTAGTTTGGTGGGTCTGGGGTCTATATTAGTTTGGTGGGTCTGGACTGGGTCTATATTAGTTTGGTGGGTCTAGTCTGGGGTCTATATTAGTTTGGTGGGTCTGGTGTCTATATTAGTTTGGTGGGTGTGGTCTGGGGTCTATATTCGTTTGGTGGGTCTGGTCTGGGGTCTATATTAGTTTGGTGGGTCTGGTCTGAGGTCTATATTAGTTTGGTGGGTCTGGGGTCTATATTAGTTTGGTGGGTCTGGTCTGAGGTCTATATTAGTTTGGTGGGTCTGGACTGGGTCTATATTAGTTTGGTAGGTCTAGTCTGGGGTCTATATTAGTTTGGTGGGTCTGGTCTGGGGTCTATATTAGTTTGGTGGGTCTGGTCTGAGGTCTATATTAGTTTGGTGGGTCTGGACTGGGTCTATATTAGTTTGGTGGGTCTGGTCTGGGGTCTATATTAGTTTGGTGGGTCTGGACTGGGTCTATATTAGTTTGGTGGGTCTAGTCTGGGGTCTACATTAGTTTGGTGGGTCTGGGGTCTATATTAGTTTGGTGGGTCTAGTCTGGGGTCTATATTAGTTTGGTGGGTCTAGTCTGGGGTCTATATTAGTTTGGTGGGTCTGGTCTGGGTCTATATTAGTTTGGTGGGTCTGGGGTCTATATTAGTTTGGTGGGTCTGGACTGGGTCTAAATTAGTTTGGTGGGTCTAGTCTGGGGTCTATATTAGTTTGGTGGGTCTGGTGTCTATATTAGTTTGGTGGGTCTGGTCTGGGGTCTATATTAGTTTGGTGGGTCTGGTCTGGGGTCTATATTAGTTTGGTGGGTCTGGACTGGGTCTATATTAGTTTGGTGGGTCTAGTCTGGAGTCTACATTAGTTTGGTGGGTCTGGTGTCTATATTAGTTTGGTGGGTCTGGTCTGGGGTCTATATTCGTTTGGTGGGTCTGGTCTGGGGTCTATATTAGTTTGGTGGGTCTGGGGTCTATATTAGTTTGGTGGGTCTATATTAGTTTGGTGGGTCTGGGGTCTATATTAGTTTGATGGGTCTGGTGTCTATATTAGTTTGGTGGGTCTGGTGTCTATATTAGTTTGGTGGGTTTGGTCTGGGGTCTATATTAGTTTGGTGGGTCTGGTCTGGGGTCTATATTCGTTTGGTGGGTCTGGTCTGGGGTCTATATTAGTTTGGTGGGTCTGGGGTCTATATTAGTTTGGTGGGTCTGGATTGGGTCTATATTAGTTTGTTGGGTCTGGTGTCTATATTAGTTTGGTGGGTCTGGTCTGGGGTCTATATTCGTTTGGTGGGTCTGGTCTGGGGTCTATATTAGTTTGGTGGGTCTGGTCTGAGGTCTATATTAGTTTGGTGGGTCTGGACTGGGTCTATATTAGTTTGGTGGGTCTAGTCTGGGGTCTATATTAGTTTGGTGGGTCTGGGGTCTATATTAGTTTGGTGGGTCTGGTCTGAGGTCTATATTAGTTTGGTGGGTCTGGACTGGGTCTATATTAGTTTGGTGGGTCTGGTCTGGGGTCTATATTAGTTTGGTGGGTCTGGACTGGGTCTATATTAGTTTGGTGGGTCTAGTCTGGGGTCTATATTAGTTTGGTGGGTCTGGTTTGAGGTCTATATTAGTTTGGTGGGTCTGGTCTGGGGTCTATATTAGTTTGGTGGGTCTGGTTTGAGGTCTGTATTAGTTTGGTGGGTCTGGGGTCTATATTAGTTTGGTGGGTCTGGTCTGGGGTCTATATTAGTTTGGTGGGTCTGGTCTGGGGTCTATATTAGTTTGGTGGGTCTGGTTTGAGGTTACATTAGTTTGGTGGGTCTGGGGTCTATATTAGTTTGGTGGGTCTGGTCTGAGGTCTATATTAGATTGGTGGGTCTGGTCTGAGATCTATATTAGTTTGGTGGGTCTAGTCTGGGGTCTATATTAGCTTGGTGGGTCTGGTTTGAGGTCTATATTAGTTTGGTGGGTCTAGTCTGGGGTCTATATTAGCTTGGTGGGTCTGGTTTGAGGTCTATATTAGTTTGGTGGGTCTAGTCTGGGGTCTATATTAGTTTGGTGGGTCTGGTCTGAGGTCTATATTAGATTGGTGGGTCTGGTCTGAGATCTATATTAGTTTGGTGGGTCTAGTCTGGGGTCTATATTAGCTTGGTGGGTCTGGTTTGAGGTCTATATTAGTTTGGTGGGTCTAGTCTGGGGTCTATATTAGTTTGGTGGGTCTGGTTTGAGGTCTATATTAGTTTGGTGGGTCTGGTCTGGGGTCTATATTAGTTTGGTGGGTCTGGTTTGAGGTCTGTGTTAGTTTGGTGGGTCTGGGGTCTATATTAGTTTGGTGGGTCTGGTCTGGGGTCTATATTAGTTTGGTGGGTCTGGTTTGAGGTCTACATTAGTTTGGTGGGTCTGGGGTCTATATTAGTTTGGTGGGTCTGGTCTGAGGTCTATATTAGATTGGTGGGTCTGGTCTGAGATCTATATTAGTTTGGTGGGTCTAGTCTGGGGTCTATATTAGCTTGGTGGGTCTGGTTTGAGGTCTATATTAGTTTGGTGGGTCTAGTCTGGGGTCTATATTAGTTTGGTGGGTCTTGTTTGAGGTCTACATTAGTTTGGTGGGTCTGGGGTCTATATTAGTTTGGTGGGTCTAGTCTGGGGTCTATATTAGTTTGGTGGGTCTTGTTTGAGGTCTACATTAGTTTGGTGGGTCTGGGGTCTATATTAGTTTGGTGGGTCTGGTCTGAGGTCTACATTAGTTTGGTGGGTCTGGGGTCTATATTAGTTTGGTGGGTCTGGTCTGGGGTCTATATTAGTTTGGTGGGTCTGGTTTGAGGTCTGTGTTAGTTTGGTGGGTCTGGGGTCTATATTAGTTTGGTGGGTCTGGTCTGGGGTCTATATTAGTTTGGTGGGTCTGGTTTGAGGTCTACATTAGTTTGGTGGGTCTGGGGTCTATATTAGTTTGGTGGGTCTGGTCTGAGGTCTATATTAGATTGGTGGGTCTGGTCTGAGATCTATATTAGTTTGGTGGGTCTAGTCTGGGGTCTATATTAGCTTGGTGGGTCTGGTTTGAGGTCTATATTAGTTTGGTGGGTCTGGTCTGGGGTCTATATTAGTTTGGTGGGTCTTGTTTGAGGTCTACATTAGTTTGGTGGGTCTGGGGTCTATATTAGTTTGGTGGGTCTGGTCTGAGGTCTATATTAGATTGGTGGGTCTGGTCTGAGATCTATATTAGTTTGGTGGGTCTAGTCTGGGGTCTATATTAGTTTGGTGGGTCTTGTTTGAGGTCTACATTAGTTTGGTGGGTCTGGGGTCTATATTAGTTTGGTGGGTCTGGTCTGAGGTCTATATTAGATTGGTGGGTCTGGTCTGAGATCTATATTAGTTTGGTGGGTCTAGTCTGGGGTCTATATTAGTTTGTTGGGTCTGGGGTCTCTTAGTTTAGGGGTCTGATCTGGGATCTGTATTGGTTTAAGTGGTTTGGTCTGCAGGGTCTGTATTTAGGCTGTCTGGTATAGGATGCTGTGTGAGTGTAAGGGGTTTTTATCTTGGGTCTGTATTTTGGGCAGTATGGTCTGTCTGGTCTGGGATCCATTTTGGATTTATTTTTGGAAATAAAGAAGGGGATCACACACGTTACTTATGATTTAAATGCCTTGATAAATGGGAGAGGGGTATGTGGTAAAAAATGTACCAGATAGGAGGTAACGTAGTCAATGATCTATGATGGTGAATTTAAAGGGGCGTCTTGTGAGTCGACATTACTTACCATCAGCCTTAAGAACGGTCTGCTTCATGGTATGGTCTGACTTGTAATAGAAATAGCAGCGATAGTTCCCAGCATCCTCTGCAGTGAAGGACTGGATGGTCAGCGAGGCATCACCTTTCATCAGTCCCTCTAAGGACATGGACATTCCAGGTTTGTCGATATTGATTTTATTATCAAACTCAGCGACCTGCTTCCCGCGTGTGTACCACTGAACCATGAGGCTCTTTAACTCCAAGGGACCCTCCACGCCCTGCAGGACACATTTCAGCTTCACTGTATCCCCAACCTTGGCCACGATATCCGGGTCCACGGAGAGCTCAAGTTTAGCATCTAGGTCAAAGAAACATACAATAAAATTTATCTATTTATCTAATCCATGGATGACGAGGTCTGGATCACCATCAGTATCATCTCCCATGGGTGGATGGTGCCCGGTGACCGCCTATGTTCACAAAGTTACACTTACGTGAGACCCCGGCCCCCAAGAGCACGGACAGGAGGATGAAGGCTGCTGCCATGTTTCTTCTCTTAGATGTCTGTGGTGTTGTGTTCTCCACAGAGTCAGGTCTCCTAATATTATCTAAGGACATGTTTGGGGTGTAACCCGTGTGACGTTACCAGCTGCACCCATGAGATAGGGAGTTAGGACATGTCTGCAGCTCAGGATCTGACTGCTACATGCCACAGTACAGAGAGGAAAACAGACGTTACCCCATGTGGCCTGAACCACAAGTGTCATTGTCGTGTACCTCAAACATCAGCCGTTGACCCATTGCCCTCATACTGAGCCCCATAACTCCCATTCGTAAATCCATGACCTTCAGACACGGAGTGGTCTGAAGTCTGTATTAAATGAAGGGGTCTGTATCAGTTTAGGGGTTCTCGTCTGGGGTCTGTGCTAGTTTACAGGGTCTAGTCATGGGCCTATAACAATTTAGGGGTCTGGTGTGGGATCCGTATTCACTTAGTAGACCAGGATCTGTATTACTTAAGGATCTGGTCTGGGATCTGTATTAGATTAATGGGCCTGGTCTGGAATCTGTGATTATTTAGTTGGTTTGGGGTCTATATTAGTTTAGGGGGTCTCTTCTGGAGTCTGCAATTAGTGGTTCCGGTGTGGGTTCTGTCTAAGTTTAGGGGTTCTAGTCTGGGGTCTGTATTAGTTTAGACGGTCCGGCCTGGAGTTTGTAGTGAGTGACTGGTCTAGGGTTCGTATTACAATGTTGTAGTTTAGGGGGTCTGGGCTTTGTATTTATCAGGTCTCTTCTAGGGTCTTTATTCAATTAGTGGATTTGGACCTGTATTAGATTAGGAGTTCTTTTTTAGGGTTGGGGATAGTTGAGTGGGGGTGTCTAGGCTAAGGCCTTGTTATAATGGGTCTAGTCTGGGATCTGTAAATGGTTTATGGGTCTGGTCTGACATTTGTATCACTTTATGGGACTGGATTGGGGTCCATGTTAGTTTGGTCTAGGATTTGTATTAGTTTAGATGGTCTTGTCTGAAGTCTATATTAGTTTAGGGGGTCTGGTCAGAGGGCTACATTACTTTAGGGGGTCTGGATTGGGGTCTAATAGTGTAGGGGACTGTCTGGGTCTATTAGTTTAAGTAGTCTGACCTAGATTCTATATTACTGCGAGGGTCTAAACTGTGATTTGTATTCATTTAGGGCACTAGTCTGGGGTCTATATTAGGTTAGAGGTCTGGTCTGTTGAGGTATTAGTTTTAATGGAATGGAGTCTATATTACTTTGGGGGTCTGCTCTTGAATTTGTATAAATTTGCTTAGGAGCCTGGTCTGAGTTCTGTATTGGCGGTCTGGTCTGGGGTCTATATTAGGTTAGGAGCCTGGTCTGAGTTCTGTATTGGCGGTCTGGTCTGGGGTCTATATTAGGTTAGGAGCCTGGTCTGAGTTCTGTATTGGCGGTCTGGTCTGGGGTCTATATTAGGTTAGGAGCCTGGTCTGAGTTCTGTATTGGCGGTCTGGTCTGGGGTCTATATTAGGTTAGGAGCCTGGTCTGAGTTCTGTATTGGCGGTCTGGTCTGGGGTCTATATTAGGTTAGGAGCCTGGTCTGAGTTTTGTATTGGCGGTCTGGTCTGGGGTCTATATTAGGTTAGGAGCCTGGTCTGAGTTTTGTATTGGCGGTCTGGTCTGGGGTCTATATTAGGTTAGGAGCCTGGTCTGAGTTTTGTATTGGCGGTCTGGTCTGGGGTCTATATTAGGTTAGGAGCCTGGTCTGAGTTCTGTATTGGCGGTCTGGTCTGGGGTCTATATTAGGTTAGGAGTCTGGTCTGGTGACTGTAATAGTTTACGGGTCTGGTCTGGGATCTGTATTACTTTGGGGGTCTTCTCTTGGATTTGTATACATTTAGAGCACAGGTTTGCCAACTATATTAGGTTAGGAGTCACTGGTCTGTGTTAGGGGACTGGTCTGGGGTCTGCATTACTTTGGGGGCCATCTCTTGGATCTGCTTCAATTTAGAGCAGAGGTTTGGGGTCTATATTAGATTAGGAGCTTGGTCTGGGGTCTGTATTAGTTTATGGGTCTGGTCTGGAGTCTGTATTACTTTGAAGGTCTATTCTCTTGGATCTGTTTTATTAATTTAGGGCACTAGTCTGGGGTCTATATTAGGTTAGTGTTCTGGTCTTTGGTCTGTATTAGTTTATGGGTCTGGTCTTGGGTCTGTATTAGTTTACAAGTCTGGTCTGGAGTCCATATTACTTTTGGGGGTCTTCTCTTGTATTCGTATAAATTTAGAGCACACGTTTGGGTTTATATTAGGTTAGGAGTCTGGTCTGGGGTCTGTATTAGGGGTCTGGTTTGGGATCACCGTTGCAAGTCCGCTGAAACCCAAGAGTCATTGTTCTGTAGCGGGAATATCAGCATGTCATGGTGCTGTGTATAGAGCCATAACCTCATACTGAGTCCCATAACCCCCAGACCTAAATCCAGGCCCTTCATACATACTCTAGGTATATACTCTGTATCTGTGTATTTACGTCACTCCGTCTTCACCATGTTTCATGCACAGGCCGGGATGGCCCCGTCTCCTGGGACCTCTATGGTGAGTTGGAAGGTCCTTTCCTATAACCCGGGCGTGCATATTATACTTGTGGTTGGGTGGACGATCGTCTGTCCTGTATCCAGCACAGTATAAATGTTCATGTCATCGAGCAGTGACCTGCTGTAATACTCTGTGCTGCAGATTTCATACCTATTCAGCCCCTTCCCATTCCAGCTCCTCCACCCTGCGTCTCTCCGGCCGGCGCTCTATTATATGGCATCACACTATATTATACTTTACTATGTTATTACATTGATATTACGTTCTCCTACTTTATATCTTGCTTCATTAACCCCTCACATTCCCTCCTCCAATTCCCACCACCCGGGACAACGTTAAATCGCAGATCAGGTCGGATCAGAGACCTAATCCTGGGTTAATCCCGGATCTCGCTTCAATCAATTACTTCTCTACGGTCGGGGTGTTAGCGGGGGGCTACTGGGAGGGGGCGATTATGTCCGATCCCATGTATCTCCTCGCCTTTCCCTGATGTTGAAATTGATGAAGCGTCGTCACATATCACCTATGTAGGAACTATTCATAGAAGCCTTTATCCATGATTACAGCGAAGGCTGCAGATACTCATATAAACAGTCACAGTATTGCAGCATTAAAAATGATAATTTATACCAGCAGCGCTATTCCCTTCTGCAAGGAAGAAACACCAAGTATATAAAAACCAGGAGACGCCCAATCCCAAGATTATCAAGTGTCACATTCATTATCAATATTACACTGCCGGCTATTATTAACCGCAACGTGTCATCCCAGCCATGTGTGCGACACCAGAGAATCCCGAGACATCGCTCACCCAAAAATAATCTCAGCAGCACGACTAATCACACGATCACCGCCAGATGTTTATCTACAGTCACTGCAATGACCGAAATTACACAATATTACCATTACTAGAAAAGATATCCAATATAATACTGCTCCTATGTACAAGAATATAACTACTATAATACTGCCCCTATGTACAAGAATATAACTACTATAATACTGCCCCTATGTACAAGAATATAACTACTATAATACTGCCCCATGTACAAGAATATAACTACTATAATACTGCCCCCTATATACAAGAATATAACTACTATAATACTGCCCCTATGTACAAGGATATAACTACTATAATACTGCCCCATGTACAAAAATATAACTACTATAATACTGCCCCCTATGTACAAGAATATAACTACTATAATACTGCTCCTATGTACAAGAATATAACTACTATAATACTGCCCCCTATATACAAGAATATAACTACTATAATACTGCTCCTATGTACAAGAATATAACTACTATAATACTGCCCCTATGTACAAGAATATAACTACTATAATACTGCTCCTATATACAAGAATATAACTACTATAATACTGCCCCTATATACAAGAATATAACTACTATAATACTGCCCCCTATGTACAACAATATAACTACTATAATACTGCTCCTATGTACAAGAATATAACTACTATAATACTGCCCCCTATGTACAAGAATATAACTACTATAATACTGCTCCTATGTACAAGAATATAACTACTATAATACTGCCCCTATGTACAAGAATATAACTACTATAATACTGCTCCTATATACAAGAATATAACTACTATAATACTGCCCCTATATACAAGAATATAACTACTATAATACTGCCCCCTATGTACAAGAATATAACTACTATAATACTGCCCCCTATGTACAAGAATATAACTACTATAATACTGTCCCCTATGTACAAGAATATAACTACTATAATACTGCCCCTATATACAAGAATATAACTACTATAATACTGCCCCTATATACAAGAATATAACTACTATAATACTGCTCCTATGTACAAGAATATAACTACTATAATACTGCCCCTATGTACAAGAATATAACTACTATAATACTGCCCCCTATGTACAAGAATATAACTACTATAATACTGCTCCTATGTACAAGAATATAACTACTATAATACTGCCCCTATATACAAAAATATAACTACTATAATACTGCCCCTATATACAAGAATATAACTACTATAATACTGCCCCCTATATACAAGAATATAACTACTATAATACTGCCCCTATATACAAGAATGTAACTACTATAATACTGCCCCTATGTACAAGAATATAACTACTATAATACTGCCCCCTATATACAAGAATATAATACTGCTCCTAAGTACAAGAATATAACTACTATAATACTGCTCCTATATACAAGAATATAACTACTATAATACTGCTCCTATGTACAAGAATATAACTACTATAATACTGCTCCTATATACAAGAATATAACTACTATAATACTGACCCCTATATACAAGAATATAACTACTATAATACTGCCCCTATATACAAGAATATAACTACTATAATACTGCCCCTATGTACAAGAATATAACTACTATAATACTGCCCCTATGTACAAGAATCTAACTACTATAATACTGCCCCTATATACAAGAATATAACTACTATAATACTGCCCCATATGTACAAGAATATAACTACTATAATACTGCCCCCTATATACAAGAATATAACTACTATAATACTGCCCCCTATATACAAGAATATAACTACTATAATACTGCTCCTATGTACAAGAATATAACTACTATAATACTGCCCCCTATATACAAGAATATAACTACTATAATACTGCCCCCTATATACAAGAATATAACTACTATAATACTGCCCCCTATATACAAGAATATAACTACTATAATACTGCTCCTATGTACAAGAATATAACTACTATAATACTGCTCCTATGTACAAGAATATAACTACTATAATACTGCTTTCAAGGAGAAAAAAATATATACTTGCTCTCCAGTAAAGATACATGATTAGTAAAAGGGTAACAATGTTGTGCACTTTTGCCTTTCAGTCTCCTTATCTCTCCGAACTCTACAGCTTTGAGTGTGAGACGACCCTCATTTTATAGACAGTCATCTTGGCTTCTCATACATAAATGTGACTTGCAGATATTTAGCATATGATTAGTTATACAGATTATTCTCATGTTGCTGCATTGTTACTGTTTTGCTCCTTTTTACTACAAATCACAACCTCTTCTCACATTGCCTAATAGCTCTGTGTGTTATTAGGTTGATTCCGAAGTGAAAGGTCACTTGTTCGATTCCAGGAGCCGCCATGAAGAAGATTTCCCAAGAACAGAGACGCCGCATCATCCAACTCATTAATTTCGGTCTCTCGGTCAAGAAAATTGCCAAACTGCATCTGATCTGCATGTGAGGGTCATGATAGTAAGAAGAATAAAGAAATGTAATGAAGAAAAAAAAGATGAAATGGAGTCAACAAGTGGCTCATCACAAGGTCTATCAAGCAGAAACCCGGCAGTGGAGGCGGCTCGTCTGCTCCATAATAGTGAGATCACAAACGTCCATGCAAACACAAGTCTGGAATAGTGGCCCGAAAAAAGGTGAAGAAGCCACGACTCCAATATCCTCATAAGAAGCATCGGCTCGAATTTACAAAAAAGTACGAAAAGTAGAAGGTGAAACAAAAGTCATTAGACGGCTCTGATAAGGTCAAATGTGTCAGGAAGAAACAAGGGAAAAATGGGGGAACAGATCAAGAAACTAAAGGAACTGTCAAGTTCGGTGGAGGAAGCCTGATGATATGGGGGGTTTACAGCCAAAGGAGTTGGATACTTGACCAGGATGGACGGTGGTCTCAATGCTGAGCTATATGTGAGGATCCTACAAGATGAGTTACTTTATGCACTCGAGCACTATGGGTAAGAAAAGTTCCACATAGTGTTCCAGTAGAACAACGACCCAAAGCATACGGCGAGATTGGAGAAGAAATGGTTCAATGACAATGAAGTAGAGACGATTGATTGTCCCCACAGTCCCCAGACCTCAACCCAATCCAACACTTGTGGGTGAAGAAAAAGCTGTATGTATCCCCAAGTGAGCCAACCAGTATACACCAACACTGGGAACGTGGAGAAGAGACCTGACCAGTATACACCAACACTGGGAACGTGGAGAAGAGACCTGACCAGTATACACCAACACTGGGAACGTGGAGAAGAGACCTGACCAGTATATACCAACACTGGGAATGTGGAGAAGAGACCTGACCAGTATACACCAACACTGGGAACGTGGAGAAGAGACCTGACCAGTATACACCAACACTGGGAAGGTGGAGAAGAGACCTGACCAGTATACATCAACACTGGGAACATGGAGAAGAGACCAGACCAGTATACACCAACACTGGGAAGGTGGAGAAGAGACCTGACCAGTATACGCCAACACTGGGAACGTGGAGAAGAGACCTGACCAGTATACACCAACACTGGGAACATGGAGAAGAGACCAGACCAGTATACACCAACACTGGGAACGTGGAGAAGAGACCTGAACAGTATACACCAACACTGGGAACATGGAGAAGAAACCTGACCAGTATACACCAACACTGAGAACGTGGAGAAGAGACCTGACCAGTATACACCAACACTGGGAACATGGAGAAGAGACATGACCAGTATACACCAACATTGGGAACGTGGAGAAGAGACCTGACCAGTATATACCAACACTGGGAACGTGGAGAAGAGACCTGACCAGTATACACCAACACTGGGAGCGTGGAGAAGAGACCTGACCAGTATACACCAACACTGGGAACGTGGAGAAGAGACCTGACCAGTATACACCAACACTGGGAACGTGGAGAAGAGACCTGACCAGTATACACCAACACTGAGAACGTGGAGAAGAGACCTGACCAGTATACACCAGCACTGGGAACGTGGAGAAGAGACCTGACCAGTATACACAAACACTGGGAACGTGGAGAAGAGACCTGACCAGTATACACCACCACTGGGAACATGGAGAAGAGACCTGACCAGTATACACCAACACTGGGAACGTAGAGAAGAGACCTGACCAGAATACACTAACACTGGGAACATGGAGAAGAGACCTGACCAGTATACACCAACACTGGGAACGTGGAGAAGAGACCTGAACAGTATACACCAACACTGGGAACATGGAGAAGAGACCTGACAAGTATACACCAACACTGGGAACATGGAGAAGAGACCAGACCAGTATACACCAACACTGGGAACATGGAGAAGAGACCCGACCAGTATACACCAACACTGGGAAGGTGGAGAAGAGACCTGACCAGTATACACCAACACTGGGAACGTGGAGAAGAGACCCGACCAGTATACACCAACACTGAGAACGTGGAGAAGAGACCTGACCAGTATACACAAACACTGGGAACGTGGAGAAGAGACCTGACCAGTATACACCAACACTGGGAACATGGAGAAGAGACCTGACCAGTATACACCAACACTGGGAACGTGGAGAAGAGACCTGACCAGTATATACCAACACTGAGAACGTGGAGAAGAGACCTGACCAGTATACACCAACACTGGAAACGTGGAGAAGAGACCTCACCAGTACACACCAACACTGGGAACGTGGGATCAGATTTCGGTGGAGACATGCTCGAATCTGATGGAGAGCCCAGATGGATTCAGGCAGAGGTGAAAGCCAAAGGTGGAATTACAAAATAATAAAAATTAAAATATGCTAAATAGCTGCAAGTCACATTTATGTATGAGCTAGCCAAGATGATTGTCTATAAAATGAAGGTCGTCTCACGGTCAAAGCTGTGGTGGATGGTGAGACATGGAGCTTGAAAGTCAAAAGTGCAAAACATTGCTACACTTTTGCTCCTCAGTGTATTTGTCAGCGACATCTGAACCATTGTGCCCCTCTATACGCACCTATAGTATCAACGTTTTCAGAGCAGATATTGTGGCTCACTCACATCAAGCAGTATTGATCTTCTGCCACAGATAAGGATGACAACCTTCAAAATGGGAAGTACTCGTCAAATAAGGTCCTTTAATCAATCTCACTGTATCTCTATCGCAGAAGTAATAAAATTGAGGTAGGGTATTAACAAGGCAAATATTTACATCACTCTAACATGTGAAAGCAGCACAACTAATCCACATACATAGACCACAGACATTTATAACCCTTACTAATCACGGCTTCTAACTTTGGCCAAATGACAGTCAACGTCCATCATTAATTACTTTCTAGGACTGGGGTCGGTCACAACGTATATATTTGGGATTCAACCATTAAAACAGTTGACACATCAGGAAATCATCAGCAGATGTGAAGCCGTTTGTCAACCACCGAACTCCCGGTGAGCGAGTCTGTCTCTAACTCCGCCATTTCATCAATACAGTAAAGATCAACCACCAAGGACAAGTCTCCCAAAGACGGAGCTCTAATCACAAACCAAAACAACCCACCACCTCTGGTCTATCATCCAAGCCTCGGAGGGATACGTGTAGGACACTTTTTCTTTAATGACGTCATCCTAGGGCGTCCACCCACATACCTTGACCACAACAATCCGTCTTCAAACTACGTATTTGGAGCCAATAAGAATTATATACTAAATTACATCTTCCTTCTCTAATCCCCTGCTTTGGCCGGAGTGAGGAGGTAAGCTTCCTTAAAAATAGGTCTCCAAAAAAACCAGACAAAAATAATGCTAAACAAAGATGACTCAAAAGATAAAGAACAGAACAGGGCTCCTCATCGTCCCGGAGCAATTTCATTAACAGCGGATATGAAACTGGACGTCTAAATGCTTTCCTAAAATACTCTGTCTCTAACAAACAGTCTCGCAACTACCACCAATACCGTCAACTACCAACATTTCTCTCCCCTGCAAATGCTGATCCCGCTCAATTTCAAGCTGTGCGGGGAGAAGACGACCCCGTCGTCAGCACTTTGTCATTCGTCAACTATGTTTTCTCTGAAAAGCCAGAGCAATAATGCAGCCAGGCCATGGTGTGAGCAGCATGAATCGAGTGACAGGTTCCCCTTGACAGTGTGATGCCAAACACCCAGGTGTAAAGAGGCGCAAAACCACTAGGAGTTGCTAGACACACTAGTGGAGGAGATATGTGGGGTAGTCGAACGAGCCAAGGGTTAGGATCCGAAAGATCACGTCAGTAACAGGAGAGAGAGAAGCCAAAATCAATGTACGAGCCGAGGTCTGTAAACCAGGAAGTCACGTCAAGGGCCAGGAAGAGAGCGGAGCCGGAGTCAGGGTACAAGCCGAGATCAGTAGCCAAGAGGCCCCATCAGGTACGAGGGAGAGAGTGTAGCCGGGGTCAGGAAACTAGCCGGAGGTCAGGGAGGCAGGGAGTGAAGTCAGAGAAGGGGAGGAGGCAGGAAGGAATGTGAAGAACTAAGTAGCGGGACAAGAGCAGGTCAATCACCTATGGGAACCAGAGACGTACACTGCCAAACAGGAACTATCACTGGCGGCGTTCCAGGTGAAATAGCTCCCAAATAAAGCAGAGCAATCACCCGGAACGAGGCTGCAATTAACAGGTCCCTCTCACACCACACAGGACTCGAACAGATTCACCGGAGGAAAATATGAGGCCCAGCAAAGTCTCTGCAGGAGGGCAGAATACCACAAATCAGTATCATGACAGACAGGCTTTATGATCAAAATCATGACCGGTAGTGCCTAGCCTCAGATTTTGTATTAACAGAGCAAGACATTGTCTAGTTTCCACAATCAAGGACCTTTATATTTACATCGGTGTCGTAACTTACCGCTTATCTGTTAGCTCTCTCCATACAAGGTGATTTGAACAACCCCTTAACATTTAGGGAAGATGTCACCAACTCCTGGACCAAATCCAAAAACTTGTAAAGTTTATCAAAGGCAAACTTAAAACATGGACACTGAATGATTTTTTTCTGCCCAAGAAGGAAATTGTGGTCACCCTCTTTTTCTCAGCAGGCAAAGGAACCCCAAAACGCTACATAAAAAAACAAAAGGTGTAAATCACAAATTGTCCACAATGCTACCCCCAAGGGGGAGAAAAAAGAAGTCATCTTTATAGTCTGCAATTTAGAAAAGCCCATCCTCAAATGCGTTATTATTATTTAATGGCCTTCAGCTCGATCTCAACTCATAGCCACTTGATGGATGAACACTTTGTTGGAAGATTGATCTTGTGCCGATTAGATAAGTCCACCATGATCTTCTCTGCTTAGATAGGTGCACCAGAGTCTTCTCTGCCTAGATAGGTCCACCATGGTCTTCTCCATTGTTATCCTGATACGGTAGTATCAAGCCATCCGGTTGCTGGTCTTCCTCTTCGCCTTGTTCCTTCTATTCCTCAAACCATGATGTCCTTCTCCAGCGATTGCGCTCTTTGTGTGATATGTAGACATATCGTAGCTTGGTGATTCTTGCTTCGAGTGATTTGTCTGGCTTGATTTGTTCCAAAATTGATATTCGTTCTTCTTGCCATCCATGGTATTGATAACATCTGACTCCAGCACCATATTTCAAAGGCATTGATTCTTCTTCTGTCTTGTTTCTTTATTGTCCAGGTTTTGCATCCATATGTTACCACAGACAAGACTAGACTATGTACGAGCCGAGACCAGACTATGTACAAGCCGTGTCTTCATCACCAGTGAAATGTTCCTCGATTTGATGACCTTATCCAATGACTTCATTGTTGATTTGCCCATAGTTCTTTTACTATTGACTTTCGGGGGCATCTCTGCATCTTGAGTGATCATTAATTTGAGTAGGTTGAAGTCCTTTACAACTTCCAGTTCGTCGCTGTCCATCTCACACGTGTCCCAATCATACCTGGCAGTAGTCAATATCTTTGTTTTTTTTGTATTGATTAGGAGCAGGACTCGTGTGAACAAACCACCTCACGAGTCCTGGAAGAACAGGTACTGACTCCGCTGGAATGTTGCCGGCATGGGAGGGAAGTGTAGGTGGTTTTAATTTAACGGGGGCAAACACTCAGATTAAGAAGGGCTTGTCCTAGTAGTGGCACCACCAGATATATGAATGGATTAAAGATGGATGTACTTAGTTCATCTGTGATCTGTTATCTAATATATAAAGCTGAATGTGTGTATGTGTGTATGTGTGTATGTGTGTATGTATGTCCAGGATTGGCATCTGCACAGTCGCAGCTACAGCCACAAAAATTTGCAAACTCACACTTCTGGACCCCGGGAGCGTCATAGGCTATGTTTTGATGGGAAATTTTAACCCTGCGCTTTACAGTTATTCACCAAAAAACCTGCATCCATTAAAGCGAATGGAGCTGGGAGCCACAGTGCAGCCAGCACTTCAAAAGAATGCGCAGCCACGCCCTTAAATGGAATGTTGGCGTGTCACAATGCAGCCAGGGAAAGAGACAGACACAGACCGGGGAAGAGGCAGACACAGACAGGGTAAGAGACAGACACAAAGACACAGACACAGACAAAGAGACAGACTGACAGGGAAAGAGACAGACAGGGAAAGAGAGGGACAGGTTAAGAGACAGACACAGACAGGTAAAGAAACAGACACAGACAAAGAGACAGACAGGGAAAGAGAGGGTAAGAGACAGACAGGGTAAGAGACAGACAAAGACAGGTAAAGAGACAGACAAAGAGAGACACAGGGAAAGAGACAGAGGGAAAGAGACAGACAGGGAAAGAGGGAAAGAGACAGGGAAAGTGACAGAGATAGACAGACAGACAGGGAAAGAGATAGAGACAGATGGAGAAAGAGACAGTCAGAGACAGACAGTGAAAGACAGACAGACAAAGAGGTAGAGAGAGAGACAGAGAGATATATACAGAGGGGGAGACAGACATTATAATTACATTTCTATCTATTTATTTTGTGGTTTTTGTGTGCAGAATACATTTTTGTTAATACATTCTATTTTGTTAACAACAGTTATTAACCCGAGCGAAGCCGGGTAGTACAGCTAGTTGTTGTATAAAGGGGCTTGTTATAAACCATTACATACTAGTTCTCTCTTCTTATAAGCAAACCCAAGAGCCATTTTAATTTGGGAGTAAAATTCTGTAAGCTTCAGAGCTGAAATCTCCCATTATTTCCTGTTTGTTTAATGCCTGCACACAGCATCCATCAATGAGGGGGGGTAGATATATTTTGGGAATTTTAAGGTATTTTTTTTTTTACATGTCAGGTTTTGGCAGATGATGAAAGCAGCAGACAGGGCGTGGATATTAAATAGGTAACATAAACATGCTGGAAATTACATCACCCCCTATATTTATTAAGTAATTCCGGAGAGGCTTCCGGAGCTGCAACCAGAACATAATGAAATCTGTACAGAAGGAGAGGAAACTGCTGATAAACAGGTGGCGATAGAAAGAGATTGAAAAAAAAAAGCCAAAAATTACAAAAAAACAAAAATAAAATGTTCACACCCTGGTCTCGGAAAATCTTGTGGATGAGTGTAGTGGACTCGGTATAGTTGTGCCATCATCTCAACAGGACCCATCACTTAAGATTTTTTTAATCAGCTGTAAATGCCGCCGTTCTCCTGAATCCGCTGTTCTTTTTTGTTTCTTCCTGCATCTTTCTGTTCCTGAGATATAGCCCCCTCTTCCCTATACATAAATCTAGTATTTTTAGACAACTGGGTGTGGCTCCCAAAGCTCCTCAGTGAGTGTCTTGAGAACCACGCCCAGTTGGATAATGTCATGCACGGATTTGGGAAAGGTCCGGCGTGAGGCAAAACACAAAACAAACAGGGGTTTCACCACAACAAACAAGGGGTACACCGAGGACATTTTAACGATGGGCCCTAGTGCTATAGTGAGAGGGAAGATTAACACCTCCCCCACTTACCCGCAACTGTACTCTGAACTCCTAGCCAGTCCCTATACAGGTTCCTCACCTGTCGCCAAGCAGGAACCTGAAGCCCCAAGAAACCGTATAATAGTTCTGGCTAGTGAGTGAGCAGGTAAGGATCACTAGTCCCACTGCTGTACTAAAACAACACACCAGGGAAGGAAGACAAACAGGGGAATCAACAAATTATAAACTCCACCTTCTTGGCTATAGTCAAGGTACCAGGACTGCAGCCTACACCACAATGGACAGAAAAGGTTCCAACAGCTCCTTCCACCTCCAGGCCAAAGTCTCAGACTGAGGATTCAGTATAATCGGCGCACTGTACAGCGGATAGAAGGTAAATATAGGGACTGGGAGTGGTCCCAAACTAGGAGCACCTGAAAAGGTAATAAGAAGGCTGCAGGCAAGGAAAACTCACATTAACCCCGAGGCTGCCAAAAGAAAGGAAAGACTAGATTTATATACAGGAAAGAGGAGAAAATAGCTCAGGCATGGCGAGTTGCTGGAAGAAAAGAAAAACATCGTCGGATTCAGTAGAACATCAGCATTTAGAAAGAGAATGGTCCCCTCTAAGGCCAAACTTACACTTGTTTATTTTTCCAAATTAGGGGACATTTTAGCTCCACCCCATTTCTTAAGGAAACCCCCCCAACCAACAGAGTACACCACCCCATGAGCAAATAAGCACAAACTACACATCTTTGGGGTTTAATTTAATAGTTATATATTCGATATCCAGAAAAAAAATGCCTAAAAATGTGACAGTAACAGTGGAGTATTGCTGAACTGTAAAATGTATTTATAGACTTGTTATATATTGATTACACTTAAAGCAGAGGGATACAGCGCCATAAAAGAGAGCAATAAAAATAATGATAACACTATCGTACAATTCTCACACATGGAAAAAGGAAATAACAGCTCAACAAAGTTGTTAGGGGTGCGTCAAAAAACAAGCATGCTGGCTAATAACAACCATCCGAATAATGAAAACAGCTTCAGGATCAATTTCATGCTAGATTTTTAGGTTATATGTCAGATATCAAAATTGTGCAAAATAACTTTTTTTTTTTTCCTTTTTTTTTGCAAAGATTTGGTAAAGTACTAATAATTCCTTTTCTAATTTCATTTCTGATGATCTGGACTTTTTTTTGGGCACAGTTCAAGATGTGGTTTGTGGATTTCTAATATATCGTTGTAGATATATAGACGACGTTTTATTTTTTCTTATTTCAGGTTTTAGCTCCAAAACCTGAAATGATTATATATATGGAGCCAAAATGTTTCTCCCTCTTTTATCCCAGCGAAGGCCCTTGATTGGTCCCATAAATGCCCTATCGCCACCACTGTTAACCCCAAAACCATGTTTGGAAGACTTTTTCCCACAGTCACACCTTTGGTCTCTACCCCCCACACCAACATTAAATACTTTTCCCCAAAATTTGGGGGGGATTTGAGCAATTGACACGCTTCCCTTAACTCTTAAGGCCCCGTTACACGCTACGATTTATCTGACGATCTCAGTAGCGATGTGACACGCCCAGATCGTAGTTACGATTTGCCGAGATCGCTCATAGGTCGTTTAGTAGCGGTCACACGTACACATCTCACAAATAATGCAACATCGTTCAGCGATATATTGTTTGACCAAGGCGGTCGTGTGGATGCCGTTTGTCGTTGGCAGGGTGTCACACGTAGCAATATGTCTGCTGAGTTCCAAACGTCGAACAATATTTTGAAACTAAACGACGTGTCAACGATCAACGATTTTCAATCTATTTGCGATCGTTCTGAGTCGCACGTAGTTGTCACACGCAACGACGTCGCTAACGAGGACGGATGTGCGTCACGGAAACCGTGACCCCGACGACATATCGTCCGATAAATTGTAGCGTGTAACGGGGCCTTAAGGCTCTATACTAATGGTTAGGTGAGACTCTAAACTCAAACCCATGTGAAGGTCTGAATATTTTTCAGTGAAGGAAATGATAAAAAAATAAAACGTCATCTATATATCTACAACGTTACATTAGAAAATCCACAAACCACATCCTGGACCTCGCACTCCTTCCTGCAAGATGTAAAGAATAACAACGGGGCACAGAAGTAGGAAGTCATATACATCAGTAGCCCTTATATCCCAATATACTGCATGGACAATGAACTAGACACTAGTAGTGGGGGAGGGGTGATGGGTGCAATAGGAAATAGGATTATGATCTTTTTCTTATGGGTTTAATATATACAAAGGAGGCACATAAAGAAAGGGGGAGTGAGGGAATGTTCAGGGTAAAGTGCATGTCGATAAGGTGCAGATTTGGGAAAGCCCGAGCTTCGTTCACCAGGAACTGGAGTTTAGTGGAGGAGCAGATCTATGTAAAAGTCATTGCACCTGGGCTCTTCTCAGTCACCGGTAGATATATCAGAATTGGAAGCTCAGACGATGTCATCACGTGGAGGGCCCGGGTAGATGCTGCCCAGTGGCACTCCGGCCCCACACAATTTCAGAATACAGATGCAACAGTTGTCTCCAGAATCTGTTTGTTCATCTTCCTCTCTAGCTTTTGTCGGACTCAAAATATTACCTAAAAGACAGAAAGAAGAGATCAGCGGCACCCTCCACGCCTCAAAACAGGCACTGTTACTAGTGTTAGCATGAGCTGCTCTGTGACTACCATATTATTCATTTTATAAGACGCACCGGATTATAAGACGCACTCCAAATTTAAAGATAAAAAAAGGTAAAAAAATGGGGTCCATCTTAAACCCCAGTGTTGTCTTACTGGAAGGGGGGGCATCAGTGGGGGTGGAGTGGAGTCACAGGAGGCAGAGGTAGTTCTGGTGAGGTCTTTGTTGGCAGCAGTGGGTCTGTGCTGGCAGTGGAAGCTGCAGTGGCTGTGTAGAGCAGGCTGGTGCGGCGAGTGTCCCAGATGCTCTGTCGACGGTCTGGGCTTCAAATGAAATGACACCTAGAGAGGCGCGTGCGCAGATGGAGCTCTCGGCTGAGACTCCGGGTGCCATCATTTGAAGCCGGAGCATCTGGGATACCCGCCGCACAGCCACCATAGCCGACACAGCTAGTCTGCCACCCCAAAAAACGAGGCAGCCAGCCTGCCGCCCGCTCAGAGAGGCAGCCACCCACCTGCACATAGAGGCAGCCGGCCCCCTGCACAGAGAGGCAACCGGCCGCCCGCACAGAGAGGCAACCGGCCGCCCGCACAGAGAGGCAACCGGCCGCCCGCACAGAGAGGCAACCGGCCGCCCGCACAGAGAGGCAACCGGCCGCCCGCACAGAGAGGCAACCGGCCGCCCGCACAGAGAGGCAACCGGCCGCCCGCACAGAGAGGCAACCGGCCGCCCGCACAGAGAGGCAACCGTCCGCCCGCACAGAGAGGCAACCGTCCGCCCGCACAGAGAGGCAACCGGCCGCCCGCACAGAGAGGCAACCGGCCGCCCGCACAGAGAGGCAACCGGCCGCCCGCACAGAGAGGCAACCGGCCGCCCGCACAGAGAGGCAACCGGCCGACCGCACAGAGAGGCAACCGGCCGCCCGCACAGAGAGCCCCCCGCGCCAATTCTCCACCTTCCAGTAAGCTATATTCGGATTTTAAGAGGCACCCATCATTTTTTGGGAGGAAAAGTGTATCTTATAAGCCGAAAAATACAGTACTTTATACACAAGTGACACCTAAAACAGTATTCAAAATTCTACTGGAGCGCAGTTAGCTCTCAGTATCCCAGGACCTTGCGTCTCCTACTGCCTCCTGCTGGATCAATGTCTGTACAGAATATGCTGTGGTGGATTGTGGGAAATGTAGCGTTTACACTAGTCAAGTGACCACACAGTACATGGTATGTTTCCCAGAATGCAATACGGTGTAATATCTGAAAAGCCATCAATGCTTAAAGGGAACCTGTGAGGCCCGATATGCCCTCTAACCTAGCAGCAGGGACATCTGAGGGGCAAAAATCCCAGCCTAACCCTCCCTGTCTGAGAATATTGTGTAAAAGCAATGTTTGAAAAAAAGATGTATAAGTTACGTTTTCCCTATGCTAATTGGCCTGTGACTAGTCGCATGGGCATGGTTTCACCCTGACTAGTCTGCCCTCTTTCCATATTATCATGCCCCTGTGGGGGTGATAACATGACTTCCATGAGCTAATGTCACTGTCGGCTCATGGAAATCTTGCGCATGTGCACGACTGTCACGTATATGTCTCTGCATGTAGAGACTTTTGACAGGATCTAGGCCAGAGTCTCTCTTTACCATCTGAGACTCCTCATATTAAATGTATTTGCATTTAATTTGGTGCTGAAAGAGTTAATGCCAGTTTTACTTTGCAGCAGCTTCTGACTCCAGGCCTCAGGTGTTTCGAGTTGGTGACCACTCCCTTCCGCTATATATAGTCATAGCTCCCAGTAGAGGGCACCGGTTATTCTGATTCATTCTTAAGCTAGGCCTCGAGGTGGAAGGAGCTGCTGGAGCCCTTGTTGTGGAAGCGGTTTAGGCTGCAGTCATGGTGTCTGACTGCAACCGTGAAGTTGGACTTTATCCTTTTGTTGTTTCCCCTGTCTGTCATACCTTCCCTTCATGTTGTATTAGTGCAGCGGTAGGACTAGCGATCCTCACCTGCCAGCTCACTAGCCAGGGTTATTACAGGGTCTCTAAAGGGTTCAGGTATCCTGCTCGGCAACAGATGTGGAACCTGTATAAGGACTGGGTGGGAGAGTAGGGTACAGTCACAGGTGAGTGCAGGAAGTGTCCCATCATCCTCCTCAGTAGCGCCAGGGCCCGCCGTTGTTAAAGTATCCTTGCTGTACCCCTTGTTGTGGGTCTCTTGCCCCACACCGGACCTTCCCCAAGTCCGTGAGTGACAGCATCTCATTCCGGCAGTGTTGCTTGTCCTCTGCAGCCGGGTGTACGCTTGTTGGTTCACAAGTGCACTGCGCATGATCCATTCCGACCATGCGCAGTGTGCCACTGAAGCGGACAAGCGTACACCCAGCTACAGAGGACAAGTGACGCTATGGGAATGAGACGCGCACATGCATGAGATATCATGTTATCACACCCACAGTGCAATCCCCGACTACAAGTTGAGAGTGGTATTGCAGCTCATTGTGTATAATGCAGGTCCGAGCGGGAGGAGCCTGGACCTGCGAGTCTGTCATGCTCCACCTCTTTATGATATACCACAGCCTATCAGTTTTGTACAAAGCGTTCCTTTAAATAATACTTATTATTGGAAATGTCGCACTCACCCAGATTTTTGCCGCATTTTCGTAAAAATTGAAAAGGCCTTGACGCGGAGATGACGGCGCCCATCGCGGATCTGCAGCACAAACAACAGAATAACAAACGCCTATTACAGCACGGATGTACCCAGGTGCGAAAACAAACTGCAACCACAGGACTTATTACTGTGCAGCCCCAGTGGGTGTACGGCTCCGATATAACTCGCCCTATAATTAACGGACACAGCGAGGATTCTGCAAATCCAGTCACTCATCCTATACGTGGAAAATTGCTCATAACAGGGAACGATAGACTACATTCACCTGTCTTACGGTTTCTACGTAGCCTGAATTGGCAGATAACAGAGAGCAATAGATTGCATTCAGCTGCAATGTGTAATCGCTGATGGATACAGTTACACATCATCACACAGAGGTAAACGATAAGCGGCACTCACCGGGGACAAGACAGGTCCTGCTATAGTCAGAGGTGATGTACTTTAAAGTCCCGGAGGCGAAAAGAGGCTGCAAGATCGAAAGCGAGAGGAAGTTTATAGAACAGCACACGTCAGAGTTAAAGGGCAGCAGACACAATGCGGATCACATCCCGCGGGCTGCACTGCAAATAAGTGAAAGTAAAATCTGGAGGACACCACTCATCTCATGCAATCTGTGGATCATTCACTCCTGTGTACACACAATAGGGAGCGGCGCTCACTACCAACACTCTAATGTACTGTCACTTTAATAAATCAAGATTAGGAGCACAAAAATACAGAAACTGGAGCAAAATACCTCCTGTGACGGGGTCCTTCTCCCATATCACACAATCAACAGAGCGAGAGATGAGCGAGCAATCAAAAGCATATTTATTCCATGCAATCCAGAATGTCCATCAAATAATCCACCACACAGAGGGTAAAATAATCCAATAATGGCATAAATGTCCCGGGGATGAGTCACAATCCTCCAGAAGTCCTTTTCCAGGCAAATTGGGGTGTCACAGTCTCTCTGGGGTGTCAGCTTCTACTCAAAGGATCAATCTTCGTCCTTCTCTCTTCTCCTGCTCAGCCAGACTGACAAATACCCCAGGTAAGCAGAGAGTTTATAGTAGGTGGATCCCAGGCCCCCTCCCCCAGATGTAGGGACAAGAACACTACAGGGGGTAATTACCTACAGACAATACAATGTACACACAAGCAATACAAATAATGGACAGTGAACCAAGCGTAAAATACGAACCTACACAGCATGATACATGTGCCGCGCCGTGCTCGGTGGCAGCCGAGCCGCTCAGGTCCGGACCTTCAGTGGGTGGCTTGAGGGTCTCCGGACCTGGGGGTCCTGCGGTCACTCCGATCAAAAAGGGGTTTGCGGCTTGGGAACGTAGGTGTACAGCCGGAGCCATGTTAAGTTTGTGACGCCACCCACGGAATGTGGTGAAGGTAGACACCACCGCTGCAGTTACGGGGCACCCGGGGGAGATGTTGCGCAGCAAGTTGTTAACCCCTCCGTGGGCAGGGATGGTGGCCCCAGGACCCGTTGGGAGAGTTGGGCGGTGCAGGGAGATTGGTGGCCGGAGGGCACTGATGTACTCACTATTAGTAAACACATGAGTCTCTGGTAAACCAAGGTGATGGTGGTCGGTGCCCGCAGCCGGCTGCAGTCTGGTCCCCCACCCAGTTGGTGGTCTCTTTCTTTCTCCCGCACCTGTTATGTGATGGTGGACTACCTGCGCTTGCAAATTCAGGAGTCCGCTCCCCGGCTTGTGGTTGCCTTAGGAGCCCTTTGCCCGCAGACGCTGGCCCGTGGGATCTCTCTGCCGTGGCGGTGGCTTTCTATCCCCCTCGTTAGGCTGTTGTCTTCAGTCAGGACTTTGGGTGGGACAGGACCTCTAGTCCTGACCGCAATCAGTTAATTAGCTAGCCCCCAGTAGCTTCTGGACCTAGCTTCAGGGTCTGAGTACCCCCCTTTGTGCTCCGGTTTCCGGATCGGTTCCCCGGGTCCGTACCGGCGGGCCACTACCTTGTCCTGGTCCACCTCAGTTCCACCGAGCCGTCTTCCCGGCTCCTTCGGACAGAGGCCTCCGTCTGCCTCGTAGCCAGCAGGAACAGGGCTCCTACCCTGGCACCGGTTCAGTTTGGGCCACTCTTGTGCTGGGGCTGCACACAGCTCCAGCCCACACACCTCTCCTCGTGCCCTCTAGACTTGAACTTCAGGACTAGACTAAACTTTCCTGCCCCAGGCTGTCTGAGACTCCTTGGTGGGCGTCTTCCAACCGCCTGGTTCCGCCCCCTGGTGTGTCCATCAAGCCCTGGGGGGGTGACTAGGGTTTTAAGTGTTTGGCTGCTGTCACCTTGTTAGGGGACTGGTGTAGTGCGGGGCCCTATCTGTGACTACCTAGCTGGCCAGGGCGTCACAATACATAGTACAACATATCCCACCTTCACAACCTCTCCCTCCTTCTGAATAAGTGAGTATGCCATAAGGTCTACAGACCTCTGGCCATGTCACTTTAAGTCCATGCTCAGTACAGCGGTAGGGTTGGAAGGACAAGCTTCCCTTTGTCGATTTGTGGGTGCAGGAAACACAGTTTGAGTGAAGGAGGACACATTGTAGATCTCCCACATCATTTCCTAGGAGAATATCTGCAGGCAGGCCGCTCATCACCCCAACCACACATTACTTGACCCCAAAGCCAAAGTCCAGATCTACAGTCACCTTTGGGATATTCCTCATTTGTCCTCCAGACAATTCAATAACAATCCCTGGTCAATGATGTATTGCCTCTGGCCGAACCACCCGGGGATCAGCTATTGTGAGAAACGCCCCGAAGTCACAAAATCCAATAACTCTCTGTCCATCCAGCACATCCTCCTGTAAGTACTTACTTTGATGGTAAGAGGAACTCGGGGCTGTGGCTCGCACCCCATAAACCCCTAGTGGTCGACCACGAGTGTCCGAGTCAGTGTGCATGCTGGAGAAGGCAGTAGGAGAACCTGGTGACAAAGGCCGGAGCCCATACACTCCAATAGGGGCATCTATGGTTCAGGGATCAGCAGTACACTCCGGTGGAGGTGGTTGTACTTCTTCCTCAGGCGGGATGGAATGCACAAGATGCACCGGACGAGGTGGAGGTGTGGCGCCCTGGACTAGCCAGGTAGCCACAGACAAAACACACACACACACCCCCCCCACCCCCCAGACAGTTACATTAGTCAAACAAAAACCCTTGTTGCCTCCCTCCAGGGTCTGATGTCCACACCAGGTGGGGCGGAGCCAGGCGGTTGGCCCCACCCACCGAGGAGTTCACAGGCCTGGTGGCGGGAAAAAAGACATTAGTTTTGGAGGTGAAAGTGAGAGGAGTAAAACGTCTGCGTGTGCCTGGGTAGGAGCCCAGGCACTGACAGCAAGGTTGGCAGACGGTGGTGGCCGTCTGCAGGAGTGACGGATCTCTGCGGAACCGTAGGACCGGGGTTGGGCGGCGGCCCACCAGTACTGAATCGGGGACCAGAGTGAAGTTAAGCACACAGGCAGGGCCATCGGACCCCGACCAGGCTTGGAGCCGCCGACAATAGTCAAATCCGAGTGTGACAGGAACCCCAGGGGTTTCCTAACTACCCAAGTCCCGTCAGAAGGCAACCATCCGCACCGTGAGGATATACAGCCACCGCCACAGGCTAGAGATCCAAGGGCCAGTGCCTGCAGGCAAAACGGGCTCCTCCGGCACCTATACGCCAGGGAGCGGACAACCGTTGGGAAGCCATCGGAGTCAACACAATACACAAAAGGTGCAGGGAAAGATAGCCACCATCACCTGTCCAGGGAGACACACTGCAGTCGGCTGGGGGACCCGTCCATCCAGCCGTTTGGTTTACCGGAGCCTTCGTGCATCTGTTGCTGAGTGAGTACACCAGTGCCATCCGGCACCGCGCCGCGCTGTCCCTGCAACCCTGCACCTCACCAAACCTGCCTCCCCGTCACACCACCGGGCCCCGGGACCACCAACCCCTAACCACGGAGGGGGAGAACAATATCCCAGCTGCTCCCTACCATCGCTCCCGGGATCCCCGTCACCAGCAGCGGTGGTGCCCATCTTCACCACATTAAAAAAAAGGAAGGCATACACCTAAAAATACTTTATTTGAAATAAATTAAAAAAAAAAACAACCTCTTTCACCACTTTATTCAAGACCCCAAATACCCTTCCATGTCCGACGTAATCCACAGAGGTCCCTCGTCGCTGTCAGATCTGCTACATCGGAAACTGACAGAGAGCGGTCACAGACCATGACCGCTCTCTGTAAGCTCCCCGCAGCGACTGACGTGAGTCTCGCTATCAGCGATGACATCACTCAGGTTACCCGCGGCCACAGATCTAAGCGGGAGGACTTCTGCTGTGGCCGCGGGTAACCTCAGTGACAGCACCGCTGATAGCACGGCTCACTGCGGTCACTCAGGGGATTTGCAGTCATCGGTGAGACCTTCACCGGTGACCGAAAATCAGGGGTCATGCCACACAGACAGAGCTGCGGGATGACAATGAAGTCGGGAGACGTTCATCCGACTTCATTCTGATCGCGCGGCTCTGTCTGTGTCTGCTGTCAGCGGCCATTCAGCTCTGCTACATCGCTCTGTCTGTGTCTGCTGTCAGCGGCCATGTAGCAGAGCTGAATGGCAGATGACAGTTGCTGAGAAAAAAAAAGGATCACACACGGATCACACACGCATTATACAAGCTCTGCTAGCCTGGAAACAATTAAAAAAAAGCATCGCACTTGCATTACACACTGACCTAACGTGAACTAAATTCAGCCGAGTTTTTGTCATGCAAGTCGGACCGATTTTACAAGCATAAATGTGTTTCCAGACTTAGACTGGATGCGGTCCAGTTTCTGTACTCTCCATTAGGCTGCGCTCTGTTGATCCCACTGCTACCACCAGTTGTGACGGGGTCCTTCTCCCATATCACACAATCAACAGAGCAAGAGATGAGTGAGCAATCCAAAGCATATTTATTCCATGCAACCCAGAATGTCCATCAAATAATCCACCACACAGAGGGTAAAATAGTCCAATAATGGCATAAATGTCCCGGGGATGAGTCACAATCCTCCAGAAGTCCTTTTCCAGGCAAATCGGGGTGTCTCAGTCTCTCTGGGGTGTCAGCTTCTACTCAGAGGATCAATCTTCGTCCTTCTCTCTTCTCCTGCTCATCCAGACTGACAAATTCCCCAGGTAAGCAGAGAGTTTATAGTAGGTGGATCCCAGGCCCCCTCCCCCAGACGTAGGGACAGGAACACTACAGGGGGTAATCACCTGCAAACAATACAATGTACACACAAGCAATACAAATAATGGACAGTGAACCAAGCTTAAAATATGAACAGACATGATACACAGTACACCATATCCCACCATCACACCCCCCATCCCCCACCCTGATGGGGAAGAATTACCGGACAATCAATGTCCCTAAATGATCACTGCTCTGTCTTGTAGCTGAGAGGTGACAGCAGCACAGTACAGAGCACACTCATCCTATACCTGAGAGGTGACAGCAGCACAGTACAGAGCACACTCATCCTATACCCGAGAGGTGACAGCAGCACAGTACAGAGCACACTCATCCTATACCTGAGAGGTGACAGCAGCACAGTACAGAACACACTCATCCTATACCTGAGAGATGAGAGCAGCACAGAACACACTCATCCTATAGCTGAGAGATGACAGCAGCACAGTACAGAACACACTCATCCTATACCTGAGAGGTGACAGCAGCACAGTACAGAGCACACTCATCCTATAGCTGAGAGATGACAGCAGCACAGTACAGAGCACACTCATCCTATACCTGAGAGGTGACAGCAGCACAGTACAGAGCACACTCATCCTATACCTGAGAGGTGACAGCAGCACAGTACAGAACACACTCATCCTATACCTGAGAGGTGACAGCAGCACAGTACAGAGCACACTCATCCTATACCTGAGAGATGAGAGCAGCACAGTACAGAACACACTCATCCTATACCTGAGAGGTGACAGCAGCACAGTACAGAACACACTCATCCTATACCTGAGAGGTGACAGCAGCACAGTACAGAGCACACTCATCCTATATCTGAGAGGTGACAGCAGCACAGTACAGAGCACACTCATCCTATATCTGAGAGGTGACAGCAGCACAGTACAGAACACACTCATCCTATACCTGAGAGGTGACAGCAGCACAGTACAGAACACACTCATCCTATACCTGAGAGGTGACAGCAGCACAGTACAGAGCACACTCATCCTATACCTGAGAGGTGACAGCAGCACAGTACAGAGCACACTCATCCTATACCTGAGAGGTGACAGCAGCACAGTACAGAGCAGACTCATTCTATACCTGAGAGGTGACAGCAGCACAGTACAGAGCATACTCATCCTATACCTGAGAGGTGACAGCAGCACAGTACAGAGCACGCTCATCCTATACCTGAGAGGTGACAGCAGCACAGTACAGAACACACTCATCCTATACCTGAGAGGTGACAGCAGCACAGTACAGAGCACACTCATCCTATACCTGAGAGGTGACAGCAGCACAGTACAGAACACGCTCATCCTATACCTGAGAGGTGACAGCAGCACAGTACAGAACACGCTCACCCTATACCTGAGAGGTGACAGCAGCACAGTACAGAGCACACTCATCCTATACCTGAGAGGTGACAGCAGCACAGTACAAAGCACACTCATCCTATACCTGAGAGGTGACAGCAGCACAGTACAGAGCACACTCATCCTATACCTGAGAGGTGACAGCAGCACAGTACAGAACACACTCATCCTATACCTGAGAGGTGACAGCAGCACAGTACAGAACACACTCATCCTATACCTGAGAGGTGACAGCAGCACAGTACAGAACACACTCATCCTATACCTGAGAGGTGACAGCAGCACAGTACAGAACACACTCATCCTATACCTGAGAGGTGACAGCAGCACAGTACAGAGCACACTCATCCTATACCTGAGAGGTGACAGCAGCACAGTACAGAGCACACTCATCCTATACCTGAGAGGTGACAGCAGCACAGTACAGAGCACGCTCATCCTATACCTGAGAGGTGACAGCAGCACAGTACAGAGCACGCTCATCCTATACCTGAGAGGTGACAGCAGCACAGTACAGAGCACGCTCATCCTATACCTGAGAGGTGACAGCAGCACAGTACAGAACACGCTCATCCTATACCTGAGAGGTGACAGCAGCACAGTACAGAACACGCTCATCCTATACCTGAGAGGTGACAGCAGCACAGTACAGAGCACACTCATCCTATACCTGAGAGGTGACAGCAGCACAATACAGAGCACACTCATCCTATACCTGAGAGGTGACAGCAGCACAGTACAGAACACACTCATCCTATACCTGAGAGGTGACAGCAGCACAGTACAGAACACACTCATCCTATACCTGAGAGGTGACAGCAGCACAGTACAGAGCACACTCATCCTATACCTGAGAGGTGACAGCAGCACAGTACAGAGCACACTCATCCTATACCTGAGAGGTGACAGCAGCACAGTACAGAGCACAGTCATCCTATACCTGAGAGGTGACAGCAGCACAGTACAGAACACACTCATCCTATACCTGAGAGGTGACAGCAGCACAGTACAGAGCACACTCACCCTATAGCTGAGAGGTGACAGCAGCACAGTACAGAGCACAGTCATCCTATACCTGAGAGGTGACAGCAGCACAGTACAGAACACACTCATCCTATACCTGAGAGGTGACAGCAGCACAGTACAGAGCACACTCATCCTATACCTGAGAGGTGACAGCAGCACAGTACAGGGCACACTCATCCTATACCTGAGAGGTGACAGCAGCACAGTACAGGGTACACTCATCCTATACCTGAGAGGTGACAGCAGCACAGTACAGAACACACTCATCCTATACCTGAGAGGTGACAGCAGCACAGTACAGAACACACTCATCCTATACCTGAGAGGTGACAGCAGCACAGTACAGGGTACACTCATCCTATACCTGAGAGGTGACAGCAGCACAGTACAGAACACGCTCATCCTATACCTGAGAGGTGACAGCAGCACAGTACAGAACACGCTCATCCTATACCTGAGAGGTGACAGCAGCACAGTACAGAACACGCTCATCCTATACCTGAGAGGTGACAGCAGCACAGTACAGAGCACACTCATCCTATACCTGAGAGGTGACAGCAGCACAATACAGAGCACACTCATCCTATACCTGAGAGGTGACAGCAGCACAGTACAGAACACACTCATCCTATACCTGAGAGGTGACAGCAGCACAGTACAGAACACACTCATCCTATACCTGAGAGGTGACAGCAGCACAGTACAGAGCACACTCATCCTATACCTGAGAGGTGACAGCAGCACAGTACAGAGCACACTCATCCTATACCTGAGAGGTGACAGCAGCACAGTACAGAGCACAGTCATCCTATACCTGAGAGGTGACAGCAGCACAGTACAGAACACACTCATCCTATACCTGAGAGGTGACAGCAGCACAGTACAGAGCACACTCACCCTATAGCTGAGAGGTGACAGCAGCACAGTACAGAGCACAGTCATCCTATACCTGAGAGGTGACAGCAGCACAGTACAGAACACACTCATCCTATACCTGAGAGGTGACAGCAGCACAGTACAGAGCACACTCATCCTATACCTGAGAGGTGACAGCAGCACAGTACAGGGCACACTCATCCTATACCTGAGAGGTGACAGCAGCACAGTACAGGGTACACTCATCCTATACCTGAGAGGTGACAGCAGCACAGTACAGAACACACTCATCCTATACCTGAGAGGTGACAGCAGCACAGTACAGAACACACTCATCCTATACCTGAGAGGTGACAGCAGCACAGTACAGAGCACACTCATCCTATACCTGAGAGGCGACAGCAGCACAGTACAGAGCACACTCATCCTATACCTGAGAGGCGACAGCAGCACAGTACAGAGCACACTCATTCTATACCTGAGAGGTGACAGCAGCACAGTACAGAGCACACTCATCCTATACCTGAGAGGTGACAGCAGCACAGTACAGAGCACACTCATCCTATACCTGAGAGGCGACAGCAGCACAGTACAGAGCACACTCATTCTATACCTGAGAGGCGACAGCAGCACAGTACAGAACACACTCATCCTATACCTGAGAGGTGACAGCAGCACAGTACAGAGCACACTCATCCTATACCTGAGAGGTGACAGCAGCACAGTACAGAGCACACTCATCCTATACCTGAGAGGTGACAGCAGCACAGTACAGAGCACACTCATCCTATACCTGAGAGGTGACAGCAGCACAGTACAGAGCACACTCATCCTATACCTGAGAGGTGACAGCAACACAGTACAGAGCACACTCATCCTATACCTGAGAGGTGACAGCAGCACAGTACAGAGCACACTCATCCTATACCTGAGAGGTGACGGCAGCACAGTACAGAACACGCTCACCCTATACCTGAGAGGTGACAGCAGCACAGTACAGAACACGCTCACCCTATACCTGAGAGGTGACAGCAGCACAGTACAGAACACACTCACCTATACCTGAGAGGTGACAGCAGCACAGTACAGAGCACACTCATCCTATACCTGAGAGGTGACAGCAGCACAGTACAGAGCACAGTCATCCTATACCTGAGAGGCGACAGCAGCACAGTACAGAGCACACTCATCCTGTACCCAAGAGGTGAGGGCAGAGCAATGTAATGCCCACACATCTTTCATAGAGGCGACAGCGGCCCAGATAAGTGCACGCTCATCCATGACACCTGTGATCAGCAGAGCTGTGCACACTCATACACCTCAGACTTATAGTCCTATAGTTCTGCTCACCCAGCTGACCGCAGATAATCCGGCTGCAGGATATCACCCCAGCATGTACTGTACACACCTCTGCGGCCGCGCTCTGTTACCTATTCCTAATTTATCATCTACTCATTGCACTTTAACAGAGAAGACAGTGCCCCTCCACCCCGTCAGGCCGGGAACATCCTCTGTGTGTTTACCAATACCACGCTTCACGTGTCACCGCCATATACCGCACTGTATCTATACCGCCATAAAATACATATTCCCAGAATAGCACCAGGTCAACATATAAAAGGGACACTTGTGCGTGTTAACCCTTTGATGCTCAGATGTAGCAGAGTCCAGTTTATTATTTCTACATTGTGATAGCCATCAATGCAGGGATTTTTAATAGATGTCACCTGCAGTCCTATGTAACACCACAGATAACACAGCGATATCTCTGAGTACAGATAATGTAGTAGATGTCACCTGCAGTCCTATGTAACATCACAGATAACACAGTGATATCTCTGAGTACAGATAATGTAGTAGATGTCACCTGCAGTCCTATGTAACACCACAGATAACACAGTGATATCTCTGAGTGCAGATAATGTAGTAGATGTCACCTGCAGTCCTATGTAACACGGTATATAGAGCATTGTAATATTGGCAATTTATGGTGCATTACAAACTCAGCTCTGCTACATCTGTTGGAGTTATATGTGAACCACCAAAATACACTTAAGAAAAAAGTTGTGGTTACGACAAGTTAATTTCCGTTTTCTCATTCCGCTCATTGGCAGAGGTGATATCCGTTCCCCCGTTGTATAACGTCTTCCCCCGCCATGCCCGTCTGCCTTTTACTATTGTGTTCAGAGCGGTCGGTGGTGCAGATCTCACTGATACCAGTGCGTCCCGTAATAGGAGCCTCCGGGGTTACAAGTCCGATCTGACATTTTTTTTCTTCCTCCTGAATTGAATCTTCCCCATCACCTGTGAGTGATATTATTAAGAAGTGGAAGAAACCGCAGCAGCTCAGCCACGAAGAGAAGACCCCATAATGTTATATAGCGGGGGGCCGAGTGCTGAGGAGCAGCCATACATCACCAAGCACAATGCCGAGCCATACATCACCAAGCACAATGCCGAGCCGTACATCACCAAGCACAATGCCGAGCCGTACATCACCAAGCACAATGCCGAGCCGTACATCACCAAGCACAATGCCGAGCCGTACATCACCAAGCACAATGCCGAGCCATACATCACCAAGCACAATGCCGAGCCGTACATCACCAAGCACAATGCCGAGCCGTACATCACCAAGCACAATGCCGAGCCGTACATCACCAAGCACAATGCCGAGCCGTACATCACCAAGCACAATGCCGAGCCGTACATCACCAAGCACAATGCCGAGCCGTACATCACCAAGCACAATGCCGAGCCGTACATCACCAAGCACAATGCCGAGCCGTACATCACCAAGCACAATGCCGATCCATACATCACCAAGCACAATGCCGAGCCATACATCACCAAGCACAATGCCGAGCCATACATCACCAAGCACAATGCTGAGCCGTACATCACCGAGTACAATGCTGAGCCGTACATCACCAAGCACAATGCTGAGCCGTACATCACCAAGCACAATGCTGTTGAAACAAGAGGAATGGATAAGACACCCAGGTTGTAAAGGGGACTGCACATCTTCCCAGATGCTTGGCTCAAAAACGTGACAAGAACTGTTTTCCATATTTAAAGGGAGTAAGTGGGATGTGCAGACCATGAAAAATTGTCATTCTGCATGGAGCTGTGGATGCCATCACTTATTTGGCACGAATGTTAATGATGTAACGGTCGGCTCCGCTTCTAGTGGAAGATTTCTACAGAGATGAGGATTTATATGCAAATATTAACTGCGGATTACACTTTGCGTTAAACATTGAGCTGTTACGTGTGATAAGTAACACATACATGTGCGCTGTTACCCACCTGTGGCCTCTTAAAGAGAAAGGACAAAAAAATTAAGGGGTATTATCCTCCCTCTCTTAAGCCATCTTGGATCACATCCAGAGCAGCATTCACAATTCTGCTGCTGCAGGAGGTCACGTCACACGTCACCTTTGGGTGTGACTAGAGAACAAGACAACCTGTTTCAGCTTTTTTAAACTCATCAGCACAAACACAGCTTTCGGGTAGGGATTAGTGAGGAGCCGACCCGTAGATGTTCGGATTTGCCAGATTCGGACGGACTTCAGTTAAAAGTTCGGTTTGGTCCTTGAGCTTGACCCTGGACCCAGAACCTCATAGAAGTCAATGGAAATCTAAACTTCTATGCCTTGAAATGGCTGTAGTAAGAGGTAGGGGGCTGCAGAAGGAGGAAACATGGGGGCAATGGTCGTGCAAACACGTGGATATGGAATAAAAGATAAAAAAAGAAGAAGAAAAAAAAAAAAAACAGCATGTGCTCACCTGTATTTTTAATGACCGCCCAAGGTAAAGCAGACAGCAGGGGGTTGCAGCCCGCAGTTGTCTGCTTTACCTGCGCTGGTTATCAAAAACAGGCGGGAACCCGTCATTTTTTTTGTTTAATCTTTGTTGTTCAGCGTGTAGTCATCGGCTGCATGCAATAAAGCTTTTTGATTGTCTTCGTTGCAGCCTTTCAACAAACTTTATTAACATACGAACAGTATCCAAACACCGAACTCGGTCAGTGTTCATGTCCAAGCCCTGGACACCCGATGTCCGGTATGACCCTCGAAGTTTACAGTTCGGGTTCGCTCGTCTCTAGTAGGGATGTGATGTGCGTTCGTCAACTTGCGACTGTCCAGCTGTTGTGAAGTGACAATTTTCTGACAACCTGAGGGTCTATATACCATCCAGGGTTTGTGGAAAGTTGGATGACTTCTCCGATAATGGAGAAGACGACGTCTAAAAACGACAGCTGAAAAATGGGCGACACTTGGAGTTTTGGAGTCAGAAGGACACAAAATCTGTCACATCTGTAGGTGACGTACATGGTCCGGGCAGGTGAGGGCGAGGAGGAAACGTGGCGGGGAAAAAGAGGTTAATTCTCCAGGAGAAAAATCTAGAGTTCAGTCCGGGGAAGCACAAGGCGCGCTCCAGCTGCACGAGCTGACGAGGCTCCAATGATAAACAGGAAATCATCTGATCATAACAGATAACGTCCGCTGTCAGAGAGCGGGACCGGCGCCATCGCACACGGTGGTCCAGAGTCAGTATGGTAGATTACAACACAATAGTATCATGGAGGTGGTAGGTGAAGCACAATGTGAACAAGGTTTGTAATTTCAGACATGGGGGTTGTCGGGACAGTCAGGACATCTTGGAGAAGTTATCAATGCATCCATTACTTTATCCACTAGGTAGTTTTTAAATGATAATCCAAAAGATTCAAGTGAGATAGGGAAGTGCTGGAGCTGCGGAGTCAGTGTAAATTGATCTGAGATATTCCACAGTAAAGGGAGCTTTACACGCAGCGATATCGCTAGCGAGTGCACCCACCCCCGTCGTTTGTGCGTCACGGGCAAATCACTGCCCGTGGCGCACAATATCGTTAGTAGCCGTCACACGGACTTACCTGCCTAGCGACATCGCTGTGGCCCACGAACCGCCTCCTTTCTAAGGGGGCGGTTTGTGCGGCGTCACTAAGCGGCTGCCCAATAGAAGCGGAGGGGCGGAGATGAGCGGCCGAACATCCCGCCCACCTCCTTCCTCCCCGGCCGCAGGTAAGCTGTAGTTCGTCGTTCCCGAGGTGTCACACGTAGCGATGTGTGCTGCCTCGGGAACGACGAACAACCGGCGTCCTCAACAGTCAACGATTTTTTTAAAAAGGAACGACGTGTCAACGATGGATGATTAGGTGAGTATTTTACATCGTTAACGGTCGCTCGTTGGCGTCACACGCAACAACGTCGCTAACGATGCCGGATGTGCGTCACGGAATCCGGAATCGTTAGATAAGGCCCCATTGCACGCAACGACGTAACAGCAACTTGACAACATATATTATATATATTTTAAAATTCTTCACATATTACAAACAAGAAAAAAAGTTTAACCCCTCTATCTTCATTTTCCTACTAAACAAAAATACTGAAACCAAGGCTTGTGTGTCACAGAAAGTGCTTCCCGAGTCGTTAGACGCACAAGTCAGAATTTATTTAAAAAGAAAAAAAATCTCCATCATTAAAAATGTAAACAATGTAAAAATGTTTTTTTGTGAGGTTTTCTTGTTGTAATAATAACACTACCCTAATAGCGCTTTTGGTTACCATCCGTTTTTTCCTAGACAGATCGTTTAAGGTTCCTTTGGACATTAATAAGACTTGTGTTTGTATTTAAGGAGAGTAAAATGCGTTCAATACAGTCCTAGGATAGCTCAGAGTGTTACACACATTTTCAGGGTAATTGGAGGCTTCGCAGTATTGGGATTCTAATTTTTGGGGAAATTACCGCATGTTGTTCACTAAATAATCAGGGACTGCTGACCATGGGCCTCGTTATTATGTCAGACACTGGATCTCCGATCAATAAGTTGAACAATACATGATAGCGACATCAAGAACCTTTGGCCATCGAGCCTCCTCAGCAATCGAATGTATAATCTGACGTGAGAGAATACAATTCATTTTGTCATAGGGCTCAGCTAACACTGATGAGCGGGAAATGTCACATTTCTATTCACGCCCCTGCAGGTCTTTTTGGTGCATAATTCAGAGGCAACGCATCCTTTGTTTGTGACTCTATATAAACTGGTCACGTGTACTAATAAAGGAGAATTCTTTGAGTACACCATATTAAGCAGTGTGCGCTGTATTGATTTCCCGAGCGCTCGTAAAACAAATCTTATTAATAAGGAGTTCAAGAGGCATAGGAGGAGTGTATTTTGCTCACACTGGTGATCAAGTGTTGCGATTCTGGCAGTGATACCCAGGAGGTCCGGCTCGGCTCAGTCCTAGATTCCTTCCTTCATAGAAGGCACTGAATTTCTTCTATTCCCTCCATCTTCTAACCTTCCTGAACCCAACATCTGCCTCTCTGTGTGTGGCACCATGATAAGTCCTAGGCCGCAGCCCGCTGTCTGGGGGTTATACTTGACACTGATCTCTCCTTCACCTCCCACAATCTCTTGCCCGCTCCTGCCGCTTGCACCTCAAGATCATCTCTAGAATCCGCCCCTTTCTCACAATGGAAACGACAAAACCCCTCACCGTGGCCCTGATCCACTCTCGCCTTGACTACTGTAACTCTCTATTAATTGGTCTCCCCCTAACTAGACTCTCTCCTCTACAGTCCATCCTCAATGCAGCAGTCAGGGTCACCTATCTGGCTAACCACTACTCGGATGCCTCTGCTCTGTGCCAGTCATTGCACTGGCTGCCCATATATCATAGGATCCAATTCACACTGCTTGTTCTCACCCACAAAGCTCTCCACAGTGCGGCACCCCCTACATCTCCACCCTCCTCTCTGTCTATCACCACAAAGCTCTCCACAGTGCGGCACCCCCTACATCTCCACCCTCCTCTCTGTCTATCACCACAAAGCTCTCCACAGTGCGGCACCCCCCTACACTCCACCCTCCTCTCTGTCTATCACCACAAAGCTCTCCACAGTGCGGCACCCCCCTACACTCCACCCTCCTCTCTATCACCACAAAGCTCTCCACAGTGCAGCACCCCCTACATCTCCACCCTCCTCTATCACTACAAAGCTCTCCACAGTGCAGCACCCCCTACATCTCCACCCTCCTCTCTATCACCACAAAGCTCTCCACAGTGCAGCACCCCCTACATCTCCACCCTCCTCTCTGTCTATCACCACAAAGCTCCCCACAGTGCAGCACCCCCTACACTCCACCCTCCTCTCTATCACCACAAAGCTCTCCACAGTGCAGCACCCCCCTACATCTCCACCCTCCTCTCTATCACCACAAAGCTCTCCACAGTGCGGCACCCCCTACATCTCCACTCTCCTCTCTATCACCACAAAGCTCTCCACAGTGCGGCACCTCCTACATCTCCACCCTCCTCTGTATCACCACAAAGCTCTCCACAGTGCGGCACCCCCTACATCTCCACCCTCCTCTGTATCACCACAAAGCTCTCCACAGTGCGGCACCCCCTACATCTCCAGCCTCCTCTCTGTATATCACCACAAAGCTCTCCACAGTGCGGCACCCCCTACATCTCCACCCTCCTCTGTATCACCACAAAGCTCTCCACAGTGCGGCACCCCCTACATCTCCACCCTCCTCTCTGTCACCACAAAGCTCTCCACAGTGCGGCACCCCCTACATCTCCACCCTCCTCTGTATCACCACAAAGCTCTCCACAGTGCAGCACCCCCTACATCTCCACCCTCCTCTCTGTATATCACCACAAAGCTCTCCACAGTGCAGCACCCCCCTACATCTCCACCCTCCTCTGTATCACTACAAAGCTCTCCATAGTGCGGCACCCCCCTACATCTCCACCCTCCTCTCTGTCTATCACCACAAAGCTCTCCACAGTGCGGCACCCCCCTACATCTCCACCCTCCTCTCTGTATATCACCACAAAGCTCTCCACAGTGCAGCACCCCCCTACACTCCACCCTCCTGTCTATCACACCACCCGTTCTCTACGCTCTGCAAATGACTTTCGACTAACATTCACAGATCACTAATCTGAACCTCCCACTCCCGGATCCAAGACTTCTCTCGAGATGCACCAATCCTCTGGAATGCTCTACCCCAAGAAGCTAGGATGAATCACAACTTACTCAGCCTCAGATGCTCCCTAAAAACGCATCTTTTTAAAGCGGCCTATCACACTCCCTAGCCGAATTGAATTCACATAATCCCTCCACAACTTCTCAGACCATAACTCCATGTTAAACTCCACTGCACTCAAATGCATCTCAAGGTTCTGGCTGACCGGATAAGGCATCCCTTATCTATCCTCCATTTCCTTGAGATGGCTGGATTGTCATTGTAAATAAGCACTTGCACCTTGTTCCCCCATCTCATTGTAGATTGTAAGCTCTCACGAGCAGGGTTGTCTCTTTTTTCCATAGTCTAATTATTATATTCTCCATAACGTGTTTGTATATGATCCTCCTGAATTGTAAAGCGCTGCGAAATATGGTGGCGCTATAGAAATAAAGATTTGTTAATTAATTATTATTATTAAAGCAATAGATGATTGCAGCATTGTGTAATAGTATTCATCCAGGATACAAATATCACTCAGTATCTGATGTAATTGTACTGTGTGAGGATCAATGTCTGGAACCAGTTCATGCAGTATACCCTTTCTATGCATCTGTGATGCCCTGGACTATCCAGGTCGTCCCAGGTAGATACACACCCCTTTCCCAGCTAGGTAACATCAGTCAAACGTAAAAGCCTTGTTACCACCCTCCAAGTTTGATGTCCACACCAGGGGGGGGTGGAGCCAGGCGGTTGGCTCCACCCACCGAGGAGTTCACAGGCCTGGAGGCGGGAGAACACAGAGTAGTCGAGTCAAGTTCGAGCACAAGTGTAGAGCAGACAAGTCCAGAAGCAGACCTGTGTCCAGGCTGCCCAGAGACTACCAGGTGGCTGGGTCGTAGCCCAGTCGCCACTGGCAAGGAGGCAGACGGTAGTGGCCGCCTGCAGGAGACCGGGAAAACGACCGGTGGAACCGTAAGGGACCGGGACAGGGTAGTGGCCCGCCGGAACCGAACCGGGGGAGCCAACTGGATACCGGAGCACCAGGCAGGGTACTCAGACCCCGAACTAGGCTAGAAGCCACCAACATAGTCAAATTAACTGATTGCGGTCTGGACCTCAGGGGTTCATTCCCACCTAAGTTCCGATTGAAGGCAACAGCCCAACAATTCCGGATAAGTGCCACCGCCAAAGGGCAGAGATCCAAAGGGCCAGCGTCTGCAGACAAACGGGCTCCTACGACAGATACAAGTCGGGGAGCGGACTACCGGTGTCTAGGCACAGGAGTCAAGATACACACAGAGGTGCAGGAGAAAGGCGGACACCACCAACCTAATCTGGGAAAAGCTGCAGCCGGCTGCAGGCCCCGTTCATCACTCCATTTGGTTTACCAGTGACTCCAGTGTCTTGTGTCAGCGTAAGTACACCAGTGCCATCAGACACCGCGCCGCACCACAACACCATACCCTGCACCCGGGCCCGGCCCGCCGGACCCCGGGACCAACATCCCCTACCCACGGAGGGGTCAACACCTAGCTGCGCCACTACACCGCTCCCGGGGCTCCCCATACCTTCACCGCAGCAGTGGTGTCTACAATCACCACAACCCGTGGGTGGCGTCACGAACTATCATTTCAAACCAAACACCCAGACCACCGCGTGTAGCGCCAACTCCCTTGCAGAGCGACATGACCCCCGGGTCCGTGAGAGAGGCTGAAGCCACCACCCGTAGTGCGAGCACGGATCCGAGCGGCTCGGCGGTCGCAGCCGAGCCCGCGGGGCGGTACACATCCCAGTCAGAAAACCCGAAAAATCCAAATTCCTTTCATGCATATTATCAGAGGATATAAACACGGGAAAGGCACAAGAAGTTACAAAAGCAGAATTCAACTTTATTCACAGTACTGGTGGAGGGAGCAGATGTTATACATAATGCTGGGGGTCGCCTACTCACAGCTACATCCAAACATTAGCCACGGAGGCTCAAGAGGTGTCGTAAATGATATGGCAGTGTGAGGGTAAGACAATATCGGGTTGTCTGCGATCTTCTCAGTACGTCTTCAACGCGACATCATCCGGACGAACTCTGCGAGAGACAGAGGGGAGGTGACGTGAGTGAGGTTGGGAGGTGTTGGTATGAGGTATTGAGTGTTGGAAACCTCCTCTTACCTTCAAAGTCCACCGTCCCATCCCCATTCAAATCAGCTTCCCGGACGACATCGGCAATTTCGTTATTGGTCAGTTTCTCTCCCAGAAGCCTTTGCATGGCCTGCTGAAGTTCATCTAATGTGATCTCGCCATCTCCGTTAGCGTCAAACTGTGAATATATCACAATACGAGGGTATAGCGTGAAATGGGAAGAGTTGAAAAATGTCCAATTTACCCACACAGATGAATGATCAAAAGAAAAGTAAAATCAGATTGGTTGTTTCGAGTTTTTGCCTGTACCAGCTTTTGTATTGCAGGCTACTGTGTTATAAATCTGAGGCCTAGACAGTAGAAAAAGGATATTGTTGCTTAAAACTGGGGGTACACTTGCTAGGACCTCTACAAAAGATAATAATGGGGCTCTATAGTTCACCATTTTAATGAAGTGATTGTTGACCATACGCACCCTCACTATATTCATAGCGTAAGGGACGGCTGGAGATAGCTACCTTCACCGCCAGTCCCAATGTCATACAGGAACAGCTCACCTCCTTAAAGGCATCCCTCAGTTCCTTCACTCCGATCATCCCAGCTGTCTCCTCCAGAAGCTTTGGAGTCATCAGGTCCACAAAGTCCTGAAAGTCAACACGACCTCCAACTTGAGACGAAAAGGGGTGAAAATAAAAAAATGGTGTTAGCACGATAACATGGAGGAGGGAAAGGGGTGACCTGACTACGCCAGTCAACACGACCTACAACTGGAGACGAAAAAGGGATGAAAAACAATGGCAACGATACCAAGGTGAAGGGAAAGGGTGAACTGAGTTCTTCAGTCAAAGTGGCCTCCACCTGGAGATGAAAAGGTGTAAAAATAAAAAAATGGCGACAATAACGAGGAGAGAAAGGGTGAACTGACTACGTCAGTCAACGTGACCGCCAACTGGAGACAAAAAGGGGTGAAAATAAAAAATGGCGATGGAACGATAACTTGAAAGAGGGAAAAGGTGAACTAAGTTCAAAAGTCAATGTGACCTCCTACTGGAGACGAAAAGGTGTAAAAATAAAAAATGGCGACAACAACAAGGAGGGAAAGGGTGAACTGACTACGATAGTCAACGTGACCTCCAACTGGAGACAAAAAGGGGTGAAAATAAAAAATGGTGACGATAACATGGAAAAGGGAGATTGTGTGTCGACTACTCCTCTTATTATCTCTTCCACTCTTCCCTCATAGCATGGATGAGACATCTACAGTTTTCCCATCCTGCGATACTCACGGTTCATGTTGATCTGCTGGGACAGCTCTATAAGCTCCATCTCGGTGGGCATATATCCCATGATCCTCATCAAATTCCCAAGGTCTTTGCAGGTGATGAAGCCATCCCTATCCTTGTCAAACTCCAAGAAGGCATCACGTAATTCTACAAAAGGGTAAAAGACTAAGAATTACTGATAGTTAGCCCCATATATACAATTTCTGATTACAGGGTCATCAATTCTCCAATGCGGTCATTATTTCACTCTCACCTTCAATCTCATCCGTTCCCAGTTCTCGATACTAGAAACAAAAAGAGATGAGAGTGTAAGATGTTTTAGGTGGGTACAGATCCAGATGGAAAAATATAATCAAGTTCTTCACATTTCTGACCTCCAAAACCAGAACTAAAAATAGTATTAGGCTTTAAATTAAAGCCCAGTATAAAAATAACCATAACCCCCCCCCACTAAGATGCAACATCATGTAATGTTAGCACAATAACAGTAAAGCTACGTGACGTGACATATTCAGCTAAGCTACGACTAAACATAGCAAATGTGGCTCATGTATGAAGTCTGTATGTTGGAGACAACTTGTGTACTTACCACTTGCTTCTCAGCTATGCCCTTACGTAAAAAGATACAGGCTGGCCCGAGTCCCTGCATGCCCGAACCAAGCGTGATAACCGGTAATGTCCCCTCTGGATCCGATACTGTAAGTTTTCGGCGGAATCGAGACACAGCTCCCGCCGCCTGGTAATACGAAGAGAATAATTGATCTCTTATCTATCTCTTCCGTCTTTAGAAACCTTTTATTATTATTATAGCGCTTTACATGTGAAAGGGGTATACATAATAGGGACAAGTACAATAATCATAAACAAAACAAGGCACAGTCTGGTACAGGAGGAGAGGACCTTGCCCGCGAGGGTTCACAGTCTACAAGGTGTGGGTGAGGATATAGTAGGTGAGGTTATATCTGATACCATGTCTATCGCACATCTTATATGTAATATATTTCTACCTACAATGTAACATATCTCTCGTATTCATCGCTAGCAATCTCATATCTCTCCGATATCCATTTCATATTGATCCAGCATCTATAGCTATAACCGGACACCCACCTTTTTGTAGAAACGTGACACTTCTTCCCTATGAAGAAAAAAAAATCAAACCGGGCCAAGAACAAAAATAATCAGAAACTATATTATCCGATTCCGAAGGGACTATGGTTTGGAATCGAAGATCGAAGAAGGGTCACGAGTTAGAAGCGAACCAACGAGGTAAAAATAGCGATATAACCAAAACAATTAAGTCTGAAAGTGGATGCAGACATAAAATAAAGAAGATGCGATGAAATAAGGTGGCAGCCAAGACAATAAAAGATCGTACGCGACGGATGGCAGAGGTGGAATGTGCGGGTATCAGAGATCATCCGAGAGAGGATAATACAGATTATATCACATGGCTCCTCAGAACATCTGCTTTATTAATAGTCTTCTCTTCCCTTCCCCCTAGACATCTGTTCTATCAATTCTGGATGCAGAGGATCTGACTAGGTCCCAATATCAATGCATATCGGCCGGTAATAAGACTTCACGTAAATGTGTCCAACCACATCAGATCACATTCTGGTCCTGATTCCTATAGGTATTCATGTTCTTAAAGCCTCTTAGTTTCTTGTCGTAGATAGCAAGGAGCAATAGATTGTACGTGACCTCACAGCAAAGAAAGCCATTTCAGGTTTTCTGTCCTTTAAATCCATTGAAATCGTGAATATTATTAAGTACACAGGACCATCTCTAAAGAGTGATGGCTGTGTCATTATTCCAAATCCAACCTTTGAGAACATCTGCGTGAAATTTACACCATCACAGTGTTTGCAAGCGTTTCCTCCTTCACACCAACAAGGGCCAATGTGAGCGATGACAATCCATGTACAACGCTGCAGAATATGTTGGTGCAATAAATAGGTTGAACGAATATGAGAGCAGACTGGATGCAAACTAATAGTCCTGAAGATTTGTGGTATACAAAGCCCCACAATCAGGCAGGGTCAGGAGCAGGATCAGTCAGGGAAAGTCTGTTCTCGAGAGACTAGGACAATCTGCAAGGTGACCACTGCCTTCTGGTGGAAAAAAAGGAGCTAAATCTTTGCAAAAGCGACATCCTCGCTCTTCTGGTAGCCCCATTTGCTGCTGTACAAATGCTCTCTCCCTTCTTGTACTGTGTGGAAACTGTATTGCTGATCGATTTCCGTGGTTCTCTCGAGAATAGTTACAAAGATGTATTCCGGTAAGAAAAAAGAATCCTGATGGACATCTACTCGGGTAGACCGGTGTGAAAATAGTAGAAGGAGAAGTTTAGGTAGCCCTATGGAGAGCATCTATGAGGCGAAGGTCAACACTCAATGCATGTAGACGCTCAGTCAACTATAAGAACCGACGTCATACTTACTTTTGGAACTCCTTCCACGCGAATGAACTGAGCGTGATGGCCCTTATGATTGCCCATCCTGATGTTGTCACTCTTCACCCCATTGGGTGGTTGGCGTGAGGCATGGCGGTCTAGATGCCAATGAGTCTACCTATGAATACGAGCTTATACCGCATTGACTGCAAGACTGTTTTGCTTGGGGTGCGCAAAAGCAGCTTGTGGGCTCCTTGTGGCTATAAGGACACTTATCTTTTGCAAGCACGTGAAAGTAACAAGCAAATTGGCAGAGGTGGTGAAAGAAGAAGGGTGGGGGGGGTGAAAAGTGGCAGCGACAGATGGGCAGTCAGATCCTCGCAGATGACAAGATAAAACCAGCACCGCAACCATAAGCGGACGAATATTCACAGCTTAATATAATAACTCGGTCAAACCGATTAGAAGGACGCCGGCGCCTGGACTCACAACCTTGCTCAAGTTAATTTATCACAAATCAGGCGCCCAAATCTCAGGCTTAACAGCCGAACTCGCGGCAGAATTAATGGAGTCTCCCTGACCTGCAGCGTAAATGACCCGGTATCTGCGAGATACGATCATTGTAATAAATCCAATATCTACAGAGATTATGGAGAGCTCAGTACATCCAATAACCAATAAATTAGAAACCAGAACAACTCAGGTTTAGCTTTGTGTACACATACATTGATATTGCTTAAATTGTATGGCTCCCAAATTACCATAATAATAATCTTTATTTCTATAGCATCAACATATTCCACAGCACTTTACAATTCAGAGGTTCATATACAAGCAAGTAACAGTTCTAGAAAACGCAATAATTATAGCAAAAAAAGACGACCCTGCTCGTGAGAGCTTACAATCTACAATGAGGTGGGGTGGGGGGGCGGAACAAGGTACAGGGGCTTATTTACAATGATAGTCCAGCCATCTCAAAGAAATTGGGGATAGATAAAGGCTGCCTGGACCAGTCGCCTGCCAATCTTTGAGATGCTTTTGGGTGCGTTAGCGTTTGACGGAGAGTTATGTTCTGAGAAGTGGTGGAGGGACTATGTGAATTGAATTTGATTAGCGAGTGTGATAGCCCACACTAAAAAGATGTGTTTTTAGGGAGCGTCTGAAGCTGAGTAAGTTGTGATTCGTACTAGTTTCTTGGGGTAGAGCATTCCAGAGGATTGGTGCAGTTCAAGAGAAGTCTTGAAGCCAGGAGTGGGAGGTTCGTTACATGCTGTATTATACTCCAGAGTTGCACTGACTACTCAGTTGGTGCTGTCAGTGTTCATAGACAAATCAGCCAAGAAACTAAAAATTACCGGCCTGTTATTATGTAGGTCCCCCTTATGCTGCCAAAACACTTTTGTCCCTTCAAGACCTGAAAATACCTGGTGGTCTCAGACACCAACAAGTTGGCAATAGATCCCTTTAAGGGTTTGTTCTAAAAACTTAGCTAGCTATCTCTAGCAGCCCCATAGAGGATGATTGGAGGGGAGCCTAGCATGAAGAGCCACATTATCAAAATCACTGGGGGTCTCATCGCTCTATGGAGAGGGAATAACTGCAAATCTTAGCACAAATTCTTTATAGTGGCAGCCTTTATCATTCAGACTTTATTTCCAGCACAAATCACCGATGATCGATTGGTTTGAAGTCTGGGAACAGCCATGATGTTTGTCACATTACACACAATTATCCTGCTAAAAGTGGCACCTTCGTTACAGAACAGCGCTCTACAATGTCATTGCTTAGGTGGGCGGTGTCACAGCCACGATGGCAGCAGATCATTGCCTCAATCACACGGCCAGCACTAGCTTGTTATCTTCCCATCCAAGTGCCAGCTCTTCCGCAGGTAAATGAAGCGCCTGCATATGCTCATCCACACAATGTAAAAAACGAATCCTCCATTGCTCAACGACAGTCTCGTGATGCTCACTCACCAATTGGAGGCATTTTCAATGATGGACAGAGGTCAGCATAGGCACCGACTAGACTGCAGTCATACAGTAAGGCTACTTTCACACATCCGGTTTGAGCCCTGCGGCTCAATCCGGCTGTGAAAACTATGCAACGGATGCGGCGAAAACACCGCATCCTTTGCATAAGTTTTTACATGCGGCCCGTCCGTTTTTTTCCGGTTGCGGCATGCTACTGAGCATGCGCAGTGGAAAAAACCGCATGCGGCGACCGGATGCGGTTTTTTCCGCATCGCGCCGCATCCGGCCTCCATAGGTATGCATTGAAAAATGCGCCGCAGCGGCCGGATGCGGCGCGATGCGGTGTTTTTTGCCGGAGCAAAAAACGTTGCAGGGGACGTTCGATCCGGCCGCCGCATCGGCTAAATCTGCCGCATGCGGCCAAAACCGGACCGAACGCAAGCCCCTGCGGCACAATACGGCACTAATGTAAGTCTATGCAAAAAAAAACCGCAACCGGCGTTACAAAAGCCGGTTGCGGTTTTTCTGCAGAACGCCGTATTGTGCCGCAGAGCAAAAATCCGGATGTGTGAAAGCACCCTTAGCTTCCATGATCTGCAGGTCTTAACCCCTTTCTTTTATAGCTGCGATGCTCTGTGTACCGACACCTTTCTATCATAGCTGCATTGCTCTGCCGGGACAGGAGCCGCGGTATACCAGACGACGCACCGACGAGAGCCGCTGCATACCAGACCACGCACCGACGAGAGCCGCTGCATACCAGACCACGCACCGACGAGAGCCGCTGCATACCAGACCACGCACCGACGAGAGCCGCTGCATACCAGACCACGCACCGACGAGAGCCGCTGCATACCAGACCACGCACCGACGAGAGCCGCTGCATACCAGACCACGCACCGACGAGAGCCGCTGCATACCAGACCACGCACCGACGAGAGCCGCTGCATACCAGACCACGCACCGACGAGAGCCGCTGCATACCAGACCACGCACCGACGAGAGCCGCTGCATACCAGACCACGCACCGACGAGAGCCGCTGCATACCAGACCACGCACCGACGAGAGCCGCTGCATACCAGACCACGCACCGACGAGAGCCGCTGCATACCAGACCACGCACCGACGAGAGCCGCTGCATACCAGACCACGCACCGACGAGAGCCGCTGCATACCAGACCACGCACCGACGAGAGCCGCTGCATACCAGACCACGCACCGACGAGAGCCGCTGCATACCAGACCACGCACCGACGAGAGCCGCTGCATACCAGACCACGCACCGACGAGAGCCGCTGCATACCAGACCACGCACCGACGAGAGCCGCTGCATACCAGACCACGCACCGACGAGAGCCGCTGCATACCAGACCACGCACCGACGAGAGCCGCTGCATACCAGACCACGCACCGACGAGAGCCGCTGCATACCAGACCACGCACCGACGAGAGCCGCTGCATACCAGACCACGCACCGACGAGAGCCGCTGCATACCAGACCACGCACCGACGAGAGCCGCTGCATACCAGACCACGCACCGACGAGAGCCGCTGCATACCAGACCACGCACCGACGAGAGCCGCTGCATACCAGACCACGCACCGACGAGAGCCGCTGCATACCAGACCACGCACCGACGAGAGCCGCTGCATACCAGACCACGCACCGACGAGAGCCGCTGCATACCAGACCACGCACCGACGAGAGCCGCTGCATACCAGACGACGCACCGACGAGAGCCGCTGCATACCAGACGACGCACCGACGAGAGCCACTGCATACCAGACGACGCACTGACGAGAGCCGCTGCATACCAGACGACGCACTGACGAGAGCCGCTGCATACCAGACGACGCACTGACGAGAGCAGCTGTATACCAGACAACGCACTGACGAGAGCAGCTGTATACTGGGTTACTGCCCATACGAGAGCCGTTGTATACCGGATAACACCCAGACGAAAGCTGCTGTATAACAGACAACGCACTAACAAAAGAAACCAAAGAACTGCCCGCACGAAAGCCACCGTATACTGGGGAACTGCCCGGACATCAGCTGTCGCATATTGGATAACACAGACAAGTGACCCGCCGTATATCAGATAACACACTGACTAGAGCCACTATATACCGTGGAACTGCACATATGAGAGCTGCCGCATACCGGGAAACACTCGAACGAGAGCCCCCATAGAGCGGGGGAACTGCCCAGCTGAGAGTCGCCATAGAGCGGGGGAACTGCCCAGCTGAGAGTCGCCATAGAGCGGGGGAACTGCCCGGATTAGAGTCGCGGAACTGCCCGGATGAGAGTCGCCATAGAGCGGGGGAAGTGCCCGGATGAGAGTCGCCATAGAGCGGGGGAAGTGCCCGGATGAGAGTCGCCATAGAGCGGGGGAAGTGCCCGGATGAGAGTCGCCATAGAGCGGGGGAAGTGCCCGGATGAGAGTCGTCATAGAGCGGGGGAAGTGCCCGGATGAGAGTCGCCATAGAGCGGGGGGAAGTGCCCGGATGAGAGTCGTCATAGAGCGGGGGGAAGTGCCCGGATGAGAGTCGTCATAGAGCGGGGGGAAGTGCCCGGATGAGAGTCGTCATAGAGCGGGGGAAGTGCCCGGATGAGAGTCGTCATAGAGCGGGGGAAGTGCCCGGATGAGAGTCGCCATAGAGCGGGGGAACTGCCCGGATGAGAGTCGTCATAGAGCGGGGGAAGTGCCCGGATGAGAGTCGCCATAGAGCGGGGGGGAAGTGCCCGGATGAGAGTCGCCATAGAGCGGGGGGGAAGTGCCCGGATGAGAGTCGCCATAGAGCGGGGGAAGTGCCCGGATGAGAGTCGTCATAGAGCGGGGGAAGTGCCCGGATGAGAGTCGTCATAGAGCGGGGGAAGTGCCCGGATGAGAGTCGTCATAGAGCGGGGGAAGTGCCCGGATGAGAGTCGCCATAGAGCGGGAGAAGTGCCCGGATGAGAGTCGTCATAGAGCGGGGGAAGTGCCCGGATGAGAGTCGTCATAGAGCGGGGGAAGTGCCCGGATGAGAGTCGTCATAGAGCGGGGGAAGTGCCCGGATGAGAGTCGCCATAGAGCGGGGGAACTGCCCGGATGAGAGTCGTCATAGAGCGGGGGAAGTGCCCGGATGAGAGTCGCCATAGAGCGGGGGAAAACTGCCCGGATGAGAGTCGTCATAGAGCGGGGGAAGTGCCCGGATGAGAGTCGTCATAGAGCGGGGGAAGTGCCCGGATGAGAGTCGTCATAGAGCGGGGGAAGTGCCCGGATGAGAGTCGCCATAGAGCGGGGGAAGTGCCCGGATGAGAGTCGCCATAGAGCGGGAGAAGTGCCCGGATGAGAGTCGTCATAGAGCGGGGGAAGTGCCCGGATGAGAGTCGTCATAGAGCGGGGGAAGTGCCCGGATGAGAGTCGTCATAGAGCGGGGGAACTGCCCGGATGAGAGTCGTCATAGAGCGGGGGAACTGCCCGGATGAGAGTCGCCATAGAGCGGGGGAAGTGCCCGGATGAGAGTCCTCATAGAGCGGGGGAAGTGCCCGGATGAGAGTCGTCATAGAGCGGGGGAAGTGCCCGGATGAGAGTCGTCATAGAGCGGGGGAAGTGCCCGGATGAGAGTCGCCATAGAGCGGGGGGAACTGCCCGGATGACAGTCGCCATAGAGCGGGGGAAGTGCCCGGATGAGAGTCATCATAGAGCGGGGGAAGTGCCCGGATGAGAGTCGCCATAGAGCGGCCAAACTACCCGGGGGGGTGAGAGCCACCGTAGAGCGGGGGAACCTCCCAGGCGAGAGTTGGCATAGTGTGAGGGAGCTGCCCTGACAAGAACCGTTGAATTCCACATTTCGCACTGACCAGTGCCGCCATATACCGATAACTCTCCACAGGATCCTCCATTATGGAGATACTCGATCTTGTAGCCATCACCATCATCTGCCAACAATGCTTATGATGTCTTCCCCGCAGTCACCCCCTCTGCTCTGTGCCCTAATCACACTCTCCTCAGTTACAGGGCCACATACAACAATGGACATGAGAGGTGGATGTGAAAACTCCTCAAATATGAAGGGTGACAGAAGAACGAGAGCCCTCTTCACAGAGTGCAGTGACCAGAGGGGGAGCTCCCGCCATTCTCCTCAGAGAGGGCAAAGCCGCGGAGGACGACAACACCGAGCGTCTTCCCGCCTTTTCTGAGGCGCCTCTCTCCCCGCCCACCTCATACGTCACTTCCGGCCGGTCGCTAGGAGACGTGAGGACGCTGAGGCGAGAGACGAGACCGGGACACATCGCATCGATAAGTCGTGTAATATCGCGTGACGTCCCCAGAGCGGGGGTGACCGACACAATGTCCCCCATCACAGGCAGCAGCCGGCGCCGTACCCCCCTCACACGGGCTCCTCACCATGTTATCCTGGCTTCCGTACCGCACACATCTCCATACACCACATAGCACAGTTCAGGGGAGACACTGGTGAATATTCACTAATGAGGGCACAATGTGGACATCCCCTTTAAATTAAAGAGATGGTGTGAAATTAGCACAAAACGCACCAGGGCGCGGATATGAAGTGTGAACAGGCCCCAGCGAGCGGAGGCCGCGCGTATCACATCACTCTCATTAATGTCTGTGTATTCCTGGATATTGCAGATTACACAGCGCAGAGCCATGGCCGGGATGCTGGTGACCCCCAAACCTCGCGGAATACCGAGCCGCTCCTCCACCCAACTGTCAGCACCGGAGGACACCACAGACCCCCAGGAGCCGGCCCCCGAGCCCAGCACAGAGGGCGAACTGCGCCTGGAGAGGGAAATGTAAGATACCCCCTGGACTATACTCCAGAGCTGCACTCACTATTCTGCTGGTGCAGTCACTGTGTACATACATTACATTACTGATCCTGAGTTACCTCCTGTATTATACTCCAGAGCTGCACTCACTATTCTGCTGGTGCAGTCACTGTGTACATACATTACATTACTGATCCTGAGTTACCTCCTATATTATACTCCAGAGCTGCACTCACTATTCTGCTGGTGCAGTCACTGTGTACATACATTACATTACTGATCCTGAGTTACCTCCTGTATTATACTCCAGAGCTGCACTCACTATTCTGCTGGTGCAGTCACTGTGTACATACATTACTGATCCTGAGTTACCTCCTGTATTATACTCCAGAGCTGCACTCACTATTCTGCTGGTGCAGTCACTGTGTACATACATTACTGATCCTGAGTTACCTCCTGTATTATACTCCAGAGCTGCACTCACTATTCTGCTGGTACAGTCACTGTGTACATACATTACTGATCCTGAGTTACCTCCTGTATTATACTCCAGAGCTGCACTCACTATTCTGCTGGTACAGTCACTGTGTACATATATTACTGATCCTGAGTTACCTCCTGTATTATACTCCAGAGCTGCACTCACTATTCTGCTGGTGCAGTCACTGTGTACATACATTACATTACTGATCCTGAGTTACCTCCTGTATTATACTCCAGAGCTGCACTCACTATTCTGCTGGTGCAGTCACTGTGTACATACATTACTGATCCTGAGTTACCTCCTGTATTATACTCCAGAGCTGCACTCACTATTCTGCTGGTGCAGTCACTGTGTACATACATTACTGATCCTGAGTTACCTCCTGTATTATACTCCAGAGCTGCACTCACTATTCTGCTGGTACAGTCACTGTGTACATACATTACTGATCCTGAGTTACCTCCTGTATTATACTCCAGAGCTGCACTCACTATTCTGCTGGTACAGTCACTGTGTACATATATTACTGATCCTGAGTTACCTCCTGTATTATACTCCAGAGCTGCACTCACTATTCTGCTGGTGCAGTCACTGTGTACATACATTACTGATCCTGAGTTACCTCCTGTATTATACTCCAGAGCTGCACTCACTATTCTGCTGGTGCAGTCACTGTGTACATACATTACATTACTGATCTTGAGTGACCTCCTCTATTATCCTCCAGAGCTGCACTCACTATTCTGCTGGTGCAGTCACTGTGTACATACATTACATTACTGATCCTGAGTTACCTCCTGTATTATACTCCAGAGCTGCACTCACTATTCTGCTGGTGCAGTCACTGTGTACATACATTACATTACTGATCCTATGTTACCTCCTGTATTATACTCCAGAGCTGCACTCACTATTCTGCTGGTGCAGTCACTGTGTACATACATTACATTACTGATCCTGAGTTACCTCCTGTATTATACTCCAGAGCTGCACTCACTATTCTGCTGCTGCAGTCACTGTGTACATACATTACATTACTGATCCTGAGTTACCTCCTGTATTATTCTCCAGAGCTGCACTCACTATTCTGCTGGTGCAGTCACTGTGCACATACATTACTGATCCTGAGTTACCTCCTGTATTATACTCCAGAGCTGCACTCACTATTCTGCTGGTGCAGTCACTGTGCACATACATTACTGATCCTGAGTTACCTCCTGTATTATACTCCAGAGCTGCACTCACTATTCTGCTGGTGCAGTCACTGTGTACATACATTACATTACTGATCCTGAGTTACCTCCTGTATTATACTCCAGAGCTGCACTCACTATTCTGCTGCTGCAGTCACTGTGTACATACATTACTGATCCTGAGTTACCTCCTGTATTATACTCCAGAGCTGCACTCACTATTCTGCTGGTGCAGTCACTGTGCACATACATTACTGATCCTGAGTTACCTCCTGTATTATACTCCAGAGCTGCACTCACTATTCTGCTGGTGCAGTCACTGTGTACATACATTACATTACTGATCCTGAGTTACCTCCTGTATTATACTCCAGAGCTGCACTCACTATTCTGCTGCTGCAGTCACTGTGTACATACATTACTGATCCTGAGTTACCTCCTGTATTATACTCCAGAGCTGCACTCACTATTCTGCTGCTGCAGTCACTGTGTACATACATTACATTACTGATCCTGAGTTACCTCCTGTATTATACTCCAGAGCTGCACTCACTATTCTGCTGGTGCAGTCACTGTGCACATACATTACATTACTGATCCTGAGTTACCTCCTATATTATACTCCAGAGCTGCACTCACTATTCTGCTGGTGCAGTCACTGTGTACATACATTACATTACTGATCCTGAGTTACCTCCTGTATTATACTCCAGAGCTGCACTCACTATTCTGCTGGTGCAGTCACTGTGTACATACATTACTGATCCTGAGTTACCTCCTGTATTATACTCCAGAGCTGCACTCACTATTCTGCTGGTGCAGTCACTGTGTACATACATTACTGATCCTGAGTTACCTCCTGTATTATACTCCAGAGCTGCACTCACTATTCTGCTGGTACAGTCACTGTGTACATACATTACTGATCCTGAGTTACCTCCTGTATTATACTCCAGAGCTGCACTCACTATTCTGCTGGTACAGTCACTGTGTACATATATTACTGATCCTGAGTTACCTCCTGTATTATACTCCAGAGCTGCACTCACTATTCTGCTGGTGCAGTCACTGTGTACATACATTACTGATTCTGAGTTACCTCCTGTATTATACTCCAGAGCTGCACTCACTATTCTGCTGGTGCAGTCACTGTGTACATACATTACATTACTGATCTTGAGTGACCTCCTCTATTATCCTCCAGAGCTGCACTCACTATTCTGCTGGTGCAGTCACTGTGTACATACATTACATTACTGATCCTGAGTTACCTCCTGTATTATACTCCAGAGCTGCACTCACTATTCTGCTGGTGCAGTCACTGTGTACATACATTACATTACTGATCCTATGTTACCTCCTGTATTATACTCCAGAGCTGCACTCACTATTCTGCTGGTGCAGTCACTGTGTACATACATTACATTACTGATCCTGAGTTACCTCCTGTATTATACTCCAGAGCTGCACTCACTATTCTGCTGCTGCAGTCACTGTGTACATACATTACATTACTGATCCTGAGTTACCTCCTGTATTATTCTCCAGAGCTGCACTCACTATTCTGCTGGTGCAGTCACTGTGCACATACATTACTGATCCTGAGTTACCTCCTGTATTATACTCCAGAGCTGCACTCACTATTCTGCTGGTGCAGTCACTGTGCACATACATTGCTGATCCTGAGTTACCTCCTGTATTATACTCCAGAGCTGCACTCACTATTCTGCTGGTGCAGTCACTGTGTACATACATTACATTACTGATCCTGAGTTACCTCCTGTATTATACTCCAGAGCTGCACTCACTATTCTGCTGGTGCAGTCACTGTGCACATACATTACTGATCCTGAGTTACCTCCTGTATTATACTCCAGAGCTGCACTCACTATTCTGCTGGTGCAGTCACTGTGTACATACATTACATTACTGATCCTGAGTTACCTCCTGTATTATACTCCAGAGCTGCACTCACTATTCTGCTGCTGCAGTCACTGTGTACATACATTACTGATCCTGAGTTACCTCCTGTATTATACTCCAGAGCTGCACTCACTATTCTGCTGCTGCAGTCACTGTGTACATACATTACTGATCCTGAGTTACCTCCTGTATTATACTCCAGAGCTGCACTCACTATTCTGCTGGTGCAGTCACTGTGCACATACATTACTGATCCTGAGTTACCTCCTGTATTATACTCCAGAGCTGCACTCACTATTCTGCTGGTGCAGTCACTGTGTACATACATTACTGATCCTGAGTTACCTCCTGTATTATACTCCAGAGCTGCACTCACTATTCTGCTGGTGCAGTCACTGTGTACATACATTACATTACTGATCCTGAGTTACCTCCTGTATTATACTCCAGAGCTGCACTCACTATTCTGCTGGTGCAGTCACTGTGCACATACATTACTGATCCTGAGTTACCTCCTGTATTATACTCCAGAGCTGCACTCACTATTCTGCTGCTGCAGTCACTGTGTACATACATTACTGATCCTGAGTTACCTCCTGTATTATACTCCAGAGCTGCACTCACTATTCTGCTGGAGCAGTCACTGTGTACATACATTACATTACTGATCCTGAGTTACCTCCTGTATTATACTCCAGAGCTGCACTCACTATTCTGCTGGTGCAGTCACTGTGTACATACATTACATTACTGATCCTGAGTTACCTCCTGTATTATACTCCAGAGCTGCACTCACTATTCTGCTGGTGCAGTCACTGTGTACATACATTACATTACTGATCCTGAGTTACCTCCTGTATTATACTCCAGAGCTGCACTCACTATTCTGCTGCTGCAGTCACTGTGTACATACATTACTGATCCAGAGTTACCTCCTGTATTATACTCCAGAGCTGCACTCACTATTCTGCTGGTGCAGTCACTGTGTACATACATTACTGATCCTGAGTTACCTCCTGTATTATACTCCAGAGCTGCACTCACTATTCTGCTGGTGCAGTCACTGTGCACATACATTACTGATCCTGAGTTACCTCCTGTATTATACTCCAGAGCTGCACTCACCATTCTGCTGGTGCAGTCACTGTGTACATACATTACTGATCCTGAGTTACCTCCTGCATTATACTCCAGAGCTGCACTCACTATTCTGCTGGTGCAGTCACTGTGTACATACATTACATTAGTGATCCTGAGTTACCTCCTGTATTATACTCCAGAGCTGCACTCACTATTCTGCTGGTGCGGTCACTGTGTACATACATTACATTACTGATCCTGAGTTACCTCCTGTATTATACTCCAGAGCTGCACTCACTATTCTGCTAGTGCGGTCACTGTGTACATACATTACATTACTGATCCTGAGTTACCTCCTGTATTATACTCCAGAGCTGCACTCACTATTCTGCTAGTGCAGTCACTGTGTACATACATTACATTACTGATCCTGAGTTACCTCCTGTATTATACTCCAGAGCTGCACTCACTATTCTGCTGGTGCAGTCACTGTGTACATACATTACATTACTGATCCTGAGTTACCTCCTGTATTATACCCCAGAGCTGCACTCACTATTCTGCTGGTGCAGTCACTGTGTACATACATTACTGATCCTGAGTTACCTCCTGTATTATCCTCCAGAGCTGCACTCACTATTCTGTTGGTGCAGTCACTGTGTACATACATTACTGATCCTGAGTTACCGCCTGTATTATACTCCAGAGCTGCACTCACTATTCTGCTGGTGCGGTCACTGTGTACATACATTACTGATCCTGAGTTACCTCCTGTATTATACTCCAGAGCTGCACTCACTATTCTGCTGGTGCAGTCACTGTGTACATACATTACTGATCCTGAGTTACCTCCTGTATTATACTCCAGAGCTGCACTCACTATTCTGCTGGTGCAGTCACTGTGTACATACATTACATTATTGATCCTGAGTTACCTCCTGTATTATACTCCAGAGCTGCACTCACTATTCTGCTGGTGCAGTCACTATGTACATACATTACATTACTGATCCTGAGTGACCTCCTGTATTATACTCCAGAGCTGCACTCACTATTCTGCTGGTGCGGTCACTGTGTACATACATTACTGATCCTGTATTATACTCCAGAGCTGCACTCACTATTCTGCTGGTGCAGTCACTGTGTACATACATTACATTACTGATCCTGAGTTACCTCCTGTATTATACTCCAGAGCTGCACTCACTATTCTGCTGGTGCAGTCACTGTGTACATACATTACATTACTGATCCTGAGTTACCTCCTGTATTATACTCCAGAGCTGCACTCACTATTCTGCTGGTGCAGTCACTGTGTACATACATTACATTACTGATCCTGAGTTACCTCCTGTATTATACTCCAGAGCTGCACTCACTATTCTGCTGGTGCAGTCACTGTGTACATACATTACATTACTGATCCTGAGTGACCTCCTGTATTATACTCCAGAGCTGCACTCACTATTCTGCTGGTGCGGTCACTGTGTACATACATTACTGATCCTGTATTATACTCCAGAGCTGCACTCACTATTCTGCTGTGTCTTCTCCGCAGTGATTGTGGAGAGGAGGTGATGAGCTGCAGGTTTAACCCCTCGGGCTCTCTTCTTGCTGTCGGCCTCGTCACTGGAGCCATAAAGGTATGATGCTGTGGGGTAACAGTCTGCAGAGTTGCTGCCCGTGTACCTGAGGGTTCTGTGAGTGCGATGCTCTGTGTCTCTGCAGGTGTACTCCGTGCCCGCCGGACAGTGTGTGCACACCCTAAAGGACGACCAGTCTGTAACGACACGTCTGCCAGTGACTGCGCTGCGATTTCAGCTCTTCAGGCCGTCGTGTAAGGGGGACCTGCTGCTGGCCACATGTGAGATCCCGCGCTGCTCGTGCTGCATCACGCGTCTTCGAGGGGTTGTCCACAGATACCGGTGATTACTGCTCTGCTGTCCCCTCAGATGCCAGCGGGCAGGTGAAGTTCTGGCATGTCTCCACCCAGAGCTGCGTGCGCTCCCTGAGAGAAGAGCGGCAGACCCTCACCGCTGCCTTCAGCCCGTCCGGCAGCCGCTTCCTGACTGCGGGGTCCAGCAGCGAGATCCTCGTCTACGACACCGAGACCATGAAGTGTGTGAACATCTGTCAGCCCAGGTCTGTACCGGCGACCGCAACGCGTCCCCCCGCAGTCAGCAGGTAGCACCGCAACAGCGCGGGGTCTCAGAGCTGTGTACATCACTCTCCACCACCAGGGGGCGCGCTGCACACAGCTGCATGGGACTCCTATTGAAATGAATGGGAGCTGCATACAGCCCGCCCCCTGGTGGCAGCAGCAGGTATCGCATAGTTACAGGTATATTATGTGATATGACTCGTCTCTGCCCCCTGGTGGCGGCAGCAGGTATCGCATAGTTACAGGTATATTATGTGATATGACTCGTCTCTGCCCCCTGGTGGCAGCAGCAGGTATCGCATAGTTACAGGTATATTATGTGATATGACTCGTCTCTGCCCCCTGGTGGCAGCAGCAGGTATCGCATAGTTACAGGTAGGATTACATTATGTGATATGACTCGTCTCCGCCCCCTTCCCCCGCAGCCCCTCGCTCTCGGTGATGGACGGACACCGTTCCCGGATCTTCGGACTCACCTTCCACCCCCTAAGCGAGGAGAGTTTTGTATCGGGGGGCTGGGACGACACCGTGCAGGTGAGGGGCTGTGTATAAATGTACGGACGTTATTACGCTCCGGGGGTAGATTATAAGCCGCTGGTCTCGTCTCTTGCAGTTCTGGGACGTCAGACTGACTCATTCCTTAAGGTAACGGCACGTGCCTGACCTGCGAGCGTGGCTGACCCCTGCGAGCGTGGCTGACCCCTGCGAGCGTGGCTGACCCCTGCGAGCGTGGCTGACCCCTGCGAGCGTGGCTGACCCCTGCGAGCGTGGCTGACCCCTGCGAGCGTGGCTGACCCCTGCGAGCGTGGCTGACCTCTGCGAGCGTGGCTGACCCCTGCGAGCGTGGCTGACCCCTGCGAGCGTGGCTGACCTGCGAGCGTGGCTGACCCCTGCGAGCGTGGCTGACCTCTGCGAGCGTGGCTGACCCCTGCGAGCGTGGCTGACCCCTGCGAGCGTGGCTGACCCCTGCGAGCGTGGCTGACCCCTGCGAGCGTGGCTGACCTCTGCGAGCGTGGCCGTAATGGGGGCGAATGTGGTAAAGTTCCCAGTCTCCCCTCTCCAGGAAGATCTCCGGACCCCACGTGTGCGGAGATGCTCTGGACATCGACCCGGACACACAGCAGATCCTCATTGGCTCCTGGCGGAAGGAGGAGAATCTGCAGGTGAGGCGATACGGGGCCGTCGCCGCTTCTCCAGGATGGCGGCCATATTGGATTTGTCCCCGATAAATCATGATATTGTCTCTCAGGTTTGGGATTGCCAGTCTGGACAGAAGATTGACACTGTGCCCGATGACTACCGAGGACCCTCCAGGGTGAGTGCGGGCAGCTCAGGGGGAACCACAGGCCAGGAAGGCGGGGTCCGATCTGTGCCATAATCACGATATAAAGTACGTCCATCCTGGTGCATTTATTAGCGCCTCCATGTCGCGGTCTCGCCATGTGTCTCTGCCTCGCAGGTGTACGGCTGCCGCTGGTTGGGTGAGGGTCACATGATTGCGGCAGGAAGCGACATCAACATCTGCCGGGTCATCGACCGCAATTCCTTCCAGGTGAGTAAATGCTACAAATGTAACTGCACGTCCTCACACATCACTCCCTCACAGTACGGTCACTGGCACACGTCGCTCCCTCGCAGCACGGTCACACGTCGCTCCCTCGTAGCACGGTCACACGTCGCTCCCTCGCAGCACGGTCACTGGCACACGTCGCTCCCTCGCAGCACGGTCACACGTCGCTCCCTCGCAGCACGGTCACACGTCGCTCCCTCGCAGCACGGTCACACGTCGCTCCCTCGCAGCACGGTCCCTCGCAGCACGGTCACACGCCGCTCCCTCACAGTACAGTCACTGGCACACGTCGCTCCCTCGCAGCACGGTCACACGTCGCTCCCTCGCAGCACGGTCACACGTCGCTCCCTCGCAGCACGGTCACACGTCGCTCCCTCGCAGCACGGTCACACGTCGCTCCCTCGCAGCACGGTCACACGTCGCTCCCTCGCAGTTCAGTCTCTGGCACATGTAGCTGCTTCGCAGTACGGTCACACGTCCCTCCCTAATAGTACAATACGGTCACCGATACACGGTTCCCTCGCAGTACAGGCACAGCACGCGTTGCTCCCTCATAGTACAATAACTGGCAAGCGTCGCTTACTCGCAGTAGTATCACCGGCACACATCGCTCCCTCACACTACGGTCACCGGCACGTCACACACACTCACAATCCGGTCACTCACACTCGACTCTCTTTCTCCAGACTCGCGGGAGCCTGGTTGACCTGCCCGGCGGAGTGTACAGTCTGGATGTCTCGCCTTCCGCGCCACCAGTCGCCCCTCTTCTGGCCGTCACCTCTGGGCACGAAGTCTTCCTGCTGCGTCCTACAAGCAGCGCCTTCTCCTGACCCATCCCTGTACCCCCCCCCCCCCCCCCCATCATCCACTGTTTAGTTTTTGTATTCGCAGGTTGGCTCTGGCCACAGTCACCGATCAGTGCCACATTGCCATCATCCACAGGGTCGTTGCCCCACTGATGCCATCTCACTCATTCCTGACCAATCACAGACCCGACTCCTCCCACAAGAGGGCGATAATTCCGCTTTATATCCATGACGACCGATAATAAAGATCTTTTCGGATTCCGCTTCTATCGTAGCCGTCATCCACGCAGCTCTCGTTGTGGCCACTAGGTGGCGATGAGGAAATCTCCGTAGAATGGATGAATTTATTCATTGCAGATTTTATTGGTTCCTAAGAAGTCACATGATGAAATTAGCATACAAGCAGGTGATTGCACTAAACGGACTACAACTCCCAGCATGCTCTCCTAGAGCCGTATTCTATGGTGTGTATAGGAGGTCCCCTCTGAGGGTGGTGGTGTGTCTCCCGGGGTTAGTGATCGGGCCAGGCCAGCTTGTGCAGGGAGCGGCCCACCGCCTCCATCCTTTCCCTGTATTCCAGGTGACTGTAGTTTCCCTCTGGGACCCCTGTAAGTCCGTATTGGGCCCCCCAGCAGCATCCGGCAATCACCCCGGTGGAGTCGCTGTCACCTGTGAGGACAGACAGTGTAAGCGCAGAGCCAGACCGTACCGTGTACCAATCGGGCCGGAGTAGAATACCGCTACCTACCGCCATGAAACATGGACCTGCTGCACAGCTCCTCCCAGGAGCCCCGGGCCCCCAGCAGAGCATCATAGGCGATCATCGGAGCGTCGTGACCGCTGCGCCCCGGCCAGCCATCCAGACTCCACCGCCCGTACTCCACATCCCTCTCCGCAGCACCGTAAGGAGAAGGGAACACCGCCGGCCCGGCCCCCTGCAGCAGACCCCTCTCCGACAGGTACCTGCGAAAAAAGGGAGAACCTCACACCAGTGATAAAATACCTGATCAAGTCTGTATTTATACAAGAAAAGCCTATGATGTGACCAGGGCTCAGCAGGACGTACGGCACCGCCCCAAAAATCACAGGACAAATCCCCCGCCCGGGACGGCAGAGACCCCCGAGCACTGTGGGAACTAGGTACGGTGATAGACAGACCATTAATATTAATCTGAACTGAACCGCAGGACGGCACAGAGCAAATGTAAGCCCAAAATTCAAAAAGGGGGCAAAATCTGAGCCTCGAAATTGTAGGCCGGTAAGTGGGTAAAATCCTACGAGATGCGACCCTGGAGGATCTCAAGAAGAAGAACCTCGTGACCCAGTATCAACATATGGGTTTATGAGGGATCGGTCCTGTCACTAATCTGATCAGCTTCTATGAGGAGTTTCACAGGGTCAGTATTGGGCCCTCTTTTTTTTTTTTGCTTATACTAATGACCTTGTAGGGGGCATGAAAAGTGGAATTGCAATATTTGCAGATTATACTACACTCTGCAAGATAATTAATACAGAGGAGGATAATTTAATATTACAGAAAGATTTATTAGGCTGGAGGCTTGGGCTGAGAAACGGCAATTGAAGTTTAATGTGGATAAATGTGAGGTCATGCTCTCCGGCAGAGGAAATAAAATGTATAACTATGCACTGGGTAAAACTGGCACTGGGTGGACGGCTAACTCAACTTTACTGACCAGCGTCAGGCAGCTGCTGCCAAGGCTAATAAAATAATAGGAGGCATTAAAAGAGGCCGAGATGCTGATGAGAAGAACATAGTGTTCCTCCATACAAGTCACTGGTGTCACCACACTTATATACGGTGTACAAATATGGTCTCCGGTGTAAAAGAAGGACATAGAGCGGGTGCAGGGAAGAGCAACCAAGGCTCTAAAGGAATGGGGGGGCTGCAGAAGACGGATTATTAAACTTAGGGGCGATCTTACTACAATGTACAAATATATGAGGAGACAGTACGGAGCGCTCTCTAATGATCTTTTTACATTTAGGCCTGCGACAGGGTCAAAAGGGAGCATCAAAGGAGGTTTAATCATAATCACAGATGTAGATTATTTACTGTAAGGGCAGTCAGACTATGGATTCTTTACTGTAAGGGCAGTCAGACTATGGATTCTTTACTGTAAGGGCAGCGAGACTATGGATTCTTTACTGTAAGGGCAGCCAGACTATGGATTCTTTACTGTAAGGGCAGCCAGACTATGGATTCTTTACTGTAAGGGCAGCCAGACTATGGATTCTTTACTGTAAGGGCAGTGAGACTATGGATTCTTTACTGTAAGGGCAGTGAGACTATGGATTCTTTACTGTAAGGGCAGTCAGACTATGGATTCTTTACTGTAAGGGCAGCCAGACTATGGATTCTTTACTGTAAGGGCAGCCAGACTATGGATTCTTTACTGTAAGGGCAGCCAGACTATGGATTCTTTACTGTAAGGGCAGCCAGACTATGGATTCTTTACTGTAAGGGCAGCCAGACTATGGATTCTTTACTGTAAGGGCAGCGAGACTATGGATTCTTTACTGTAAGAGCAGCGAGACTATGGATTCTTTACTCTAAGAGCAGCGAGACTATGGATTCTTTACTGTAAGGGCAGTCAGACTATGGATTCTTTACTGTAAGGGCAGTGAGACTATGGATTCTTTACTGTAAGGGCAGTGAGACTATGGATTCTTTACTGTAAGGGCAGTGAGACTATGGATTCTTTACTGTAAGGGCAGTGAGGCTATGGATTCTTTACTGTAAGGGCAGTGAGACTATGGATTCTTTACTGTAAGGGCAGTGAGACTATGGATTCTTTACTGTAAGGGCAGTCAGACTATGGATTCTTTACTGTAAGGGCAGTCAGACTATGGATTCTTTACTGTAAGGGCAGTCAGACTATGGATTCTTTACTGTAAGGGCAGTCAGACTATGGATTCTTTACTGTAAGGGCAGTCAGACTATGGATTCTTTACTGTAAGGGCAGTGAGACTATGGATTCTTTACTGTAAGGGCAGTGAGACTATGGATTCTTTACTGTAAGAGCAGTGAGACTATGGATTCTTTACTGTAAGAGCAGTCAGACTATGGATTCTTTACTGTAAGGGCAGTCAGACTATGGATTCTTTACTGTAAGGGCAGTGAGACTATGGATTCTTTACTGTAAGGGCAGTGAGACTATGGATTCTTTACTGTAAGAGCAGTGAGACTATGGATTCTTTACTGTAAGGGCAGTGAGACTATGGATTTTTTACTGTAAGGGCAGTGAGACTATGGATTCTTTACTGTAAGGGCAGTGAGACTATGGATTCTTTACTGTAAGGGCAGTGAGACTATGGATTCTTTACTGTAAGGGCAGTGAGACTATGGATTCTTTACTGTAAGGGCAGTGAGACTATGGATTCTTTACTGTAAGGGCAGTGAGACTATGGATTCTTTACTGTAAGGGCAGTGAGACTATGGATTCTTTACTGTAAGGGCAGTGAGACTATGGATTCTTTACTGTAAGAGCAGTGAGACTATGGATTCTTTACTGTAAGGGCAGTGAGGCTATGGATTCTTTACTGTAAGAGCAGCGAGGCTATGGATTCTTTACTGTAAGAGCAGTGAGGCTATGGAACTCTCTGTCGCATAATGTAATAGTTGATTAATTTCTTGAAAATCTAATATTCGTGGTTCTGTGCAGTAGATCCTGGGACCTCGTCTGATTGCGGTATGTGGAGTCTGGAAGGATTTTCCCCTCTTGTGGCGCTCGCTCTCTGCCCCGTGGGGTCTTTGCCGTCCTCTGGATACACCGGTCAGGCTGTGGGGGGAACTCGATGGACTTTCAACCGTAGAAATGATGAATCTGAGTCACTTTGGTTTGTATTTGTAGCTGCCGCCTGCAGTGTAAAGCATGGCAGCTTTCCTTCTGGTTGCCATAGCCGCACTGGTCTCTGTGGATCTCGGTTTTTCTCGTCTCCCGTCTTTAGTATTTTTGCTTATTAATTCTCCCGCCATGTTTTATAATGTATTTCACAGGAAACCCCCCATACTTTACACTGCAGGCAACATTAAGAACTGGGTGAATTAGAAATAAGGGCTCAGTCCCTTCCTTCTCACCTCTCCCAGGACTGGCGGAAATAATCCCACACCTCCAGGTGCCGCTCCGCGTCGGCGTCCGTTGAGTGCACGTACTCCAGGGCCAGGGGGAGCGTCTCCAGCAGGCGGGAGCCCCATTGTTCTAGGGGGACCCTCTGTACTGACAGGGACGTGAAGAGCGCGGAGGCCAGAGAGCCGAGGTACCCTGGAGAGAGAGCAGACAGTCACAGCCAGCATGGCCACCACCGCAGCGGTCATCACCCCAGAGCTGAAATCACCCAGCATGGCCGTCACCGCAGCGGTCATCACCCCAGAGCTGAAATCACTGTGCATGACCGCCACCGCAGCGGTCATCACCCCAGAGCTGAAAACACCCAGCATGGCCGCCACCACAGCAGTCCTCACCCCGGAGCTGAAATCACTGTGCATGACCGCCACCGCAGCGGTCATCACCCCAGAGCTGAAATCACCCAGCATGGCCGCCACCGCAGCGGTCATCACCCCAGAGCTGAAAACACCCAGCATGGCCGCCATCGCAGCGGTCATCACCCCAGAGCTGAAATCACCCAGCATGGCCGCCACCGCAGCGGTCATCACCCCAGAGCTGAAAACACCCAGCATGGCCGCCATCGCAGCGGTCATCACCCCAGAGCTGAAATCACCCAGCATGGCCACCACCGCAGCGGTCATCACCCCAGAGCTGAAATCATCCAGCATGGCCACCACCGCAGCGGTCATCACCCCAGAGCTGAAATCACCCAGCATGGCCGCCACCGCAGCAGTCGTCACCCCAGAGCTGAAATCACACAGCATGGCCGCCACCACAGCGGTCATCACCCCGGAGCTGAAATCACCCAGCATGGCCATCACCGCAGTGGTCGTCACCCCAGAGCTGAAATCACCCAGCATGACCGCCACCGCAGCAGTCATCACCCCGGAGCTGAAATCACAGCATAGCCACCACCGCAGCGGTCGTCACCTAGGAGCTGAAATCACCCAGCATGGCCATCACCACAGTGGTCGTCACCCTGGAGCTGAAATCACCCTGCATGGCCGCCACTGCAGCGGTCATAACCCCAGAGCTGAAATCACCCAGCATGGCCGCCACCGCAGCAGTCATCACCCCGGATCTGAAATCACCCAGCATGGCCGCCACCGCAGCAGTCACCCCAGAGCTGAAATCACCCAGCATGGCCATCACCGCAGCAGTCGTCACCCCAGAGCTGAAATCACTGACCTGTCGGGTGGTTGTGCGTCATCTTCCCGCTCTCCACGCTGACAGCGACCAGAAGCGACAGCTCAGACGGATGCGGGAACCTGCGGAGAGACCCCCATATATCAGGCAGACTGCGGTGGGGTTCACAGGGGACCCCCGCACCTCCTCACCTCAGACCTATACACATGGATCTCATGGCCGCTCCACATCCAGTCGCCGTGGGGTTAAAGGGGATCTTGTAGCCGCCAGGTTCCCCCGGGCGCAACTGGGAGGTTCCTAAAATGAGAGGAGCGTCCATCATTGCTGCGTCCCTTCTGCGCTGTGGGAGACGTAGTGTTGGTCCAGCGCTGCGGCCCCGGAGCGTGATCAGCTCTGCTGCAAACACCACATCTCCCACAATGCACCTCTGCAGGAGAACACTGCGGAGCAGAATTATGAATACAGCTCTGGAGTATAAAACTGAGAACAACCCTCTTACCCAGAATGCTCGTGGGTCCGGGCTTGCGCCCCTCCATATCTGTCATGGCGGACACGTATCTCGCGGCCAGGTCGTGGTACAGCTCGTCACTCACCTTCCCTGCGGCCAGAGAACGGGGGACGTCAGGGAAAGATTTGATTGGTTGGTCCGCCACACTACAGACCACCCACCTGATGCCAGGCTCTCGCCCGTGGCCAGGTGGAGCACGGTGTCGTCACTGACCGGCCAGTCCGGGAGCGCGGTCACGATCCTCTCCAGTCCTCCCAGCGCCTGCAGCTCCGCGTGGATCTGGGGCCCGGACTTACAATACTCCCACAGCTGGTTCCTGTAGCCCAGAGCGTCCCCCGCTCCGCTCAGCAGCATGGCCGCCGCGTACAGCTCCCGAGACGCCGGCCTGGACAATGAGCAGCATGTTATACACACGCCACCATGCTTTACACTGCAGCTCCCGAGACACCGGCCTGGGACGATGCAGCACACGTTACACACGCACCACCATGCTTTACACTGCAGCTCCCGAGACGCCGGCCTGGGACGATGCAGCACACGTTACACACGCACCACCATGCTTTACACTGCAGCTCTGCTAGTCAGAAAACCCTCCAGTCTCCGCACAGGCCCCAGCTGCTTCTCTCCCCCATGCTTTACACTGCAGCTCTGCTATTGTCTGTGGTAGTCAGAAAACCCTCCAGTCTCCGCACAGGCCCCAGCTGCTTCTCTCCACCATGCTTTACACTGCAGCTCTGCTATTGTCTGCAGTAGTGAGAAACCCTCCTGTCTCCGCACAGGCCCCAGCTGCTTCTCTCCTCCATGCTTTACACTGCAGCTCTGCTATTGTCTGTGGTAGTCAGAAACCCTCCTGTCTCCGCACAGGCCCCAGCTGCTTCTCTCCCCCATGCTTTACACTGCAGCTCTGCTATTGTCTGTGGTAGTCAGAAAACCCTCCTGTCTCCGCACAGGCTCCAGCTGCTTCTCTCCACCATGCTTTACACTGCAGCTCTGCTATTGTCTGTGGTAGTCAGAAAACCCTCCTGTCTCCGCACAGGCTCCAGCTGCTTCTCTCCACCATGCTTTACACTGCAGCTCTGCTATTGTCTGTGGTAGTCAGAAAACCCTCCTGTCTCCGCACAGGCCCCAGCTGCTTCTCTCCTCCATGCTTTACACTGCAGCTCTGCTATTGTCTGCGGTAGTCACAAACCCTCCTGTCTCCGCACAGGCCCCAGCTGCTTCTCTCCACCATGCTTTACACTGCAGCTCTGCTATGTCTGTGATAGAAACCCTCCTGTCTCCGCACAGGCCCCAGCTGCTTCTCTCCCCCATGCTTTACACTGCAGCTCTGCTATTGTCTGTGGTAGTCAGAAACCCTCCTGTCTCCGCACAGGCCCCAGCTGCTTCTCTCCCCCATGCTTTACACTGCAGCTCTGCTATTGTCTGTGGTAGTCAGAAACCCTCCTGTCTCCGCACAGGCCCCAGCTGCTTCTCTCCCCCATGCTTTACACTGCAGCTCTGCTATTATCTGTGGTAATCAGAAACCCTCCTGTCTCCTCACAGGCCCCAGCTGCTTCTCTCCCCCATGCTTTACACTGCAGCTCTGCTATTATCTGTGGTAGTCAGAAACCCTCCTGTCTCCGCACAGGCCCCAGCTGCTTCTCTCCCCCATGCTTTACACTGCAGCTCTGCTATTGTCTGCGGTAGTCACAAACCCTCCGGTCTCCTCACAGGCCCTAGCTGCTTCTCTCCACCATGCTTTACACTGCAGCTCTGCTATTGTCTGTGGTAGTCAGAAACCCTCCGGTCTCCTCACAGGCCCCAGCTGCTTCTCTCCCCCATGCTTTACACTGCAGCTCTGCTATTGTCTGTGGTAGTCACAAACCCTCCAGTCTCCGCACAGGCCCCAGCTGCTTCTCTCCCCCATGCTTTACACTGCAGCTCTGCTATTGTCTGTGGTAGTCAGAAACCCTCCTGTCTCCGCACAGGCCCCAGCTGCTTCTCTCCCCCATGCTTTACACTGCAGCTCTGCTATTGTCTGCGGTAGTCAGAAACCCTCCTGTCTCCGCACAGGCCCCAGCTGCTTCTCTCCCCCATGCTTTACACTGCAGCTCTGCTATTGTCTGTGGTAGTCAGAAACCCTCCTGTCTCCTCACAGGCTCCAGCTGCTTCTCTCCACCATGCTTTACACTGCAGCTCTGCTATTGTCTGTGGTAGTCAGAAACCCTCCTGTCTCCTCACAGGCCCCAGCTGCTTCTCTCCACCATGCTTTACACTGCAGCTCTGCTATTGTCTGTGGTAGTCAGAAACCCTCCTGTCTCCGCACAGGCCCCCGCTGCTTCTCTCCCCCATGCTTTACACTGCAGCTCTGCTATTGTCTGTGGTAGTCAGAAACCCTCCTGTCTCCTCACAGGCCCCAGCTGCTTCTCTCCACCATGCTTTACACTGCAGCTCTGCTATTGTCTGTGGTAGTCAGAAACCCTCCTGTCTCCGCACAGGCCCCAGCTGCTTCTCTCCCCCATGCTTTACACTGCAGCTCTGCTATTGTCTGCGGTAGTCACAAACCCTCCGGTCTCCTCACAGGCCCTAGCTGCTTCTCTCCACCATGCTTTACACTGCAGCTCTGCTATTGTCTGTGGTAGTCAGAAACCCTCCTGTCTCCGCACAGGCCACAGCTGCTTCTCTCCTCCATGCTTTACACTGCAGCTCTGCTATTGTCTGTGATAGTCACAAACCCTCCTGTCTCCGCACAGACCCCAGCTGCTTCACTCCCCCATGCTTTACACTGCAGCTCTGCTATTGTCTGTGGTAGTCAGAAACCCTCCTGTCTCCGCACAGGCTCCAGCTGCTTCTCTCCCCCATGCTTTACACTGCAGCTCTGCTATTGTCTGTGATAGAAACCCTCCTGTCTCCTCACAGGCCCCAGCTGCTTCTCTCCTCCATGCTTTACACTGCAGCTCTGCTATTGTCTGTGGTAGTCAGAAACCCTCCTGTCTCCGCACAGGCCCCAGCTGCTTCTCTCCACCATGCTTTACACTGCAGCTCTGCTATTGTCTGTGGTAGTCACAAACCCTCCAGTCTCCGCACAGGCCCCAGCTGCTTCTCTCCCCCATGCTTTACACTGCAGCTCTGCTATTGTCTGTGGTAGTCAGAAACCCTCCAGTCTCCGCACAGGCCCCAGCTGCTTCTCTCCCCCATGCTTTACACTGCAGCTCTGCTATTGTCTGTGGTAGTCAGAAACCCTCCTGTCTCCGCACAGGCCCCCGCTGCTTCTCTCCCCCATGCTTTACACTGCAGCTCTGCTATTGTCTGTGGTAGTCAGAAACCCTCCTGTCTCCTCACAGGCCCCAGCTGCTTCTCTCCACCATGCTTTACACTGCAGCTCTGCTATTGTCTGTGGTAGTCAGAAACCCTCCTGTCTCCGCACAGGCCCCAGCTGCTTCTCTCCCCCATGCTTTACACTGCAGCTCTGCTATTGTCTGTGGTAGTCAGAAACCCTCCTGTCTCCGCACAGGCCCCAGCTGCTTCTCTCCTTCATGCTTTACACTGCAGCTCTGCTATTGTCTGTGGTAGTCAGAAACCCTCCTGTCTCCGCACAGGCCCCAGCTGCTTCTCTCCTTCATGCTTTACACTGCAGCTCTGCTATTGTCTGTGATAGAAACCCTCCTGTCTCCGCACAGGCCCCAGCTGCTTCTCTCCTCCATGCTTTACACTGCAGCTCTGCTATTGTCTGTGATAGAAACCCTCCTGTCTCCGCACAGGCTCCAGCTGCTTCTCTCCCCCATGCTTTACACTGCAGCTCTGCTATTGTCTGTGATAGAAACCCTCCGGTCTCCTCACAGGCCCCAGCTGCTTCTCTCCTCCATGCTTTACACTGCAGCTTGCAGGGCACTGCGGCCGATGCCGCTGCCCCTGACTGCTGAGCCCCTCGTTACGTCCCCCATGGTCACCTCTCCCTCCTTCCCATTGTGCAATGCCCCCCGCTGACCCCCCTTCCCTGCTGGGACCTCCTCCAGGGCATATAAGCAGCCTCCGGAGTCCCTCCTTCCTCTTACCACAATCTGCCCTCAGGGTGAGCATCGCCGATGGACCCCCTGGAAGCAGCGGTAAGAGAAAGGAGCGGACGGGAGGGAGCCGAATGGCTTGCCTCCCTTGTGGGCACCAGCTCCCTCCTGCCGGTTCCCAGCAGCGGTGGGCGCAGGTCTTCCAGACCCTCCCGTCCACCGCAGCGTCTGATTCCAGGCGCAGGGCGGCCCGGTCCAGAAGGTCCGGTCCGCTTTCACCTCCTGCTCCCGGCCCTAGCCCCTGATTCCCCCCTCCCTACATCACGCCGGTCGCCATGGCCACCTCGCGCACCTCCCCCGCCGGGATGACGCGGCCCCGTGTGACTCTCTGTGGCATACGGAGGTCGCGTCACATCCTGCTATCCATGTTCGCCGCGTCACTTCCTGTGATGCGGCGATCACATGATAACTCGTCACTTCCGGTTTCGGGTCCCGGACCGGAAATGACGTCAGGATCCGGAAAAACAAGAGTATGCGGCGTTCGGCGCACATATCAGCTGTTGTTAACAGCTGACATGTGTGACTACAAGTTACGGGTGGAATCGCTTCCACCTGCAACTTGTAACCCGTTACATCTCGCTGCCAAAGTCTGGCAGCGAGATGTATATGAGCGGGCATTACTATCACTTACCACCGCCCCCACCGAAAGTCACGTGCGTGATCACATGACTTTCGTTGGTTGCCATGGTAGCACAGGGTCATGTGATGACGCTGTAGCTACCTTCAGTCACTTGCTCTCAGTGCCGGCATACTTCCAGCATTGAGGGTAAAGCAGCGTATCTGCAGATCTCAGCTGTGTAGCTGAGATCTGCAGATAGTGCAGAGCGATCGAATTGTTGATCCATACATCCCCCTAAAGGGACAAGTTTAAAAAAAAAATAAATAAATAAATAAATAAAATAAAAATAATAAAATAAAAATAAATAAATAAAATAATTAAAAAAAAAAAAAAAATATGTATACATATATACACATATTTGGTATCGCCACGTTCAGAAAAGCTTGATCTATCAAAATATAAAATCAATTAAAGAATAATAATGCTAATAATTTTATTCACTTGGGTAGCGCTGTCCACGGTGCTTTCTATGCATTGGCGACGCTGTCCCCATTGGAACTCACAATCTAGAGTCCCTAATCTGATTGTTAAATTTCGTAGCAGCAAAAAAAAAAAAAAAAAAAAAAACCCAAAATTACGCTTTTGGTCACCGCATGTTTTGCGTAACATCCAATAACAGGCGATCAAAAGTAGCATCTGCGCAAAATGGTACCATTAAAAAATGTAAACTCGAGACGCAAAATAAGCAGTCATTGCGCCATAGATCCCAAAATGAGAACGCTGCGGGTTTCGGAAAATGGCGCAAAACGTATGCCACTTTTATTGGGCGATCTTGTTAACACCATCAGGAGTAGCTCTGGTTAACCCCGCGTTTGTACAACATCAGGATGTAACGCAGCAGTGCCCGACTTACACAGGGACGTGTTCTACTGATGTGTATCACAGCTGGGAACTCACCTAACACCAGATACAGTTAAAAAAAAAAAAAAAAAAAATATATAAATAAAAATTTGCGCAAACAAATACGTCGATATCTGTTCCCTAATATCAGTGGAGCAAAACACAGTCAACAAAGAAAAGAGAGTCAATTCGCAAAATACTGCAATACCATTTTCAACTCCTATAAAACCCATGTCGGTTCTCATTGGTGGAAGTACGACGAAGAATTTAGAAGATGCTTGGCATTCCAACCGTTGGGAAGTTAAGGCCACCGATTCGTGGCTTATGATGGCGCAAAAGTCCCACCAGTCGTTTCCAGGCCCACCAAACTTTTCCTCTCACCACGCTGGAGCTGCAAATGTCCGCAGACTAGGTCGCTGTTGGCTTTTCAATGAAGGCCATCGCAGGTTTCAAGGACTCCGCAAATACAAGCGCGAATGCTCATCGTGCGGAGGCAATCACACCTCCTCCAAATGCGATAAGCAACCAGACTGGCATCACACTAAAAATGCACCACCAAGTCCCAAAGACTCCAGTGAACGTGCACGCGGTGGAGCCATTGCTAGAACGTTACCCCAATAAGGCTGCGGCCAACGCTATTAGGGACGGTTTCAACCACGGTTTCTTTATCCCCCTTTATGTTCTCCTCAGAACTAACCTTCGCCCCCAACCGCAAATCGGCCCGGGACCTCCCACAGGTCCTGGGGAACAAACTACTGAAGGAAGTGGCGTTAGGCCGACTAGCAGGCCCATTTATAGATTTACCATTCTTAAACCCTTGCGTTTCACCCCTAGGGATAGTGCCTAAGAAAGAAAAGGGTGAATTTCGCCTCATACACTACTTGTCCTTCCCGGCTGGGCGGTCAGTCAATGACGGCATCCCCACAGAGGACTCAGCAGTTTCCTACGCATTTTTGACAAAGCGGTCGCACTGGTGCGAAAAGCAGGGTAAGGAGCACTAATGGCAAAATCGGACATAGCATCTGCCTTTCGCCCGCTACTAGTGCACCCCGATTGTCCCACCTGCTAGGGTGCTATTTCAACAAAAAATTCTGTACCACATGTGAATTACCATGGGTTGCTCCATATCCTGCTCACACTTCGAGCTCTTCAGCTCTTTCCTGGAATGGGTGGTTAAGGACGTAGCAAAGAATAAATTGGTCACCCATTATTTGGATGATTTCTTGTCCATTTTCCCACACCAACTCTAAAGCATGCTCAAGCGCGTTAAAATCTGTCCAGGTCATAGCGGACAAGTTTGGGTTTCCGCTGTTGGCCGAAAAAACAGTTGGCCATGTGACCTGCCTTTTCATTGAGAATCGAAATAGACTCAATTATCACGATGTTTCGGCTACCACTCGAAAAGGTTAAAAAAAAAAAAAAAAAAACCACATCGCTCATTGACGGGTTCTGCGCGGTTCGTAAGGTAACCCTGGCGCAAATGCAATCTCTATTAGGCTTGCTCGCCTTCGCCTTTAGAGTCATGTCCATGGGAAGGGGCTTTTCCCTGAGGCTCTGCCTGGCCACTAGGAGCATAACTGCCTCCCATCAAAGGATTTGCATCACCAGCGCTCTACGTGAGGAGCTCGGTGTATGGAGGTCCTTCATAGCTACTTACAATGGGCGTTCATGTTTCCAGGAACAGGAAGTTTCCAGCGCTGATATATCTATTTTCAGATGCTGCCGGGTCCACCGGATTCGGCGTTTACCTTGGTCCCAATTGGTATGCTAATCGCTGGCCCAACACATGGCACCTGTCTGGGTGGACAAAAAAAAAAAAAAACAAAAAAAAAAAAAACAAAAAAAAAACAACTTTACTCGAGCTGTTCCCTATAATAGTAGCTACAAGTCTTTGGGCAGAAAAGTTGGCGAACAATCGGACCCGCTTCAGGACTGACTACATAAGTGTCGTCCACGCCGTTAACCACCTCGCATCTTCCTCACCACCGGTGATCAGCTTGCTACGATACTTAGTTCTTAAGTGCCTTGAACATAATATCTGGGTCAAGGCCATCCACATACCGGGGATTGATAATACTATCGCTGATGCCTTATTGCATTTGATTTTCAGAAGTTTCGAGCATTGCACCCAGAATCTGACAACAATGGCCAAAAGTGTCCACAGTCCCTCTGGACGGCCCCGTGGACAGTTGATTCCGCTGGTTAAGGCATCCCATCAACGTGGCATTTGTATGGTAAGGCTTGGGACGAATGATTTCAATATAGTTCAACCGCTGCCTAGCCAGGTGTCCGCGGTTTTTCTTAGCAATTCCGTTGCTCGAGACATATCGCATCTGCATACCAGTGGCTTGCCGGGCACAGTAGCGTAGTAGCGGGTTGCAGGAATAGCCTCTCACTTTCAGGTTCGTGGATGGACCAATGGCACCAAGGCCTTTCTGTTCAAACAGGCCGTTAAAGGCTGGAAGCGCTGGTGCACGGAGAACAGGAAGGCCAATTCATTCGCCATCCTTTCCGGCATAATAAACCAGCTAGGTGACGTTTGCACCAATGACAGCGAGGTCCTCTTGTTCTCGGCCGCCTTCTCGCTAGCATTCTTCGGAGCCTTGACGGTCAGTGAATTAGTCAGCAGGTCCCTAGGTTGCACCGGTGGTCTGTTACGCGACAATGTTATAGTTTGCAATGGTGGAGTACGGGTTCACATAAGGCGCTCCAAAACAGATCAGCTCGGTAGAGGAGTTTGGTTCCCTATTTTCCCGTTTTCAGGTATCCTATGTCCCATCCTTACCTTGCAGCGACACTTAGAGTCTTGGGTTCCCAACAAATTCTTCTTGGAGCACGCAGAGTGATCCCGCTCACGGCGACACAACTTTCGGCATTGCTTAAAATGTCTATTTCCTACCTGGACCTACAACCAGGAGATTATGGCATGCACTCCTTCCGCATCGACACGACAACCGAGGCAGCAAGGGCCAGCTTCATACCTATCCGTGCAGTCCTGTAGTTCCCTGCCACCAGTTGTCCACTGTTTGGCACGTTTATATATTACACAAAAAAAAAAAAAAAAAAATAAAATAAATTGTTAAATAAATATATGTATATCATTTCGGTTATCTAAACACCTTCAAACCTAAAGAAACATTAATACAATGATGTTTGCTGACACGATGATGGAAAATGTTTTGCATACAAGAGAGGTAACCGTTTTTCTTTTAGATCTGTCGAGACCTAGCATCTGGATCCTAGGTCACTCACACATATTCTGGGCAGCACGGCGGACTGAGTCGAGACCGGGTGGAAGCGTGCTGGGAGTTTGTGACCTCAAGTTTCACTGGAGAAGAGTTCGGGGCCTGGCCTGGACCCAGGTCCTGCCCATGGTAGTGAGCATATCCAGAGTAGCCACTGGCCTAGTAGTGCTGGTCATTCACGGGTGGAAATGACCTGGTAAATGTGAGGATCCAGGATCTGCTTGCGGTCATGCAAGCGGTCCTAGATAAGTTCAGCAGCTTCTTTCCTAGATAAGTTCAGCAGCTTCTTTAGCAACGTAGTGGGGGTATGGTCCAGTATATTACCGAGATTGAGTTGTACAGGGGCAAGGAACATAGCAGCTGTGGAAAGGTCAAGGCAACACGTTAATATGCAGATCGCCAAATTTATAGCGTCAGGAAGAGGGATAGTGCCTGGACACGAGATGCTGGAATCAGAGGTCAGCCGTTTGGTGCTAGAGGATGGTTGTAGCCTTAATGATATAGGCCTAGACAATTTCCTGTCGGACAGTAAGGACGGGGTTGAGCGGGCCATAAGGGCCCTGTGTGGGGGTCGCAGCTCAGGCTTGGGCCTTCGCCACTCCGTGGCCGGTGGAAGAGGGATTTGGTGAGAGCCAACCTGCCACGGACGGCCGTAGGCATCGGGCCTCCTCCCTCAGGTTTAAGGCGGATTTGTGCCTGTGGTTAAAGCTGTGGCCAAAATAACAAGCAACCCCCTTTTATATCAACATTGAATGGTGTTACGTGGATACCTTCAATAAAGTACAAAAGAAAGATATTCCATGTGTGGTCTCATTCATTGCGCGGTGGGGAGGGGGAACCGGTTGGTGGGTCTCGGCAGTCCTGCTATTGTCTGTGGTAGTCAGAAACCCTCCTGTCTCCGCACAGGCCCCAGCTGCTTCTCTCCTCCATGCTTTACACTGCAGCTCTACTATTGTCTGCGGTAGTCACAAACCCTCCTGTCTCCGCACAGGCCCCAGCTGCTTCTCTCCACCATGCTTTACACTGCAGCTCTGCTATTGTCTGTGGTAGTCACAAACCCTCCTGTCTCCTCACAGGCCCCAGCTGCTTCTCTCCACCATGCTTTACACTGCAGCTCTGCTATTGTCTGTGGTAGTCACAAACCCTCCTGTCTCCGCACAGGCCCCAGATGCTTCTCTCCCCCATGCTTTACACTGCAGCTCTGCTATTGTCTGCGGTAATCACAAACCCTCTGGTTTCCTCACAGGCCCCCGCTGCTTCTCTCCACCATGCTTTACACTGCAGCTCTGCTATTGTCTGTGGTAGTCACAAACCCTCCTGTCTCCGCACAGGCCCCAGCTGCTTCTCTCCCCCATGCTTTACACTGCAGCTCTGCTATTGTCTGCGGTAATCACAAACCCTCTGGTTTCCTCACAGGCCCCCGCTGCTTCTCTCCACCATGCTTTACACTGCAGCTCTGCTATTGTCTGTGGTAGTCACAAACCCTCCTGTCTCCGCACAGGCCCCAGCTGCTTCTCTCCACCATGCTTTACACTGCAGCTCTGCTATTGTCTGTGGTAGTCACAAACCCTCCTGTCTCCGCACAGGCCCCAGCTGCTTCTCTCCCCCATGCTTTACACTGCAGCTCTGCTATTGTCTGTGGTAGTCACAAACCCTCCTGTCTCCGCACAGGCCCCAGCTGCTTCTCTCCACCATGCTTTACACTGCAGCTCTTCTATTGTCTGTGGTAGTCAGAAACCCTCCTGTCTCCGCACAGGCCCCAGCTGCTTCTCTCCCCCATGCTTTACACTGCAGCTCTGCTATTGTCTGTGGTAGTTAGAAACCCTCCTGTCTCCGCACAGGCCCCAGCTGCTTCTCTCCCCCATGCTTTACACTGCAGCTCTGCTATTGTCTGTGGTAGTTAGAAACCCTCCTGTCTCCTCACAGGCCCCAGCTGCTTCTCGCCCCCATGCTTTACACTGCAGCTCTGCTCCTCTAGGACACAGCTATGATCAGTGACTCTGGTCGGAGGCTCCATGCTTTACACTGCAGCTCTGCCTCCTGGGGATCAGCAGGGGGAGCCGTTTTCTATTACATGCAGTGACATTATACGACCACCAGGTGTCACTGTTCATACCTGAGCTGCAGAAGAAACCCCCCAAAATCATTAACGGGCCAGTGCAGTGTGTCCCCAGGAAGGAGGGTCCCTGAGCCTGGGCTGGAGCGGGGGAGGGGCAGTGAGGCGCTGCAGCAGCTCAGGCTCTTACTTGCTCTCCATGTTGCGGGGTCTTGTGCTGTGTACGGTGAACTCAGCGGAAACTTCTACCCAGAATCCCCCCTCCTCTGAGTCCTGGGAGTCATGTGACCTGCACTTCCCCGGTGTAACCCTCTCACTGCCGGGGATCAGCGCATGCTGTGGCTGTATCCGGGCACTCGGCCACCGCAGAGGTCAAAGTTCACCCGTCTACTTATTAACCGGATCCTTATGGGACGCCGGGGTCACACGGGGCGACTGTCCGGTTATATCACCCACCCCGGTGTGACGGCAACATGTGACACCCCCTGCTGGAGCAATGTCTGCACAGAGAACACCCTGCTGCATTGTGGGGATGTAGTGTGTACATGGACCCTGTCACCCCCTGCTGGAGCAGTGTCTGCACAGAGTCCACCCTGCTGCATTGTGGGGATGTAGTGTGTACATGAACCCTGTCACCCCCTGCTGGAGCAGTGTCTGCACAGAGTCCACCCTACTGCATTGTGGGGGATGTAGTGTGTACATGAACCCTGTCACCCCCTGCTGGAGCAGTGTCTGCACAGAGTCCACCCTACTGCATTGTGGGGGATGTAGTGTGTACATGGACCCTGTCACCCCCTGCTGGAGCAGTGTGTGCACAGAGTCCACCCTGCTGCATTGTGGGGATGTAGTGTGTACATGGACCCTGTCACCCCCTGCTGGAGCAGTGTCTGCAGAGTCCACCCTACTGCATTGTGGGGATCTAGTGTGTACACGGACACTGTCACCCCCTGCTGGAGCAGTGTCTGCACAGAGTCCACCCTGCTGCATTGTGGGGGATGTAGTGTGTACATGGACCCTGTCACCCCCTGCTGGAGCAGTGTCTGCACAGAGTCCACCCTGCTGCATTGTGGGGGATGTAGTGTGTACATGGACCCTGTCACCTCCTGCTGAAGCAGTGTCTGCACAGAGTCCACCCTACTGCATTGTGGGGATGTAGTGTGTACATGGACCCCGTCACCCCCTGCTGGAGCAGTGTCTGCACAGAGTCCACCCTGCTGCATTGTGGGGGATGTAGTGTGTACATGAACCCCGTCACCCCCTGCTGGAGCAGTGTCTGCACAGAGTCCACCCTGCTGCATTGTGGGGGATGTAGTGTGTACATGGACCCTGTCACCCCCTGCTGAAGCAGTGTCTGCACAGAGTCCACCCTACTGCATTGTGGGGATGTAGTGTGTACATGGACCCTGTCACCCCCTGCTGGAACAGTGTCTGCACAGAGTCCACCCTGCTGCATTGTGGGGATGTAGTGTGTACATGGACCCTGTCACCCCCTGCTGGAACAGTGTCTGCACAGAGTCCACCCTGCTGCATTGTGGGGATGTAGTGTGTACATGGACCCTGTCACCCCCTGCTGGAGCAGTGTCTGCACAGAGTCCACCCTGCTGCATTGTGGGGATGTAGTGTGTACATGGACCCTGTCACCGCCTGCTGAAGCAGTGTCTGCACAGAGTCCACCCTGCTGCATTGTGGGGGATGTAGTGTGTACATGGACCCTGTCACCCCCTGCTGAAGCAGTGTCTGCACAGAGTCCACCCTACTGCATTGTGGGGATGTAGTGTGTACATGAACCCTGTCACCCCCTGCTGAAGCAGTGTCTGCACAGAGTCCACCCTGCTGCATTGTGGGGATGTAGTGTGTACATGGACCCTGTCACCCCCTGCTGAAGCAGTGTCTGCACAGAGTCCACCCTACTGCATTGTGGGGGATGTAGTGTGTACATGGACCCTGTCACCCCCTGCTGAAGCAGTGTCTGCACAGAGTCCACCCTACTGCATTGTGGGGATGTAGTGTGTACATGAACCCTGTCACCCCCTGCTGAAGCAGTGTCTGCACAGAGTCCACCCTGCTGCATTGTGGGGGATGTAGTATGTACATGAACCCTGTCACCCCCTGCTGAAGCAGTGTCTGCACAGAGTCCACCCTACTGCATTGTGGGGATGTAGTGTGTACATGGACCCTGTCACCCCCTGCTGAAGCACTGTCTGCACAGGGTCCACCCTGCTGCATTGTGGGGATGTAGTGTGTACATGGACCCTGTCACCCCCTGCTGAAGCAGTGTCTGCACAGAGTCCACCCTGCTGCATTGTGGGGATGTAGTGTGTACATGAACCCTGTCACTCCCTGCTGAAGCAGTGTCTGCACGGAGTACACCCTGCTGCATTGTGGGGGCTGTAGTGTGTACATGGACCCTGTCACCTCCTGTTGGAGCAGTGTCTGCACAGAGTCCACCCTGCTGCATTGTGGGGATGTAGTGTGTACATGAACCCTGTCACCCCCTGCTGAAGCAGTGTCTGCACAGAGTCCACCCTGCTGCATTGTGGGGGATGTAGTGTGTACATGGACCCTGTCATCCCCTGCTGGAGCAGTGTCTGCACAGAGTACACCCTGCTGCATTGTGGGGGATGTAGTGTGTACATGGACCCAGTCACCTGGAGCAGTGTCTGCACAGAGTACACCCCGCTGCATTGTGGGGGATGTAGTGTATACATGGACCCTGTCACCCCCTGCTGGAGCAGTGTCTGCACAGAGTACACCCTGCTGCATTGTGGGGGATGTAGTGTGTACATGGACCCAGTCACTTGGAGCAGTGTCTGCACAGAGTACGCCCCGCTGCATTGTGGGGGATGTAGTGTGTACATGAACCCTGTCACCCCCTGCTGGAGCAGTGTCTGCACAGAGTCCACCCTGCTGCATTGTGGGGATGTAGTGTGTACATGAACCCTGTCACTCCCTGCTGAAGCAGTGTCTGCACAGAGTACACCCTGCTGCATTGTGGGGGCTGTAGTGTGTACATGGACCCTGTCACCTCCTGTTGGAGCAGTGTCTGCACAGAGTCCACCTTGCTGCATTGTGGGGATGTAGTGTGTACATGAACCCTGTCACCCCCTGCTGAAGCAGTGTCTGCACAGAGTCCACCCTGCTGCATTGTGGGGGATGTAGTGTGTACATGGACCCTGTCATCCCCTGCTGGAGCAGTGTCTGCACAGAGTACACCCTGCTGCATTGTGGGGGATGTAGTGTGTACATGGACCCAGTCACCTGGAGCAGTGTCTGCACAAAGTACACCCCGCTGCATTGTGGGGGATGTAGTGTATACATGGACCCTGTCACCCCCTGCTGAAGCAGTGTCTGCACAGAGTACACCCTGCTGCATTGTGGGGGATGTAGTGTGTACATGGACCCAGTCACTTGGAGCAGTGTCTGCACAGAGTACGCCCCGCTGCATTGTGGGGGATGTAGTGTGTACATGGACCCTGTCATCCCCTGCTGGAGCAGTGTCTGCACAGAGTACACCCTGCTGCATTGTGGGGGATGTAGTGTGTACATGGACCCAGTCACCTGGAGCAGTGTCTGCACAGAGTACACCCTGCTGCATTGTGGGGGATGTAGTGTATACATGGACCCTGTCACCCCCTGCTGGAGCAGTGTCTGCACAGAGTCCGCCCTGCTGCATTGTGGGGATGTAGTGTGTACATGGACCCTGTCACCCCCTGCTGAAGCAGTGTCTGCACAGAGTCCACACTGCTGCATTGTGGGGGATGTAGTGTGTACATGAACCCTGTCACCTCCTGCTGGAGCAGTGTCTGCACAGAGTCCACCCTGCTGCATTGTGGGGGATGTAGCGTGTACATGGACCCAGTCACCTGGAGCAGTGTCTGCACAGAGTACACCCTGCTGCATTGTGGGGGCTGTAGTGTATACATGGACCCTGTCACCCCCTCCTGGAGCAGTGTCTGCACAGAGTATACCCTGCTGCATTGTGGTGGATGTAGTATGTACATGGACCCTGTCATCCCCTGCTGGAGCAGTGTCTGCACAGAGTACACCCTGCTGCATTGTGGGGGATGTAGTGTATACATGGACCCTGTCAGCCCCTGCTGGAGCAGTGTCTGCACAGAGTACACCCTGCTGCATTGTGGGGGATGTAGCGTGTACATGGACCCAGTCACCTGGAGCAGTGTCTGCACAGAGTACACCCCGCTGCATTGTGGGGGATGTAGTGTATACATAGACCCTGTCACCCCCTGCTGGAGCAGTGTCTGCACAGAGTCCACCCTACTGCATTGTGGGGATGTAGTGTGTACATGAACCCTGTCACCCCCTGCTGAAGCAGTGTCTGCACAGAGTCCACCCTGCTGCATTGTGGGGGATGTAGTATGTACATGGACCCTGTCACCCCCTGCTGAAGCAGTGTCTGCACAGAGTCCACCCTGCTGCATTGTGGGGATGTAGTGTGTACATGAACCCTGTCACTCCCTGCTGAAGCAGTGTCTGCACAGAGTACACCCTGCTGCATTGTGGGGGCTGTAGTGTGTACATGGACTTTGTCACCTCCTGTTGGAGCAGTGTCTGCACAGAGTCCACCCTGCTGCATTGTGGGGATGTAGTGTGTACATGAACCCTGTCACCCCCTGCTGAAGCAGTGTCTGCACAGAGTCCACCCTGCTGCATTGTGGGGGATGTAGTGTGTACATGGACCCTGTCATCCCCTGCTGGAGCAGTGTCTGCACAGAGTACACCCTGCTGCATTGTGGGGGATGTAGTGTGTACATGAACCCTGTCACTCCCTGCTGAAGCAGTGTCTGCACAGAGTACACCCTGCTGCATTGTGGGGGCTGTAGTGTGTACATAGACCCTGTCACCTCCTGTTGGAGCAGTGTCTGCACAGAGTCCACCCTGCTGCATTGTGGGGATGTAGTGTGTACATGAACCCTGTCACCCCCTGCTGAAGCAGTGTCTGCACAGAGTCCACCCTGCTGCATTGTGGGGGATGTAGTGTGTACATGGACCCTGTCATCCCCTGCTGGAGCAGTGTCTGCACAGAGTACACCCTGCTGCATTGTGGGGGATGTAGTGTGTACATGGACCCAGTCACCTAGAGCAGTGTCTGCACAGAGTACACCCCGCTGCATTGTGGGGGATGTAGTGTATAGATGGACCCTGTCACCCCCTGCTGGAGCAGTGTCTGCACAGAGTACACCCTGCTGCATTGTGGGGGATGTAGTGTGTACATGGACCCCGTCACTTGGAGCAGTGTCTGCACAGAGTACGCCCCGCTGCATTGTGGGGGATGTAGTGTGTACATGGACCCTGTCATCCCCTGCTGGAGCAGTGTCTGCACAGAGTACACCCTGCTGCATTGTGGGGGATGTAGTGTGTACATGGACCCAGTCACCTGGAGCAGTGTCTGCACAGAGTCCGCCCTGCTGCATTCTGGGGATGTAGTGTGTACATGGACCCTGTCACCCCCTGCTGAAGCAGTGTCTGCACAGAGTCCACACTGCTGCATTGTGGGGGATGTAGTGTGTACATGAACCCTGTCACCTGGAGCAGTGTCTGCACAGAGTCCACCCTGCTGCATTGTGGGGGCTGTAGTGTATACATGGACCCTGTCACCCCCTGCTGGAGCAGTGTCTGCACAGAGTCCGCCCTGCTGCATTCTGGGGATGTAGTGTGTACATGGACCCTGTCACCCCCTGCTGAAGCAGTGTCTGCACAGAGTCCACCCTGCTGCATTGTGGGGGATGTAGCGTGTACATGGACCCAGTCACCTGGAGCAGTGTCTGCACAGAGTCCACCCTGCTGCATTGTGGGGGCTGTAGTGTGTACATGGACCCTGTTACCTCCTGCTGGAGCAGTGTCTGCACAGAGTCCACCCTGCTGCATTGTGGGGGATGTAGTGTGTACATGGACCCTGTCATCCCCTGCTGGAGCAGTGTCTGCACAGAGTACACCCTGCTGCATTGTGGGGGATGTAGCGTGTACATGGACCCAGTCACCTGGAGCAGTGTCTGCACAGAGTCCACCCTACTGCATTGTGGGGGATGTAGTGTGTACATGGACCCTGTCATCCCCTGCTGGAGCAGTGTCTGCACAGAGTACACCCTGCTGCATTGTGGGGGATGTAGTGTGTACATGGACCCAGTCACCTGGAGCAGTGTCTGCACAGAGTACACCCCGCTGCATTGTGGGGGATGTAGTGTATACATGGACCCTGTCACCCCCTGCTGGAACAGTGTCTCAATGCTTTGCTGCATTGTGGGGGATGTAGTGTGTACATGGACCCTGTCACCCCCTACTGGAGCAGTGTCTGCACAGAGTACGCCCTGCTGCATTGTGGGGATGTAGTGTGTACATGAACCCTGTCACCCCCTGCTGGAGCAGTGTCTGCATGCTTTGCTGTGCTGCATTGTGGGGATGTAGTGTGTACATGGACCCTGTCACCCCCTGCTGGAACAGTGTCTGCACAGAGTACGCCCTGCTGCATTGTGGGGATGTAGTGTGTACATGGACCCTGTCACCCCCTGCTGGAACAGTGTCTCAATGCTTTGCTGCATTGAGGGGGATGTAGTGTGTACATGGACCCTGTCACCCCCTACTGGAGTAGGAACTACTCCACTGGAGTCTCCACAGAGTCTCTGGAACTACCTACTGGAGTCTCCACAGAGTACACCCTGCTGCATTGTGGGGATGTAGTGTGTACATGAACCCTGTCACCCGATGCTGAAGCAGTGTCTGCACAGAGTCCACCCTGCTGCATTGTGGGGGATGTAGTATGTACATGAACCCTGTCACCCCCTGCTGAAGCAGTGTCTGCACAGAGTCCACCCTACTGCATTGTGGGGATGTAGTGTGTACATGGACCCTGTCACCCCCTGCTGAAGCAGTGTCTGCACAGGGTCCACCCTGCTGCATTGTGGGGATGTAGTGTGTACATGGACCCTGTTACCCCCTGCTGGAGCAGTGTCTGCACAGAGTACACCCCGCTGCATTGTGGGGGATGTAGTGTATACATAGACCCTGTCACCCCCTGCTGGAGCAGTGTCTGCACAGAGTCCACCCTACTGCATTGTGGGGATGTAGTGTATACATGAACCCTGTCACCCCCTGCTGAAGCAGTGTCTGCACAGAGTCCACCCTGCTGCATTGTGGGGGATGTAGTATGTACATGAACCCTGTCACCCCCTGCTGAAGCAGTGTCTGCACAGAGTCCACCCTACTGCATTGTGGGGATGTAGTGTGTACATGGACCCTGTCACCCCCTGCTGAAGCAGTGTCTGCACAGGGTCCACCCTGCTGCATTGTGGGGATGTAGTGTGTACATGGACCCTGTCACCCCCTGCTGAAGCAGTGTCTGCACAGAGTCCACCCTGCTGCATTGTGGGGATGTAGTGTGTACATGAACCCTGTCACTCCCTGCTGAAGCAGTGTCTGCACAGAGTACACCCTGCTGCATTGTGGGGGCTGTAGTGTGTACATGGACCCTGTCACCTCCTGTTGGAGCAGTGTCTGCACAGAGTCCACCCTGCTGCATTGTGGGGATGTAGTGTGTACATGAACCCTGTCACCCCCTGCTGAAGCAGTGTCTGCACAGAGTCCACCCTGCTGCATTGTGGGGGATGTAGTGTGTACATGGACCCTGTCATCCCCTGCTGGAGCAGTGTCTGCACAGAGTACACCCTGCTGCATTGTGGGGATGTAGTGTGTACATGGACCCTGTCACTCCCTGCTGAAGCAGTGTCTGCACAGAGTACATCCTGCTGCATTGTGGGGGCTGTAGTGTGTACATGGACCCTGTCACCTCCTGTTGGAGCAGTGTCTGCACAGAGTCCACCCTGCTGCATTGTGGGGATGTAGTGTGTACATGAACCCTGTCACCCCATGCTGAAGCAGTGTCTGCACAGAGTCCACCCTGCTGCATTGTGGGGGATGTAGTGTGTACATGGACCCTGTCATCCCCTGCTGGAGCAGTGTCTGCACAGAGTACACCCTGCTGCATTGTGGGGGATGTAGTGTGTACATGGACCCAGTCACCTGGAGCAGTGTCTGCACAGAGTACACCCCGCTGCATTGTGGGGGATGTAGTGTATACATGGACCCTGTCACCCCCTGCTGGAGCAGTGTCTACACAGAGTACACCCTGCTGCATTGTGGGGGATGTAGTGTGTACATGGACCCAGTCACTTGGAGCAGTGTCTGCACAGAGTACGCCCCGCTGCATTGTGGGGGATGTAGTGTGTACATGGACCCTGTCATCCCCTGCTGGAGCAGTGTCTGCACAGAGTACACCCTGCTGCATTGTGGGGGATGTAGTGTGTACATGGACCCAGTCACCTGGAGCAGTGTCTGCACAGAGTACACCCTGCTGCATTGTGGGGGATGTAGTGTATACATGGACCCTGTCACCCCCTGCTGGAGCAGTGTCTGCACAGAGTCCGCCCTGCTGCATTGTGGGGATGTAGTGTGTACATGGACCCTGTCACCCCCTGCTGAAGCAGTGTCTGCACAGAGTCCACACTGCTGCATTGTGGGGGATGTAGTGTGTACATGAACCCTGTCACCTGGAGCAGTGTCTGCACAGAGTCCACCCTGCTGCATTGTGGGGGATGTAGCGTGTACATGGACCCAGTCACCTGGAGCAGTGTCTGCACAGAGTACACCCTGCTGCATTGTGGGGGCTGTAGTGTGTACATGGACCCTGTTACCTCCTGCTGGAGCAGTGTCTGCACAGAGTCCACCCTGCTGCATTGTGGGGGATGTAGTGTGTACATGGACCCTGTCATCCCCTGCTGGAGCAGTGTCTGCACAGAGTACACCCTGCTGCATTGTGGGGGATGTAGTGTATACATGGACCCTGTCAGCCCCTGCTGTAGCAGTGTCTGCACAGAGTACACCCTGCTGCATTGTGGGGGATGTAGCGTGTACATGGACCCAGTCACATGGAGCAGTGTCTGCACAGAGTACACCCCGCTGCATTGTGGGGGATGTAGTGTATACATAGACCCTGTCACCCCCTGCTGGAGCAGTGTCTGCACAGAGTACACCCTGCTGCATTGTGGAGGATGTAGCGTGTACATGGACCCAGTCACCTGGAGCAGTGTCTGCACAGAGTCCACCCTACTGCATTGTGGGGGATGTAGTGTGTACATGGACCCTGTCATCCCCTGCTGGAGCAGTGTCTGCACAGAGTACACCCTGCTGCATTGTGGGGGATGTAGTGTGTACATGGACCCAGTCACCTGGAGCAGTGTCTGCACAGAGTACACCCCGCTGCATTGTGGGGGATGTAGTGTATACATGGACCCTGTCACCCCCTGCTGGAACAGAGTCTCAATGCTTTGCTGCATTGTGGGGGATGTAGTGTGTACATGGACCCTGTCACCCCCTACTGGAGCAGTGTCTGCACAGAGTACGCCCTGCTGCATTGTGGGGATGTAGTGTGTACATGAACCCTGTCACCCCCTGCTGGAGCAGTGTCTGCATGCTTTGCTGTGCTGCATTGTGGGGATGTAGTGTGTACATGGACCCTGTCACCCCCTGCTGGAACAGTGTCTGCACAGAGTACGCCCTGCTGCATTGTGGGGATGTAGTGTGTACATGGACCCTGTCACCCCCTGCTGGAACAGTGTCTCAATGCTTTGCTGCATTGAGGGGGATGTAGTGTGTACATGGACCCTGTCACCCCCTACTGGAGTAGGAACTACTCCACTGGAGTCTCCACAGAGTCTCTGGAACTACCTACTGGAGTCTCCACAGAGTACACCCTGCTGCATTGTGGGGATGTAGTGTGTACATGGACCCTGTCACCCCCTGCTGGAACAGTGTCTCAATGCTTTGCTGCATTGAGGGGGATGTAGTGTGTACATGGACCCGGTCACCCCCTGCTGGAGTAGGAACTACTCCACTGGAGTCTCCACAGAGTCTCTGGAACTACCTACTGGAGTCTCCACAGAGTACACCCTGCTGCATTGTGGGGATGTAGTGTGTACATGGACCCTGTTACCCCCTGCTGGAGCAGTGTCTGCACAGAGTACACCCCGCTGCATTGTGGGGGATGTAGTGTATACATGGACCCTGTCACCCCCTGCTGGAGCAGTGTCTGCACAGAGTACACCCTGCTGCATTGAGGGGGATGTAGTGTGTACATGGACCCAGTCACTTGGAGCAGTGTCTGCACAGAGTACGCCCCGCTGCATTGTGGGGGATGTAGTGTATACATGGACGCTGTCACCCCCTGCTGGAGCAGTGTCTGCACAGAGTACACCCTGCTGCATTGTGGGTATGTAGCGTGTACATGGACCCAGTCACCTGGAGCAGTGTCTGCACAGAGTACACCCTGCTGCATTGTGGGGGCTGTAGTGTGTACATGAACCCCGTCACCCCCTGCTGAAGCAGTGTCTGCACAGAGTCCACCCTGCTGCATTGTGGGGGATGTAGTGTGTACATGGACCCTGTCACCCCCTGCTGGAGCAGTGTCTGCACAGAGTACGCCCTGCTGCATTGTGGGGATGTAGTGTGTACATGGACCCTGTCACCCCCTGCTGGAGCAGTGTCTGCACAGAGTACGCCCTGCTGCATTGTGGGGATGTAGTGTGTACATGGACCCTGTCACCCCCTGCTGGAACAGTGTCTCAATGCTTTGCTGCATTGAGGGGGATGTAGTGTGTACATGGACCCTGTCACCCCCTGCTGTAGCAGTGTCTGCACAGAGTCCACCCTGCTGCATTGTGGAGGATGTAGTGTGTACATGAACCCTGTCACTCCCTGCTGGAGCAGTGTCTGCACAGAGTCCACCCTGCTGCATTGTGGGGATGTAGTGTGTACATGAACCCTGTCACCCCCTGCTGGAGCAGTGTCTGCACAGAGTACACCCTGCTGTATTGTGGGGGATGTAGTGTGTTCATGGACCCTGTCATCCCCTGCTGGAGCAGTGTCTGCACAGAGTCCACCCTGCTGCATTTTGGGGATGTAGTGTGTACATGAACCCTGTCACCCCCTGCTGGAACAGTGTCTGCACAGAGTACACCCTGCTGCATTGTGGGGATGTAGTGTGTACATGAACCCTGTCACCCCCTGCTGAAGCAGTGTCTGCACAGAGTCCACACTGCTGCATTGTGGGGGATGTAGTGTGTACATGGACCCTGTCACCTCCTGCTGGAGCAGTGTCTGCACAGAGTCCACCCTGCTGCATTGTGGGGGATGTAGCGTGTACATGGACCCAGTCACCTGGAGCAGTGTCTGCACAGAGTACACCCTGCTGCATTGTGGGGGATGTAGTGTGTACATGGACCCTGTCACCTCCTGCTGGAGCAGTGTCTGCACAGAGTCCACCCTGCTGCATTGTGGGGGATGTAGCGTGTACATGGACCCAGTCACCTGGAGCAGTGTCTGCACAGAGTACACCCTGCTGCATTGTGGGGGCTGTAGTGTGTACATGGACCCTGTTACCTCCTGCTGGAGCAGTGTCTGCACAGAGTCCACCCTGCTGCATTGTGGGGGATGTAGTGTGTACATGGACCCTGTCATCCCCTGCTGGAGCAGTGTCTGCACAGAGTACACCCTGCTGCATTGTGGGGGATGTAGTGTATACATGGACCCTGTCACCCCCTGCTGGAGCAGTGTCTGCACAGAGTACACCCTGCTGCATTGTGGGGGATGTAGCGTGTACATGGACCCAGTCACCTGGAGCAGTGTCTGCACAGAGTACACCCCGCTGCATTGTGGGGGATGTAGTGTATACATAGACCCTGTCACCCCCTGCTGGAGCAGTGTCTGCACAGAGTACACCCTGCTGCATTGTGGGGGATGTAGCGTGTACATGGACCCAGTCACCTGGAGCAGTGTCTGCACAGAGTCCACCCTACTGCATTGTGGGGGATGTAGTGTGTACATGGACCCTGTCATCCCCTGCTGGAGCAGTGTCTGCACAGAGTACACCCTGCTGCATTGTGGGGGATGTAGTGTGTACATGGACCCAGTCACCTGGAGCAGTGTCTGCACAGAGTACACCCCGCTGCATTGTGGGGGATGTAGTGTATACATGGACCCTGTCACCCCCTGCTGGAACAGTGTCTCAATGCTTTGCTGCATTGTGGGGGATGTAGTGTGTACATGGACCCTGTCACCCCCTACTGGAGCAGTGTCTGCACAGAGTACGCCCTGCTGCATTGTGGGGATGTAGTGTGTACATGAACCCTGTCACCCCCTGCTGGAGCAGTGTCTGCATGCTTTGCTGTGCTGCATTGTGGGGATGTAGTGTGTACATGGACCCTGTCACCCCCTGCTGGAACAGTGTCTGCACAGAGTACGCCCTGCTGCATTGTGGGGATGTAGTGTGTACATGGACCCTGTCACCCCCTGCTGGAACAGTGTCTCAATGCTTTGCTGCATTGAGGGGGATGTAGTGTGTACATGGACCCTGTCACCCCCTACTGGAGTAGGAACTACTCCACTGGAGTCTCCACAGAGTCTCTGGAACTACCTACTGGAGTCTCCACAGAGTACACCCTGCTGAATTGTGGGGATGTAGTGTGTACATGGACCCTGTTACCCCCTGCTGGAGCAGTGTCTGCACAGAGTACACCCCGCTGCATTGTGGGGGATGTAGTGTATACATGGACCCTGTCACCCCCTGCTGGAGCAGTGTCTGCACAGAGTACACCCTGCTGCATTGAGGGGGATGTAGTGTGTACATGGACCCAGTCACCTGAAGCAGTGTCTGCACAGAGTCCACCCTGCTGCATTGTGGGGGATGTAGTGTGTACATGGACCCTGTCACCCCCTGCTGGAGCAGTGTCTGCACAGAGTACGCCCTGCTGCATTGTGGGGATGTAGTGTGTACATGAACCCTGTCACCCCCTGCTGGAACAGTGTCTGCGCAGAGTACACCCTGCTGCATTGTGGGGATGTAGTGTGTACATGAACCCTGTCACCCCCTGCTGGAGCAGTGTCTGCACAGAGTACGCCCTGCTGCATTGTGGGGATGTAGTGTGTACATGGACCCTGTCACCCCCTGCTGGAACAGTGTCTCAATGCTTTGCTGCATTGAGGGGGATGTAGTGTGTACATGGACCCTGTCACCCCCTGCTGTAGCAGTGTCTGCACAGAGTCCACCCTGCTGCATTGTGGGGGATGTAGTGTGTACATGAACCCTTTCACCCCCTGCTGGAGCAGTGTCTGCACAGAGTCCACCCTGCTGCATTGTGGGGATGTAGTGTGTACATGAACCCTGTCACCCCCTGCTGGAGCAGTGTCTGCACAGAGTACACCCTGCTGTATTGTGGGGGATGTAGTGTGTTCATGGACCCTGTCATCCCCTGCTGGAGCAGTGTCTGCACAGAGTCCACCCTGCTGCATTTTGGGGATGTAGTGTGTACATGAACCCTGTCACCCCCTGCTGGAACAGTGTCTGCACAGAGTACACCCTGCTGCATTGTGGGGATGTAGTGTGTACATGAACCCTGTCACCCCCTGAAGGAGCAGTGTCTGCACAGAGTACGCCCTGCTGCATTGTGGGGATGTAGTGTGTACATGAACCCTGTCACCCCCTGCTGGAGCAGTGTCTGTATGCTTTGCTGTGCTACATTGTGAGGGATGTAGTGTGTACATGGACCCTGTCACCCCCTGCTGGAACAGTGTCTGCAGAGAGTACGCCCTGCTGCATTGTGGGGATGTAGTGTGTACATGGACCCTGTCACCCCCTGCTGGAACAGTGTCTCAATGCTTTGCTGCATTGTGGGGGATGTAGTGTGTACATGGACCCTGTCACCCCCTACTGGAGCAGTGTCTGCATAGAGTACGCCCTGCTGAATTGTGGGGATGTAGTGTGTACATGAACCCTGTCACCCCCTGCTGGAGCAGTGTCTGCATGCTTTGTGTACATGGACCCTGTCACCCCCTGCTGGAGCAGTGTCTGCACAGAGTCCACCCTGCTGCATTTTGGGGATGTAGTGTGTACATGAACCCTGTCACCCCCTGCTGGAACAGTGTCTGCACAGAGTCCACCCTGCTGCATTGTGGGGGATGTAGTGTGTACATGGACCCCGTCATCCCCTGCTGGAGCAGTGTCTGCACAGAGTACACCCTGCTGCATTGTGGGGGATGTAGTGTGTACATGGACCCAGTAACCTGGAGCAGTGTCTGCACAGAGTACACCCCGCTGCATTGTGGGGGATGTAGTGTATACATGGACCCTGTCACCCCCTGCTGGAGCAGTGTCTGCACAGAGTACACCCTGCTGCATTGTGGGGGATGTAGTGTGTACATGGACCCAGTCACTTGGAGCCGTGTCTGCACAGAGTACGCCCCGCTGCATTGTGGGGGATGTAGTGTGTACATGGACCCTGTCATCCCCTGCTGGAGCAGTGTCTGCACAGAGTACACCCTGCTGCATTGTGGGGGATGTAGTGTGTACATGGACCCAGTCACCTGGAGCAGTGTCTGCACAGAGTACACCCTGCTGCATTGTGGGGGATGTAGTGTATACATGGACCCTGTCACCCCCTGCTGGAGCAGTGTCTGCACAGAGCCTGCCCTGCTGCATTGTGGGGATGTAGTGTGTACATGGACCCTGTAACCCCCTGCTGAAGCAGTGTCTGCACAGAGTCCACACTGCTGCATTGTGGGGGATGTAGTGTGTACATGAACCCTGTCACCTCCTGCTGGAGCAGTGTCTGCACAGAGTCCACCCTGCTGCATTGTGGGGGATGTAGCGTGTACATGGACCCAGTCACCTGGAGCAGTGTCTGCACAGAGTCCACCCTGCTGCATTGTGGGGGCTGTAGTTTGTACATGGACCCTGTTACCTCCTGCTGGAGCAGTGTCTGCACAGAGTCCACCCTGCTGCATTGTGGGGGATGTAGTGTGTACATGGACCCTGTCATCCCCTGCTGGAGCAGTGTCTGCACAGAGTACACCCTGCTGCATTGTGAGGGATGTAGTGTATACATGGACCCTGTCACCCCCTGCTGGAGCAGTGTCTGCACAGAGTACACCCTGCTGCATTGTGGGGGATGTAGCGTGTACATGGACCCAGTCACCTGGAGCAGTGTCTGCACAGAGTACACCCCGCTGCATTGTGGGGGATGTAGTGTATACATAGACCCTGTCACCCCCTGCTGGAGCAGTGTCTGCACAGAGTACACCCTGCTGCATTGTGGGGAATGTAGCGTGTACATGGACCCAGTCACCTGGAGCAGTGTCTGCACAGAGTCCACCCTACTGCATTGTGGGGGATGTAGTGTGTACATGGACCCTGTCATCCCCTGCTGGAGCAGTGTCTGCACAGAGTACACCCTGCTGCATTGTGGGGGATGTAGTGTGTACATGGACCCAGTCACCTGGAGCAGTGTCTGCACAGAGTACACCCCGCTGCATTGTGGGGGATGTAGTGTATACATGGACCCTGTCACCCCCTGCTGGAACAGTGTCTCAATGCTTTGCTGCATTGTGGGGGATGTAGTGTGTACATGAACCCTGTCACCCCCTGCTGGAGCAGTGTCTGCATGCTTTCCTGTGCTGCATTGTGGGGATGTAATGTGTACATGGACCCTGTCACCCCTTGCTGGAACAGTGTCTGCACAGAGTACGCCCTGCTGCATTGTGGGGATGTAGTGTGTACATGGACCCTGTCACCCCCTGCTGGAACAGTGTCTCAATGCTTTGCTGCATTGAGGGGGATGTAGTGTGTACATGGACCCTGTCACCCCCTACTGGAGCAGTGTCTGCACAGAGTACACCCCGCTGCATTGTGGGGGATGTAGTGTATACATGGACCCTGTCACCCCCTGCTGGAGCAGTGTCTGCACAGAGTACACCCTGCTGCATTGAGGGGGATGTAGTGTGTACATGGACCCAGTTACTTGGAGCAGTGTCTGCACAGAGTACGCCCCGCTGCATTGTGGGGGATGTAGTGTATACATGGACCCTGTCACCCCCTGCTGGAGCAGTGTCTGCACAGAGTACACCCTGCTGCATTGTGGGTATGTAGCGTGTACATGGACCCAGTCACCTGGAGCAGTGTCTGCACAGAGTACACCCTGCTGCATTGTGGGGGCTGTAGTGTGTACATGAACCCCGTCACCCCCTGCTGAAGCAGTGTCTGCACAGAGTCCACCCTGCTGCATTGTGGGGGATGTAGTGTGTACATGGACCCTGTCACCCCCTGCTGGAGCAGTGTCTGCACAGAGTACGCCCTGCTGCATTGTGGGGATGTAGTGTGTACATGAACCCTGTCACCCCCTGCTGGAACAGTGTCTGCACAGAGTACACCCTGCTGCATTGTGGGGATGTAGTGTGTACATGAACCCTGTCACCCCCTGCTGGAGCAGTGTCTGCACAGAGTACGCCCTGCTGCATTGTGGGGATGTAGTGTGTACATGGACTTTGTCACCCCCTGCTGGAACAGTGTCTCAATGCTTTGCTGCATTGAGGGGGATGTAGTGTGTACATGGACCCTGTCACCCCCTGCTGTAGCAGTGTCTGCACAGAGTCCACCCTGCTGCATTGTGGGGGATGTAGTGTGTACATGAACCCTGTCACCCCCTGCTGGAGCAGTGTCTGCACAGAGTCCACCCTGCTGCATTGTGGGGATGTAGTGTGTACATGAACCCTGTCACCCCCTGCTGGAGCAGTGTCTGCACAGAGTACACCCTGCTGTATTGTGGGGGATGTAGTGTGTTCATGGACCCTGTCATCCCCTGCTGGAGCAGTGTCTGCACAGAGTCCACCCTGCTGCATTTTGGGGATGTAGTGTGTACATGAACCCTGTCACCCCCTGCTGGAACAGTGTCTGCACAGAGTACACCCTGCTGCATTGTGGGGATGTAGTGTGTACATGAACCCTATCACCCCCTGAAGGAGCAGTGTTTGCACAGAGTACGCCCTGCTGCATTGTGGGGATGTAGTGTGTACATGAACCCTGTCACCCCCTGCTGGAGCAGTGTCTGTATGCTTTGCTGTGCTACATTGTGAGGGATGTAGTGTGTACATGGACCCTGTCACCCCCTGCTGGAACAGTGTCTGCAGAGAGTACGCCCTGCTGCATTGTGGGGATGTAGTGTGTACATGGACCCTGTCACCCCCTGCTGGAACAGTGTCTCAATGCTTTGCTGCATTGTGGGGGATGTAGTGTGTACATGGACCCTGTCACCCCCTACTGGAGCAGTGTCTGCACAGAGTACGCCCTGCTGAATTGTGGGGATGTAGTGTGTACATGAACCCTGTCACCCCCTGCTGGAGCAGTGTCTGCATGCTTTGTGTACATGGACCCTGTCACCCCCTGCTGGAGCAGTGTCTGCACAGAGTCCACCCTGCTGCATTTTGGGGATGTAGTGTGTACATGAACCCTGTCACCCCCTGCTGGAACAGTGTCTGCACAGAGTACACCCTGCTGCATTGTGGGGATGTAGTGTGTACATGAACCCTGTCACCCCCTGAAGGAGCAGTGTCTGCACAGAGTACGCCCTGCTGCATTGTGGGGATGTAGTGTGTACATGAACCCTGTCACCCCCTGCTGGAGCAGTGTCTGCACAGAGTACACCCTGCTGCATTGTGGAGATGTAGTGTGTACATGACCCCTGTCACCCCCTGCTGGAGCAGTGTCTGCACACAGTGCGTCCTGCTGCATTGTGGGGATGTAGTGTGTACATGAACCCTGTCACCCCCTGCTGGAGCAGTGTCTGCACAGAGTCCACCCTGCTGCATTGTGGGGATGTAGTGTGTACATGAACCCTGTCACCCCCTGCTGGAGCAGTGTCTGCATGCTTTGCTGTGCTGCATTGTGGGGATGTAGTGTGTACATGGACCCTGTCACCCCCTGCTGGAACAGTGTCTCAATGCTTTGCTGCATTGAGGGGGATGTAGTGTGTACATGGACCCTGTCACCCCCTACTGGAGTAGTGTCTCCACAGAGTACACCCTGCTGCATTGTGGGGATGTAGTGTGTACATGGACCCTGTTACCCCCTGCTGGAGCAGTGTCTGCACAGAGTACACCCTGCTGCATTGTGGGGGATGTATTGTGTACATGGACCCCGTCACCTGGAGCAGTGTCTGCACAGAGTACACCCCGCTGCATTGTGGGGGATGTAGTGTTTACATGGACCCTGTCACCCCCTGCTAGAACAGTGTCTCAATGCTTTGCTGCATTGTGGGGGATGTAGTGTGTACATGGACCCTATCACCCCCTACTGGAGCAGTGTCTGCACAGAGTACGCCCTGCTGCATTGTGGGGATGTAGTGTGTACATGAACCCTGTCACCCCCTGCTGGAGCAGTGTCTGCATGCTTTGCTGTGCTGCATTGTGGGGATGTAGTGTGTACATGGACCCTGTCACCCCCTGCTGGAACAGTGTCTGCACAGAGTACGCCCTGCTGCATTGTGGGAATGTAGTGTGTACATGGACCCTGTCACCCCCTGCTGGAACAGTGTCTGCACAGAGTACGCCCTGCTGCATTGTGGGGATGTAGTGTGTACATGGACCCTGTCACCCCCTGCTGGAGTAGGAACTACTCCACTGGAGTCTCCACAGAGTCTCTGGAACTACCTACTGGAGTCTCCACAGAGTACACCCTGCTGCATTGTGGGGATGTAGTGTGTACATGGACCCTGTTACCCCCTGCTGGAGCAGTGTCTGCACAGAGTACACCCCGCTGCATTGTGGGGGATGTAGTGTATACATGGACCCTGTCACCCCCTGCTGGAGCAGTGTCTGCACAGAGTACACCCTGCTGCATTGAAGGGGATGTAGTGTGTACATGGACCCAGTCACTTGGAGCAGTGTCTGCACAGAGTACGCCCCGCTGTATTGTGGGGGATGTAGTGTATACATGGACCCTGTCACCCCCTGCTGGAGCAGTGTCTGCACAGAGTACACCCTGCTGCATTGTGGGGGATGTAGCGTGTACATGGACCCAGTCACCTGGAGCAGTGTCTGCACAGAGTACACCCTGCTGCATTGTGGGGGCTGTAGTGTGTACATGAACCCCGTCACCCCCTGCTGAAGCAGTGTCTGCACAGAGTTTACCCTGCTGCATTGTGGGGGATGTAGTGTGTACATGGACCCTGTCACCCCCTGCTGGAGCAGTGTCTGCACAGAGTACGCCCTGCTGCATTGTGGGGATGTAGTGTGTACATGAACCCTGTCACCCCCTGCTGGAACAGTGTCTGCACAGAGTACACCCTGCTGCATTGTGGGGATGTAGTGTGTACATGAACCCTGTCACCCCCTGAAGGAGCAGTGTCTGCACAGAGTACGCCCTGCTGCATTGTGGGGATGTAGTGTGTACATGAACCCTGTCACCCCCTGCTGGAGCAGTGTCTGCACAGAGTACACCCTGCTGCATTGTGGAGATGTAGTGTGTACATGACCCCTGTCACCCCCTGCTGGAGCAGTGTCTGCACACAGTGCGTCCTGCTGCATTGTGGGGATGTAGTGTGTACATGAACCCTGTCACCCCCTGCTGGAGCAGTGTCTGCACAGAGTCCACCCTGCTGCATTGTGGGGATGTAGTGTGTACATGAACCCTGTCACCCCCTGCTGGAGCAGTGTCTGCATGCTTTGCTGTGCTGCATTGTGGGGATGTAGTGTGTACATGGACCCTGTCACCCCCTGCTGGAACAGTGTCTCAATGCTTTGCTGCATTGAGGGGGATGTAGTGTGTACATGGACCCTGTCACCCCCTACTGGAGTAGTGTCTCCACAGAGTACACCCTGCTGCATTGTGGGGATGTAGTGTGTACATGGACCCTGTTACCCCCTGCTGGAGCAGTGTCTGCACAGAGTACACCCTGCTGCATTGTGGGGGATGTATTGTGTACATGGACCCCGTCACCTGGAGCAGTGTCTGCACAGAGTACACCCCGCTGCATTGTGGGGGATGTAGTGTTTACATGGACCCTGTCACCCCCTGCTAGAACAGTGTCTCAATGCTTTGCTGCATTGTGGGGGATGTAGTGTGTACATGGACCCTATCACCCCCTACTGGAGCAGTGTCTGCACAGAGTACGCCCTGCTGCATTGTGGGGATGTAGTGTGTACATGAACCCTGTCACCCCCTGCTGGAGCAGTGTCTGCATGCTTTGCTGTGCTGCATTGTGGGGATGTAGTGTGTACATGGACCCTGTCACCCCCTGCTGGAACAGTGTCTGCACAGAGTACGCCCTGCTGCATTGTGGGAATGTAGTGTGTACATGGACCCTGTCACCCCCTGCTGGAACAGTGTCTGCACAGAGTACGCCCTGCTGCATTGTGGGGATGTAGTGTGTACATGGACCCTGTCACCCCCTGCTGGAGTAGGAACTACTCCACTGGAGTCTCCACAGAGTCTCTGGAACTACCTACTGGAGTCTCCACAGAGTACACCCTGCTGCATTGTGGGGATGTAGTGTGTACATGGACCCTGTTACCCCCTGCTGGAGCAGTGTCTGCACAGAGTACACCCCGCTGCATTGTGGGGGATGTAGTGTATACATGGACCCTGTCACCCCCTGCTGGAGCAGTGTCTGCACAGAGTACACCCTGCTGCATTGAAGGGGATGTAGTGTGTACATGGACCCAGTCACTTGGAGCAGTGTCTGCACAGAGTACGCCCCGCTGTATTGTGGGGGATGTAGTGTATACATGGACCCTGTCACCCCCTGCTGGAGCAGTGTCTGCACAGAGTACACCCTGCTGCATTGTGGGGGATGTAGCGTGTACATGGACCCAGTCACCTGGAGCAGTGTCTGCACAGAGTACACCCTGCTGCATTGTGGGGGCTGTAGTGTGTACATGAACCCCGTCACCCCCTGCTGAAGCAGTGTCTGCACAGAGTTTACCCTGCTGCATTGTGGGGGATGTAGTGTGTACATGGACCCTGTCACCCCCTGCTGGAGCAGTGTCTGCACAGAGTACGCCCTGCTGCATTGTGGGGATGTAGTGTGTACATGAACCCTGTCACCCCCTGCTGGAACAGTGTCTACACAGAGTACACCCTGCTGCATTGTGGGGATGTATTGTGTACATGAACCCTGTCACCCCCTGCTGGAGCAGTGTCTGCACAGAGTACGCCCTGCTGCATTGTGGGGATGTAGTGTGTACATGGACCCTGTCACCCCCTGCTGGAACAGTGTCTCAATGCTTTGCTGCATTGAGGGGGGTGTAGTGTGTACATGGACCCTGTCACCCCCTACTGGAGTAGTGTCTCCACAGAGTACACCCTGCTGCATTGTGGGGATGTAGTGTGTACATGGACCCAGTCACCCCCTGCTGGAGCAGTGTCTGCACAGAGTACACCCTGCTGCATTGTGGGGGATGTAGTGTGTACATGAACCCTGTCACCCCCTGCTGGAGCAGTGTCTGCACAGAGTCCACTCTGCTGCATTGTGGGGATGTACTGTGTACATGAACCCTGTCACCCCCTGCTGGAGCAGTGTCTGTACAGAGTCCACCCTGCTGCATTGTGGGGATGTAGTGTGTACATGAACCCTGTCACCCCCTGCTGGAGCAGTGTCTGCACAGAGTCCACCCTGCTGCATTGTGGGGGATGTAGTGTGTACATGGACCCTGTCACCCCCTGCTGGAGCAGTGTCTGCACAGAGTACGCCCTGCTGCATTGTGGGGATGTAGTGTGTACATGAACCCTGTCACCCCCTGCTGGAACAGTGTCTGCACAGAGTACACCCTGCTGCATTGTGGGGATGTAGTGTGTACATGAACCCTGTCACCCCCTGCTGGAGCAGTGTCTGCACAGAGTACGCCCTGCTGCATTGTGGGGATGTAGTGTGTACATGGACCCTGTCACCCCCTGCTGGAACAGTGTCTCAATGCTTTGCTGCATTGAGGGGGATGTAGTGTGTACATGGACCCTGTCACCCCCTACTGGAGTAGTGTCTCCACAGAGTACACCCTGCTGCATTGTGGGGATGTAGTGTGTACATGGACCCAGTCACCCCCTGCTGGAGCAGTGTCTGCACAGAGTACACCCTGCTGCATTGTGGGGGATGTAGTGTGTACATGGACCCAGTCACTTGGAGCAGTGTCTGCAGAGTACGCCCCGCTGCATTATGGGGGATGTAGTGTGTACATGGACCCTGTCACCCCCTAGTGTCTGCACAGAGTCCACCCTGCTGCATTGTGGAGGATGTAGTGTGTACATGAACCCTGTCACCCCCTGCTGGAGCAGTGTCTGCACAGAGTCCACCCTGCTGCATTGTGGGGATGTAGTGTGTACATGAACCCTGTCACCCCCTGCTGGAGCAGTGTCTGTACAGAGTCCACCCTGCTGCATTGTGGGGATGTAGTGTGTACATGAACCCTGTCACCCCCTGCTGGAGCAGTGTCTGCACAGAGTACACCCTGCTGTATTGTGGGGGATGTAGTGTGTTCATGGACCCTGTCATCCCCTGCTGGAGCAGTGTCTGCACAGAGTACGCCCTGCTGAATTGTGGGGATGTAGTGTGTACATGAACCCTGTCACCCCCTGCTGGAGCAGTGTCTGCACAGAGTACGCCCTGCTGAATTGTGGGGATGTAGTGTGTACATGAACCCTGTCACCCCCTGCTGGAGCAGTGTCTGCATGCTTTGTGTACATGGACCCTGTCACCCCCTGCTGGAGCAGTGTCTGCACAGAGTCCACCCTGCTGCATTTTGGGGATGTAGTGTGTACATGAACCCTGTCACCCCCTGCTGGAACAGTGTCTGCACAGAGTACACCCTGCTGCATTGTGGGGATGTAGTGTGTACATGAACCCTGTCACCCCCTGAAGGAGCAGTGTCTGCACAGAGTACGCCCTGCTGCATTGTGGGGATGTAGTGTGTACATGAACCCTGTCACCCCCTGCTGGAGCAGTGTCTGCATGCTTTGCTGTGCTGCATTGTGAGGGATGTAGTGTGTACATGGACCCTGTCACCCCCTGCTGGAACAGTGTCTGCAGAGTACGTCCTGCTGCATTGTGGGGGCTGTAGTGTGTACATGAACCCCGTCACCCCCTGCTGAAGCAGTGTCTGCACAGAGTCCACCCTGCTGCATTGTGAGGGATGTAGTGTGTACATGAACCCTGTCACCCCCTGCTGGAGCAGTGTCTGCACAGAGTACACCCTGCTGCATTGTGGAGATGTAGTGTGTACATGACCCCTGTCACCCCCTGCTGGAGCAGTGTCTGCACACAGTGCGTCCTGCTGCATTGTGGGGATGTAGTGTGTACATGAACCCTGTCACCCCCTGCTGGAGCAGTGTCTGCACAGAGTCCACCCTGCTGCATTGTGGGGATGTAGTGTGTACATGAACCCTGTCACCCCCTGCTGGAGCAGTGTCTGCATGCTTTGCTGTGCTGCATTGTGGGGGATGTAGTGTGTACATGGACCCTGTCACCCCCTGCTGGAACAGTGTCTCAATGCTTTGCTGCATTGAGGGGGATGTAGTGTGTACATGGACCCTGTCACCCCCTACTGGAGTAGTGTCTCCACAGAGTACACCCTGCTGCATTGTGGGGATGTAGTGTGTACATGGACCCTGTTACCCCCTGCTGGAGCAGTGTCTGCACAGAGTACACCCTGCTGCATTGTGGGGGATGTATTGTGTACATGGACCCCGTCACCTGGAGCAGTGTCTGCACAGAGTACACCCCGCTGCATTGTGGGGGATGTAGTGTTTACATGGACCCTGTCACCCCCTGCTAGAACAGTGTCTCAATGCTTTGCTGCATTGTGGGGGATGTAGTGTGTACATGGACCCTATCACCCCCTACTGGAGCAGTGTCTGCACAGAGTACGCCCTGCTGCATTGTGGGGATGTAGTGTGTACATGAACCCTGTCACCCCCTGCTGGAGCAGTGTCTGCATGCTTTGCTGTGCTGCATTGTGGGGATGTAGTGTGTACATGGACCCTGTCACCCCCTGCTGGAACAGTGTCTGCACAGAGTACGCTTTGCTGCATTGTGGGAATGTAGTGTGTACATGGACCCTGTCACCCCCTGCTGGAACAGTGTCTGCACAGAGTACGCCCTGCTGCATTGTGGGGATGTAGTGTGTACATGGACCCTGTCACCCCCTGCTGGAGTAGGAACTACTCCACTGGAGTCTCCACAGAGTCTCTGGAACTACCTACTGGAGTCTCCACAGAGTACACCCTGCTGCATTGTGGGGATGTAGTGTGTACATGGACCCTGTTACCCCCTGCTGGAGCAGTGTCTGCACAGAGTACACCCCGCTGCATTGTGGGGGATGTAGTGTATACATGGACCCTGTCACCCCCTGCTGGAGCAGTGTCTGCACAGAGTACACCCTGCTGCATTGAGGGGGATGTAGTGTGTACATGGACCCAGTCACTTGGAGCAGTGTCTGCACAGAGTACGCCCCGCTGCATTGTGGGGGATGTAGTGTATACATGGACCCTGTCACCCCCTGCTGGAGCAGTGTCTGCACAGAGTACACCCTGCTGCATTGTGGGGGATGTAGCGTGTACATGGACCCAGTCACCTGGAGCAGTGTCTGCACAGAGTACACCCTGCTGCATTGTGGGGGCTGTAGTGTGTACATGAACCCCGTCACCCCCTGCTGAAGCAGTGTCTGCACAGAGTCCACCCTGCTGCATTGTGGGGGATGTAGTGTGTACATGGACCCTGTCACCCCCTGCTGGAGCAGTGTCTGCACAGAGTACGCCCTGCTGCATTGTGGGGATGTAGTGTGTACATGAACCCTGTCACCCCCTGCTGGAACAGTGTCTACACAGAGTACACCCTGCTGCATTGTGGGGATGTATTGTGTACATGAACCCTGTCACCCCCTGCTGGAGCAGTGTCTGCACAGAGTACGCCCTGCTGCATTGTGGGGATGTAGTGTGTACATGGACCCTGTCACCCCCTGTTGGAACAGTGTCTCAATGCTTTGCTGCATTGAGGGGGGTGTAGTGTGTACATGGACCCTGTCACCCCCTACTGGAGTAGTGTCTCCACAGAGTACACCCTGCTGCATTGTGGGGATGTAGTGTGTACATGGACCCAGTCACCCCCTGCTGGAGCAGTGTCTGCACAGAGTACACCCTGCTGCATTGTGGGGGATGTAGTGTGTACATGGACCCAGTCACTTGGAGCAGTGTCTGCAGAGTACGCCCCGCTGCATTATGGGGGATGTAGTGTGTACATGGACCCTGTCACCCCCTAGTGTCTGCACAGAGTCCACCCTGCTGCATTGTGGGGGATGTAGTGTGTACATGAACCCTGTCACCCCCTGCTGGAGCAGTGTCTGCACAGAGTCCACCCTGCTGCATTGTGGGGATGTACTGTGTACATGAACCCTGTCACCCCCTGCTGGAGCAGTGTCTGTACAGAGTCCACCCTGCTGCATTGTGGGGATGTAGTGTGTACATGAACCCTGTCACCCCCTGCTGGAGCAGTGTCTGCACAGAGTCCACCCTGCTGCATTGTGGGGGATGTAGTGTGTACATGGACCCTGTCACCCCCTGCTGGAGCAGTGTCTGCACAGAGTACGCCCTGCTGCATTGTGGGGATGTAGTGTGTACATGAACCCTGTCACCCCCTGCTGGAACAGTGTCTGCACAGAGTACACCCTGCTGCATTGTGGGGATGTAGTGTGTACATGAACCCTGTCACCCCCTGCTGGAGCAGTGTCTGCACGGAGTACGCCCTGCTGCATTGTGGGGATGTAGTGTGTACGTGGACCCTGTCACCCCCTGCTGGAACAGTGTCTCAATGCTTTGCTGCATTGAGGGGGATGTAGTGTGTACATGGACCCTGTCACCCCCTACTGGAGTAGTGTCTCCACAGAGTACACCCTGCTGCATTGTGGGGATGTAGTGTGTACATGGACCCAGTCACCCCCTGCTGGAGCAGTGTCTGCACAGAGTACACCCTGCTGCATTGTGGGGGATGTAGTGTGTACATGGACCCAGTCACTTGGAGCAGTGTCTGCAGAGTACGCCCCGCTGCATTATGGGGGATGTAGTGTGTACATGGACCCTGTCACCCCCTAGTGTCTGCACAGAGTCCACCCTGCTGCATTGTGGAGGATGTAGTGTGTACATGAACCCTGTCACCCCCTGCTGGAGCAGTGTCTGCACAGAGTCCACCCTGCTGCATTGTGGGGATGTAGTGTGTACATGAACCCTGTCACCCCCTGCTGGAGCAGTGTCTGTACAGAGTCCACCCTGCTGCATTGTGGGGATGTAGTGTGTACATGAACCCTGTCACCCCCTGCTGGAGCAGTGTCTGCACAGAGTACACCCTGCTGTATTGTGGGGGATGTAGTGTGTTCATGGACCCTGTCATCCCCTGCTGGAGCAGTGTCTGCACAGAGTCCACCCTGCTGCATTTTGGGGATGTAGTGTGTACATGAACCCTGTCTCCCCCTGCTGGAACAGTGTCTGCACAGAGTACACCCTGCTGCATTGTGGGGATGTAGTGTGTACATGAACCCTGTCACCCCCTGAAGGAGCAGTGTCTGCACAGAGTACGCCCTGCTGCATTGTGGGGATGTAGTGTGTACATGAACCCTGTCACCCCCTGCTGGAGCAGTGTCTGTATGCTTTGCTGTGCTACATTGTGAGGGATGTAGTGTGTACATGGACCCTGTCACCCCCTGCTGGAACAGTGTCTGCAGAGAGTACGCCCTGCTGCATTGTGGGGATGTAGTGTGTACATGGACCCTGTCACCCCCTGCTGGAACAGTGTCTCAATGCTTTGCTGCATTGTGGGGAATGTAGTGTGTACATGGACCCTGTCACCCCCTACTGGAGCAGTGTCTGCACAGAGTACGCCCTGCTGAATTGTGGGGATGTAGTGTGTACATGAACCCTGTCACCCCCTGCTGGAACAGTGTCTGCACAGAGTACACCCTGCTGCATTGTGGGGATGTAGTGTGTACATGAACCCTGTCACCCCCTGAAGGAGCAGTGTCTGCACAGAGTACGCCCTGCTGCATTGTGGGGATGTAGTGTGTACATGAACCCTGTCACCCCCTGCTGGAACAGTGTCTGCACAGAGTACACCCTGCTGCATTGTGGGGATGTAGTGTGTACATGAACCCTGTCACCCCCTGAAGGAGCAGTGTCTGCACAGAGTACGCCCTGCTGCATTGTGGGGATGTAGTGTGTACATGAACCCTGTCACCCCCTGCTGGAGCAGTGTCTGCATGCTTTGCTGTGCTGCATTGTGAGGGATGTAGTGTGTACATGGACCCTGTCACCCCCTGCTGGAACAGTGTCTGCAGAGTACGTCCTGCTGCATTGTGGGGATGTAGTGTGTACATGAACCCTGTCACCCCCTGCTGGAGCAGTGTCTGCACAGAGTACACCCTGCTGCATTGTGGAGATGTAGTGTGTACATGACCCCTGTCACCCCCTGCTGGAGCAGTGTCTGCACACAGTGCGTCCTGCTGCATTGTGGGGATGTAGTGTGTACATGAACCCTGTCACCCCCTGCTGGAGCAGTGTCTGCACAGAGTCCACCCTGCTGCATTGTGGGGATGTAGTGTGTACATGGACCCTGTCACCCCCTGCTGGAACAGTGTCTCAATGCTTTGCTGCATTGAGGGGGATGTAGTGTGTACATGGACCCTGTCACCCCCTACTGGAGTAGTGTCTCCACAGAGTACACCCTGCTGCATTGTAGGGATGTAGTGTGTACATGGACCCTGTTACCCCCTGCTGGAGCAGTGTCTGCACAGAGTACACCCTGCTGCATTGTGGGGGATGTATTGTGTACATGGACCCCGTCACCTGGAGCAGTGTCTGCACATAGTACACCCCGCTGCATTGTGGGGGATGTAGTGTTTACATGGACCCTGTCACCCCCTGCTGGAGCAGTGTCTGCACAGAGTACGCCCCGCTGCATTGTGGGGGATGTAGTGTGTACATGGACCCTGTCACCCCCTGCTGGAGCAGTGTCTGCACAGAGTACACCCTGCTGCATTGTGGGGATGTAGTGTGTACATGAACCCTGTCACCACCTGCTGGAGCAGTGTCTGCACAGAGTACACCCTGCTGCATTGTGGGGATGTAGTGTGTACATGAACCCTGTCACCACCTGCTGGAGCAGTGTCTGCACAGAGTCCACCCTGCTGCATTGTGGGGATGTAGTGTGTACATGGACCCTGTCACCCCCTGCTGGAGCAGTGTCTGCACAGAGTACGCCCTGCTGCATTGTGGGGATGTAGTGTGTACATGGACCCTGTCACCCCCTGCTGGAGCAGTGTCTGCACAGAGTACACCCTGCTGCATTGTGGGGGATGTAGTGTGTAATGGACCCTGTCGCCCCCTGCTTGCCCACTATCTGCACGCTTTGCTGCATTGTGGGGGATGTAGTGTGTAATGGACCCTGTCGCCCCCTGCTTGCCCACTATCTGCACGCTTTGCTGCATTGTGGGATATGTAGTTTAGGTGTTCCCGGGCAGTTTTGGGGGCGTCCTCCTATACCGCGCTCCCCGTCATTATTTTCATTAATCTTTGAGGCAGATTTTTATAAAATTCCTTCTTCTTATTATTCTTTCTGAGACAGCAGAGATAAGTAAGTGCACCCCTCCGTGCACTGGCGCAGTGTATATGAAGGTGTCCGCTCTCCCACATAGATCTGAGGGCAGTCACAGTCTTGGGATCTTTCCGCCGTTGTTGCTGGTGGCGGCCGTCGATCGTCTCCTCGGCGGGTTCAGGTCCTTCGCAGCAGGCGTCGTCTGAGCTCCCGGCGCAGGAGGTCTCTCTCCTTCCGGATCCCCTGGAGGACGCTCTGGTTCTCCTGCGCTCGTCTCACCAGATACGGGAGGACGGAGTCCACCGAACCGTAAGGAATGGATTTATAGACCAGATACCCGGCCTGACCTGAGGACGAGAGCGCACGTCACCACCGGCTGTACCGCGAGCATCCGCAGCTAAAAGACCGCCATATAGAGACCACCACAACCTACCGAGAGTGAGAGACACGTGATCACACATCCCGAGGAGCTGCCCGAAGCAAACCGCACCGCCGCTCCGCCCGATCCCGAGCTCCGCCATCCTGGAAGAGGAGAAAGCGCATCTAATCCTCTCCTGTGTGATACTGTCTGCTGAGCCATGTATCTAATCCTCTCCTGTGTGATACTGTCTGCTGAGCCGTGTATCTAATCCTATCCTGTGTGATACTGTCTGCTGAGTCGTGTATCTAATCCTATCCTGTGTGATACTGTCTGCTGAGCTGTGTATCTAATCCTCTCCTGTGTGATACTGTCTGCTGAGCTGTGTATCTAATCCTCTCCTGTGTGATACTGTCTGCTGAGCTGTGTATCTAATCCTCTCCTGTGTGATACTGTCTGCTGAGCCGTGTATCTAATACTCTCCTGTGTGATACTGTCTGCTGAGCAGTGTATCTGATCCTCTCCTGTGTGATACTGTCTGCTGAGCTGTGTATCTAATCCTCTCCTGTGTGATACTGTCTGCTGAGCTGTGTATCTAATCCTCTCCTGTGTGATACTGTCTGCTGAGCCGTGTATCTAATCCTCTCCTGTGTGATACTGTCTGCTGAGCCGTATATCTAATCCTCTCCTGTGTGATACTGTCTGCTGAGCCGTATATCTAATCCTCTCCTGTGTGATACTGTGTGCTGAGCCGTGTATCTAATCCTCTCCTGTGTGAAACTGTGTGCTGAGCTGTGTATCTAATCCTCTCCTGTGTGATACTGTCTGCTGAGCTGTGTATCTAATCCTATCCTGTGTGATACTGTCTGCTGAGCTGTGTATCTAATCCTATCCTGTGTGATACTGTGTGCTGAGCCGTGTATCTAATCCTCTCCTGTGTGATACTGTATGCTGAGCTGTGTATCTAATCCTCTCCTGTGTGATACTGTCTGCTGAGCTGTGTATCTAATCCTCTCCTGTGTGATACTGTGTGCTGAGCCGTGTATCTAATCCTCTCCTGTGTGATACTGTGTGCTGAGCTGTGTATCTAATCTTCTCCTGTGTGATACTGTCTGCTGAGCTGTGTATCTAATCCTCTCCTGTGTGATACTGACTGCTGAGCTGTGTATATAATCCTCTCCTGTGTGATACTGTCTGCTGAGCTGTGTATCTAATCCTATCCTGTGTGATACTGTCTGCTGAGCTGTGTATCTAATCCTCTCCTGTGTGATACTGTCTGCTGAGCCGTGTATCTTATTCTCTCCTGTGTGATACTGTCTGCTGAGCCGTGTATCTTATCCTCTCCTGTGTGATACTGTCTGCTGAGCCGTGCATCTAATCCTCTCCTGTGTGATACTGTCTGCTGAGCTGTGTATCTAATCCTCTCCTGTGTTATAGGGTCTCCTGAGCCGTGTATCGGATCTCATCCTGTGTAAACCCGGCAGCGTGTATCTAATCCTATGGTACGCTCACCTGTGGGCGGCGTGTATCTAATCCTGCGGTACGCTCACCTGTGAGCGGCGTGTATCTAATCCTGCGGTACGTTCACCTGTGGGCGGCGTGTATCTAAGCCTGTGGTACGCTCACCTGTGGGCGGCGTGTATCTAAGCCTGTGGTACTCTCACCTGTGGGCGGCGTGTATCTAATCCTGCGGTACACTCACCTGTGTGCGGCGTGTATCTAAGCCTGTGGTATGCTCACCTGTGGGCGGCGTGTATCTAATCCTGCGGTACACTCACCTGTGGGCGGCGTGTATCTAAGCCTGTGGTACGCTCACCTGTGGGCGGCGTGTATCTAAGCCTGTGGTATGCTCACCTGTGGGCGGCGTGTATCTAATCCTGCGGTACGCTCACCTGTGTGCGGCGTGTATCTAAGCCTGTGGTATGCTCACCTGTGGGCGGCGTGTATCTAAGCCTGTGGTATGCTCACCTGTGGGCGGCGTGTATCTAAGCCTGTGGTATGCTCACCTGTGGGCGGCGTGTATCTAAGCCTGTGGTATGCTCACCTGTGGGCGGCGTGTATCTAAGCCTGTGGTATGCTCACCTGTGGGCGGCGTGTATCTAATCCTGCGGTACACTCACCTGTGAGCGGCGTGTATCTAATCCTGCGGTATGCTCACCTGTGGGCGGCGTGTATCTAAGCCTGTGGTATGCTCACCTGTGGGCGGCGTGTATCTAATCCTGCGGTACGCTCACCTGTGGGCGGCGTGTATCTAAGCCTGTGGTATGCTCACCTGTGGGCGGCGTGTATCTAATCCTGTGGTATGCTCACCTGTGGGCGGCGTGTATCTAAGCCTGTGGTATGCTCACCTGTGGGCGGCGTGTATCTAATCCTGCGGTACGCTCACCTGTGTGCGGCGTGTATCTAAGCCTGTGGTATGCTCACCTGTGGGCGGCGTGTATCTAATCCTGCGGTACGCTCACCTGTGAGCGGCGTGTATCTAATCCTGCGGTACGCTCACCTGTGGGCGGCGTGTATTTAAGCCTGTGGTATGCTCACCTGTGGGCGGCGTGTATCTAGGCCTGTGGTATGCTCACCTGTGGACGGCGTGTATCTAAGCCTGTGGTATGCTCACCTGTGTGCGGCGTGTATCTAAGCCTGTGGTATGCTCACCTGTGGGCGGCGTGTATCTAATCCTGCGGTACGCTCACCTGTGGGCGGCGTGTATCCAAGCCTGTGGTACGCTCACCTGTGGGCGGCGTGTATCTAATCCTGCGGTACGCTCACCTGTGGGCGGCGTGTATCTAAGCCTGTGGTACGCTCACCTGTGGGCGGCGTGTATCTAATCCTGCGGTACGCTCACCTGTGGGCGGCGTGTATCTAATCCTGCGGTACGCTCACCTGTGGGCGGCGTGTATCTAATCCTGCGGTACGCTCACCTGTGGGCGGCGTGTATCTAATCCTGCGGTACGCTCACCTGTGGGCGGCGTGTATCTAAGCCTGTGGTACGCTCACCTGTGGGCGGCGTGTATCTAATCCTGCGGTATGCTCACCTGTGGGCGGCGTGTATCTAAGCCTGTGGTATGCTCACCTGTGGGCGGCGTGTATCTAGTCCTGCGGTATGCTCACCTGTGGGCGGCGTGTATCTAATCCTGCGGTATGCTCACCTGTGGGCGGCGTGTATCTAATCCTGCGGTATGCTCACCTGTGGGCGGCGTGTATCTAAGCCTGTGGTATGCTCACCTGTGTGTGGCGTGTATCTAATCCTGCGGTATGCTCACCTGTGTGTGGCGTGTATCTAATTCTGTGGTATGCTCACCTGTGTGTGGCGTGTATCTAATCCTGTGGTATGCTCACCTGTGAGCGGCGTGTATCTAAGCCTGTGGTATGCTCACCTGTGTGTGGCGTGTATCTAATCCTGCGGTACGCTCACCTGTGTGTGGCGTGTATCTAATCCTGCGGTACGCTCACCTGTGTGTGGCGTGTATCTAAGCCTGTGGTACGCTCACCTGTGGGCGGCGTGTATCTAATCCTGCGGTACGCTCACCTGTGTGTGGCGTGTAGCACGGACTCCTCGTTGTGGCTGGCGATGATCAGGTTGTGCCTCGGTCCTTCCTGTGCGATCAGCTGCAGCAGTCGGTCCAGTGATCGCTGGTAGCTGGGGTCAGAGGTCAGACCGGTGACTACTTCTCGCTGACACACTGTAGCAGCCCCGCCGCTGTGCGCAGTCCATTCCCGCTCACCTTCTGTTGGTGGCCGCCCAGTCGGGCTGGATGGGGTCGCTGTAGCCCTTCTCTTTCGCCAGTTTCCGCTCCTTGTCCATATAGGCCCCGCGGACCAACTTCACCCCGAAACAAAGGCCCAGCCCGTCCGCCGCGCGCAGGTCCCGGCTCAGGTTCTCGTAGGAATCCTCCACAGCGGAAAAACAAAAGAGAACGATGCGTAACGGCCCGACAAAGATGGCGGATACCGTAGAGACCGTCACCTGTATCACTGCTCCCCAGACACTCGCGGCGGACACGTACAGGTACCTGACGCCTCCTCCAAGATGGCGGAGACCGTAGAGGACCCTACTACTCAGTCTCCATGGAGACGGTCTTACTTTTAAGTAGCACTGGTAGGTGTTCCAGATCCAGGGCTCGTCCGTGTTGCACTGGGCCATCATCGCCATGGTAACCAGGCTGAGCGCGGGGTTCACGTACGTATATTCGGCGTCCACCAGGACACGGACGCGCTGCGCTTTGGCGTGCTGCGGACAGAGGAGGGGGTGGGTCGCAGGTGGTCACCCAGACAGGAAGTGAGCTGGTTGCTAGGAAACACCACACGTTCGGCCTCCTCACCTTGCCCACGCGGCTGAGCCTCCGCACGGCGGTCTGGAGATGCCGGTTCTGCTCATTGGAGAGGAAGGGAAGAGTCTGGTCCTGGCCCTCCATGATGGAGACGATCCGCTGAGGACTGAGCGCCGCCCGCTGTGACGGGTCTGACAGACACACGGACAAAACCTTCTGATGACATCGGGGAGAAAAGGGGAAATGTCAGAACCAGGAGTGAAGGTTGTCACCGCCCCTCCCCCGCTCACCCCGGCTTCATACGTGTCCCGCATTGCGCACTCACGCACAGATCGGCGCTCATCAGGGCGGTGATTTTCAGCTGCATCATGGGACGGTCGCCTCCAGCCGAGGAGAGGTCCACGCACTTCATCATGATCTCCTCGTTCTGCTCGTACCAGCGCTCCCTGCGAGACAGTGCGGGGAGACAACGGAGCACAGAGGTTATACCATGGGGCACAGTACCAGCGCTCCCTGCGAGACAGTGCGGGGAGACAACGGAGCACAGAGGTTATACCATGGGGCACAGTACCAGCGCTCCCTGCGAGACAGTGCGGGGAGACAACGGGGCACAGAGGTTATACCATGGGGCACAGTACCAGCGCTCCCTGCGAGACAGTGCGGGGAGACAACGGGGGGCAGAGGTTATACCATGGGGCACAGTACCAGCGCTCCCTGCGAGACAGTGCGGGGAGACAACGGGGCACAGAGGTTATACCATGGGGCACAGTACCAGCGCTCCCTGCGAGACAGTGCGGGGAGACAACGGAGCACAGAGGTTATACCATGGGGCACAGTACCAGCGCTCCCTGCGAGACAGTGCGGGGAGACAACGGGGCGCAGAGGTTATACCATGGGGAGCAGTACCAGCGCTCCCTGCGAGACAGTGCGGGGAGACAACGGGGCACAGAGGTTATACCATGGGGCACAGTACCAGCGCTCCCTGCGAGACAGTGCGGGGAGACAACGGGGCGCAGAGGTTATACCATGGGGAGCAGTACCAGCGCTCCCTGCGAGACAGTGCGGGGAGACAACGGGGCACAGAGGTTATACCATGGGGCGCAGTACCAGCGCTCCCTGCGAGACAGTGCGGGGAGACAACGGGGCACAGAGGTTATACCATGGGGCACAGTACCAGCGCTCCCTGCGAGACAGTGCGGGGAAACAACGGGGCACAGAGGTTATACCATGGGGCACAGTACCAGCGCTCCCTGCGAGACAGTGCGGGGAGACAACGGGGCACAGAGGTTATACCATGGGGCACAGTACCAGCGCTCCCTGCGAGACAGTGCGGGGGAACAACGGGGCACAGAGGTTATACCATGGGGCACAGTACCAGCGCTCCCTGCGAGACAGTGCGGGGGAACAACGGGGCACAGAGGTTATACCATGGGGCACAGTACCAGCGCTCCCTGCGAGACAGTGCGGGGAGACAACGGGGCGCAGAGGTTATACCATGGGGCACAGTACCAGCGCTCCCTGCGAGACAGTGCGGGGAGACAACGGGGCACAGAGGTTATACCATGGGGCACAGTACCAGCGCTCCCTGCGAGACAGTGCGGGGAAACAACGGGGCACAGAGGTTATACCATGGGGCACAGTACCAGCGCTCCCTGCGAGACAGTGCGGGGAGACAACGGGGCACAGAGGTTATACCATGGGGTGCAGTACCAGCGCTCCCTGCGAGACAGTGCGGGGAGACAACGGGGCACAGAGGTTATACCATGGGGTGCAGTACCAGCGCTCCCTGCGAGACAGTGCGGGGAGACAACGGGGCACAGAGGTTATACCATGGGGCACAGTACCAGCGCTCCCTGCGAGACAGTGCGGGGAGACAACGGGGCACAGAGGTTATACCATGGGGCACAGTACCAGCGCTCCCTGCGAGACAGTGCGGGGAGACAACGGGGCACAGAGGTTATACCATGGGGCACAGTACCAGCGCTCCCTGCGAGACAGTGCGGGGAGACAACGGGGCACAGAGGTTATATCATGGGGCACAGTACCAGCGCTGCCTGCGAGACAGTGCGGGGAGACAACGGGGCACAGAGGTTATACCATGGGGCACAGTACCAGCGCTCCCTGCGAGACAGTGCGGGGAGACAACGGGGCACAGAGGTTATACCATGGGGCACAGTACCAGCGCTCCCTGCGAGACAGTGCGGGGAGACAACGGGGCGCAGAGGTTATACCATGGGACGCAGTACCAGCGCTCCCTGCGAGACAGTGCGGGGGAACAACGGGGCACAGAGGTTATACTATGGGGCACAGTACCAGCGCTCCCTGCGAGACAGTGCGGGGAGACAACGGGGCACAGAGGTTATACCATGGGGCACAGTACCAGCGCTGCCTGCGAGACAGTGCGGGGGAACAACGGGGCGCAGAGGTTATACCATGGGACGCAGTACCAGCGCTCCCTGCGAGACAGTGCGGGGAGACAACGGGGCGCAGAGGTTATACCATGGGGCACAGTACCAGCGCTCCCTGCGAGACAGTGCGGGGAGACAACGGGGCACAGAGGTTATACCATGGGGCACAGTACCAGCGCTCCCTGCGAGACAGTGCGGGGAGACAACGGGGCACAGAGGTTATACCATGGGGCACAGTACCAGCGCTCCCTGCGAGACAGTGCGGGGAGACAATGGGGCACAGAGGTTATACCATGGGGCACAGTACCAGCGCTCCCTGCGAGACAGTGCGGGGAGACAACGGGGCACAGAGGTTATACCATGGGGCACAGTACCAGCGCTCCCTGCGAGACAGTGCGGGGAGACAACGGGGCACAGAGGTTATACCATGGGGCACAGTACCAGCGCTCCCTGCGAGACAGTGCGGGGAGACAATGGGGCACAGAGGTTATATCATGGGGCACAGTACCAGCGCTCCCTGCGAGACAGTGCGGGGAGACAACGGGGCACAGAGGTTATACCATGGGGCACAGTACCAGCGCTCCCTGCGAGACAGTGCGGGGAGACAACGGGGCACAGAGGTTATACCATGGGGCACAGTACTAGCGCTCCCTGCGAGACAGTGCGGGGGAGCAACGGGGCACAGAGGTTATACCATGGGGCACAGTACCAGCGCTCCCTGCGAGACAGTGCGGGGAGACAACGGGGCACAGAGGTTATACCATGGGGCAGAGTACCAGCGCTGCCTGCGAGACAGTGCGGGGAGACAACGGGGCACAGAGGTTATACAATGGGGCACAGTACCAGCGCTCCCTGCGAGACAGTGCGGGGGAACAACGGGGCACAGAGGTTATACCATGGGGCACAGTACCAGCGCTCCCTGCGAGACAGTGCGGGGAGACAACGGGGCACAGAGGTTATACCATGGGGCAGAGTACCAGCGCTGCCTGCGAGACAGTGCGGGGAGACAACGGGGCACAGAGGTTATACCATGGGGCACAGTACCAGCGCTCCCTGCGAGACAGTGCGGGGGAACAACGGGGGGCAGAGGTTATACCATGGGGTGCAGTACCAGCGCTCCCTGCGAGACAGTGCGGGGGAACAACGGGGCGCAGAGGTTATACCATGGGGCACAGTACCAGCGCTCCCTGCGAGACAGTGCGGGGAAACAACGGAGTGCAGAGGTTATACCATGGGGCACAGTACCAGCGCTGCCTGCGAGACAGTGCGGGGAAACAACGGGGTGCAGAGGTTATACTATGGGGCACAGTACCAGCGCTCCCTGCGAGACAGTGCGGGGAAACAACGGGGGGCAGAGGTTATACCATGGGGCACAGTACCAGCGCTCCCTGCGAGACAGTGCGGGGAAACAACGGGGCGCAGAGGTTATACCATGGGGCACAGTACCAGCGCTCCCTGCGAGACAGTGCGGGGGAACAACGGGGCACAGAGGTTATACCATGGGACGCAGTACCAGCGCTCCCTGCGAGAGTGCGGGGAAACAACGGGGCGCAGAGGTTATAATATGGGGTGCAGTACCGTTCACTGTCTGCAGGTGGCACTGCTCTACCACAGTAATTACAGCAGTGACATCTGCTGGCAATAACTGGTACTGCAGCACAAGGGATCGAAAGATTTTCTTAGTCATTTTTTTCTTTTTATTGTGTAAATATCACATCTCTCTGCAGGAGGAGCGTGCAGCGTCTGGACCCCAATGTAAAATCCGTGAATAGGACCCTCGCCGACAGTTCTAATATCGGACGTCTGTTTGCGCCAATGTGTCCTCAGAGAATGTCCTATAGGGTTTGTTAAATAAAACCTGTCATTACATAAACCGCGGCGAGTCGTTGCCCATATTTTATTCTCGGTCTTCTTGAGTTTTCTGCGTATTTTCTGCCGCCTGTCCGGCTACTGCACAGCGCGGCTCGGTTGCCGATTTATCTGTGAAACGCACCCGGCTGGCATAATCCGGCCAGTGGCGGATCCTTGCTGCCCGCAGTTGGGCCCCGGCTGTCAGGTTCCCTTTAAACAATGTCATTTTCTGGCAACACAATCCCCTTGAGCTGTGGATACAGAATATATGATTGGGTGCAGTACCGATTATAGACAGCAGGTGGCACTGTTGCTCTTGTTGGTAACACAGTGACATCTGCTGGCAGTCGCTGGTAATGCAGCACAAAATCTATTATTTATATTGTTATAAATTTATATGATGGCCGATCACTTATATTATGATGCAAGCAACAGCTACCGCCTCCCCGGCGCTATGCCCCTACGGCGCCACCACCAGGAGGGTAGCGGAGTCATTAATACTGACCATTTTCGCCATTCCATTATCACAGATGAACGGTTATACTGCCCCCTACTGATTAGGTTATTATAAACACTGGTACCAGCCTGGTGGGTATGGGGGGGGGGGTCACAGCTCACCCGCTTTTGCTTTCGCCCAAGTCCTCCTCAATGGGCACCGCTAACATGGGCCGAATGCCGAGCCGCGCCAGCCGCTCCATACAGGTCTGTATCTCCGGGAGGGTCTCTCCAGCTACAAACTGGCCGTACACCGAACCGCGCATGCCCCAGCCGAAGATTGTGCGGCCCACGAGCCGGCGGGAGACGGAGAGGAGCTGCGGGGAGAGAAAGGGCGCCGCGAGTAATCATAGCCGGATACACTGTAACGAACCCTCAGCAGTGAGGGCCGCAAATAATCATAGCCTGATACAGTGTAACAAACCCTCAGCAGTAAGGACCACCAATAATCATAGCCTGATACACTGTAACAAACCCTCAGCAGTGAGGGCCGCGAATAATCATAGCCTGATACACTGTAACAAACCCTCAGCAGTAAGGACCACCAATAATCATAGCCTGATACACTGTAACAAACCCTCAGCAGTGAGGGCCGCGAATAATCATAGCCTGATACACTGTAACAAACCCTCAGCAGTGAGGGCCGCGAATAATCATAGCCTGATACACTGTAACAAACCCTCAGCAGTGAGGGCCGCGAATAATCATAGCCTGATACACTGTAACAAACTCTCAGCAGTGAGCGCCGCAAATAATCATAGCCTGATACACTGTAACAAACCCTCAGCAGTAAGGACCACCAATAATCATAGCATGATACACTGTAACAAACCCTCAGCAGTGCGGACCGCCAATAATCATAGCCTGATACACTGTAACAAACCCTCAGCAGTGAGGGCTGCGAATAATCATAGCCTGATACACTGTAACAAACCCTCAGCAGTGAGAGCCGCGAATAATCATAGCCTGATACACTGTAACAAACCCTCAGCAGTGAGGGCCGCGAATAATCATAGCCTGATACACTGTAACAAACCCTCAGCAGTGAGGGCCGCGAATAATCATAGCCTGATACACTGTAACAAACCCTCAGCAGTGAGGGCTGCGAATAATCATAGCCTGATACACTGTAACAAACCCTCAGCAGTGAGAGCCGCGAATAATCATAGCCTGATACACTGTAACAAACCCTCAGCAGTGAGGGCCGCGAATAATCATAGCCTGATACACTGTAACAAACCCTCAGCAGTGAGGGCCGCGAATAATCATAGCCTGATACACTGTAACAAACCCTCAGCAGTGAGGGCCGCGAATAATCATAGCCTGATACACTGTAACAAACCCTCAGCAGTGAGGGCCGCGAATAATCATAGCCTGATACACTGTAACAAACCCTCAGCAGTGAGCACCGTGAGTAATCATAGCCTGATACACTGTAACAGACCCTCAGCAGTGAGGAGCGCCGTGAGTAATCATAGCCTGATACACTGTAACAGACCCTCAGCAGTGAGGAGCGCCAGGCCGGGTGCAGTCTCCGGTGGGTTGCCGTCACTCACCTTCTCGGAGTTCCTCACCAGCGTGGGGACGGAGCAGAGCCGGAATATGAGCAGCCCCCGCGCCAGCTCCCACCCGCTCTTCAGCCTGAAGGCCTTCCCATCAGAGAAGCTGAGCGCCGGCTCTGGCCCGCGAGCGAACGCCCTACAGGACCGAGTCAAGGCGCCGGGCGGAGGCCCAGAACGGAGGATACGGGCGAAGCACCACATGATCAGTGCCGGACCGCCGACCACAGTGACAGCACAAGGAGGGGACGGGGGGGGGGGGCAGTCAGCGACCAATGATGGGACGCCGGCAGCTGTGCACATAGCAGTCTGCCCTCCGCACCCCGCCAAGATCAATACATCACAGGACGGAGAGGATGGGGTTAATATATACCTATATAGGGACGGGACACTTATTAACCCATCGCTGCTGAGCTCAACGATTCACCAGCAGACGATTATTCAGTAAAAAGTCCGAACCCTGCCGGGGGCCACGTAATAAAGGTCACCCGTGTCCTGGGACGACACCGCACACTGCAATGTCCACCATCCACCACCAGAGGGCAGACACAGCACAGTGCAATGTGCACCATCCACCACCAGAGGGCAGACACCGCACACTGCAATGTGCACCATCCACCACCAGAGGGCAGACACCGCACACTGCAATGTCCACCATCCACCACCAGAGGGCAGACAGCACAGTGCAATGTGCACCATCCACCACCAGAGGGCAGACACAGCACAGTGCAATGTGCACCATCCACCACCAGAGGGCAGACAGCACAGTGCAATGTGCACCATCCACCACCAGAGGGCAGACACAGCACACTGCAATGTGCACCATCCACCACCAGAGGGCAGACACAGCACACTGCAATGTGCACCATCCACCACCAGAGGGCAGACAGCACAGTGCAATGTGCACCATCCACCACCAGAGGGCAGACACAGCACACTGCAATGTGCACCATCCACCACCAGAGGGCAGACACAGCACAGTGCAATGTGCACCATCCACCACCAGAGGGCAGACAGCACAGTGCAATGTGCACCATCCACCACCAGAGGGCAGACACCGCACACTGCAATGTGCACCATCCACCACCAGAGGGCAGACACAGCACAGTGCAATGTGCACCATCCACCACCAGAGGGCAGACACAGCACAGTGCAATGTGCACCATTCACCACCAGAGGGCAGACAGCACAGTGCAATGTGCACCATCCACCACCAGAGGGCAGACACCGCACACTGCAATGTGCACCATCCACCACCAGAGGGCAGACACAGCACAGTGCAATGTGCACCATCCACCACCAGAGGGCAGACACAGCACAGTGCAATGTGCACCATCCACCACCAGAGGGCAGACACAGCACAGTGCAATGTGCACCATCCACCACCAGAGGGCAGACACAGCACAGTGCAATGTGCACCATCCACCACCAGAGGGCAGACACAGCACAGTGCAATGTGCACCATCCACCACCAGAGGGCAGACACAGCACAGTGCAATATGCACCACCCACCACCAGAGGGCAGACACAGCACAGTGCAATGTGCACCATCCACCACCAGAGGGCAGACACAGCACAGTGCAATGTGCACCATCCACCACCAGAGGGCAGACACAGCACAGTGCAATGTGCACCACACACCACCAGAGGGCAGACACAGCACAGTGCAATGTGCACCACCCACCACCAGAGGGCAGACACAGCACAGTGCATTGTGCACCACCCACCACCAGAGGGCAGACACAGCGCACTGCAATGTGCACCATCCACCACCAGAGGGCAGACACAGCACACTGCAATGTGCACCACCCACCACCAGAGGGCAGACACAGCACAGTGCAATGTGCACCATCCACCACCAGAGGGCAGACACACCACAGTGCAATGTGCACCATCCACCACCAGAGGGCAGACACAGCACAGTGCAATATGCACCACCCACCACCAGAGGGCAGACACAGCGCACTGCAATGTGCACCATCCACCACCAGAGGGCAGACACAGCACAGTGCAATGTGCACCACCCACCACCAGAGGGCAGACACAGCACAGTGCAATGTGCACCATCCACCACCAGAGGGCAGACACAGCACAGTGCAATGTGCACCATCCACCACCAGAGGGCAGACACAGCACAGTGCAATGTGCACCACCCACCACCAGAGGGCAGACACAGCACAGTGCAATGTGCACCATCCACCACCAGAGGGCAGACACAGCACACTGCAATGTGCACCACCCACCACCAGAGGGCAGACACAGCACAGTGATATGTGCACCATCCACCACCAGAGGGCAGACACAGCACAGTGCAATGTGCACCATCCACCACCAGAGGGCAGACACAGCGCACTGCAATGTGCACCATCCACCACCAGAGGGCAGACACAGCACAGTGCAATGTGCACCATCCACCACCAGAGGGCAGACACAGCACAGTGCAATGTGCACCATCCACCACCAGAGGGCAGACACAGCACAGTGCAATGTGCACCATCCACCACCAGAGGGCAGACACAGCACAGTGCAATGTGCACCATCCACCACCAGAGGGCAGACACAGCGCACTGCAATGTGCACCATCCACCACCAGAGGGCAGACACAGCACAGTGCAATGTGCACCATCCACCACCAGAGGGCAGACACAGCACAGTGCACTGTGCACCATCCACCACCAGAGGGCAGACACAGCACAGTGCAATGTGCACCATTCACCACCAGAGGGCAGACACCGCACAGTGCAATGTGCACCATCCACCACCAGAGGGCAGACACAGCACAGTGCAATGTGCACTATCCACCACCAGAGGGCAGACACAGCGCACTGCAATGTGCACCATCCACCACCAGAGGGCAGACACAGCACACTGCAATGTGCACCATCCACCACCAGAGGGCAGACACAGCACAGTGCAATGTGCACCATCCACCACCAGAGGGCAGACACAGCACACTGCAATGTGCACCATCCACCACCAGAGGGCAGACACAGCACAGTGCAATGTCCACCATCCACCACCAGAGGGCAGACACAGCACAGTGCAATGTGCACCACCCACCACCAGAGGGCAGACACCGCGCACTGCAATGTGCACCATCCACCACCAGAGGGCAGACACCGCACAGTGCAATGTGCACCATCCACCACCAGAGGGCAGACACAGCACAGTGCAATGTGCACCACCCACCACCAGAGGGCAGACACAGCACACTGCAATGTCCACCATCCACCACCAGAGGGCAGCAAAGGAGGAAGACTCCCCTAAAGGTCTGTAAACATATGGGAGGGTCACATTGCCTCAAAAATTAGAAAAATTTAGTTCATAGGTTAAAGGGACACTCCGGGTGCATCAGGCAGAGGTGGGAGGAGCATGAGACAGGAATGGTATTCAAGCTCCGCCCCCTGTAGAGGATAATGACTCGTACAGGTGCAGTTACTCTGCTCCACCACCAGAGGGAACCGCCACACTACAATCTGCTCTTAAAGAGGCCTTGTTTGGAAATTTGCCCTTTAAGTCTTGATCTTTCTTGTGACACGATCCCTGGGAACCTGCGCACCTGTCCTGAGTCCTGACCCGAAGAGTTATTACACCGAGCGGCAGCTGAAACACTTCTCACAAGATAAAAGCCGCCGATCGCCAGGAGTGGTGATATGCCCCAGGTGAACCGTCCCTTTAAGACCACAGAGGACACAGACACGGCACAGAGTTCACTCCAATATCTTTATTAAGAGACATGATGGCAAAAAGTAAATAAAAATAACAGACGAGTCTGCCCCGATCCCGGGATCCGGTGTGACGCTGCCGCAGATCAGTAGTTGTTCTGGTTCTGCTGGTCTCGCCGGTAGCCGCGGCGCATGTAACCGCCCTCCTTCCTCTGATACGAGTCCTTTTGGTCTGGAAAATTGGGAGAAAAGATGCAAGAAAACATGGAGGCGTCATTACTTATAGTCACCACTAGAGGGCAAAGCAGCTAACAGCATAACAGGAAGTGAGGTGTGCAGCGCAGTAAAGCTTCCCCGCCCTCAGGATGAGGAAGAGGAGACGTTACACGAGGAGCCCCTGAACCAGTCCCCCCCCCACCCCCACCGCCGCTCTCCGGTTGCCGCACATCCCAGTAGGCGCAGACACGCTGGGAGTAGTAGTACAGCAGTCAGGAGGGCCGATGAGGGGTAATGACGAGGCGCATACGGCCGTCCTCACCGCGATTGAAGTATCCGCCATAGCTGCCCTGCTTGTGGTCGAAGATGCGCTCGTTGTTCTCCACCAGGTTCCCCAACTTCTCCGCCAGCTGCAGAGCCGTGTTCTGGAGGGAGCTGGGCTCCGTGCCGTGCATCACCACCGTCTGCGTGGGCTGATCTAAGGAGGCCTGCGGGGAAAGGATGGGGGGGGATCATCAGGCGTGGGGCGGCGGGGTATGAGGAGGCGGGGTATGGGGCGGCGGGGTATGGGGCGGCGGGGTATGGGGCGGCGGGGTACAGAGGAGGTGAGGTAGTGTGTGGAGAGCAGGGGAGGCAAGGTGCGGGGGCGCAGGAGAGGCGGGGCGCAGGAGAGGCGGGGCGCAGGAGAGGCGGGGCGCAGGAGAGGCGGGGCGCAGGAGAGGCGGGGCGCAGGAGAGGCGGGGCGCAGGAGAGGCGGGGCGCAGGAGAGGCGGGGCGCAGGAGAGGCGGGGCGCAGGAGAGGCGGGGCGCAGGAGAGGCGGGGCACGGGGCGGTGGGAGAAGGGTATAGCGTATAGGGTGAGGGGGGATTGCGCTGATACAAATTTAGAGGCGGGATAAAGGGGACTTCGGACACAGTCAGCAGGTGGCGACACTTCCTGCAATCTCCGGTGCAGCCCCCGGGGGCAGTGTTGGGGTCTGGCGGCTCCTCTCACCATCAGCTCCTCGTTGATGATCATTTTGCTGATGATGCTGTGGACGGTCGGGATCTCCAGCTGGAACATGTCCCCCAATATGCCCATCCTGCGGGGAGAGGAGAAGTGACACCCCGAGTGCTTCCAGAATACGGGCCGCACCGCAGCAGATCCAACGCTTCCCGCAGATGTGTGCGGGGGATGGGAGGGGCTCGGGGGTCTCACCTGATGGAGTCGTACACGCTGCTGTATGTGAACAGATACGTCCTCAGCGACTCCTCCTGAATCTTCCTGCAGAAAAGACGGAAAATTACCATCACCCCCCAACACGGCGGCCCCGCCCCCCAACACGGCGGCCCCGCCCTCCAACACGGCAGCCCCGCCCCCCAACACAACGTCCCCGCCCCCCAACACAACGTCCCCGCCCCCCAACACGGCAGCCCCGCCCCCAACACAACGTCCCCGCCCCCCAACATGGCGGTCCCCGTCCTCACCTGACCAGCATGTTGCGCACACGATCCGCCTCCGGGAACAGATCCCAAACCTTCCCGTTCATTTTCTCGTTGATTATGAAGTTGCGGCAGGTTTTCCAGTCTCCCATCTTCATGGCCTTGGACGCGGCCACAACGTGCTCCCTCATACTCTCAGGGGGACCTGCGGGACCGAGAACAGTCAGCGAGTGCCCAGAGCCAGAGCGCAGCCCCCCCGAGTGCCCAGAGCCAGAGCGCGGCCCCCCCGAGTGCCCAGAGCCAGAGCGCGGCCCCCCCCCCCCGAGTGCCCAGAGCCAGAGCGCGGCCCCCCCCGAGTGCCCAGAGCCAGAGCACGCCCCCCCCCCCCCGAGTGCCCAGAGCCAGAGCGCGGCCCCCCGAGTGCCCAGAGCCAGAGCACGCCCCCCCCCCCCCCCCCGAGTGCCCAGAGCCAGAGCGCGGCCCCCCGAGTGCCCAGAGCCAGAGCGCGGCCCCCCGAGTGCCCAGAGCCAGAGCGCGGCCCCCCGAGTGCCCAGAGCCAGAGCGCGGCCCCCCCCCGAGTGCCCAGAGCCAGAGCGCGCCCCCCCCCCGAGTGCCCAGAGCCAGAGCACGCCCCCCCCCCACCCCCCGAGTGCCCAGAGCCAGAGCGCGGCCCCCCGAGTGCCCAGAGCCAGAGCGCGCCCCCCCCCCCCGAGTGCCCAGAGCCAGAGCGCGGCCCCCTCCCCGAGTGCCCAGAGCCAGAGCGCGGCCCCCCCGAGTGCCCAGAGCCAGAGCGCGGCCCCCTCCCGAGTGCCCAGAGCCAGAGCGCGGCCCCCCCGAGTGCCCAGAGCCAGAGCGCAGCCCCCTCCCGAGTGCCCAGAGCGCGGCCCCCCGAGTGCCCAGAGCGAGAGCGCGGCCCCCTCCCCGAGTGCCCAGAGCCAGAGCGCGGCCCCCCCGAGTGCCCAGAGCCAGAGCGGGGCCCCCTCCCGAGTGCCCAGAGCCAGAGCGCGGCCCCCCCGAGTGCCCAGAGCCAGAGCGCAGCCCCCTCCCGAGTGCCCAGAGCGCGGCCCCCCCGAGTGCTCAGAGCGAGAGCGCGGCCCCCCCGAGTGCCCAGAGCGAGAGCGCGGCCCCCTCCCGAGTGCCCAGAGCCAGAGCGCGGCCCCCTCCCGAATGCCCAGAGCCAGAGTGCGGCCCCCTCCCGAATGCCCAGAGCCAGAGCGGCCCCCCCGAGTGTCCAGAGCCAGAGCGCGGCCCCCCCGAGTGTCCAGAGCCAGAGCGCGGCCCCCCCGAGTGTCCAGAGCCAGAGCGCGGCCCCCCCGAGTGCCCAGAGCCAGAGCGTGCCTCCCCTCCCGAGTGCCCAGAGCACAGTCCGCGTGCCTGGAGAAAAGACACGTGTTACAGAGCAATATGGCCGCCGTCACTCACCCAGCAGCGGCTGCCGCTCGCCCACGCGCAGCTGGTGGTGGAACTGTTTGCTGATCATCCTCCTGCGGGCGTCGAACTCGTGCGCGGCCATGTAGGGGATCTCCAGCAGCATGGCGGACACCAGGTAGACGCACTCCAGCAGCTCCAGGTTGATGTGCATGTGGAAGGGGATCTGCCGCCGCTTCTCGATCTTCTCCTGCTCCTGGTTCCGCTCCTGCATGGTCCTCATCAGCAGACCCTGCCCCAGCAGCTCCTTGGCGCGGCCGCTGGACTGGATGTCCAGGAGGGCGTTGTGGGCGTCGCGGATCATTCCCTGCCGGAAGGCGCAGATGCCGAGCTGCACCATAGTGCGGTTATATAGGATCTAGAGGCAACGAGAGGGCGGGTTATAGGGGCAAAGATTGCCGGGGTCACACCGGGGTCAAAGGAGGGGAATGAGGGGTGATTGGGGGGGCAGCACTCACCTGCACCGGGGGGTCCGCGTGCTGGATGTTGTCCTGCAGGTGGGACATGAGCATGAGGTCTCGGGCCTGGAACCAGCGGTTGTGCAGCGCGTGGTGGTAGATGTGGCACAGGATGGCGCAGGTGCGGATGCGGTCCGTCCGGTCCTTGGCATAGATGTACTTGCAGAGTTTGTCCATGAGGATGGCGCTGTCCTCCGCCTCGTTCTCCGCCTGGTCCTGTTCTGACTGCACAGAGAAGAACGGAGGTCAGGACGGAGGTCGGAGGTCACGCAGGGGTCGCCCCTCCCCCGCCCCGGAGACCTCACCTTAGACTCCTGCCCGGTGCGGAGCAGCCGCTGATGAGCTTTGTAGTCAAACTTGTAGTAGGTGTGCATGATCCTGCGCAGGTAGACGCGGCAGATCTCCTCCGTGCTGCCCTTCTCCTGCAGGTACTTCTGAGCGCGCTCAATCACCTCGCACACCCGCGCCTCGTCCTTCAGATTGTCCACGTACTCTGCGAGAAGTGAGGAGACGTCACCCGGGGTCACTCGCCCCGCAGCCGCGATAAACCCCCAGGAGTCATCCCGTGACATAGCCGCACCCACCAGGAGTCATCCCGCTGCATCCGCACCCCCCAGGAGTCATCCCGCTGCATCCGCACCCCCCAGGAGTCATCCCGCTGCATCCGCACCCCCCAGGAGTCATCCCGCTGCATCCACACCCCCCAGGAGTCATCCCGCTGCATCCGCACACCCCAGGAGTCATCCCGCTGCATCCGCACCCCCCAGGAGTCATCCCGCTGCATCCGCACCCCCCAGGAGTCATCCCGCTGCATCCGCACCCCCCAGGAGTCATCCCCGCCGCAGCCGTTCCCTCAGGAGTCATCCCGTGACACAGCCGCACAACTCAGGAGCCAACCGTCCCGCGGCCACTCCTCTCCCTACCTCCCGGGGTCATCCATCCCATGGCCACTCCTCTCCCTTCCTCCCGGGGTCATCCGCCCCACGGCCGCTCCTCTCCCTTCCTCCCGGGGTCATCCGTCCCACGGCCGCTCCCTCTCCCATCCTCCCGGGGTCATCCGTCCCACGGCCGCTCCTCTCCCTTCCTCCCGGGGTCATCCGTCCCACGGCCGCTCCTCTCCCTTCCTCCCGGGGTCATCCGTCCCACGGCCGCTCCTCTCCCTTCCTCCCGGGGTCATCCGTCCCACGGCCGCTCCTCTCCCTTCCTCCCGCCATCATCCGTCCCACGGCCGCTCCGCTCCCTTCCTCCCAGGGTCATCCGTCCCACGGCCGCTCCGCTCCCTTCCTCCCGCCATCATCCGTCCCATGGCCGCTCCTCTCCCTCCCAGGGTCATCCGTCCCACGGCCGCTCCTCTCCCTTCCTCCCAGGGTCATCCGTCCCGCGGCCGCTCCTCTCCCTTCCTCCCAGGGTCATCCGTCCCACGGCCGCTCCTCTCCCTTCCTCCCAGGGTCATCCGTCCCACGGCCGCTCCTCTCCCTTCCTCCCAGGGTCATCCGTCCCACGGCCGCTCCTCTCCCTTCCTCCCGGGGTCATCCGTCCCACGGCCGCTCCTCTCCCTTCCTCCCGGGGTCATCCGTCCCACGGCCGCTCCTCTACCTTCCTCCCGGGGTCATCCGTCCCCCGGCCGCTCCTCTCCCTTTCTCCCGGGGTCATCCGTCCCACGGCCGCTCCTCTCCCTTCCTCCCGGGGTCATCCATCCCACGGCCGCTCCTCTCCCTTCCTGCCGGGGTCATCCGTCCCACGGCCGCTCCTCTCCCTTCCTCCCGGGATCATTCGTCCCACGGCCGCTCCTCTCCCTTCCTCCCGCCATCATCCGTCCCACGGCCGCTCCTCTCCCTTCCTCCCGCCATCATCCGTCCCACGGCCGCTCTGCTCCCTTCCTCCCGCCATCATCCGTCTCACGGCCGCTGCTCTCCCTTCCTCCCGGGGTCATCCGTCCCACGGCCGCTCCTCTCCCTTCCTCCCGGGGTCATCCGTCCCACGGCCACTCCCTCTCCCATCCTCCCGGGGTCATCCGTCCCACGGCCGCTCCTCTCCCTTCCTCCCGCCATCATCCGTCCCACGGCCGCTCCGCTCCCTTCCTCCCGCCTTCATCCGTCCCATGGCCACTCCTCTCCCTTCCTCCCAGGGTCATCCGTCCCACGGCCGCTCCTCTCCCTTCCTCCCGGGGTCATCCGTCCCACGGCCGCTCCTCTCCCTTCCTCCCGGGGTCATTCGTCCCACGGCCGCTCCTCTCCCTTCCTCCCGCCATCATCCGTCCCACGGCCGCTCCTCTCCCTTCCTCCCGCCATCATCCGTCCCACGGCCGCTCTGCTCCTTTCCTCCCGCCATCATCCGTCTCACGGCCGCTGCTCTCCCTTCCTCCCGGGGTCATCCGTCCCACGGCCGCTCCTCTCCCTTCCTCCCGGGGTCATCCGTCCCACGGCCACTCCCTCTCCCATCCTCCCGGGGTCATCCGTCCCACGGCCGCTCCTCTCCCTTCCTCCCGCCATCATCCGTCCCACGGCCGCTCCGCTCCCTTCCTCCCGCCTTCATCCGTCCCATGGCCACTCCTCTCCCTTCCTCCCAGGGTCATCCGTCCCACGGCCGCTCCTCTCCCTTCCTCCCGGGGTCATCCGTCCCACGGCCGCTCCTCTCCCTTCCTCCCGGGGTCATCCGTCCCACGGCCGCTCCTCTCCCTTCCTCCCGGGGTCATCCGTGGGGAAGATGGAGCAGAACTTGTGTTACTTTCTACTTGATGTCAGTGAATGGAAACACGTCAAGGCCAAGAACCGGCCCATGTGGCCCCCCCATTACACACAGGAGGGTCTCTCCTCACTGGATCCCAGGCACCTGCAGCGCCTCTTTGGAGGGAGTCACAGGCCACGGCACGTACCTTGTGAGTGCGGGTCCGTGTTCTGCATGATTTTGGTGAATTCTTCATCCATCCTCTCGATCAGGGTGAGAATACAGCCGCGGACACGGAGAGGCTGGAGGGGGGCAAACAGTGCATAAGTAAGTGCCCCCCATATGAGGAGGCTGGAGGGGGGCAAACAGTGCATAAGTAAGTGCCCCCCATATGAGGAGGCTGGAGGGGGGCAAACAGTGCATAAGTAAGTGCCCCCCATATGAGGAGGCTGGAGGGGGGCAAACAGTGCATAAGTAAGTGCCCCCCATATGAGGAGGCTGGAGGGGGGCAAACAGTGCATAAGTAAGTGCCCCCATATGAGGAGGGGCAACTGCGATATCAGACTCTGCAAGTGGGGACAATATTATATGGGGCAGAAGATGACTACAACTCCCAGCAGATCCCACACTTACAGGACATGTGGCATGCTGGGAGCTGTAGTCCTCCAGGATATATGGTGGGAGTTGTAGTCCTCCAGGAAATATGCTGGGAGCTGTAGTCCTCCAGGATATATGCTGGTAGCTGTAGTCCTCCAGGATATATGCTGGGAGCTGTAGTCCTCCAGGATATATGCTGGGAGCTGTAGTCCTCCAGGATATATGCTGGGAGCTGTAGTCCTCCAGGATATATGCTGGGAGCTGTAGTCCTGCAGGATATATGCTGGGAGCTGTAGTCCTCCAGGATATACGCTGGGAGCTGTAGTCCTCCAGGATATACGCTGGGAGCTGTAGTCCTGCAGGATATACGCTGGGAGTTGTAGTCCTCCAGGATATACGCTGGGAGTTGTAGTCCTCCAGGATATACGCTGGGAGCTGTAGTCCTCCAGGATATATGCTGGGAGCTGTAGTCCTCCAGGATATATGCTGGGAGCTGTAGTCCTCCAGGATATATGCTGGGAGCTGTAGTCCTCCAGTATATATGCTGGGAGCTGTAGTCCTCCAGGATATATGCTGGGAGCTGTAGTCCTCCAGGATATATGCTGGGAGCTGTAGTCCTCCAGGATACATGCTGGGAGCTGTAGTCCTCCAGTATATATGCTGGGAGCTGTAGTCCTCCAGGATATATGCTGGGAGCTGTAGTCCTCCAGGATATATGCTGGGAGCTGTAGTCCTCCAGGATACATGCTGGGAGCTGTAGTCCTCCAGGATATATGCTGGGAGCTGTAGTCCTCCAGGATATATGCTGGGAGCTGTAGTCCTCCAGGATACATGCTGGGAGCTGTAGTCCTCCAGGATACATGCTGGGAGCTGTAGTCCTCCAGGATACATGCTGGGAGCTGTAGTCCTCCAGGATACATGCTGGGAGTTGTAGTCCTCCAGGATATATGCTGGGAGCTGTAGTCCTCCAGGATATATGCTGGGAGCTGTAGTCCTCCAGGATATATGCTGGGAGCTGTAGTCCTCCAGGATATATGCTGGGAGCTGTAGTCCTCCAGGATATATGCTGGGAGCTGTAGTCCTCCATGATACATGCTGGGAGTTGTAGTCCTCCAGGATATATGCTGGGAGTTGTAGTCCTCCAGGATATATGCTGGGAGCTGTAGTCCTCCAGGATATATGCTGGGAGTTGTAGTCCTCCAGGATACATGCTGGGAGCTGTAGCCCTCCAGTATATATGCTGGGAGCTGTAGTCCTCCAGGATATATGCTGGGAGCTGTAGTCCTCCAGGATATATGCTGGGAGCTGTAGTCCTCCATGATACATGCTGGGAGTTGTAGTCCTGCAGGATATATGCTGGGAGCTGTAGTCCTCCAGGATATATGCTGGGAGTTGTAGTCCTCCATGATACATGCTGGGAGTTGTAGTCCTCCAGGATATATGCTGGGAGCTGTAGTCCTCCAGGATATATGCTGGGAGCTGTAGTCCTCCAGGATATATGCTGGGAGCTGTAGTCCTCCATGATACATGCTGGGAGTTGTAGTCCTCCAGGATATATGCTGGGAGTTGTAGTCCTCCAGGATACATGCTGGGAGCTGTAGTCCTCCAGTATATATGCTGGGAGCTGTAGTCCTCCAGGATATATGCTGGGAGCTGTAGTCCTCCAGGATATATGCTGGGAGCTGTAGTCCTCCATGATACATGCTGGGAGTTGTAGTCCTCCAGGATATATGCTGGGAGTTGTAGTCCTCCAGGATATATGCTGGGAGCTGTAGTCCTCCAGGATATATGCTGGGAGCTGTAGTCCTCCAGGATATATGCTGGGAGTTGTAGTCCTCCAGGATACATGCTGGGAGCTGTAGTCCTCCAGGATATATGCTGGGAGCTGTAGTCCTCCATGATACATGCTGGGAGTTGTAGTCCTGCAGGATATATGCTGGGAGTTGTAGTCCTCCAGGATATATGCTGGGAGTTGTAGTCCTCCAGGATACATGCTGGGAGCTGTAGTCCTCCAGTATATATGCTGGGAGCTGTAGTCCTCCAGGATATATGCTGGGAGCTGTAGTCCTCCAGGATATATGCTGGGAGTTGTAGTCCTCCAGGATACATGCTGGGAGCTGTAGTCCTCCAGGATATATGCTGGGAGCTGTAGTCCTCCATGATACATGCTGGGAGTTGTAGTCCTGCAGGATATATGCTGGGAGCTGTAGTCCTCCAGGATATATGCTGGGAGTTGTAGTCCTCCAGGATACATGCTGGGAGTTGTAGTCCTCCAGGATATATGCTGGGAGCTGTAGTCCTCCAGGATATATGCTGGGAGCTGTAGTCCTCCAGGATATATGCTGGGAGTTGTAGTCCTCCAGGATACATGCTGGCAGTTGTAGTCCTCCAGGATATATGCTGGGAGTTGTAGTCCTCCAGGATACATGCTGGGAGCTGTAGTCCTCCAGGATATATGCTGGGAGCTGTAGTCCTCCATGATACATGCTGGGAGTTGTAGTCCTGCAGGATATATGCTGGGAGCTGTAGTCCTCCAGGATACATGCTGGGAGTTGTAGTCCTCCAGGATACATGCTGGGAGTTGTAGTCCTCCAGGATATATGCTGGGAGCTGTAGTCCTCCAGGATATATGCTGGGAGCTGTAGTCCTCCAGGATATATGCTGGGAGTTGTAGTCCTCCAGGATATATGCTGGGAGCTGTAGTCCTCCAGGATACATGCTGGGAGCTGTAGTCCTCCAGGATATATGCTGGGAGCTGTAGTCCTGCAGGATATATGCTGGGAGTTGTAGTCCTCCAGGATATATGCTGGGAGTTGTAGTCCTCCAGGATACATGCTGGGAGTTGTAGTCCCCCCTCACCTGGTCGGACACGTTGAGGTTCTCCGAGTCCTCGGCGATGTTCTCCCCGATGAACATGTTGTGGTTGGAGAAGAGGATGTCCAGGAGGTCGTTGATGCATTCCAGGCATTTTTTCCACATGTCGGCCTGTGCAGAGGGGAAGGGGTTACGTCAGGTGGCTGCGGTTCCGCTATCGCTGCAGGTTTTTGCCCCCCCGGACCCCGATACCTTCATGTACGCGGCCAGGTTGGGGTTGTAGTCGTACAGAGACGCCACGATGTTGAACTTGATCTTGACGGCGACTCCCTGACCCAGATTATTCTCCTCCGAGATTCCAACCAGCAGATTCAGCAGCTCGATCTGCGCGGCCCTGAGGGGAGGCGACAGCGGGGTCAGAGGGGAGGAGACAGCGGGGTCAGAGGGGTCAGAGGGGAGGGGACAGCGGGGTCAGAGGGGAGGCGGACAGCGGGGTCAGAGGGGAGGCGGACAGCGGGGTCAGAGGGGAGGCGGACAGCGGGGTCAGAGGGGAGGCGACAGCGGGGTCAGAGGGGAGGCGGACAGCGGGGTCAGAGGGGAGGCGGACAGCGGGGTCAGAGGGGAGGCGGACAGCGGGGTCAGAGGGGAGGCGGACAGCGGGGTCAGAGTGGAGGCGGCAGCGGGGTCAGAGGGGAGGCGACAGCGGGGTCAGAGGGGAGGCGACAGCGGGGTCAGAGGGGAGGCGACAGCAAGGTCAGAGGGGAGGCGACAGCGGGGTCAGAGGGGAGGCGACAGCGGGGTCAGAGGGGAGGCGACAGCGGGGTCAGAGGGGAGGCGACAGCGGGGTCAGAGGGGAGGCGACAGCGGGGTCAGAGGGGAGGCGGACAGCGGGGTCAGAGGGGAGGCGGACAGCGGGGTCAGAGGGGAGGCGGACAGCGGGGTCAGAGGGGAGGCGGACAGCGGGGTCAGAGGGGAGGCGGCAGCGGGGTCAGAGGGGAGGCGGCAGCGGGGTCAGAGGGAAGGCGACAGCGGGGTCAGAGGGAAGGCGACAGCAAGGTCAGAGGGGAGGCGACAGCGGGGTCAGAGGGGAGGCGACAGCGGGGTCAGAGGGGAGGCGACAGCGGGGTCAGAGGGGAGGCGACAGCGGGGTCAGAGGGGAAGCGACAGCGGGGTCAGAGGGGAAGCGACAGCGGGGTCAGAGGGGAGGCGACAGCGGGGTCAGAGGGGAGGCGACAGCGGGGTCAGAGGGGAGGCGACAGCGGGGTCAGAGGGGAGGCGACAGCGGGGTCAGAGGGGAGGAGACAGCGGGGTCAGGGGGCGGACAGCGGGGTCAGGGGGCGGACAGCGGGGTCAGGGGGCGGACAGCGGGGTCAGGGGGCGGACAGCGGGGTCAGGGGGCGGACAGCGGGGTCAGGGGGCGGACAGCGGGGTCAGGGGGCGGACAGCGGGGTCAGGGGGCGGACAGCGGGGTCAGGGGGCGGACAGCGGGGTCAGGGGGCGGACAGCGGGGTCAGGGGGCGGACAGCGGGGTCAGGGGGCGGACAGCGGGGTCAGGGGGCGGACAGCGGGGTCAGGGGGCGGACAGCGGGGTCAGGGGGCGGACAGCGGGGTCAGGGGGCGGACAGCGGGGTCAGGGGGCGGACAGCGGGGTCAGGGGGCGGACAGCGGGGTCAGGGGGCGGACAGCGGGGTCAGGGGGCGGACAGCGGGGTCAGGGGGCGGACAGCGGGGTCAGGGGGCGGACAGCGGGGTCAGGGGGCGGACAGCGGGGTCAGGGGGCGGACAGCGGGGTCAGGGGGCGGACAGCGGGGTCAGAGGGCGGACAGCGGGGTCAGAGGGCGGACACCGACTCCCACATACACCTGCACACACTCTTCCTCTGACACGGACTCACCCCCCCAAACACCGACACACGGACCCCCCCATACAGCCACAGCACACCCCCAGCCTCCGACCCCCCCCCATACATCCGCACACCCCCAGCCTCCGATGTGGACCCCCATACAGCCACAGCACACTTCCAGCTTCCGATGCAGACCCCCCCCCATACATCCGCACATCCCCAGCTTCCGATTTGGACCCCCCATACACCCCCGGCCTCCCGCTACCTGTCTGTGCCCTTCTTCCCTCGGGCCTGGAGGATCTCGTTCAGCTTCTTCACCACGATGGGGGGGGTGATCTCGGTGCCTTTTGCAAACATCTTGGGCTTTTCCTGTAGGAGGGGAAGTGGTGAGGTTGGCGGAGAGCCCCCCCCCCGCGCCCCCCTAATCTGCGGCTCTCACCTTCACCATGGGGGCGCCCCCTTTGACCTTCTCCCACTCGCCCCCGGCCTCGTTCTCGTCCATCTCCAGCTCCAGCCCCTCGTCCGCTTGGGGCTTCACTTTCCGGTCCTGCTTCTTCTTGATCTTCTCCTCCTTCTTCTTGTCGGTGGACTGACGATCCGCCTGGGGTCCGGTCCTGCGAGGAAGCAGCGCGTCAGCAGCCGAGCCGGACCCTCACACCAAGGACCCCCAGGGTTACTCACTTTTTCAGGAAGCGGGCGGCCAGGGTGGTGTATTTGTCGTCATCGTCTGTGGATTCGGAGTCGGAGTCCTCGGAGTCGGACTCCCAGATTTCATCGTCTGAGGATTCCTCCTCGTCCTCTGGGTCCTGGCAGAGAACAGGTTAAATGTCGCATTACACTATTCATTGAAATTCTGGTAATCCGGCATCAGCAGAAACCGATAATCCGGCACTGAACAGACCCGGGAATAATCTGCCGTCACTCAGCCCGGTGTCTCATCCCAGGTGCCGGATTATCAGACCTTCCACATTAATGGACGCCTCCTCACCTTCTGGAACTTGCTGCGGGCGTCCGGAGGAGCGGACTCGGCCTTGGCCTTCTTCAGGAACTTGTTGGCGCTGATGCCTTCACCATTGTCATCATCGCTGGACATTGAGCCTGAAGAGGAGGAGACGCGTCAATAGGTGATGTAGGAAACATGGCCTCCGGTGTGCTCGGCAGAAGGCGTGCACTCACCTTCAGAGTCGTCGTCATCCTCATCCTTGTCTTGGTCTTCATCCGCCGACTCCTCAGGATTCTGGAAAGAAGGAAATATATGTGGGTGACTCGGTGGGGGGGACCACCGCACAGACGCACTCCGGGGTCTTGCTCAGTCTCACCTGCTTGTAGGCGGAGATGGGGGCCTCAAAGTCGCGGTTGTACTTGCGCAGCTTCTGGCGCAGCGTGCTCAGGGCCTTGGCGTTGTTCTTGTTCATTTTCTTCTTGCCTTCCTTATCTTCCCAAAGCTGCGGAAAAAGATGGAGGCCGAGACGGGGCATTAGGGCAAGTTCACACTATGTTACTACTAACAGATTTATTGTTTATATGCATGGAAGAAAAAAGGATTAATCCAAAGCCCGGCGGGGAGTATAATATGTCATGGCTCCCCCCGCCTGGAGTGTTTTTCCATCGTCTTGCACAGTCCCATTATTTCTGCATTTCCAGTAGTGACCACCAGAGGGAGCAGTGAGCGCTGGAGTCAGCAGAGCTCCCTCTAGTGGTGATTACAGGCAGATCCTGCACTGTTCTTATATATCTGTGGCTGTTATTTGTAATAGTGACCACCAGAGGGAGCAGTGAGCGCTGGAGTCAGCAGAGCTCCCTCTAGTGGTGATTACAGGCAGATCCTGCACTGTTCCTTTATATCTGTGGCTGTTATGTGCAGTAGTAACCACCAGAGGGAGCAGTGAGCGCAGGAGTCAGCAGAGCTCCCTCTAGTGGTGATTACAGGCAGATCCTGCACTGTTCCTTTATATCTGTGGCTGTTATTTGTAATAGTGACCACCAGAGGGAGCAGTGAGCGCAGGAGTCAGCAGAGCTCCCTCTAGTGATGACTGCAGGCAGATCTTGCACTGTTCCTTTATATCTGTGGCTGTTATTTGTAATAGTGACCACCAGAGGGAGCAGTGAGCGCAGGAGTCAGCAGAGAGCTCCCTCTAGTGGTGATTACAGGCAGATCCTGCACTGTTCCTTTATATCTGTGGCTGTTATTTGTAATAGTGACCACTAGAGGGAGCAGTGAGCGCTGGAGTCAGCAGAGCTCCCTCTAGTGGTGATTACAGGCAGATCCTGCACTGTTCCTTTATATCTGTGGCTGTTATGTGCAGTAGTAACCACCAGAGGGAGCAGTGAGCGCAGGAGTCAGCAGAGAGCTCCCTCTAGTGGTGACTGCAGGCAGATCCTGCACTGTTCCTTTATATCTGTGGCTGTTATTTGTAATAGTGACCACCAGAGGGAGCAGTGAGCGCAGGAGTCAGCAGAGCTCCCTCTAGTGGTGACTGCAGGCAGATCTTGCACTGTTCCTTTATATCTGTGGCTGTTATTTGTAATAGTGACCACCAGAGGGAGCAGTGAGCGCAGGAGTCAGCAGAGAGCTCCCTCTAGTGGTGATTACAGGCAGATCCTGCACTGTTCCTTTATATCTGTGGCTGTTATTTGTAATAGTGACCACTAGAGGCAGCAGTGAGCGCTGGAGTCAGCAGAGCTCCCTCTAGTAGTGATTACAGGCAGATCTTGCACTGTTCTTATATATCTGTGGCTGTAATTTCCACTTGTGACCACCAGAGGCAGCAGAGAGCGCTGGAGTCTGCAGAGAGCTCCCTCTAGTGGTGATTACAGGCAGATCTTGCACTGTTCTTATATATCTGTGGCTGTTATTTGCAGTAGTGACCACCAGAGGCAGCAGTGAGCGCAGGAGTCAGCAGAGAGCTCCCTCTAGTGGTGACTGCAGGCAGATCCTGCACTGTTCCTTTATATCTGTGGCTGTTATTTGTAATAGTGACCACTAGAGGGAGCAGTGAGCGCTGGAGTCAGCAGAGCTCCCTCTAGTGGTGATTACAGGCAGATCTTGCACTGTTCTTATATATCTGTGGCTGTAATTTCCACTTGTGACCACCAGAGGCAGCAGTGAGCGCTGGAGTCTGCAGAGAGCTCCCTCTAGTGGTGATTACAGGCAGATCTTGCACTGTTCTTATATATCTGTGGCTGTTATTTGTAATAGTGACCACCAGAGGCAGCAGTGAGCGCTGGAGTCAGCAGAGCTCCCTCTAGTGGTGATTACAGGCAGATCCTGCACTGTTCCTTTATATCTGTGGCTGTTATGTGCAGTAGTAACCACCAGAGGCAGCAGTGAGCGCTGGAGTCTGCAGAGCTCCCTCTAGTGGTGATTACAGGCAGATCCTGCACTGTTCCTTTATATCTGTGGCTGTTATGTGCAGTAGTAACCACCAGAGGCAGCAGTGAGCGCTGGAGTCTGCAGAGCTCCCTCTAGTGGTGATTACAGGCAGATCTTGCACTGTTCTTATATATCTGTGGCTGTAATTTCCACTTGTGACCACCAGAGGGAGCAGTGAGCGCAGGAGTCAGCAGAGCTCCCTCTAGTGGTGACTACAGGCAGATCCTGCACTGTTCCTTTATATCTGTGGCTGCTATTTGCAGTAGTGACCACTAGAGGGAGCAGTGAGCGCTGGAGTCAGCAGAGCTCCCTCTAGTGGTGATTACAGGCAGATTTTGCACTCTTCCTTTATATCTGTGGCTGTTATTTGTAATAGTGACCACCAGAGGGAGCAGTGAGCGCAGGAGTCAGCAGAGCTCCCTCTAGTGGTGACTGCAGGCAGATCTTGCACTGTTCTTATATATCTGTGGCTGTTATGTGCAGTAGTAACCACCAGAGGGAGCAGTGAGCGCTGGAGTCTGCAGAGCTCCCTCTAGTGGTGACTGCAGACTCTGCTAGCCCCATATGATGATGATTTTGGGTGTTTTCCCCCTTTTTCACCTCGTTCAGGTAGTCCTCCAGGTCGGACAGCAGGCGGATGTAGAAGCGGGGGACGCCTTCCTTGTCCACGATGTTCTTGGCCTTGATGTAGGCTTTTCCCAGCTGCTCGAACTCCTCCAGACACTTGGTCATGTCGCGGATCTTCATGGCGTTGCGGATCGTCTTGATGATGTTGGTCAGCTCCTCGAACCTGTGTGATGAGGCGGAGGGGGTGAGCGGCTGCACCCTGCGGGGAGGGGGTGATCGGCTGCACCCTGCGGGGAGGGGGTGAGCGGCTGCACCCTGCGGGGGAGGAGGGTATTATGGGATATCCCGCGTCACCCACCTCTTGTCTTTGGCGCTGCGCACCACGCGCTTCGTGTCCTCTTCATCATCGCTGAGAAGTATTGGCCTAAACGTGAGCACAGAGAAGAGGAGAGGCGGTCAGACCCCTGCGATCCCCCAACATCAGCCCCGGGGGCGGGCGAGGCACTCACTGTTTGCCATAGGTGCCCCCCACGGGTTTGGGGAGGATCTCGTCTCCAGACAGCGATGACTCAGACTCACTGTCTGAGCCAGTGGCGAAAAAACGGGACATGGCGACAGCGGAGAGAGGAGCGCGTCACTCAGCACTGCGGGAAAACCAAAAATACACATCACATACAGAAGACTCACAGCTGAGGGGGCGTCACAGTGTATCAGTGCAGCCGCAGCTGTCTGCAGGGGTCACATACAGAATACTCACAGCTGAGGGCGCGTCACAGTGTATCAGTGCAGCTGTCTGCAGGGGTTACATACAGAAATCTCACATCTGAGGGCGCGTCACAGTGTATCAGTGCAGCTGTCTGCAGGGGTTACATACAGAAATCTCACAGCTGAGGGCGCGTCACAGTGTATCAGTGCAGCTGTCTGCAGGGGTTACATACAGAAATCTCACAGCTGAGGGGGCGTCACAGTGTATCAGTGCAGCCGCAGCTGTCTGCAGAGGTTACATACAGAAAACTCACAGCTGAGGGGGCGTCACAGTGTATCAGTGCAGCCGCAGCTGTCTGCAGAGGTTACATACAGAAAACTCACAGCTGAGGGGGCGTCACAGTGTATCAGTGCAGCTGTCTGCAGGGGTTTCATACAGAAACCTCACAGCTGAGGGAGCGTCACAGTGTATCAGTGCAGCCGCAGCTGTCTGCAGGGGTTACATACAGAAGACTCACAGCTGAGGGGGCGTCACAGTGTATCAGTGCAGCCGCAGCTGTCTGCAGGGGTTACATACAGAAGACTCACAGCTGAGGGGGCGTCACAGTGTATCAGTGCAGCCGCAGCTGTCTGCAGGGGTTACATACAGAAAACTCACAGCTGAGGGGGCGTCACAGTGTATCAGTGCAGCTGTCTGCAGGGGTTACATACAGAAGACTCACAGCTGAGGGGGCGTCACAGTGTATCAGTGCAGCCGCAGATGTCTGCAGGGGTTACATACAGAAGACTCAGCTGAGGGGGCGTCACAGTGTATCAGTGCAGCCGCAGCTGTCTGCAGGGGTTACATACAGAAATCTCACAGCTGAGGACGCGTCACAGTGTATCAGTGCAGCCGCAGCTGTCTGCAGGGGTTACATACAGAAAACTCACAGCTCAGGGGGCGTCACAGTGTATCAGTGCAGCTGTCTGCAGGGGTTACATACAGAAATCTCACAGCTGAGGGCGCGTCACAGTGTATCAGTGCAGCCGCAGCTGTCTGCAGGGGTTACATACAGAAAACTCACAGCTGAGGGGGCGTCACAGTGTATCAGTGCAGCTGTCTGCAGGGGTTACATACAGAAATCTCACAGCTGAGGGCGCGTCACAGTGTATCAGTGCAGCCGCAGCTGTCTGCAGGGGTTACATACAGAAGACTCAGCTGAGGGGGCGTCACAGTGTATCAGTGCAGCCGCGGCTGTCTGCAGGGGTTACATACAGAAATCTCACAGCTGAGGACGCGTCACAGTGTATCAGTGCAGCCGCAGCTGTCTGCAGGGGTTACATACAGAAAACTCACAGCTGAGGGGGCGTCACAGTGTATCAGTGCAGCTGTCTGCAGGGGTTACATACAGAAATCTCACAGCTGAGGGCGCGTCACAGTGTATCAGTGCAGCCGCAGCTGTCTGCAGGGGTTACATACAGAAAACTCACAGCTGAGGGGGCGTCACAGTGTATCAGTGCAGCTGTCTGCAGGGGTTACATACAGAAATCTCACAGCTGAGGGCGCGTCACAGTGTATCAGTGCAGCCGCAGCTGTCTGCAGGGGTTACATACAGAAGACTCACAGCTGAGGGGGCGTCACAGTGTATCAGTGCAGCCGCAGCTGTCTGCAGGGGTTACATACAGAAGACTCACAGCTGAGGGGGCGTCACAGTGTATCAGTGCAGCTGTCTGCAGGGGTTACATACAGAAGACTCACAGCTGAGGGGGCGTCACAGTGTATCAGTGCAGCTGTCTGCAGGGGGTTACATACAGAAGACTCACAGCTGAGGGGGCGTCACAGTGTATCAGTGCAGCCGCAGCTGTCTGCAGGGGTTACATACAGAAGACTCACAGCTGAGGGGGCGTCACAGTGTATCAGTGCAGCTGTCTGCAGGGGTTACATACAGAAGACTCACAGCTGAGGGGGCGTCACAGTGTATCAGTGCAGCCGCAGATGTCTGCAGGGGTTACATACAGAAGACTCAGCTGAGGGGGCGTCACAGTGTATCAGTGCAGCCGCAGCTGTCTGCAGGGGTTACATACAGAAATCTCACAGCTGAGGATGCGTCACAGTGTATCAGTGCAGCTGTCTGCAGGGGTTACATACAGAAATCTCACAGCTGAGGGCGCGTCACAGTGTATCAGTGCAGCTGTCTGCAGGGGTTACATACAGAAATCTCACAGCTGAGGGCGCGTCACAGTGTATCAGTGCAGCTGTCTGCAGGGGTTACATACAGAAGACTCACAGCTGAGGATGCGTCACAGTGTATCAGTGCAGCTGTCTGCAGGGGTTACATACAGAAATCTCACAGCTGAGGGGGCGTCACAGTGTATCAGTGCAGCCGCAGCTGTCTGCAGAGGTTACATACAGAAAACTCACAGCTGAGGGGGCGTCACAGTGTATCAGTGCAGCCGCAGCTGTCTGCAGAGGTTACATACAGAAAACTCACAGCTGAGGGGGCGTCACAGTGTATCAGTGCAGCTGTCTGCAGGGGTTTCATACAGAAACCTCACAGCTGAGGGAGCGTCACAGTGTATCAGTGCAGCCGCAGCTGTCTGCAGGGGTTACATACAGAAGACTCACAGCTGAGGGGGCGTCACAGTGTATCAGTGCAGCCGCAGCTGTCTGCAGGGGTTACATACAGAAGACTCACAGCTGAGGGGGCGTCACAGTGTATCAGTGCAGCCGCAGCTGTCTGCAGGGGTTACATACAGAAGACTCACAGCTGAGGGGGCGTCACAGTGTATCAGTGCAGCCGCAGCTGTCTGCAGGGGTTACATACAGAAAACTCACAGCTGAGGGGGCGTCACAGTGTATCAGTGCAGCTGTCTGCAGGGGTTACATACAGAAGACTCACAGCTGAGGGGGCGTCACAGTGTATCAGTGCAGCCGCAGATGTCTGCAGGGGTTACATACAGAAGACTCAGCTGAGGGGGCGTCACAGTGTATCAGTGCAGCCGCAGCTGTCTGCAGGGGTTACATACAGAAATCTCACAGCTGAGGACGCGTCACAGTGTATCAGTGCAGCCGCAGCTGTCTGCAGGGGTTACATACAGAAATCTCACAGCTCAGGGGGCGTCACAGTGTATCAGTGCAGCTGTCTGCAGGGGTTACATACAGAAATCTCACAGCTGAGGGCGCGTCACAGTGTATCAGTGCAGCCGCAGCTGTCTGCAGGGGTTACATACAGAAAACTCACAGCTGAGGGGGCGTCACAGTGTATCAGTGCAGCTGTCTGCAGGGGTTACATACAGAAATCTCACAGCTGAGGGCGCGTCACAGTGTATCAGTGCAGCCGCAGCTGTCTGCAGGGGTTACATACAGAAGACTCAGCTGAGGGGGCGTCACAGTGTATCAGTGCAGCCGCGGCTGTCTGCAGGGGTTACATACAGAAATCTCACAGCTGAGGACGCGTCACAGTGTATCAGTGCAGCCGCAGCTGTCTGCAGGGGTTACATACAGAAAACTCACAGCTGAGGGGGCGTCACAGTGTATCAGTGCAGCTGTCTGCAGGGGTTACATACAGAAATCTCACAGCTGAGGGCGCGTCACAGTGTATCAGTGCAGCCGCAGCTGTCTGCAGGGGTTACATACAGAAAACTCACAGCTGAGGGGGCGTCACAGTGTATCAGTGCAGCTGTCTGCAGGGGTTACATACAGAAATCTCACAGCTGAGGGCGCGTCACAGTGTATCAGTGCAGCCGCAGCTGTCTGCAGGGGTTACATACAGAAGACTCACAGCTGAGGGGGCGTCACAGTGTATCAGTGCAGCCGCAGCTGTCTGCAGGGGTTACATACAGAAGACTCACAGCTGAGGGGGCGTCACAGTGTATCAGTGCAGCTGTCTGCAGGGGTTACATACAGAAGACTCACAGCTGAGGGGGCGTCACAGTGTATCAGTGCAGCTGTCTGCAGGGGGTTACATACAGAAGACTCACAGCTGAGGGGGCGTCACAGTGTATCAGTGCAGCCGCAGCTGTCTGCAGGGGTTACATACAGAAGACTCACAGCTGAGGGGGCGTCACAGTGTATCAGTGCAGCTGTCTGCAGGGGTTACATACAGAAGACTCACAGCTGAGGGGGCGTCACAGTGTATCAGTGCAGCCGCAGATGTCTGCAGGGGTTACATACAGAAGACTCAGCTGAGGGGGCGTCACAGTGTATCAGTGCAGCCGCAGCTGTCTGCAGGGGTTACATACAGAAATCTCACAGCTGAGGATGCGTCACAGTGTATCAGTGCAGCTGTCTGCAGGGGTTACATACAGAAATCTCACAGCTGAGGGCGCGTCACAGTGTATCAGTGCAGCTGTCTGCAGGGGTTACATACAGAAATCTCACAGCTGAGGGCGCGTCACAGTGTATCAGTGCAGCTGTCTGCAGGGGTTACATACAGAAGACTCACAGCTGAGGATGCGTCACAGTGTATCAGTGCAGCTGTCTGCAGGGGTTACATACAGAAATCTCACAGCTGAGGGCGCGTCACAGTGTATCAGTGCAGCTGTCTGCAGGGGTTACATACAGAAGACTCACAGCTGAGGGGGCGTCACAGTGTATCAGTGCAGCCGCAGCTGTCTGCAGGGGTTACATACAGAAGACTCACAGCTGAGGGGGCGTCACAGTGTATCAGTGCAGCTGTCTGCAGGGGTTACATACAGAAGACTCCCAGCTGAGGGGGCGTCACAGTGTATCAGTGCAGCTGTCTGCAGGGGTTACATACAGAAGACTCACAGCTGAGGGGGCGTCACAGTGTATCAGTGCAGCCGCAGCTGTCTGCAGGGGTTACATACAGAAGACTCACAGCTGAGGGGGCGTCACAGTGTATCAGTGCAGCTGTCTGCAGGGGTTACATACAGAAGACTCACAGCTGAGGGCGCGTCACAGTGTATCAGTGCAGCTGTCTGCAGGGGTTACATACAGAAGACTCAGCTGAGGGGGCGTCACAGTGTATCAGTGCAGCTGTCTGCAGGGGTTACATACAGAAGACTCACAGCTGAGGGGGCGTCACAGTGTATCAGTGCAGCCGCAGCTGTCTGCAGGGGTTACCTGCACTGATACACTGTGACAAACCCTCAGCTGTGTGATGGGGGAGGGTAACACAGGAATAAGGGTTGGGGGAGGGGAGCAGGCACGTCATTTATAGCGGCTGCTCGTCTCTGGGGACTGTAGATTGTCAGCTCGTGGGATCACACGGACCGCTGCCACTTGTCACCTGCGATAGGATCACAGGGTCTGTAGAGCGTCAGCTCCGGGGTCCTCTCCCCCAGCTGTTCCCCCCCAGCCCCCATTACACCCCTCACACCCCCCAGCAGTGCGCTCCGCTCCGGGGCCCCTTGTTCTGCCCTTATCTGGGGCCCCGGCCGCTCTCACCTCAGGAGCCGCGCACACGCTGCAGGCTCGGCAAGATGCGGCGCAGAAAGAATAACGCGCATGCGCAAATCCGGCAAGTCGCGCAGCGGAAAAACGTCACTTCCTGTTCTGCGCAGAACTACATTTCCCGGCGTGCACTGCGTTTTTTCTCCTTGTGCGCTGCCTGATTCGCAGTCACTCGTGACCCCCCAATCATAGCGACAGAGAAGCCCCCGCACCCCCCAATCATAGCGACAGAGAAGCCCCCGCACCCCCCAATCATAGCGACAGAGAAGCCCCCGCACCCCCAATCATAGCCAGAGAGAAGCCCCCGCACCCCCCAATCATAGCCACAGAGAAGCCCCCGCACCCCCCAATCATAGCCAGAGAGAAGCCCCCGCACCCCCCAATCATAGCGACAGAGAAGCCCCCGCACCCCCCAATCATAGCGACAGAGAAGCCCCCGCACCCCCCAATCATAGCCAGAGAGAAGCCCCCGCACCCCCCAATCATAGCGACAGCAAAGCCCCCACACCCCCCCATTCATAGCGACAGAGAAGCCCCCTGCACCTCCCAATCATAGCGGCAGAGAAGCCCCCCACACCTCCCAATCATAACAGCAAAGCCCTCCCCAATCATAGCCACAGAGAAGCCCCCGCACCCCCCAATCATAGCCACAGAGAAGCCCCCGCACCCCCCAATCATAGCCACAGAGAAGCCCCCGCACCCCCCAATCATAGCGACAGCAAAGCCCCCCCCCCCCCCCCCATCATAGCGACAGAGAAGCCCCCACACCCCCCCAATCATAGCAGCAGAGAAGTCTTCTCACCCCCCAATCATACGGACAGAGAAGCCCAAATACCCCCCCAATCATACGGACAGAGAAGCCCCCACACCCCCCAATCATAGCGGCAGACAAGCCCCCACACACACCCAATCATAACGACAGAGAAGCCTTCGCACCCCCCAATCATAGCTACAGAGAAGCCCCCGCACCCTCCAATCATAGCGATAGAGAAGCCCCCTGCACCTCCCAATCATAACAGCAAAGCCCCCCAATCATAGCGACAGAGAAGCCCCCGCACCCCCCAATCATAGCGACAGAGAAGCCCCCGCACAGCCCAATCATAGCGACAGAGAAGCCCCGCACACCCCCCCAATCATAGCGGCAGAGAAGTCTTCTCACCCCCCAATCATAGTGACAGAGAAGCCCAAATACCCCCCCAATCATACGGACAGAGAAGCCCCCACACCCCCCAATCATAGCGACAGAAAAGCCCCCAACACCCCCCATAGTGAGAGACGCCCCCCACACCCCCAATCATAGCGGCAGAGAAGCCCCCACACCCCCCAATCATAGCGGCAGAGAAGCCCCCACACCCCCCATAGTGACAGAGAATCCCCCACACCCCCCAATCATAGCGACAGAAAAGCCCTCAACACCCCCCATAGTGAGAGAAGCCCCCCACACCCCCAATCATAGCGACAGAGAAGTCCCCAACACCCACCAATCATAGCAACAGAAAATCCCCCGCACCCCCCCAATCATAGCGGCAGAGAAGCCGCAGCAGGAGGTGATGGCAGGGGCTGTGTTACCACCATCCGGAGCCCATGGAGTGCTGACCCCACAGCGACACGTGCCACCACTCGCAGGGGAGTCTGCTCCGGGGGCAGTCACTTTCCAATGTTTTCCGTTCGGCTCAGACCGTTATTATGACGTCTTCCAGCCTCAAGTTTTCATTTATCACCTCATCTCCGTCCCCGATCAACATAAGCCTCCTCTGCTCCCCTCCCCCCTCCTCCTCCGCTCCCCTCCCCCCCCCTCCTCCGCTCCCCTCCCCCCCCCTCCTCCGCTCCCCTCCCCCCCCCTCCCCCCCCCTGCTCCCCTCCCCCCTCCGCTCCCCTCCCCCCCCCCTCCGCTCCCCTCCCCCCTCCTCCATTTCTGCCCATTAGGCCTCTTTCACACATGATTCTGCTAGTTTTTATACGTACCAGAATCACTGACATACGCAGACATTATAATCAGTGGGTCTGCGCACACACGTGAAACACGTACCAGAAAAACACGTATATTGAAAATAAAAAGGTTTTTATACTCACTTTCTCCAGCGATGCTGACTCCGCCCGCTGCTCTCTGCTGCTTCCTGGCCGGCTCATTATGGCACGCTTATTTATATATGGAGGCAGAGCCGACCCGGAAGTAGCTGCAGAGGTGAGAGACACAGCGGCGGCCGGAGACTTCAGCACCACGAACAGCGGGAGCGGGGACAGGTGAGTTTATCACGTATCACGGATTGCACATGGAGAACCCACGTGTGCTGTGAATCACGGCACACGGAGGAACATTGGTGTTTATAACACGTCAGTGAAGGACGTCTGGGCCTTTCACTGACGGGTGAAACGGGCCTAAGGAGGATGTCCAAAGGAGAAGCTGCCAGCAGCCCCATAGGGAATGACTAGAGCGCAACAGGTGGGACAACAAAGCTGCTGGATACCAAGGATAAAAGTGCTGAATGGTTGGACCCCCCCACCCATGAAATGAGTTACCGCCTGTCCTGTGGATGGGTGATGAGGGGGGTGTCAGGTGGAAACAAGTCAGCCAATCAGCGGCCGTTATTGGGCTGTCACTTCCTTCAGGTGAAGCTCAAGCGTCTGCCGATAACCAGCTGCAGGGCTGGGGTGGTCCAATACCGGCACAGGAGACCTGGAACCGACAGCACCGGGGCCGGAGGTCAGAAGAAAAGATTCATTTTACATTGGCTTTCACGTGAAGGAAGCGGGAGCCCAATAACGGCCGCTGATTGGCTGCAGGGGACACCGTGCAGACCAATCATCAGTGGGGGACGGCGCAGGAGGGGGTGTGTTTATTTTTCATGGGTCGGTGTAGGAGGGGTGGTCTGCGTGGTGGCTAATTCCTGGAATGTCCCAGAGATGAGGACTCCCTGACTCTGCAGACCTCCTCAGTGTAATCTGTGTCTGTGTGCACGCCTGCGGGGGCTCATGTAGCTCCATTGTCTTATAGCCCTGCTGTTGTTATCCCGTTCACAAAAGTCATCTGCTGCGCTCTGCATAGGCAGCTAGGGAATACAGATAATACATGGCAAGAAGAATGGCGCGGCGCGTGCGCCTACAGGGCAAGAGGGAGGGACGGCGCGCGCGCCTACAGGGCAAGAGGGAGGGACGGCGCGCGCGCCTACAGGGCAAGAGGGAGGGACGGCGCGCGCGCCTACAGGGCAAGAGGGAGGGACGGCGCGCGCGCCTACAGGGCAAGAGGGAGGGACGGCGCGCGCGCCTACAGGGCAAGAGGGAGGGACGGCGCGCGCGCCTACAGGGCAAGAGGGAGGGACGGCGCGCGCGCCTACAGGGCAAGAGGGAGGGACGGCGCGCGCGCGCCTACAGGGCAAGAGGGACTTTTCCCATCATATTCAATAAAATGTGTTTTTCTCGCCTATAAACTTATGTTCAGGTGTTTTTTTTGTTTTGTTTTTTTTTAATTTATTTAATCAGCAAATTAACATTGTAAAGTTTAACAAAGTAAGACAAAAAATAAAAACTCCGCACTGGGAACAGAAGACTGGGAAAAAAAAACCCCGAACTATCTCAACCTATGAGGCCCGGAGAGGACGCGGACACGGACACTACCTGGCGTCCCTCCACCCGCTCTGCACAGCAGATACACTATAGGATAATCCACAATACTGAGTGTGACCAGCAGGGGCGTCCTGACCGCCAAATGAGGCTGAAAAGTCGCTTCTGATTGGTGCATATTTCCTGATGCCTTAGAGGTGATAAAAGGATTAGTGAAAAAGGCATCATAAATTACAGATGTAGAAAATGTCACATGACGGAGGAGAGAAGCGGCGCCCAACACCAAGAGCAGATCTGAAGAAATGATGAGTCCTGATCCGGGAGCGGTGCGGAGCCGCCGTCCTCTGCACCATCCACCATTGGGAAAAGAAGGATCCTCCGTATTCGAGCCCCCACATATCACACCCCACTGGTGCGGAGAACGTCCCCGGCATCATGAGAGGCGACAGAAGTAGTTATGGACGGGGATGGCGATGGCTCCGGACAGAGATATCCCCAGGGTGTCGGACACGCAGGCCACGGACATGGCGAATTCCTGCTCTTCCGGTTTACTCTGTGGGAGACATTAAAAGTACAGATCACCGAGAGACAAAAATACAAAACCGCGCGGCCCGGAGCCCCCGTTACCTCAATGGCAATGTTGTTGAATGTGTTGACATAAGCAGCGCCCCCGAGAAGACCCTCGAGTATGATAATCAGGAAGATTCCCGGCAGCGTCACACTCGGGAGGAACAAATATGCCACCCCCACGAGAAGAAAGATGGCGAGTCCACACTACGGGCACAAAATCAAGGATGTTACTATAGACATTAGGACTCCACACCTGGGGGGAGGCGAAGACGAGTTACCTGAAGACAGGCCAGGACCCAAATGTGCCGGATCTTAAAGCATTGGACTGAGGATCGAGAAATAAACACACCGGCCTGATACAGCATCTGATACCTGAGATACAGAAGGATTGGCGTTAGTATGCCTCCAGTCACAGGGTCAGGACATGGTGTCATTGTATTACCCCGCTCTGTCCTCTGACTCGCAATTGTATACGAGAAAGGAACCGTGATGGGGTCATACATAACCCCTGCCTGGTTGTATAGGTACCAATGGATCAGTAGTTTTCAGCCACTGATAAGCAATAATCTGTAAACATACAGTAATGGCTGAAAGTGTTGGCACCCTTGAAATTGTTCCAGAAAATTAAGCATTTCTCCAAGAAAATTATTGCAATTACACACATTTTGTTATTCATATGTTTATTTACACATAGAAAAAAAAATGGCCCTGAGAAAATTGTTGGCACTTTTCCAAATTGCTCAGTAAACAATTTTGTTTCCAGTGTGTGATGCCCATTTACACTCACCCATGGCAAGTAACAGGTGTGGGCAATATGAAAATCACACCTGAAATCAGATAAAAAAGGGAGACGTTGCCTCAATCTGTGCAGTGTGTGTGTGTGTGTGTGTGTGTGTGTGTGTGTGTGTGTGTGTGTGTGTGTGTGTGTGTGTGTGTGTCGTACTAAGCATGGAGAACAGAAAGAGGAGAAGAGAACTGTTTGAGGACTGGAGAACCAAAATAGTTCAAAAATATCAATCTCAAGGAGACAAGATCTCCAGAGATCTTGATGTTCCTTTGTCCGTGGTGCGCAACATAATCAAGAAGTTTACAACCCATGGCACTGTAGATAATCTCCCCAGACATGAACAGCAGAGAAAAGCTGATGAATGGTTCTAACGCAGGGAAAGCCGGATGGTGGCGAAGCCCCAATCAAGTTCCTGCAGCTCAGGAGCATCAGTGTCAGTGCGAACTATCCATCCACATCTGAATGACATGAAACGCTATGGAGGAGACCCAGGAGGACCCCACTACTGACACAGACAGAAAAAAGCCAAAATGTACGTGAGGAACCAAAATCCTTCTGGAAAAGCGTCTTGTGGACAGATGAGACCAAGATAGAGCTTTTTGGTAATGTATCATTCTACTGTTTAGTGAGAACTGAACGAGGCCTACAAAGTAAAGAACACAGCCCCTACAGGCACACATGGTGGAGGGCAGACATGTTTTGAGGTTGTGTAGCTGCTTCTGGCACTGGGGGTCTTGATTGTGCGCAAAACAACATAAAATCTGAAGATTACCAATGAATCTGGGTGACAATGTAGAGCCCAGTGTCAGAAAACCGGGTATAGTCCTAGGTCAGGGGTCTCCAGCAGGACAATGACCCCAAACACTTCAAGGATGCCCAGAAATGGATGGAAACAAATCGCTGGAGAGTTCTGAAGTGACTGCAAAGAGACCGGATCTAAATCCCATTGACACCTGAGGAGAGATCTGAAGATTCAGCTATGAGAGACCTGGAGACGTTTATAAAGAAGAGTCTGAGACTCCAGGTGAGAGGAGGAAGAAGCTGTGGACGGGGACAGGAGGCGACTGATGGAAGGGATTTATTCCAGAGGGTAAAGAGCAAGGAGGGGGGAGGGGAAAACTATTGTGTCCAGACCATTTTTGTGGTTTCATGTGAAATTATCTCCAATTTTCATTTTTTTAAATAACAAACCATGTGTAATTGCAATAATTTTCTGGGAGAAATACTTCAATTTTGGGAAAAAATTAAAACGGGGGAAAAAGCTTTTGGACATGACTGTGCACCCCACTAATCCGACATCCGCATAAAGAAAATTCATACAGGCATCACGTCAAACCCCATTACGGTACCACATTTTAGAAATGGAAATCAAATCATAGGAGACTGGAGGATCCGCAACTGATGTAACTTATGGCACCTATTCTCAGATAAACCACAAATAATAGAAACGTTTAACCCTTTTTCACCCACAGCAAGTAACAACCCCCAAATACCTCCTCTGGCCATCGCTTGCCCCTTACCATCGGTATTGCATCGAGTGACTCATCTTGATGTTCGGAAAATAGATTAACTCATACTGCAAAAAAGACAAATGAACTAATATAAGACCCCCAGCACCCACCGGCTCACAATATAATGGGGTCAAAGGTTAACACTTACCAGACCCTGGTTTATGAAATACTCTGCAAAGTAGACGAGGGACAAGGGCAGCATATACTTCAAGAGAGACTGTAAGAAGGAAAGCAAGGATGGAGGCCGCATCACGAGAGCGTACAGCGGAGTATACAGCGAGTATATAACATATTGTATGCCCTCACCTTAACGATCCGCCACTTATCGGCCATTGTCTGAGGAGGGCGCGTCCCTGTAACAGATAAAGAGCGAATAGTGAAACTACAGCCTCCGGGTTAGCGCCACTCCGGCCCCAGAAAGTGTCCTGCCCCAGTACCCGAGACTCGCGGTGACGATGGTCCGTCTAAGAGGGGACGCTGGTGCGACCGGTCCGCAGAAGTGTAACTGGAGGGGAACGTCCATCGTGGGAGAGAAGACGGGGGGAGCAGGAGAACAAAGTAACTGCGGGAAGAAAGAGGGAAACATGGCCGCCTTCACCGAGAGATCCGTACAGTTAGGCTATGTGCGCACGTTGCGTACTAGCCCTGCAGATATTTCTGCAGCGATCTGAAGAGCACATGTGCGCTTTAGATCGCTGCAGAAATGTCCGTAGTGAGCGCCGATTCCATGCGCTCTGCCAGCAGCTCCTGCCATAGACAGAGCAGGAGCTGCCGGCAAAGCGCAGGAAAGAAGTGACATGTCACTTCTTTTTGCGCAGCGCTTCGGCAGTAGCCGAAGCGCTGCGCTCTTAGACGCCACGTGCGCACGGCCCCTGCACAATCTCCATAGACTGTGCAGGGGACGCTGGACGCATGCAGTTACGCTGCGCTACAAAGCGCAGCGTAACTGCATGTTTTTACGCAACGTGCGCACATAGCCTAAGTGTCAGAGAATTAGAGAGATATTTACTCACTGGTAACAAATTGTGGCAGAGAAGAAAGAAAAGTGTTCAATCATCAGCACCATCCGCTCCCCCGACTCACCTAACCAGGAGCAGAGCCGGGACAACAAGCATCACAAGCAGCGAGGTCCGGGGAGAAAGGCCCGCCGCCGTGAGGCCCAGGTAAGAGAGCGCGCCCAGGATCCCCGCACCACCGGTACCAGAGGACCAGCAGGAGACCACGTCACTGCAGAGAGAAGAACGCTGTAATACTGCCCCTATGTACAAGAATATAACTACTATAATACTGTCCTTATGTACAAGAATATAACTACTATAATACTGCTCCTATATACAAGAATATAACTACTATAATACTGCCCCCTATATACAAGAATATAACTACTATAATACTGCCCCTATGTGCAAGAATATAACTACTATAATACTGCCCCTATGTACAAGAATATAACTACTATAATACTGCCCCTATGTACAAGAATATAACTACTATAATACTGCCCCCTATATACAAGAATATAACTACTATAATACTGCCCCCTATATACAAGAATATAACTACTATAATACTGTCCTTATGTACAAGAATATAACTACTATAATACTGCTCCTATATACAAGAATATAACTACTATAATACTGCCCCCTATATACAAGAATATAACTACTATAATACTGCCCCTATGTGCAAGAATATAACTACTATAATACTGCCCCTATGTACAAGAATATAACTACTATAATACTGTCCTTATGTACAAGAATATAACTACTATAATACTGCTCCTATATACAAGAATATAACTACTATAATACTGCCCCCTATATACAAGAATATAACTACTATAATACTGTCCTTATGTACAAGAATATAACTACTATAATACTGCTCCTATATACAAGAATATAACTACTATAATACTGCCCCCTATATACAAGAATATAACTACTATAATACTGCCCCTATGTGCAAGAATATAACTACTATAATACTGCCCCTATGTACAAGAATATAACTACTATAATACTGTCCTTATGTACAAGAATATAACTACTATAATACTGCTCCTATATACAAGAATATAACTACTATAATACTGCCCCCTATATACAAGAATATAACTACTATAATACTGCCCCTATGTACAAGAATATAACTGCTATAATACTGCCCCTATGTACAAGAATATAACTACTATAATACTGCCCCTATATACAAGAATATAACTACTATAATACTGCCCCCTATATACAAGAATATAACTACTATAATACTGCCACTATGTACAAGAATATAACTGCTATAATACTGCTCCTATGTACAAGAATATAACTACTATAATACTGCCCCTATATACAAGAATATAACTACTATAATACTGCCCCCTATATACAAGAATATAACTACTATAATACTGCCCCCTATATACAAGAATATAACTACTATAATACTGCCCCTATGTACAAGAATATAACTGCTATAATACTGCCCCCTATGTACAAGAATATAACTACTATAATACTGCCCCCTATATACAAGAATATAACTACTATAATACTGCCCCCTATATACAAGAATATAACTACTATAATACTGCCCCCTATGTACAAGAATATAACTACTATAATACTGTCCCCTATGTACAAGAATATATCTACTATAATACTGCCCCTATGTACAAGAATATATCTACTATAATACTGCCCCTATATACAAGAATATATCTACTATAATACTGCCCCTATGTACAAGAATATAACTACTATAATACTGCCCCTATGTACAAGAATATAACTGCTATAATACTGCCCCCTATGTACAAGAATATAACTACTATAATACTGCCCCTATATACAAGAATATAACTACTATAATACTGTCCCCTATGTACAAGAATATATCTACTATAATACTGCCCCTATATACAAGAATATAACTACTATAATACTGCCCCTATGTACAAGAATATAACTACTATAATACTGCCCCTATGTACAAGAATATACTACTATAATACTGCAGTTGATGTATACGGATATTAATCCCTGTGTGCAGTTTGTTACCTGTAGAAGAAAGCTGTGAGGCTGAGGAAGGTGATTTCTCCGACCCCTGAGGAGACGCTGGCGAATACGACCCCTGGGGATAGAATATAAATCGGGTGGTGAGTGGCGGTGTGTGTAGATTGTCGCTGTTTGATTATTTTCATCCGTCAGTAAATTCTCATCATAAAACACAGAACTCACCGAGGAGACTGACGGCGACATCTGCAGAGAACGACACAATCAGGAAACTGGCCGCGGCCGTAACGATGCACAGAGACACTCTGTAACTGAAGAGGAAGAGCAGAGACCGGAAGATCAGTGCAGAGACCGCGGGGAGCAGAGAAAAGACGGCGGGAGCAGAGACCAAGAAGTCAGAGAAGAGACGGCGGGAGCAGAGTCCGAGAAGTCAGAGAAGAGATGGCGGGAGCAGAGACGGAGATGTTGTGAATTCCATCAGAGATGGTGCTGTCCCTGGCAGTGTTTCTGGACTCCCTCTGGTGGCTAGTGCTGGTAGTGAGCCTTATTCTGCGTCTGTCGCTCAGACAGGTGTTGGAGATGATTGCGGTTTCAGGTAGCCTATTGAGTCCAGCCTGGGGGTATAAAGGAAAGCTGTCTCTGTCTAACCTTTGCCGGTGATAATTATAGTTTTTGCCTCATGGGAAGATGTCCTGAATTCTTGTCCTCCAGCCTTTCGGCTTTTTGCCTGCCTCTTTAGGTTTTTGTTTTACCTTTTGAGCCTTTTTTGGATTCTCCAGGAATGATTTCTACAGCGTTTTTTTTCTTTCTTTTGTATCGGTTCTGTTCCCATGTGATCCCGAGTCTGCAGCCATGCCTGATAAGAGTTTTGCTCTCTAGGTCTGGGCTTGGTTGGGGCTGAATTTGCGCTGAAGGGCTTTCCTGCTTGATTTATGCCTTTTCCTAAACCTGTGTTTCCCTTTTGTTTCTTGCTGGGGGATAATCTTCCTGCACCATTTTTGGAGGATGATTTATTCTCAGCAAGAAAGTGAGTTGTTACTCCCGGTCTGATCAGGATTTGTATTTTTGTATCTCATGTGTTTTTTGTAGTTAGGATCTTTTCTATTATATTTGCACAAGAGTTCCTGATATAGCGGGAGAAAAGATCGTGTGATCCTTAAGGGAATATTTGATTATCAGGTGTTTGTATTATTCAGGGTTTTTGCTGGCTGCAACCAATAATCTCTCCTATACTTTTGTATCTAGCTAGCAGGGCCTCACTTTGCTTATTCTATATCTTCCATCTGTGTTGTTTTTTTTTTTACATCACCATTGTTATATGTTGGGGGCTTTTACTTTCCTTTGGGGCTGCTCTGAGGCAAGTCAGGATTCCTCATTGTTTGAGGTTGGTTAGTTTTGTTAGGAACTCTCCACCGTTACTTCTAGTTGTGTTGTTGTAGTCAGGGGCTTGCAGCTGTCAGTTTCCAAATACTCTTTGTGCATTATCATCAAGCTTTTAATGGGATTTTTGAAAGATCTTTTTGTGGTCTCTAGATCATAACAGTGAGAAGTCAGAGAAGAGACGGTGGCACAGAGTCCGAGAAGTCAGAGAAGAGACAGCGGCACAGAGACCGAGAAGTCAGAGAAGAGACGGCGGCGCAGAGGCAGAGAAGTGAGAAAGAGACAGCGGTGCAGAGGCAGAGAAGTGAGAAAGAGACGTCGGCGCAGAGGCAGAGAAGTCAGAGAAGAGACGGCGGGTGCAGAGAGCGAGAAATCAGAGAAGAGACGGCGGCGCAGAGCGCGAGAAGTCAGAGAAGAGACGGCGGGTGCAGAGAGCGAGAAATCAGAGAAGAGACGGCGGGTGCAGAGAGCGAGAAATCAGAGAAGAGACGGCGGGTGCAGAGAGCGAGAAATCAGAGAAGAGACGGCGGCACAGAGACCAAGAAGTCAGAGAAGAGACGGCGGCGCAGAGGCAGAGAAGTGAGAAAGAGACGTCGGCGCAGAGGCAGAGAAGTCAGAGAAGAGACGGCGGGTGCAGAGAGCGAGAAATCAGAGAAGAGACGGCGGCGCAGAGCGCGAGAAGTCAGAGAAGAGACGGCGGCGCAGAGGCAGAGAAGTCAGAGAAGAGACGGCGGGTGCAGAGAGCGAGAAATCAGAGAAGAGACGGCGGCGCAGAGCGCGAGAAGTCAGAGAAGAAACGGCGGGAGCAGAGAGCGAGAAGTCAGAAGAGACGGCGGGAGCAGAGAGCGAGAAGTCAGAAGAGACGGCGGGAGCAGAGAGCGAGAAGTCAGAGAAGAGACGGCGGGAGCAGAGAGCGAGAAGTCAGAGAAGAGACGGCGGTGCAGAGAGCGAGAAGTCAGAGAAGAGACGGCGGTGCAGAGAGCGAGAAGTCAGAGAAGAGACGACGGCGGTGCAGAGAGCGGGAGACGGCGGTGCAGAGAGCGGGAGACGGCGGCGCAGAGAGCGGGAGACGGCGGCGCAGAGAGCGGGAGACGGCGGTATAGACATGTACAGGGAGGAGATTACATTGGGATTAACCCTTACCTGTACGGGATCTGGTGGATGTAGAGGGGCGCGCTGAGCTTTATCACCAGGGTGGGCAGGATGTCGGCGAGGAGCACGGCCTGTAATACAGAGGGCGGTTATACCGGGAACAGTGATGGCGACACATCCTATTCCAGGGGTCGTCTGCAGCCCCTGTGCCCGGAGCGGTGGAGACCCCTTTAAGCTGATTACTCACAGCGGTGGAGATCTCGTTGCAGTCGTATTGGCTGGAGTTTGTCACATTCACCTAGAAGAGAAGCAAGATGTGAAGCGGAGGAGAAGAGGCGCCGCAGCAGCAGCAGCAGCTTGCACCCCGGCACTGGAGGCCTCCGGAGCTGCGCTCACACTCTGCAGACTCCACATCAACATCTTCACTTCCTCATAATAACCAAAATTCTCATAGTCACGAGCCCCGATGTAAGGAGACGTTACACAACACACCCCTCCATATCCCTCCCCCGCACCCCCATATCCCCCCCCTGCACCCCCATATCCCTCCCTATCACCTCCATATCCCCCCCACCCCCATATCCCCCCCCGCACCCCCATATCCCTCCCTATCACCTCCATATCCCCCCCACCCCCATATCACCCCATCACCTCTATATCTCATCACCTCCATATCCCCCCCATCACCTCCGTATCCCCCCCCGCACCCCCATATCCCTCCCTATCACCTCCATATCCCCCCCACCCCCATATCACCCCATCACCTCTATATCTCATCACCTCCATATCCCCCCCCATCACCTCCGTATCCCCCCCCGCACCCCCATATCCTCCCATCACCTCCATATCCCCCCCATCACCTCCATATCCCCCCCCACCCCCATATCACCCCATCACCTCTATATCTCATCACCTCCATATCCCCTCCCCCGATCACCTCCATATCCCCCCCCCCATCACCTCCGTATCCCCCCCCGCACCCCCATATCCTCCCATCACCTCCATATCCCCCCCGGCACCCCATATCCCCCCCATCACCTCCATATCCCCCACTCACCTGCACTGTCTGATTGGTCTCCGTCCTCAGGATGTCGTGTGCGGCGCTCAGCATCACCACGTAGGCGAAGTTATTACACAGCCCCAGCAACCTGCGAGCGAGAGGGTCAGGTGAGCGCTCATAAGTATGTGACCCTCCCACGACAGCTCCTAAGTATGTGACTCCCCCCCCCCACGACAGCTCCTAAGTATGTGACCCCCACCCCACCCCCACAGCTCCTAAGCATGTGACCCCCCCCCCCACCCCCCACCACGACAGCTCCTAAGTATGTGACCCCCCAGGACGTACCAGAACGCGGACAGGTTCCTCCAGTGAGAGCGGTGCTGCGTCTGCGGTTCGGGGGTCGCGTCATCATCCGCCTCCTCTGTAACACGACACAGACAGTGACAAACCGCAGCTGCTGCAGAACCTCTCCACACATTACAAGAAGACTCTGTTTTTGCAGCTGTATATTGCCAGGATCTGTACTAGTGATAATTCATGCTGGGCCTTGTAGTGCCCCCGGGGCTGATAGATACAATGCTGGGCCTTGTAGTGCCCCCAGGGCTGATAGATACAATGCTGGGCCTTGTAGTGCGCCCAGGGCTGATAGATACAATGCTGGGCCTTGTAGTGTCACCAGGGCTGATAGATACAATGCTGGGCCTTGTAGTGTCACCAGGGCTGATAGATACAATGCTGGGCCTTGTAGTGTCACCAGGGCTGATGGATACAATGCTGGGCCTTGTAGTGTCACCAGGGCTGATAGATACAATGCTGGGCCTTGTAGTGTCACCAGGGCTGATAGATACAATGCTGGGCCTTGTAGTGCGCCCAGGGCTGATAGATACAATGCTGGGCCTTGTAGTGTCACCAGGGCTGATAGATACAATGCTGGGCCTTGTAGTGCCCCAGGGCTGATAGATACAATGCTGGGCCTTGTAGTGCCCCCAGGACTGATAGATACAATGCTGGGCCTTGTAGTGTCACCAGGGCTGATAGATACAATGCTGGGCCTTGTAGTGTCACCAGGACTGATAGATACAATGCTGGGCCTTGTAGTGTCACCAGGGCTGATAGATACAATGCTGGGCCTTGTAGTGTCACCAGGACTGATAGATACAATGCTGGGCCTTGTAGTGCCCCAGGGCTGATAGATACAATGCTGGGCCTTGTAGTGCCCCCAGGGCTGATAGATACAATGCTGGGCCTTGTAGTGCCCCCAGGACTGATAGATACAATGCTGGGCCTTGTAGTGTCACCAGGGCTGATAGATACAATGCTGGGCCTTGTAGTGCCCCCAGGGCTGATAGATACAATGCTGGGCCTTGTAGTGCCCCCAGGGCTGATAGATACAATGCTGGGCCTTGTAGTGTCACCAGGGCTGATAGATACAATGCTGGGCCTTGTAGTGCCCCCAGGGATGATAGATACAATGCTGGGCCTTGTAGTGCGCCCAGGGCTGATAGATACAATGCTGGGCCTTGTAGTGTCACCAGGGCTGATAGATACAATGCTGGGCCTTGTAGTGTCACCAGGGCTGATAGATACAATGCTGGGCCTTGTAGTGCCCCCAGGGCTGATAGATACAATGCTGGGCCTTGTAGTGTCACCAGGGCTGATAGATACAATGCTGGGCCTTGTAGTGCCCCCAGGGATGATAGATACAATGCTGGGCCTTGTAGTGCGCCCAGGGCTGATAGATACAATGCTGGGCCTTGTAGTGCCCCCAGGGCTGATAGATACAATGCTGGGCCTTGTAGTGCCCCCAGGGCTGATAGATACAATGCTGGGCCTTGTAGTGTCACCAGGGCTGATAGATACAATGCTGGGCCTTGTAGTGTCACCAGGGCTGATAGATACAATGCTGGGCCTTGTAGTGCCCCCAGGGCTGATAGATACAATGCTGGGCCTTGTAGTGCCACCAGGGCTGATATATACAATGCTGGGCCTTGTAGTGTCACCAGGGCTGATAGATACAATGCTGGGCCTTGTAGTGCCCCCAGGGCTGATAGATACAATGCTGGGCCTTGTAGTGTCACCAGGGCTGATAGATACAATGCTGGGCCTTGTAGTGTCATCAGGACTGATAGATACAATGCTGGGCCTTGTAGTGTCACCAGGGCTGATAGATACAATGCTGGGCCTTGTAGTGTCACCAGGGCTGATAGATACAATGCTGGGCCTTGTAGTGCGCCCAGGGCTGATGGATACAATGCTGGGCCTTGTAGTGCGCCCAGGGCTGATAGATACAATGCTGGGCCTTGTAGTGCCCCCAGGGCTGATAGATACAATGCTGGGCCTTGTAGTGCCCCCAGGGCTGATAGATACAATGCTGGGCCTTGTAGTGTCACCAGGGCTGATAGATACAATGCTGGGCCTTGTAGTGTCACCAGGGCTGATAGATACAATGCTGGGCCTTGTAGTGTCACCAGGGCTGATAGATACAATGCTGGGCCTTGTAGTGTCACCAGGACTGATAGATACAATGCTGGGCCTTGTAGTGCCACCAGGGCTGATAGATACAATGCTGGGCCTTGTAGTGTCACCAGGGCTGATAGATACAATGCTGGGCCTTGTAGTGCGCCCAGGGCTGATAGATACAATGCTGGGCCTTGTAGTGTCCCCAGGGCTGATAGATACAATGCTGGGCCTTGTAGTGTCACCAGGGCTGATAGATACAATGCTGGGCCTTGTAGTGTCACCAGGGCTGATAGATACAATGCTGGGCCTTGTAGTGTCACCAGGGCTGATAGATACAATGCTGGGCCTTGTAGTGTCACCAGGGATGATAGATACAATGCTGGGCCTTGTAGTGTCACCAGGGATGATAGATACAATGCTGGGCCTTGTAGTGTCACCAGGGCTGATAGATACAATGCTGGGTCTTGTAGTGTCACCAGGGCTGATATATACAATGCTGGGCCTTGTAGTGTCACCAGGGCTGATAGATACAATGCTGGGGCTTGTAGTGTCACCAGGACTGATAGATACAATGCTGGGCCTTGTAGTGCCCCCAGGGCTGATAGATACAATGCTGGGCCTTGTAGTGCCACCAGGGCTGATAGATACAATGCTGGGCCTTGTAGTGCCCCCAGGACTGATAGATACAATGCTGGGCCTTGTAGTGCCCCCAGGACTGATAGATACAATGCTGGGCCTTGTAGTGTCACCAGGGCTGATAGATACAATGCTGGGCCTTGTAGTGCCCCCAGGGCTGATAGATACAATGCTGGGCCTTGTAGTGTCACCAGGGCTGATAGATACAATGCTGGGCCTTGTAGTGCCCCCAGGGCTGATATATACAATGCTGGGCCTTGTAGTGCCCCCAGGGCTGATAGATACAATGCTGGGCCTTGTAGTGCCCCCAGGGCTGATAGATACAATGCTGGGCCTTGTAGTGTCACCAGGGCTGATAGATACAATGCTGGGCCTTGTAGTGCCCCCAGGGCTGATAGATACAATGCTGGGCCTTGTAGTGTCACCAGGGCTGATAGATACAATGCTGGGCCTTGTAGTGTCACCAGGGCTGATAGATACAATGCTGGGCCTTGTAGTGTCACCAGGGCTGATGGATACAATGCTGGGCCTTGTAGTGCCCCCAGGGCTGATAGATACAATGCTGGGCCTTGTAGTGCCCCCAGGGCTGATAGATACAATGCTGGGCCTTGTAGTGCCCCCAGGGCTGATAGATACAATGCTGGGCCTTGTAGTGCCCCCAGGGCTGATAGATACAATGCTGGGCCTTGTAGTGCACCCAGGACTGATAGATACAATGCTGGGCCTTGTAGTGTCACCAGGGCTGATAGATACAATGCTGGGCCTTGTAGTGTCACCAGGGCTGATAGATACAATGTTGGGCCTTGTAGTGCCCCCAGGACTGATAGATACAATGCTGGGCCTTGTAGTGTCACCAGGACTGATAGATACAATGCTGGGCCTTGTAGTGTCACCAGGGCTGATAGATACAATGCTGGGCCTTGTAGTGTCACCAGGGCTGATAGATACAATGCTGGGTCTTGTAGTGCCCCCAGGACTGATAGATACAATGCTGGGCCTTGTAGTGTCACCAGGGCTGATAGATACAATGCTGGGCCTTGTAGTGTCACCAGGGCTGATAGATACAATGCTGGGCCTTGTAGTGTCACCAGGACTGATAGATACAATGCTGGGCCTTGTAGTGCCACCAGGACTGATAGATACAATGCTGGGCCTTGTAGTGTCACCAGGGCTGATAGATACAATGCTGGGCCTTGTAGTGCCCCCAGGGCTGATAGATACAATGCTGGGCCTTGTAGTGTCACCAGGACTGATAGATACAATGCTGGGCCTTGTAGTGTCACCAGGACTGATAGATACAATGCTGGGCCTTGTAGTGTCACCAGGGCTGATAGATACAATGCTGGGCCTTGTAGTGTCACCAGGGCTGATAGATACAATGCTGGGCCTTGTAGTGTCACCAGGGCTGATAGATACAATGCTGGGCCTTGTAGTGTCACCAGGGCTGATAGATACAATGCTGGGCCTTGTAGTGTCACCAGGGCTGATAGATACAATGCTGGGCCTTGTAGTGTCACCAGGGCTGATAGATACAATGCTGGGCCTTGTAGTGTCCCCAGGGCTGATAGATACAATGCTGGGCCTTGTAGTGTCACCAGGGCTGATAGATACAATGCTGGGCCTTGTAGTGCCCCCAGGGCTGATAGATACAATGCTGGGCCTTGTAGTGTCACCAGGGCTGATAGATACAATGCTGGGCCTTGTAGTGTCCCCAGGACTGATAGATACAATGCTGGGCCTTGTAGTGCCCCCAGGACTGATAGATACAATGCTGGGCCTTGTAGTGTCTCCAGAGCTGATAGATACAATGCTGGGCCTTGTAGTGTCACCAGGGCTGATAGATACAATGCTGGGCCTTGTAGTGCCCCCAGGACTGATAGATACAATGCTGGGCCTTGTAGTGTCACCAGGGCTGATAGATACAATGCTGGGCCTTGTAGTGTCACCAGGGCTGATAGATACAATGCTGGGCCTTGTAGTGTCACCAGGGCTGATAGATACAATGCTGGGCCTTGTAATGTCACCAGGGCTGATAGATACAATGCTGGGCCTTGTAGTGCGCCCAGGGCTGATAGATACAATGCTGGGCCTTGTAGTGTCACCAGGACTGATAGATACAATGCCGGGCCTTGTAGTGTCACCAGGGCTGATAGATACAATGCCGGGCCTTGTAGTGTCACCAGGGCTGATAGATACAATGCTGGGCCTTGTAGTGTCACCAGGGCTGATAGATACAATGCTGGGCCTTGTAGTGTCACCAGGGCTGATATATACAATGCTGGGCCTTGTAGTGTCACCAGGGCTGATATATACAATGCTGGGCCTTGTAGTTTCACCAGGGCTGATAGATACAATGCTGGGCCTTGTAGTGCCCCCAGGGCTGATAGATACAATGCTGGGCCTTGTAGTGTCACCAGGGCTGATAGATACAATGCTGGGCCTTGTAATGTCACCAGGGCTGATAGATACAATGCTGGGCCTTGTAGTGCGCCCAGGGCTGATAGATACAATGCTGGGCCTTGTAGTGTCACCAGGACTGATAGATACAATGCCGGGCCTTGTAGTTTCACCAGGGCTGATAGATACAATGCTGGGCCTTGTAGTGCCCCCAGGGCTGATAGATACAATGCTGGGCCTTGTAGTGTCACCAGGGCTGATAGATACAATGCTGGGCCTTGTAGTGCCACCAGGGCTGATAGATACAATGCTGGGCCTTGTAGTGCCCCCAGGGCTGATAGATACAATGCTGGGCCTTGTAGTGTCACCAGGGCTGATAGATACAATGCTGGGCCTTGTAGTGTCACCAGGGCTGATAGATACAATGCTGGGCCTTGTAGTGCCCCCGGGGCTGATAGATACAATGCTGGGCCTTGTAGTGCCCCCGGGGCTGATAGATACAATGCTGGGCCTTGTAGTGTCACCAGGACTGATAGATACAATGCTGGGCCTTGTAGTGTCACCAGGGCTGATAGATACAATGCTGGGCCTTGTAGTGCCCCCAGGGCTGATAGATACAATGCTGGGCCTTGTAGTGTCACCAGGGCTGATGGATACAATGCTGGGCCTTGTAGTGCCCCCAGGACTGATAGATACAATGCTGGGCCTTGTAGTGCCCCCAGGACTGATAGATACAATGCTGGGCCTTGTAGTGTCACCAGGGCTGATAGATACAATGCTGGGCCTTGTAGTGCCCCCAGGACTGATAGATACAATGCTGGGCCTTGTAGTGTCACCAGGGCTGATAGATACAATGCTGGGCCTTGTAGTGTCACCAGGGCTGATATATACAATGCTGGGCCTTGTAGTGTCACCAGGGCTGATAGATACAATGCTGGGCCTTGTAGTGTCACCAGGACTGATAGATACAATGCTGGGCCTTGTAGTGTCACCAGGGCTGATAGATACAATGCTGGGCCTTGTAGTGTCACCAGGGCTGATAGATACAATGCTGGGCCTTGTAGTGCCCCCAGGGCTGATAGATACAATGCTGGGCCTTGTAGTGTCACCAGGGCTGATAGATACAATGCTGGGCCTTGTAGTGCCCCCAGGGCTGATAGATACAATGCTGGGCCTTGTAGTGCCCCCAGGGCTGATAGATACAATGCTGGGCCTTGTAGTGTCACCAGGGCTGATAGATACAATGCTGGGCCTTGTAGTGCCCCCAGGGCTGATATATACAATGCTGGGCCTTGTAGTGCCCCCAGGGCTGATAGATACAATGCTGGGCCTTGTAGTGTCACCAGGGCTGATAGATACAATGCTGGGCCTTGTAGTGTCACCAGGGCTGATAGATACAATGCTGGGCCTTGTAGTGTCACCAGGGCTGATAGATACAATGCTGGGCCTTGTAGTGTCACCAGGGCTGATAGATACAATGCTGGGCCTTGTAGTGTCACCAGGGCTGATAGATACAATGCTGGGCCTTGTAGTGCCCCCAGGGCTGATAGATACAATGCTGGGCCTTGTAGTGCCCCCAGGGCTGATAGATACAATGCTGGGCCTAGTAGTGTCACCAGGGCTGATAGATACAATGCTGGGCCTTGTAGTGTCACCAGGGCTGATAGATACAATGCTGGGCCTTGTAGTGTCACCAGGACTGATAGATACAATGCTGGGCCTTGTAGTGTCACCAGGGCTGATAGATACAATGCTGGGCCTTGTAGTGCCACCAGGGCTGATAGATACAATGCTGGCCTTGTAGTGCGCCCAGGGCTGATAGATACAATGCTGGGCCTTGTAGTGTCACCAGGGCTGATAGATACAATGCTGGGCCTAGTAGTGTCACCAGGGCTGATAGATACAATGCTGGGCCTTGTAGTGTCACCAGGGCTGATAGATACAATGCTGGGCCTTGTAGTGTCACCAGGGCTGATAGATACAATGCTGGGCCTTGTAGTGTCACCAGGACTGATAGATACAATGCTGGGCCTTGTAGTGTCACCAGGGCTGATAGATACAATGCTGGGCCTTGTAGTGCCCCCAGGGCTGATAGATACAATGCTGGGCCTTGTAGTGTCACCAGGGCTGATAGATACAATGCTGGGCCTTGTAGTGCCCCCAGGGCTGATATATACAATGCTGGGCCTTGTAGTGCCCCCAGGGCTGATATATACAATGCTGGGCCTTGTAGTGCCCCCAGGGCTGATATATACAATGCTGGGCCTTGTAGTGCCCTCAGGGCTGATAGATGCAATGCTGGGCCTTGTAGTGTCACCAGGGCTGATAGATACAATGCTGGGCCTTGTAGTGCCCCCAGGACTGATAGATACAATGCTGGGCCTTGTAGTGCCCCCAGGGCTGATAGATACAATGCTGGGCCTTGTAGTGTCACCAGGGCTGATAGATACAATGCTGGGCCTTGTAGTGCCCCCAGGGCTGATAGATACAATGCTGGGCCTTGTAGTGCCCCCAGGGCTGATAGATACAATGCTGGGCCTTGTAGTGCCCCCAGGGCTGATAGATACAATGCTGGGCCTTGTAGTGCCCCCAGGGCTGATAGATACAATGCTGGGCCTTGTAGTGTCACCAGGGCTGATAGATACAATGCTGGGCCTTGTAGTGCCCCCAGGGCTGATAGATACAATGCTGGGCCTTGTAGTGCCCCCAGGGCTGATAGATACAATGCTGGGCCTTGTAGTGCCCCCAGGGCTGATAGATACAATGCTGGGCCTTGTAGCGTCACCAGGGCTGATAGATACAATGCTGGGCCTTGTAGTGCCCCCAGGGCTGATATATACAATGCTGGGCCTTGTAGTGTCACCAGGACTGATAGATACAATGCTGGGCCTTGTAGTGTCACCAGGGCTGATAGATACAATGCTGGCCTTGTAGTGCCCCCAGGGCTGATATATACAATGCTGGGCCTTGTAGTGTCACCAGGGCTGATAGATACAATGCTGGGCCTTGTAGTGCCCCAGGGCTGATAGATACAATGCTGGGCCTTGTAGTGCCCCCAGGGCTGATATATACAATGCTGGGCCTTGTAGTGCCCCAGGGCTGATATATACAATGCTGGGCCTTGTAGTGCCCCCAGGGCTGATATATACAATGCTGGGCCTTGTAGTGCCCCCAGGACTGATAGATACAATGCTGGGCCTTGTAGTGTCACCAGGGCTGATAGATACAATGCTGGGCCTTGTAGTGTCACCAGGACTGATAGATACAATGCTGGGCCTTGTAGTGTCACCAGGGCTGATAGATACAATGCTGGGCCTTGTAGTGCGCCCAGGGCTGATAGATACAATGCTGGGCCTTGTAGTGTCACCAGGGCTGATAGATACAATGCTGGGCCTTGTAGTGTCACCAGGGCTGATAGATACAATGCTGGGCCTTGTAGTGCCCCCAGGGCTGATAGATACAATGCTGGGCCTTGTAGTGTCACCAGGGCTGATAGATACAATGCTGGGCCTTGTAGTGTCACCAGGGCTGATAGATACAATGCTGGGCCTTGTAGTGCCCCCAGGGCTGATAGATACAATGCTGGGCCTTGTAGTGTCACCAGGGCTGATAGATACAATGCTGGGCCTTGTAGTGTCACCAGGGCTGATAGATACAATGCTGGGCCTTGTAGTGTCACCAGGGCTGATAGATACAATGCTGGGCCTTGTAGTGTCACCAGGACTGATAGATACAATGCTGGGCCTTGTAGTGTCACCAGGGCTGATAGATACAATGCTGGGCCTTGTAGTGCCCCCAGGGCTGATATATACAATGCTGGGCCTTGTAGTGTCACCAGGACTGATAGATACAATGCTGGGCCTTGTAGTGTCACCAGGGCTGATAGATACAATGCTGGGCCTTGTAGTGCCACCAGGGCTGATATATACAATGCTGGGCCTTGTAGTGTCACCAGGACTGATAGATACAATGCTGGGCCTTGTAGTGTCACCAGGGCTGATAGATACAATGCTGGGCCTTGTAGTGTCACCAGGGCTGATAGATACAATGCTGGGCCTTGTAGTGTCACCAGGACTGATAGATACAATGCTGGGCCTTGTAGTGCCCCCAGGGCTGATAGATACAATGCTGGGCCTTGTAGTGTCACCAGGGCTGATAGATACAATGCTGGGCCTTGTAGTGTCACCAGGGCTGATAGATACAATGCTGGGCCTTGTAGTGTCACCAGGGCTGATAGATACAATGCTGGGCCTTGTAGTGTCACCAGGGCTGATAGATACAATGCTGGGCCTTGTAGTGTCACCAGGGCTGATATATACAATGCTGGGCCTTGTAGTGCCCCCAGGGCTGATAGATACAATGCTGGGCCTTGTAGTGTCACCAGGGCTGATAGATACAATGCTGGGCCTTGTAGTGTCACCAGGGCTGATAGATACAATGCTGGGCCTTGTAGTGCGCCCAGGGCTGATAGATACAATGCTGGGCCTTGTAGTGTCACCAGGGCTGATAGATACAATGCTGGGCCTTGTAGTGTCACCAGGGCTGATAGATACAATGCTGGGCCTTGTAGTGCCCCCAGGACTGATAGATACAATGCTGGGCCTTGTAGTGCCCCCAGGGCTGATAGATACAATGCTGGGCCTTGTAGTGTCACCAGGACTGATAGATACAATGCTGGGCCTTGTAGTGTCACCAGGACTGATAGATACAATGCTGGGCCTTGTAGTGCCCCCAGGGCTGATAGATACAATGCTGGGCCTTGTAGTGTCACCAGGGCTGATAGATACAATGCTGGGCCTTGTAGTGTCACCAGGGCTGATAGATACAATGCTGGGCCTTGTAGTGCGCCCAGGGCTGATAGATACAATGCTGGGCCTTGTAGTGCCTCCAGGACTGATAGATACAATGCTGGGCCTTGTAGTGCCCCCAGGGCTGATAGATACAATGCTGGGCCTTGTAGTGTCACCAGGGCTGATAGATACAATGCTGGGCCTTGTAGTGCCCCCAGGGATGATATATACAATGCTGGGCCTTGTAGTGTCACCAGGGCTGATGGATACAATGCTGGGCCTTGTAGTGTCACCAGGACTGATAGATACAATGCTGGGCCTTGTAGTGTCACCAGGGCTGATAGATACAATGCTGGGCCTTGTAGTGTCACCAGGGCTGATAGATACAATGCTGGGCCTTGTAGTGTCACCAGGGCTGATAGATACAATGCTGGGCCTTGTAGTGCCACCAGGGCTGATAGATACAATGCTGGGCCTTGTAGTGTCACCAGGGCTGATAGATACAATGCTGGGGCTTGTAGTGTCCCCAGGGCTGATAGATACAATGCTGGGCCTTGTAGTGTCACCAGGACTGATAGATACAATGCTGGGCCTTGTAGTGTCACCAGGGCTGATAGATACAATGCTGGGCCTTGTAGTGTCACCAGGGCTGATAGATACAATGCTGGGGCTTGTAGTGTCCCCAGGGCTGATAGATACAATGCTGGGCCTTGTAGTGTCACCAGGACTGATAGATACAATGCTGGGCCTTGTAGTGTCACCAGGGCTGATATATACAATGCTGGGCCTTGTAGTGCCACCAGGGCTGATATATACAATGCTGGGCCTTGTAGTGCCACCAGGGCTGATAGATACAATGCTGGGGCTTGTAGTGTCCCCAGGGCTGATAGATACAATGCTGGGCCTTGTAGTGTCACCAGGGCTGATAGATACAATGCTGGGCCTTGTAGTGTCACCAGGGCTGATAGATACAATGCTGGGCCTTGTAGTGTCACCAGGGCTGATATATACAATGCTGGGCCTTGTAGTGCCACCAGGGCTGATAGATACAATGCTGGGCCTTGTAGTGTCACCAGGGCTGATAGATACAATGCTGGGCCTTGTAGTGTCACCAGGACTGATAGATACAATGCTGGGCCTTGTAGTGTCACCAGGACTGATAGATACAATGCTGGGCCTTGTAGTGCCCCCAGGGCTGATAGATACAATGCTGGGCCTTGTAGTGCCACCAGGGCTGATATATACAATGCTGGGCCTTGTAGTGCCCCCAGGGCTGATAGATACAATGCTGGGCCTTGTAGTGCCACCAGGGCTGATAGATACAATGCTGGGCCTTGTAGTGTCACCAGGGCTGATAGATACAATGCTGGGCCTTGTAGTGTCACCAGGACTGATAGATACAATGCTGGGCCTTGTAGTGTCACCAGGACTGATAGATACAATGCTGGGCCTTGTAGTGTCCCCAGGGCTGATAGATACAATGCTGGGCCTTGTAGTGCCACCAGGGCTGATATATACAATGCTGGGCCTTGTAGTGCCCCCAGGGCTGATAGATACAATGCTGGGCCTTGTAGTGTCACCAGGGCTGATAGATACAATGCTGGGCCTTGTAGTGCCCCAGGGCTGATAGATACAATGCTGGGCCTTGTAGTGTCACCAGGACTGATAGATACAATGCTGGGCCTTGTAGTGTCACCAGGACTGATAGATACAATGCTGGGCCTTGTAGTGCCCCCAGGGCTGATAGATACAATGCTGGGCCTTGTAGTGTCACCAGGGCTGATAGATACAATGCTGGGCCTTGTAGTGTCACCAGGGCTGATAGATACAATGCTGGGCCTTGTAGTGTCACCAGGGCTGATATATACAATGCTGGGCCTTGTAGTGCCACCAGGGCTGATAGATACAATGCTGGGCCTTGTAGTGTCACCAGGGCTGATAGATACAATGCTGGGCCTTGTAGTGTCACCAGGACTGATAGATACAATGCTGGGCCTTGTAGTGTCACCAGGGCTGATAGATACAATGCTGGGCCTTGTAGTGTCACCAGGACTGATAGATACAATGCTGGGCCTTGTAGTGTCACCAGGGCTGATAGATACAATGCTGGGCCTTGTAGTGTCACCAGGACTGATAGATACAATGCTGGGCCTTGTAGTGTCACCAGGGCTGATAGATACAATGCTGGGCCTTGTAGTGTCACCAGGACTGATAGATACAATGCTGGGCCTTGTAGTGTCACCAGGGCTGATAGATACAATGCTGGGCCTTGTAGTGTCACCAGGGCTGATAGATACAATGCTGGGCCTTGTAGTGTCACCAGGGCTGATAGATACAATGCTGGGCCTTGTAGTGTCACCAGGACTGATAGATACAATGCTGGGCCTTGTAGTGTCACCAGGGCTGATAGATACAATGCTGGGCCTTGTAGTGTCACCAGGGCTGATAGATACAATGCTGGGCCTTGTAGTGTCACCAGGACTGATAGATACAATGCTGGGCCTTGTAGTGTCACCAGGGCTGATAGATACAATGCTGGGGCTTGTAGTGTCACCAGGGCTGATAGATACAATGCTGGGCCTTGTAGTGTCACCAGGACTGATAGATACAATGCTGGGCCTTGTAGTGTCACCAGGGCTGATAGATACAATGCTGGGCCTTGTAGTGCCCCCAGGACTGATAGATACAATGCTGGGCCTTGTAGTGCCACCAGGGCTGATAGATACAATGCTGGGCCTTGTAGTGTCACCAGGGCTGATAGATACAATGCTGGGGCTTGTAGTGTCACCAGGGCTGATAGATACAATGCTGGGCCTTGTAGTGTCACCAGGACTGATAGATACAATGCTGGGCCTTGTAGTGTCACCAGGGCTGATAGATACAATGCTGGGCCTTGTAGTGTCACCAGGGCTGATAGATACAATGCTGGGCCTTGTAGTGTCCCCAGGGCTGATAGATACAATGCTGGGCCTTGTAGTGTCCCCAGGGCTGATAGATACAATGCTGGGGCTTGTAGTGCCCCCAGGGCTGATAGATACAATGCTGGGCCTTGTAGTGCCACCAGGGCTGATAGATACAATGCTGGGCCTTGTAGTGTCACCAGGGCTGATAGATACAATGCTGGGGCTTGTAGTGTCACCAGGGCTGATAGATACAATGCTGGGCCTTGTAGTGTCACCAGGGCTGATAGATACAATGCTGGGCCTTGTAGTGTCACCAGGGCTGATAGATACAATGCTGGGCCTTGTAGTGTCACCAGGGCTGATAGATACAATGCTGGGCCTTGTAGTGTCACCAGGACTGATAGATACAATGCTGGGCCTTGTAGTGTCACCAGGGCTGATAGATACAATGCTGGGCCTTGTAGTGTCACCAGGGCTGATAGATACAATGCTGGGCCTTGTAGTGTCCCCAGGGCTGATAGATACAATGCTGGGCCTTGTAGTGTCCCCAGGGCTGATAGATACAATGCTGGGGCTTGTAGTGCCCCCAGGGCTGATAGATACAATGCTGGGCCTTGTAGTGCCCCCAGGGCTGATAGATACAATGCTGGGCCTTGTAGTGTCACCAGGGCTGATAGATACAATGCTGGGCCTTGTAGTGTCACCAGGGCTGATAGATACAATGCTGGGCCTTGTAGTGTCACCAGGACTGATAGATACAATGCTGGGCCTTGTAGTGCCACCAGGGCTGATAGATACAATGCTGGGCCTTGTAGTGTCACCAGGGCTGATAGATACAATGCTGGGCCTTGTAGTGTCACCAGGACTGATATATACAATGCTGGGCCTTGTAGTGTCACCAGGGCTGATAGATACAATGCTGGGCCTTGTAGTGTCACCAGGGCTGATAGATACAATGCTGGGTCTTGTAGTGTCACCAGGGCTGATATATACAATGCTGGGCCTTGTAGTGTCACCAGGGCTGATAGATACAATGCTGGGGCTTGTAGTGTCACCAGGGCTGATAGATACAATGCTGGGCCTTGTAGTGTCACCAGGGCTGATAGATACAATGCTGGGCCTTGTAGTGTCACCAGGGCTGATAGATACAATGCTGGGCCTTGTAGTGTCACCAGGGCTGATAGATACAATGCTGGGCCTTGTAGTGTCACCAGGGCTGATAGATACAATGCTGGGCCTTGTAGTGTCACCAGGGCTGATAGATACAATGCTGGGCCTTGTAGTGTCACCAGGACTGATAGATACAATGCTGGGCCTTGTAGTGCCCCCAGGGCTGATAGATACAATGCTGGGCCTTGTAGTGCCCCCAGGGCTGATAGATACAATGCTGGGCCTTGTAGTGCCACCAGGGCTGATAGATACAATGCTGGGCCTTGTAGTGTCACCAGGGCTGATAGATACAATGCTGGGCCTTGTAGTGTCACCAGGGCTGATAGATACAATGCTGGGCCTTGTAGTGCCACCAGGGCTGATAGATACAATGCTGGGCCTTGTAGTGTCACCAGGGCTGATAGATACAATGCTGGGCCTTGTAGTGCCCCCAGGGCTGATAGATACAATGCTGGGCCTTGTAGTGTCACCAGGGCTGATAGATACAATGCTGGGCCTTGTAGTGCCACCAGGGCTGATAGATACAATGCTGGGCCTTGTAGTGTCACCAGGGCTGATAGATACAATGCTGGGCCTTGTAGTGTCACCAGGACTGATAGATACAATGCTGGGCCTTGTAGTGCCCCCAGGGCTGATAGATACAATGCTGGGCCTTGTAGTGTCACCAGGGCTGATAGATACAATGCTGGGCCTTGTAGTGCCCCCAGGGCTGATAGATACAATGCTGGGCCTTGTAGTGTCACCAGGGCTGATAGATACAATGCTGGGCCTTGTAGTGCCCCAGGGCTGATAGATACAATGCTGGGCCTTGTAGTGTCACCAGGGCTGATAGATACAATGCTGGGCCTTGTAGTGTCACCAGGGCTGATAGATACAATGCTGGGCCTTGTAGTGCCCCCAGGACTGATAGATACAATGCTGGGCCTTGTAGTGTCCCCAGGGCTGATAGATACAATGCTGGGCCTTGTAGTGTCACCAGGACTGATAGATACAATGCTGGGCCTTGTAGTGTCACCAGGACTGATAGATACAATGCTGGGCCTTGTAGTGCCCCCAGGGCTGATAGATACAATGCTGGGCCTTGTAGTGTCACCAGGGCTGATAGATACAATGCTGGGCCTTGTAGTGTCACCAGGGCTGATAGATACAATGCTGGGCCTTGTAGTGCCCCAGGACTGATAGATACAATGCTGGGCCTTGTAGTGTCACCAGGGCTGATAGATACAATGCTGGGCCTTGTAGTGCCCCAGGGCTGATAGATACAATGCTGGGCCTTGTAGTGCGCCCAGGGCTGATAGATACAATGCTGGGCCTCGTAGTGTCACCAGGGCTGATAGATACAATGCTGGGCCTTGTAGTGTCACCAGGGCTGATAGATACAATGCTGGGCCTTGTAGTGCCCCCAGGGCTGATAGATACAATGCTGGGCCTTGTAGTGCCCCCAGGACTGATAGATACAATGCTGGGCCTTGTAGTGTCACCAGGGCTGATAGATACAATGCTGGGCCTTGTAGTGCCCCCAGGGCTGATAGATACAATGCTGGGCCTTGTAGTGCCCCCAGGACTGATAGATACAATGCTGGGCCTTGTAGTGTCACCAGGGCTGATAGATACAATGCTGGGCCTTGTAGTGTCACCAGGGCTGATAGATACAATGCTGGGCCTTGTAGTGTCACCAGGGCTGATAGATACAATGCTGGGCCTTGTAGTGTCACCAGGGCTGATAGATACAATGCTGGGCCTTGTAGTGCCACCAGGGCTGATAGATACAATGCTGGGCCTTGTAGTGCCACCAGGGCTGATAGATACAATGCTGGGCCTTGTAGTGCGCCTGTCTCTCACCTTCCCAGTCGGAGCCGGAGCTGCCCCCGGTGTTGATGCCTCTTCTCTCCATATTTGTGTCCGCTTCCTGCTCTTCTGGCCACGCCTACTTCCTAGTTACTGTAACCAGGCACTGGAAGCCTTAAAAGGCCATCAGCACAAAAAAATAGCCCACAGCACAGGCGCTCTGTCAGCGCAGGGAGATTATTATTATTATTATTATTATTATTATTATTATTATTATTATTTATTCCATGGCGATTTACATGTGAGAAAGGACAATAATCATGAATGATACAAGGCACAAGAGGAGAGAGGACCCTGCCCGCGAGGAGGAAAGAGGACCCTGTCCGCAAGGAGGAGAGAGGACCCTGTCCGCAAGGAGGAGAGAGAACCCTGCCCGCGAGGAGGAGAGAGGACCCTGCCCGCGAGGAGGAGAGAGGACCCTGCCCGCGAGGAGGAAAGAGGACCCTGCCCGCAAGGAGGAGAGAAGACCCTGCCCGCGAGGAGGAAAGAGGACCCTGTCCGCAAGGAGGAGAGAGGACCCTGCCCGCAAGGAGGAGAGAGGACCCTGCCCGCGAGGAGGAGAGAGGACCCTGCCCGCAAGGAGGAGAGAGGACCCTGCCCTCGAGGAGGAAAGAGGACCCTGTCCGCAAGGAGGAGAGAGGACCCTGCCCGCGAGGAGGAGAAAGGACCCTGCCCGCGAGGAGGAGAGAGGACCCTGCCCGCGAGGAGGAGAGAGGACCCTGCCCGCGAGGAGGAGAGAGGACCCTGCCCGCGAGGAGGAGAGATTACCCTGCCCGCAAGGAGGAGAGAGGACCCTGCCCGCGAGGAGGAGAGAGGACCTTGCCCACGAGGAGGAGAGAGGACCCTGCCCGCGAGGAGGAGAGAGGACCCTGCCCGCGAGGAGGAGAGAGGACCCTGCCCGCGAGGAGGAGAGAGGACCCTGCCCGCGAGGAGGAGAGAAGACCCTGCCCGCGAGGAGGAAAGAGGACCCTGTCCGCAAGGAGGAGAGAGGACTCTGCCCGCAAGGAGGAGAGAGGACCCTGCCCGCGAGGAGGAGAGAGGACCCTGCCCGCAAGGATGAGAGAGGACCCTGCCCGCGAGGAGGAAAGAGGACCCTGTCCGCAAGGAGGAGAGAGGACCCTGCCCGCGAGGAGGAGAAAGGACCCTGCCCGCGAGGAGGAGAGAGGACCCTGCCCGCGAGGAGGAGAGAGGACCCTGCCCGCGAGGAGGAGAGAGGACCCTGCCCGCGAGGAGGAGAGAGGACCCTGCCCGCGATGAGGAGAGAGGACCCTGCCCGCGAGGAGGAGAGAGGACCCTGCCCGCAATGAGGAGAGAGGACCCTGCCCGCGAGGAGGAGAGAGGACCCTGCCCGCGAGGAGAGAGGACCCTGCCCACGAGGAGGAGAGAGGACCCTGCCCACGAGGAGGAGAGAGGAGCCTGCCCGCAAGGAGGAGAGAGGACCCTGCCCGCGAGGAGGAGAGAGGACCCTGCCCACGAGGAGGAGAGAGAGGACCCTGCCCGCGAGGAGGAGATAGAACTCTGCCCGCGAGGAGGAGAGAGGACCCTGCCCGTGAGGAGGAGAGAGGACCCTGCCCGTGAGGAGGAGAGAGGACCCTGTCCGCGAGGAGGAGAGAGGACCCTGCCCGCGAGGAGGAGAGAGGACCCTGCCCGCGAGGAGGAGAGAGGACCCTGCCCGCGAGGAGGAGAGAGGACCCTGCCCGCGAGGAGGAGAGAGGACCCTGCCCGCGATGAGGAGAAGATCCTGCAGATGGAAGGTGAATTAAATGCTTGGTGTGAACAGTCATCTGCGCTTAGAGACGCTTAAAGTGACCACTGCTTTTATTTCAGAATTCTCATCACTGGAGATAAGAGGCCGCGACCGCTCCCTGATAACAGCCCGAAGCATCATCCTCCTCCTCCACCATCTGTACAGGGGGCACAGAGCAGTCGGGGGGGGTAACGTCCTCCATTCACCAAACTCAGACTCCTCCATCAGAGGCAGATAGAGACGTGCGATCCCTGCACAGAACACGTCTCCTCCGTAGTCCAGTGGTGGCAGCTTTACACCGCTCTAACTCAGCATTGTGCTTACTGGGTGATGTTTGGCTCGGCATTGTGCTTGGTGATGTACGGCTCAGCATTGTGCTTGGTGATGTACGGCTCGGCATTGTGCTTGGTGATGTATGGCTCGGCATTGTGCTTGGTGATGTATGGCTCGGCATTGTGCTTGGGGATGTACGGCTCGGCATTGTGCTTGGTGATGTATGGCTCGGCATTGTGCTTGGTGATGTATGGCTCGGCATTGTGCTTACTGGGTGATGTTTGGCTCAGCATTGTGCTTGGTGATGTATGGCTCAGCATTGTGCTTGGTGATGTACGGCTCGGCATTGTGCTTGGTGATGTATGGCTCGGCATTGTGCTTGGTGATGTATGGCTCGGCATTGTGCTTGGGGATGTACGGCTCGGCATTGTGCTTGGTGACGTACGGCTCAGCATTGTGCTTGGTGATGTATGGCTCGGCATTGTGCTTACTGGGTGATGTTTGGCTCGGCATTGTGCTTGGTGATGTACGGCTCAGCATTGTGCTTGGTGATGTACGGCTCGGCATTGTGCTTACTGGGTGATGTTTGGCTCGGCATTGTGCTTGGTGATGTATGGCTCAGCATTGTGCTTGGTGATGTACGGCTCGGCATTGTGCTTGGTGATGTATGGCTCGGCATTGTGCTTGGTGATGTATGGCTCGGCATTGTGCTTGGGGATGTACGGCTCGGCATTGTGCTTGGTGATGTACGGCTCGGCATTGTGCTTGGTGATGTACGGCTCTGCATTGTGCTTGGTGATGTACGGCTCTGCATTGTGCTTGGTGATGTACGGCTCAGCATTGTGCTTGGTGATGTATGGCTCGGCATTGTGCTTGGTGATGTATGGCTCGGCATTGTGCTTGGTGATGTACGGCTCGGCATTGTGCTTGGTGATGTACGGCTCGGCATTGTGCTTGGTGATGTACGGCTCAGCATTGTGCTTGGTGATGTACGGCTCAGCATTGTGCTTGGTGATGTATGGCTCGGCATTGTGCTTGGTGATGTATGGCTCGGCATTGTGCTTGGTGATGTACGGCTCAGCATTGTGCTTGGTGATGTATGGATCGGCATTGTGCTTGGTGATGTACGGCTCGGCATTGTGCTTGGTGATGTACGGCTCGGCATTGTGCTTGGTGATGTACGGCTCGGTATTGTGCTTGGTGATGTACGACTCGGCATTGTGCTTGGTGATGTACGGCTCAGCATTGTGCTTGGTGATGTATGGCTCGGCATTGTTCCTGGTGATGTATAGCTGCAGCATTGTGCCTGGTGATGTACGACTGCAGCTGTTCAGCCATGACGCTCCCGTCGGGCGCAGTGTTGGAGGTCTGGAGTATGCAGTTATGGGGTCAGCAGAGCGGTGGGGACTTATCTGCTCCACGGCCCTCCGCTCTGTAACGTTACGGGGTCTCCGCTGAGTTGCTGCGGCTCCTTCCACTTCAGGACTACGACCCCCATTTGGGCCCTTTATCCCCGGCTGCAGTGCATTGTGGGACGTCTTCGCTTCTGCTGCGATCAGTGTGATATAAACCACATCCTGTTACAAAACAAAAAGCGGCTGAAAACATCGAGTCCTCAGAGCAACAGCTGACCTGCAAGAAAAATGGCCGCACCATGAAAACGTACATCCTGCTGCCCAAAATAGATATGTTACAGTACAAAAAAAAAGTGACAATGACAGAGGAGGCCGCATTGTCACATGACTAATAGTCACCAGGGGCCCGAGCCTTAAAGGGACGCTTCATATTCAGACACTGGAGATAGCATAATTTAAAGGAGAAGTACGGTAATAATGAGACGCGTAACATTTGTGTCCCCTGCAGACACAGGGTATAAATATTGGGAGAGAGGTAGCGGGGGAGGGGAGCGTCCTGTCCGGAGGTATCGGTGTCCCTGGCAGTGAAGGGGTTAGCGGGACAGAAGAGGAAGTGTATATTGTACAAGGAGAAATGCGCTGCGCACTTACACATTGCTGCGGTTTTATGGCCACTTCCCGAGACAAAGTCACATCAAACAGCAGCAGTCGTGCAGCGAGACGTCCGAGAGACCCTCCGAGGTGACGGCAGCATGGAGTTCCTGCAGAGACATCTCCCCCGAGTCTACCAGGCCGTGCAGAACGCGCTGGTGAGGAGTGCAGGGAAGGAATTATGTGACGCGCCTCTGAAGGAGGGGGGTAATAATGTGACGCACCTCTGCGGGGGGTAATAATGTAACGCATCTCTGGGAAAGGGGGTAATAAAGTGACGTATCTCTTAGGGGGGGTTATTACCCACTAAGAGACACACCTTGGAGGAGCTGGTAATAATGTCACGCACCTCTGGGGAGGGGTAATAATATGTTGCACCTCTGGGGAGGGGTAATATTTTGCTGCTCCTCAAGGGAGGGGTAATAATGTGGAGCACCTCGGGAGTGGGGTAATAATGTGCCTCTTCAAGGGAAGGATAATTGCTGCTCATCAAGGGAGGCATAATAATGTGCTGCTCCTCGGGGGAGGGGTAATAATTGCTGCTCCTCGGGGAAGTGATAATAATGTGCCTTTCCTCAAGGGAGGGGTAATAATGTGCTGCTCCTTGGGGGAGGATTAGTAATGTGCTGCTCTTTGGGGGAGGGGTAATAATGTGCTGCTCCTTGGGGGAGGATTAGTAATGTGCTGCTCCTTGGGGGAGGGGTAATAATGTGCTGCTCCTTGGGGGAGGATTAGTAATGTGCTGCTCCTTGGGGGAGGGGTAATAATGTGCTGCTCCTTGGGGGAGGATTAGTAATGTGCTGCTTCTTGGGGGAGGGGTAATAATGTGCTGCTCCTCGGGGGAGAGTCAATAATGTGCTGCTCTTCAGTGAAGGGTTAATAATGTGCTGCTCCTCAGGAAGGGTTAAGAATGTGCTGCTTGTCGATGAAAGGGTTAAGAATGTGCTGCTTGTCAATGAAAGGGTAATAATGTACAGCTCCTTGGGGGAGGGTTAATCATGTGCCGATCCTCAGGGGGAGGTTAATTGTGTGCTGCTCCTCTGGGGAGGGGTAATGTGCTGCATCTTGGGGGAGGAGTAATAATGTGCTGCTCTTCGTGTGATGAGTTATGTGCTGCTATTCGGGGGAGGGTTAATAACGTGCCACACCTCAAGGAAGGGTTAATAATGTTCCTTTCCTCTGGGGAGAGTTAACAATGAGCTGCTCTTCGGTGGAGGGTTAATAATGTCCTGCTCTTCAGGGCAGGGTTAATAATGTGCTGTTCTTCATGGGAGGAGTAGTAATGTGCTGCTCTTCGTAGGTGGAGTAATAATGTGCTGCTCTTTCTGGGAGGAGTAATAATGTGCTGTTCTTCATGGGAGGAGTAATAATGTGCTGCTCTTCATGGGAGGAGTAATAATGTGCTGCTCTTCGTGGGAGGAGTAATAATGTGCTGCTCTTCGTGGGAGGAGTAATAATGTGCTGCTCTTCGTGGGAGGAGTAATAATGTGCTGCTCTTCGTGGGAGGAGTAATAATGTGCTGCTCTTCGTGGGAGGAGTAATAATGTGCTGCTCTTCATGGGAGGAGTAATAATGTGCTGCTCTTCGTGGGAGGAGTAATAATGTGCTGCTCTTCGTGGGAGGAGTAATAATGTGCTGCTCTTCGTGGGAGGAGTAATAATGTGCTGCTCTTCGTGGGAGGAGTAATAATGTGCTGCTCTTCATGGGAGGAGTAATAATGTGCTGTTCTTCATGGGAGGAGTAATAATGTGCTGCTCTTCATGGGAGGAGTAATAATGTGCTGCTCTTCGTGGGAGGAGTAATAATGTGCTGCTCTTCGTGGGAGGAGTAATAATGTGCTGCTCTTCGTGGGAGGAGTAATAATGTGCTGCTCTTCATGGGAGGAGTAATAATGTGCTGTTCTTCGTGGGAGGAGTAATAATGTGCTGCTCTTCGTAGGAGGAGTAATAATGTGCTGCTCTTCATGGGAGGAGTAATAATGTGCTGCTCTTCATGGGAGGAGTAATAATGTGCTGCTCTTCGTGGGAGGAGTAATAATGTTCTGCTCTTCGTGGGAGGAGTAATAATGTGCTGCTCTTTGTGGGAGGAGTAATAAGGTGTGCTTTTTAGAGGAGTGTTAATAATGTGCCGCTCCTTGGGGGAGGAGTAATAATGTGCCGCTCCTTGGGGGAGGAGTAATAATGTGCCGCTCCTTGGGGGAGGAGTAATAATGTGCCGCTCCTTGGGGGAGGAGTAATAATGTGCTGTTCTTCGTGGGAGGAGTAATAATGTGCTGCTCTTCGTGGGAGGAGTAATAATGTGCTGCTCTTCGTGGGAGGAGTAATAATGTGCTGCTCTTCGTGGGAGGAGTAATAATGTGCTGCTCTTCGTGGGAGGAGTAATAATGTGCTGCTCTTCATGGGAGGAGTAATAATGTGCTGTTCTTCGTGGGAGGAGTAATAATGTGCTGCTCTTCGTGGGAGGAGTAATAATGTGCTGCTCTTCATGGGAGGAGTAATAATGTGCTGCTCTTCATGGGAGGAGTAATAATGTGCTGCTCTTCGTGGGAGGAGTAATAATGTTCTGCTCTTCATGGGAGGAGTAATAATGTGCTGCTCTTCGTGGGAGGAGTAATAAGGTGTGCTTTTTAGAGGAGTGTTAATAATGTGCCGCTCCTTGGGGGAGGAGTAATAATGTGCCGCTCCTTGGGGGAGGAGTAATAATGTGCCGCTCCTTGGGGGAGGAGTAATAATGTGCTGCTCTTCGTGGGAGGAGTAATAATGTGCCGCTCCTTGGGGGAGGAGTAGTAATGAGCTGCCCCTGCATCCTCCATACACAGGGGAGTTACAGGTGATGCTCCTCAGACCCCGGGGGAGCTGGTCACCGGCCTTTGTATGCAGCTGACATATCTTTGTATTGCAGGAATATATAACCAGTGTGACTGCGCAGATTTTTGGAGCTCCGCCCGATGCCCCCCAGCCGAGGAACGCCCGCGCCAAGACCCCTCTGCAGTCCCAGGACGCAGCTGCGAAGTCACAGGTGGGTCACCTCCAGATCTGCACCATGGGACGCCTCGGGCTGAGAACTGCCGACATCTGCAGGGTTCAGACAATACAATTCATATTATTGTGCTCATTTGCTGTAGTGTAAACATCCTCCACTAGGAGGCAGCAACAACTGAGATATATATTGTCCGCCTCTATGAGGGACATCACTGAACCCTGGAGGTTGGAGAACACCCCAAAGTGACCAATGAGGAATCTCCTCCCGCCTCTGTGAGTCACGTGGAGCATCACATGACACCTCTCACCCAATCAATTGCTTAAACATGAAGGATGTAACTCAGGATCAGTACAGAATCAGTATGTAATGTGCACAATGACTACACCAGCAGAATAGTGAGTGCAGCTCTGGAGTATAATACAGGAGGTAACTCAGGATCAGTAATGTATGTACACAGTGACTGCACCAGCAGAATAGTGAGTGCAGCTCTGGAGTATAATACAGGAGGTAACTCAGGATCAGTAATGTAATGTATGTACACAGTGACTGCACCAGCAGAATAGTGAGTGCAGCTCTGGAGTATAATACAGGAGGTATCTCAGGATTAGTAATGTATGTACACAGTGACTGCACCAGCAGAATAGTGAGTGCAGCTCTGAAGTATAATACAGGAGGTAACTCAGGATCAGTAATGTAATGTATGTACACAGTGACTGCACCAGCAGAATAGTGAGTGCAGCTCTGGAGTATTATACAGGAGGTAACTCAGGATCAGTAATGTAATGTATGTACACAGTGACTGCACCAGCAGAATAGTGAGTGCAGCTCTGAAGTATAATACAGGAGGTAACTCAGGATCAGTAATGTATGGACACAGTGACTGCAGCAGCAGAATAGTGAGTGCAGCTCTGGAGTATAATACAGGAGATAACTCAGGATCAGTAATGTAATGTATGTACACAGTGACTGCACCAGCAGAATAGTGAGTGCAGCTCTGGGGTATAATACAGGAGGTAACTCAGGATCAGTAATGTAATGTATGTACACAGTGACTGCACCAGCAGAATAGTGAGTGCAGCTCTGGAGTATAATACAGGAGGTAACTCAGGATCAGTAATGTAATGTATGTACAGAGTGACTGCACCAGCAGAATAGTGAGTGCAGCTCTGGAGCATAATACAGGAGGTAACTCAGGATCAGTAATGTATGTACACAGTGACTGCACCAGCAGAATAGTGAGTGCAGCTCCGGAGTATAATACAGGAGGTAACTGAGGATCAGTAATGTAATGTATGTACGTCGGGGGCGGGGGCCAGCTTCCCCGTCGCGGGGGCTGCTCGAGGGAGATCGCGCTCGGATTTGGTGCCTTCTCCTCGGTTGCTCGAGTGGGCCAGACCCGGGGCTCGAGCAGCGCTCCTCACCCTCGAGTGAAAAGGGGAGTTGGATTTTTGGGAGATATATATAGAGAGTTCGTGACGCCACCCACAGGTTGTGGTGGTGGTGGGCACCACCGATGCTAGTGGCGGGGTGCCCGGGAGCGATGGCGGGGAGCAGCTAGGTGTTGACCCCTCCGTGGGTAGGGGCTGTTGGTCCCAGGGCCCGGTAGGAGGGAGGGTTCCGCAGGATGGGTTTTGGCAAGGTGCAGGGTTGCGGTGCAGCGCGGTGCCGGATGGCACTGGTGTACTCACTCAAACACAGATGGACAGAGTCTCTGGTAAACCAAACGGCTGGATGGACGGGGCCCGCAGCCGGCTGCGGTGTTCTCCCTGGATGGGTTGATGGTGGCTGTCGTCTCCCTGCACCTGTGTTTTGTATGTTGACTCCAATGCCTGGGCACCGGTAGTCCGCTCCCCGATGTATATGTGCCGGAGGAGCCTGTTTGCCCGCAGACACTGGCCCTGTGGATCTCTGGCCCTTGGCGGTGGCACTTATCTGGAACTGTTGGGCTGTTGCCTTCAATCGGGACTTTGGTGGGAATGAACCCCTGAGGTCCAGACCGCAATCAGGAAATTTGACTAAAGGTTGGTTTCGAGCCTAGTCGGGGTCTGAGTACCCTGCCTGGTGCTTGGCTCCAATCGGCTCCCCGGTTCGGTACCGGCGGGCCACCGCCCGACCCCGGTCCAACAGTTCCGCTGACCTTCACCAACTCCTGCAGACGGCCACCACCGTCTGCCGACCTTGCTGGAAGTGCCTGGGCTCCAACCCAGACACCAACAGTTTCACTCCTCTCACTCTGCTGCCCACAACTGGACTCTCTACTGTGTTTCTCCCGCCTCCAGCCTGTGAACTCCTCGGTGGGCGGTGCCAACTGCCTGGCTCCGCCCCACCTGGTGTGGACATCAACCCTGGAGGGTGGCAACAAGGGTTTAATGTTTGACTGGTGTGACCTGTCCAGGGAAGGGGGTGTATGGTGTTGTGTAGTGACCTGTGACCCCTGGGGTCCAGGGCATCACATACACAGTGACTGCACCAGCAGAATAGTGAGTGCAGCTCTGGAGTATAATACAGGAGGTAACTCAGGGTTAGTAATCTGATGGCTGTACAGTTATAGTTGTATCCGACCTCCCGTAGAGAAGAGGAAGTGACTTTATTATTACAGAGGACATATCAGATTTACGATCCTCCTGAGGGAAGTGACGTCTGCGGTATCAGGGCTCCGGAATCTCGCTGTGAGGGATCTGGGGAAATAAGAGAGTTTTCTAATGATGGAAATGGAGATCACACAACAGTGAGCAGGAACATGTGAGGAGCGGGCAGAGACCGCAGTTTTCCTTCAAGGCATCTTCCGCTTTCTTTATTAGGCAATATAATAATAATAGAAAATGGGGGTCACCGCAGAACGTTGCGGTCCCCTCTACCTCCTGACAGATACTAGTCTGGTTTGCAGATTATCAAAATAATATCGTCTCTGCAGTTCGTTGCGTCTCACCTCAGAGTTTCTGCTTATAAATGGTGATTCTTGTACCTTGCTCCTTACCATCGGTTTCATCTTTTGACAGGGTCCAGATCAAACCACCTTAGTGCCAGATGTGACGTCAGAGGAGGCCGCTCTGGAGGCCACGGAGGAGAGTATGAAGATGTACGGGATCCAGCAAGGTAAACCTTGAAAAGAAGTAAGAGGTGTATAAATATTCCCACCCATCAGGGAACACAAGCCGTAACTGCGGTTCCCTTGCTGTCCCTAAAATCAGGTAAACATGTCTTCTAATTATCTGCATAGGTTGTTGACGCTCATGTGTTCTCATTCCCAACCTCAGATGTTGAGAGCCAAGCACAGGAGACGACGGTCAGACATCGGAAGGAAAATGTAGACAGAAGAAATCTTGACCATCATCATACAATCAGCGATGCCACTGATACATTCAGTCACCAAGATGAAAGCCGAGGCAAAACCACCACCACTGATGATCAGAAGCCACCAAATTCAGAAGGCATGGAGCATATTCCTTGTAGGGTTGTGACGGAAATCCATCACGCTGAAATCCACCCGGTCATCAATGAAGAAGCACTGGTGTATGAAGAACATACAAGGATTAAGTCTGAGAAGAAATCTATTTCAAGGCTTGAATATTTGTTGAGGGACCTAGAACCAAAGAGTTATCAAGACCATGAGGATCTACCTACTAGAGATCAAGTTCCCAAGAGCAGCGTAGATTTCAAAATGAAAGAAAACCCTAGTAGTAATGAAAATGTTTCTCCAAGCCTAGGAAAGACCATCACTAATCCAGAAATTTCAGAAGAAGCTATGACATGTCATCTAACACTAACATCAGAAGACGTTGACCAAGAACCACCAGAAGATGTTTCAGCTATTCCACTCATAATGGAATATGATGACTTGGATGTTCCGGATATAAAAAGACAGCATAAGAAGTTGGTCACACCAGTCAGTGCAGAAGACAAGTCTCCTAGCGATCAAGGAGAAGAGGCAAAAAAGACATGGGAACATCTCCAAGAAACGGCTGTTCGTCTGGCAATACACTGTGATTTATTTCAAGGTATCGACCATGAGTTTGAGACAATAGAATCTGAAGACACCCAAAGAAGTAGTCATGAAGATAAAATAAATTTAAGTGGACTCAACAAGCGAGGAGACAGCGAAGAACATAGAGAAAACACTTCACATGACCAAAAGGACTTGAAGGAACTTAGCTCAGAAGAGAAGGAACGACCAGAGAAGATTAGTAGTGTTTCTGAAGTAGGAGAAAAAAGGGAATCTGGGGAACAAGGACAGAGAGTTGAGAAGATGAGAAGAAGGGTTCACTTCTCTCCCAGTGTCGATGAACGGGACCAGATGTCAGAAGAAATTGTCTGGTTAAAGGCTGAGGGGCTGCACAAACGGATCATTGAGTATAGGGATCACCAACCAAACTCACATCCAAGAACAGAATCAGGTGAAACTTCAAACGATAAAGAAGACGATATTGGATTCATAAGTAGCAACCAAGTTTTTGAGCCATCATTCATGGATCCAAACATTGAGGGGGATCAGATGAAACCACTGCAAACAGGAATCACTGTATGGTATGATGAGCTGGAAATGTCAACACACACGGGTGAAGAGACAAATAAATCCATAGGTGACGTGACTTACCAGAGTGTGACTTTAGGCTTTCAATCTGAGGAGATTGTCAATGTGTTCCCTGATAAAAAGTCACTGGAAGAACTCTCTCGTGATGTTTCCACTGTTGAGGAGATACCGGATAGTGAAGAGAAAGAGAACGAGCACTCAGAATCCACTTTACAAGATAATCTAACTCATACAGGAGTAGATGATCATGGAGAAGGTACTCAGAGGTTTAGTAAGATTGATGGACCTTTAGAGAAAATCTACAGGCTCCTTTCAGACCATTCAAGCCAAGAAGGATCAAATTCTGAAGAGCTTTGCCTATCATCAATTTCTCTGGATGCCGAAAGCCAGTCAAGTGAAGAAATCAAGGTGGATCTTTTGCTGTATGAGAAGACAGAATCAATTAATCAACCTTTCCATGGAGGGGTTGATGGTGAACATACTGATAGTAAGGAAGAGCTGCTTCAAATATTGTGCCACCCATCAGTGGAGGAAGAATCAACCAAAGGTGGAATAACACCGATGACTGATGAATTAAATTTACTTGAGAGCAGACTGGAGGATGAACCTGATGGACCACGTGAAGCTACAGTTTCAGGATATACATCAGTTGAAGAAAACATGCAAACATCTTTCCAAGAGTTGGATGCATCCAAAAATGATCAAAAACAAGATGACATTATCAGTATTGAATCAGAGAGAAGACTCTCGATAGACTCATCAAATATTGACAATGTCCGAACAGTTGAAGGTCCATCAGAAGAAGGTAGTGAAGGGTCTGTAGGAAGAAATCTTCTCACGATGTCTGAGGCTCAAAATGAAGAAGACATAGTTGGGAATGAATATCATGATGTACAAGATTTAAGAGAAATTGAGCCTGTACTTGATCAAATAGAAGAACGTGTGAAGGTAAAGGAAGAACACGAGATACAAGAAATGGATGATTACATGTGGTATAAACAAGAAAGTTATCAAAATGATGGCCTCATTATCTACAGTGACAGCTTTGAGGAATCAGGATCTCAGAAAGATCCTACGGAGAAGGCAGATGAATCAGCTGGGTCAGAGGATGAGATAGGAGGCATCTGTAGGAATACAGAAACAGGATTTGACCTTTTATCAGAAATCCAGTCTGTGATCAATATAAGTCAGCCAGAACAGGACTTCTCTGAAGTGATAGAGAGATCAGAGACCACGCATGATGCTTCTGCAGATGACTATTTTCTAGAAGATACCACTGAATTAAAATTCCAGATTGACAATGCAGTTAAAGACTTAGATTTCGAAATGTCAGGTCACCCAGTGGACAAGATCTCAGAAGATCTACCAGAAGAAAATCAAACTTCTCTGACTCCAGATGAAACCTTGGGAGATCAATCTCTAGAAAGAGTCAAAGAATTGGAGGTTTTGCTGGACACTGAAATTCTTAACCCGTCTGAAGTAATTTTGGACCAAAGTTTGTTTTCTGAACAGTCAATAATGTCAATGGATCATCCTGACAAAAGGTTCGAAATTATATCTACTATAAATGTTGGTCAGTCAGATAAAGGAGTGGAAGATGTAGGTCATGCTAATGAAAAAAATGAAGAACATGAAAACTCTGAAGAATATAGTTTTGGTCTCCATCTTTCAGAAGAACTTGGTTCACCAATAGAACCTGTGGAGACATTTGAGGTAGATGATTATTCCTCTATTTGTATCACTGCCACTAAGGCCATGATGGAAATTTCTGATATTGGTTTGGACACCAACAATACCTCAGGAGAGATCTCAGAAAATAAGGAAGTAGATGGGCAAATAAGAGACGATCAATCTTCTCCTACTCTAGATGAAGCATCAAATGGACAATTTAGAGATCAAATTCTAGATAGTGTCCAGAAAATGGAGATGTTATTAGATACTGATGATAACAATGAAGTGATCATAGGATCCACCTCAGAATCATATTCTAATACAGTAGAAGGAGGTAATGACCATTTATCCAGTATGGATCCTTCTGCTGAAGTGATTGTGTCTTCTATGAATGAAAGTCAGTCAGATAATAAAGTGGAAGATGTAGTTTATCCTAATGAAGAAACTATTGTGGAGATGTCTTCAGAAAAAACTTCTGTAGAGTATGAAAACTCTGAAGAACATAGTCCTGGTCTCCATCTTTCAGTAGAACGTGGACCCTTAATAGAAATTGAGCAGATATTCAAGGAAGAAGACTATTCTTCCATGGGAATTGCTGTCACTGAGACTATTATAGAAGTTTCTGACGTGCGTTTGGTCACCAACAATACCTCAGTAGAGATATTAGAGCGATCAGAACATAACGAAGAAGATGCCAGAGTAGGAGAAGATCAATCTTTTGTTACACTAGATGAAGCATCCAATGGACAATTAGATCAGATTCTAGATAAGGCCAAGGAACCAGATATCTCCTTAGATTCTGGAGGTTCTGCTGAAGACAGCATTGAAGTATTGTACGGATCCAACTCAGAAGTAGCCGATGAACTTTTATCCAATATGGATCCTTCTACAGAAGTCAAAGAGTTTCCTATGAATGTCGAAGTGTCAGATCAAGGGATGGAATATGTGGGTCAATCAGATGATCCAACCATTGTGGATATTATATCCGAAACTCTTGAACACAAGGTAAATCTTAAGGAGAATTTCCCTGAAATATGTTATTCATCAGAACTTGGATCCATTAAAGATCTTGAGCATTCATTTGAAGAACACCGTTACTCCTCCATTATTGTTGCTGAGTCTCAGGTGGAAGTTGCTGAACTTAATAACGACTTGACAGAGACGGAAAATGTTCTCTCAAAAGAAATTGATCCTTCATCAGAAATTTACAATGACCTTATCACCCACCACACAGTGGAGAAGACTTCAGAAAGTAAGGAAGAAGAGAAAGAAGAAAGTCAGTCTTCCAAAACTACATATGATACATGTAGAAAACAATTTGTGAATCTTGAAGTCCATGAGCCTGTAATTCATACAGAAACTGGATCTGTTGCCGAATACATTGACATAATTTTGCAATCTACCTCACAACATTCACAAGATGAAATCAATCTCTTATCAGACCTTCACTCAGTCAAGACAATAGATCACCCAATAGATGTCATTAGCGTTGTCTCAAGTACTGGTAAAGAAAACATATTGGACCCATGTAAAGCTCTTGATGCAGTGGTTGAATCAACTGTTCCAGTTGATGTTATTCCAGATGAACAAGAGAAGAACCTTATCCCTGACCACACAGTGGAGAAAACTTCAGAAAGTAAGGAAGAAGAGAAAGAAGAAAGTCAACTTTCCGAAACTATTGATGATACATATAGAAAACAATTTGTGAATCTTGAAGTCCATGAGCCTGTAATTCATACAGAAACTGGATCTGTTGCCGAATACATTGACATAATTTTGGAATCTACCTCAGAACATTCACAAGATGAAATCAATCTCTTGTCAGACCTTCACTCAGTCAAGACGATAGATCACCCAATAGATGTCATCAGCGTTGTCTCAAGTACTGGTAAAGAAGACATATTGGACCTATGTAAAGCTCTTGATGCAGTGGTTGAATCAACTGTTCCAGTTGATGTTATTTCAGATGATGAGAACCTTATCCCTGACCACACAGTGGAGAAGACTTCAGAAAGTAAGGAAGAAGAGAAAGAAGAAAGTCAACTTTCCGAAACTATTGATGATACATTTCAAAATCAATTTGGGACTCTTGATGTCCATGAGCCTGTAATTCATAGAGAAGCTGGACCTGTTGCTGAATTCATTGACATGATTTTAGAATCTACCTCAGAACCTTCTCAAGATGAAAGTGTTCTCCTATCAGACCTTCGCTCAGTCAAGATGACATATCACACAACAGACGTCGTTAGTGTTGTCTCTGATACTGGTGAAGAACACATATTGGACACCAGTAAAGCTTGTAATATACTGGTTGAATCAACTGTTCAAGTTAATATCACTCCAGATACTGTTATTCCAGATGAAAAGGAGAGGAATCAAAACGACACCTCAGACATCTGTCATCCAGAAGAACTTGGATCCAGTTCTGAGCCCAGCCAAGAATCTGAAGAAAATCAACCCAACTCTTCAACTCAAATTTTCATTGAAGAATCTCACATAGGTTTGGGCATTGTCAGTACTGCGCAAGAAAATGTAAATGTCCTACTGATCGATGATGAACCTAAAGAAATGGATCTTTTATCTGAAATCCAATCTGTGATTACCTCAACAAGTACGTCTACTGTAAAGGTAGCTGAAGTTGCTGGAGAAGACCTCTTTACAAAGTCTATTACAACAGAAGGAAATCAAGATTTTGAGGAGGCCAACCAAAAATCGAGTCCTTCTGAACCTGGTAAGGACCTGGAGAAGAAGCTCCATGTGCAAGAGTCTCCTCAACCAATATTATCGATGGTCAGCCACCATACTGAAGACATCACTAGTGTCGATATCAATGAATACTCAAAACCAGCAGATTTTGATTCATCAGACCTAGAGATCAGGCTAACTCCAAGTATATATCACAGTAAGCAAGAAGCGGTTGAAGGTCAGACACAGCTTTCTAGCGAAGAAGCCTTGCGTTCAGATGAAAACAAGCAAGTCATCACAATATCCACTGACAAACCTCCAAAATTAATAGAGCCACCAACCCATATGGAAATTAATGAAGACTATGAGAAACCTCTGGGGGATCACAAAGAAATAATGAAGAAACCGAGTATGGAGGAAGACGATGACATTGACAACAGTCTGGTAAGTATTGGCCAATTATCGTGTTCACAACATGCTGTAAAGTGAGGATGACTCTGTATAGACAGATCATGGAGTGCCTTATATAACACAGTTGTCAAATGCTTTTGCCTATAGTTCCCTCATAATACACTGGACATCAGCGCCCAGAAGAGTCGCGTGCAGTTACGTAGGAAAACATCTATTCGTCGTAAGCAAGGGCAGCGCCAAGATCCATCAGAAAGTGAACCCGTTGAACCACCGCAGCCAATGCCCAGGCCTAGGCCAATGGGTGTACCAATATTTCCAGGAAAAATACCGATATTCCCAATGGTTCCTGCCAGGACACCTGCCGCACCACATCCCACGGAAGAACAGAAGGAAGAGAGACCTGCCGAGGCAGAGGAGAGCCTGATCAAGCCGAAGAAGGTGATACCAAAGCATGCTGGGTAAGGATTGATAGCTAGTAGATAGAGATTGTGTAAGGGTCTCCAGGGACCTCATAGGTGTCTCCTATAAAACCTCTGTTCCTCCAGAGCCTCCTGATTGTTAAATATAATGCCAATATTACAGAAGTCCTAGACTTAGTGACAAGCAGAACTGAAGGAAGGAAATTGGGAACATTCATAGTGGGAATGGGTGCGGTGACCATATTTGAGGCCCTGTCTAGTGGGTAGAAGGGGATGTTGAGGGAAGACCACCATTAATTTCAACTTGAATCCTCTGCCCAGAATAGAGAAAAAAAACAATTTCATGTTTCCATCTGGACACTGACAAACAGTGAAAACCGTAACTTCTGTAATGACATCGAGGGCTGTAAAATTCCCCGCACGGCTTCCAGCAACCTCCACCATCGGGGGAAACCCTACTGGGATCTGACCGAGGCCTAAGCTCCACCACGTCCCACCACACCGCAGGCAGGAGTAATGTTATTGGGGGGATGTAGGCTTATCACTAACGCTCCCCCCTCTCTGTATGGACAGGTTCGGGTTCCCACACCCCCAGATGATGCATGAGCTACAGTCACGGCTGAAGAAGAAGAAGCCAAACGAGTGACCGGCGGGGGAGGGGACGTTGTGATATCACTTAGCATAATGTAAATAAAAGTAATTAATAAAGATTGTCTATGAAATGTACGATGAGAAAAAGTCGCCATGTGTTACTCCTATCAGAGGGAAAGGGCAATGTGAACACGTAGCATTGTATAATAGGGGGAATATTTATCCACCATTCACCATATTCACTATATCCCTGTGTATATTGCAGTCTGAGGATAACGGCAGTGCCGACCACAGATCCTACATAAATGCTATAGAGAACTATCTACAGAGCCCCTATAACAGCCCCAGGGACCCCATACAGTGTCAACATGGACCCCATTTATTGTTAGCCAAGGAGCCCTAGAATGGTGCAGTCCAGAGACCCCCTATATTACCAATTGCTAAGGCCTATAACAGTGCCCACCACAGCAACCGCATATAGTGCCCACCACAGAGCCCCCATAGCAGTTCCCACCCCAGAGACCCCCTACACTGCCCACTACAGAGCCCCATAAAAGTTCCCTCCACAAAGACACCATACAGTGCCCATCACAGAGCACCCATAACAGTTCCCACCACAGAGCCCCCATAACAGTTCCCACCCGAGAGCCCTATAACAGTTCCCACCACAGAGACCCCATACAGTACCTATTACAGATACCCCATACAGTGCCCACCATAGAGCCCCCATAAAGTGCCCACCACAGAGCCCCCATAACAGTTCCCACCCCAGAGACCGTATAACAGTTCCCACTCCAGAGCCCCATAACAGTTCCCACCCCAGAGACCCCATACAGTGCCCACCACAGAGCCCCCATAACAGTTCCCCCCTCAGAGACCCTATAACAGTTCCCACCCTACAGCCCCATAATAGTACCCACCCCAAGGACCCCATACAGTGCCCACCACAGAGCCCCCATAACAGTTCCTACCCCAGAGACCCTATAACAGTTCCCACCCCAGAGCCCCCATAACAGTTTCCACCCCTGAGATCCCATACAGTGTCCACCATAGAGCCCCCATAACAGTTCCCACCACAGAGACCCCATACAGTGCTCATCACAGGGCCCCTATAACAGTTCCTACTACAGAGCACCCATAACCTTTCCCACCCCAGAGACCCCATACATTGCCCACTACAGAGCCCCTATAACAGTTTCCACTGCAGAGACCCCATACAGTGCCCCCCACTGAGCCCCCATAACAGTTTCCACCCCAGGGACCCAATATAGTGCCCACCACAGTGCCACTATAACAGTTCCCACCCAAGCGACCCCATACAATACCCATCACAGAGCCCCCATACATCACCCACCACAGAGACCCCATATAGTGCCCACCACAGAGACGCCAAACAGTGCCCACCACAGTGACCCTATATATTACCAACCACAGATCCCCCATAACCATGCCATTCCCAGAGATCCTATTCCTAGCTAAGCATAAAGACCCCATACAGTGACCAATAACCTGAGAGACCCTTTATATTACCAACTACAGAAATCCTCATAAAAGTACCAATCTGAGAGATCCCATACAATACACATCATAGTGACCCCATACATTGCATACATTCCATATTACTAGCTATAGAGACCCCATACATTGCTAATGAAAGATAGCTCACATCTGTAACCGACCACAGAGACCCCATACAGTGCTATCACCAGAGGCCTCATTTATGGCTGACCTCAGAGCCCCCGTATAGTACCACACCGCCCTAGTTAGTCCCTTCCCCAGTGACCTAATATGGCACCAACCGAGGAACCCGATACTGCTCCAGTTGCAGAGATTCACAGAGCCTCAGTTATAGTGCCAGGTTCATACAGGATCCAAGATCCTGTAATAACACCTTTCCCTATGGTCATCCATAGACCTCCACTACAGCAACATTTTCCCGCAACCTCTGGCCTTGGAGAGGTCGTCTAACCAGTAGTCACATTTGCAGTGAAGCGTCATGAGCTCCATCCGGCTCTTCTGATTCCGGGACACCGGTGACGTGAGATATCTCATCCTAGCCTCATGTTCACACCCGTCCTCTCCAGCGCTGCCCGTGTAGATCTACCTCATGTATATATTAGAATATCCATCAAGTGTTAAGTAGATGGTGGCCGTGTGTAGTGTTTATACAGTGTCCTTGTTGGGGGGGTTGTGACTTGTGTCTTTGGTAAGATCCAGGATTTCCCCCAATTATTCCGTGACTCAAAAACAAATGTTCTGAGCAGCACTGGGAGGGATCTTCCAAGATCTCATCGTCGTATCCTTCCTTTTAAGGAAAAGGAGGGCGATGAACACGATAATGAAGGTGTGATCCTAAAAGGGTTCCTTGTCCCATTAATTCTGGGGCTTTCACAAATATCCACAGTTTTTTTTACCCATCAATAAGAGACAAAAAGTTTCCAAATGCGGAATTTTTTTTATTTAAGTTAACAAAAGTAAAACAAGAACTAACAAATAACAGAAAACGAGGAGCGTTCCCGAAAAGTAACAGACACATCATCTACCACAAATTAATCTCATAACATTTCTCAAAAACGAATACAAAGTCTTCTCGAGCCACCTGATAGGACGGAACGCTGGGGTTTGAAGAAGAGAAAAAGCTTCTGATTGGTTGAAATCTCCGATGTGTAGTCAGCGGCTTTCCTAACAACGAAAAGCACTTCCACAAAAATCAGACTGTGACTAAACAGAGTTGTGTAATGGTGTGATTAACCACTTTGAGACCACATCAGTCTACGAGATGATTTGGCCACCCACAAGGGACAAAGCTGGGAAAATGGGTGGACCAGACTGGGTGGCCTTAGAAGACACAAGGCTTTCTGTAGATGTATGGTTGATGGTTATCTACATCATCAAGAAAGAGTGTGCAGCTATGGGGCACATTGAAGGAGAGTTGGTCAACTTAGATATGTAGATGAAGAAAGTTGTGGACGAGAGTTGACCACTCGGAGACAATCGTGAAGGATGGTCAACCATAAAACGCTTGTTCTGGATCATTGGCCTGATCTGATAATTTATGTGAGCCTAAAAACAAGCTTTGATGAGGTGGATTTAGAGTTTCTGATGTCATAGTTATGATCCATGGTGCTCTGGTCTCCAGCAGAGCTGATGTTCTGTTTTGTATTTTGCACCGATGAATGGGTGGTTTCCCGTCCTCAGTTCCTGTGCTGGTGTTCAGAGGGGCCTCTCTCCAGGCGTCTCGTTCCGGGTGATTACACTGCTTCTTCAGGGAGCAAACTCACCCGGAACGCCGCCAGTCGTAGTACCTAGATGCAGTAAGTGCTTTGATCTTGTCCTCCTACCCTGGACCTGCTGATACCCCTCTTCTCCAGTGTCCCTGACTCTGACATTGTTCTCCGGCTCCTGACCTCCGGCTTGTACCCTGCCCTCGGCTCAGCTTCCCCCCAGTGTAGCCTACGTGACTTCCTGGTTTCTGACCTCCGTCTTCTACCCTGACCTCAGCTCCGTTTTCCCCAGTGTACCCTACGTGACTTCCTGGTTTTTGACCTCTGGCATCTACCCTGACCTCAGCTCCGTTTTCCCCCAGTGTACCTTACGTGACTTCCTGGCTTCTGACCTCTGTCTTGTACCCTAACCTTGGCTCTGCTTCATCTCTGTGTTCTATATGTGACCTCCTGGCTCCTGACCTCCAGTTTGTTTGACTTCCTGATCACTAGTTGCATCTGGTGACACCTAGTTGTAGTTCATCACATCTGACATGTTAGCGATAAGTGTCGGGAACAGGGACATTTTGGGTCAAGTTGAAGGATGACTTGAGTTGTAGACTAGGAAAAAGTGGAATAGAGCGTAGGGTTCATCTCCTTAGGAGACAACATCTACAAGGAATGGTGGAGAGGAGTGAGATTGTTCAAGGAATATCAGTATCCCTCTGTGGTGGTTGTTGGCCATAGACCTTAGACTTATGAGCTGTTGAAAGTTTGGTGAAGGATCACACAACCAACACATCTGAGTCAATATATACATGAAAGGTCTCTCTAGAAATATGCTTTCACGGAAAGATGTCTAGTGATCTGCCTTTCGGGGGGCCACCTACTTTCTTAACGGTCAAAGAAGATGATCGATCATTGTTAGATTTCACCCAACAAATGATATTTTTGGTTGAAATCATCCATTTTTTTAATTAACTTTAGACTAATGTGAATGAGCAGCTCAGCAGTCCACGCGGTCTCGATGAGCTCGATAGACGTGGTTTGGCAAGGTGGACATGTCAGGAAGCCCAATAGGCCGGGATATAGAGACACAGCCAGTGGTTACATTAATAAAATAAGACGTTTCTTCATAAAAAAATATATCATAAATATAAAAAGTGTATAAATATATAAAATGTCCTACAAAAGTGATGAAACCTTCACATTTCTAGGATTTTCAGCAGTGCAACAACCAGTACAATGTGTTTTGTTTGATGACAAGTAACTCAACGAAAAAATCGCTTTAAGCGCAATGATACTGCCGTTACCCGTCACAGAAGCATCCGGAACATCAGCCACCTATTGTCCGAATGTCAGTGCAATATCAAAGGCAATAAATAATAATAAATAATAACATATAATAACATTATAAATATCATCAGAGCAGATAACGGAAGAGGCAGGAAGGCAAGAAGGGCGATCACCAGCTGGGAAACTAGAAAATTACATCCCTGACACCAGAAAATGGTTTATGGGGCACAAAACAATGACACACTGACACCTAGGGAACAGGATAATGACACTGGGGGTACAGGATAATGACACTGGGGGTACAGGATAATGACACTGGGGGTACAGGATAATGACACTGGGGGTACAGGATAATGACACTGGGGGTACAGGATAATGACACTGACACTGGGGTACAGGATAATGACAATGGGGGTACAGGATAATGACAATGGGGGTACAGGATAATGACACTGGGGTACAGGATAATGACACTGGGGTACAGGATAATGACACTGGGGGTACAGGATAATGACACTGGGGTACAGGATAATGACACTGGGGTACAGGATAATGACACTGGGGTACAGGATAATGACAATGGGGGTACAGGATAATGACACTGGGGTACAGGATAATGACAATGGGGGTACAGGATAATGACACTGGGGTACAGGATAATGACACTGGGGGTACAGGATAATGACACTGGGGGTACAGGATAATGACACTGGGGGTACAGGATAATGAGACTCAGGGTATAGGATAATGACACTGACACTGGGGATACAGGATAATGACACTGACACTGGGGTACAGGATAATGACACTGGGGTACAGGATAATGAGACTCGGGGTACAGGATAATGACACTGACACTGGGGGTACAGGATAATGACAATGGGGGTACAGAATAATGAAACTGACACTGGGGGTACAGGATAATGACACTGGGGATACAGGATAATGACACTGACACTGGGGGTACAGGATAATGACACTGGGGTACAGGATAATGAGACTCGGGGTACAGGATAATGACACTGACACTGGGGGTACAGGATAATGACACTGACACTGGGGGTACAGGATAATGACACTGACACTGGGGGTACAGGATAATGACACTGGGGGTACAGGATAATGACACTGACACTGGGGGTACAGGATAATGACACTGGGGTACAGGATAATGAGACTCGGGGTACAGGATAATGACACTGGGGGTACAGGATAATGACACTGGGGGTACAGGATAATGACACTGACACTGGGGGTACAGGATAATGACACTGACACTGGGGGTACAGGATAATGACACTGACACTGGGGGTACAAGATAATGAAGCTGACACTGGGGGTACAAGATAATGAGAGTCGGAGTACAGGATAATGACAATGGGGGTAAAGGATAATGAGACTCAGGGTATAGGTTGATGACACTCGGGGTACAGGATACTGTCACTGACACTCGGGGTACAGGATAATAACACTGACACTGGAGGTACAGGATAATGACACTCGGGGTACGGGATAATGACACTGACACTCGGGGTACAGGATAATGACACTTGGGGTATAGAATAATAACACTAACACTGGGGGTACAGGATAATGACACTGGGGGTACAGGATAATGACACTGACACTCGGGGTACAGGATAATGACACTCAGGGAACAGGATAATGAGACTCGAGGTAAAGGATAATGAGACTCAGGGTACAGGATAATGACACTCGGGGTACAGGATGATGACACTCGGGGTACAGGATGATGAACTGACCCTCGGGGTACAGGATGATGACACTGACACTCGGGGTACAGGATAATGACACTGACACTGGGGGTACAGGATAATGACACTGACACTCGGGGTACAGGATGATGACACTGACACTCGGGGTACAGAATGATGACCCTGACACTGGGGGTACAGGATGATGACACTGACACTCGGGGTACAGAATGATGACCCTGACACTGGGGGTACAGGATAATGACACTGACACTGGGGGTACAAGATGATGACCCTGACACTGGGGATTTCAATGTGTCATTGTCCTGAGTTTTTCACGCTTTTTCCCAGCTGAGTTTCGCCTCTGGCCTTCCTCAGCTTACAGTATGAGAGTGTAATAGTGTATTAATGAGCAGTAGTAACCATAGAGTAGGGAGGATGATGGAACCCACATGAGCACCAACCCCCCTCCCCCCACACCCAAACATCCCACTTTCATCCATGGAAACGTTGCAATATGGTGTACTCCCTCACCGCCCGAAGCAGAGTTTGTTCCATGGTACGAAGGACTTGGTACATCTTCACACGGGCGCACCAGTCATTGGCACCACCCCATAGATGTTCCGGGGAAGAAGCTTTGGTGTGACTGAGTCCAAGTGATGACATCTATAAAAGATTAAATATTATTAAACATTTCCCTTCTTCAGGAGATAGTAAGCATTCTCTCCAACCCCCAGGATATCACCCGTGAATGGAGGTAAATCTGGTGACCAATAACAATAAGCTTGGCCTATTATTTTCGTTTTAGCCATTTCTAAGCTTGCGTTTGCTTACTGACCTGTCTATGGATGTGATGCAGAAGATCTCGGAGGTCAAAACGTACAAAAGTGACACATTTTTTCAGTGGTGGTGGTGAGCCTTCCTTGGTCTCCTCCTTCTCCCACTTTTCTAGCTCTTCCAAATACATGGGGTAGACCTGGAGAGCATCACTGAGGAACCTGAGACGGTCACTTGGCTAAAGAAAGTAGAAGACGTTAGAGGCATAGTTAAGGCTGTAAGAAAAGAAAGGAATGGTCAGAGAACGGCCAAGACTCACCTTTAATTTCAGCCATGTAGTAAAGTTGATCGCAACTGAGGTGAAGTTCAAGGAGGTTCCTGTGAAATCCAGGTGGGAACCAGGCAATTTCCACATACGCTAAAGACAAACAGAACATCAGTTATAAAGATGATCATCTAAGGACAAAGTGTTCATGAAGCAAAAACATTGAGAAGAATATCAACACTTGAGCATCTTTGGACTAATTAAAGATGGAGAAGATAAAACTAACATCTTCAAAAAGATGGCACAATTTTATCAAGTTTCAATGTAAGGAGAAGGAAGTAAGAAGGTCAGAAAAGTAAGGCAGAAAGTCAAAAATTGTCAGAAGATTTAGCGTTTTAGACAAACCCAAGTAAAATGTCCTACTGAGGTAATGAAGGTCTATGATTAGGGGTCTCAACAAACACAAGTAAAATGTCCTACTGAAGTAATGAAGGTCTATGATTAGGTGTCTCGACAAGCACAAGTAAAATGTTCTACTGAGGTAATGAAGGTCCATGATTAAGGGTCTCAGCAATCCCAAGTAAAATGTTCTACTGAAGTAGTGAAGGTCCATGATTATGGGTCTCGACAAACACAAGTAAAATGTCATACTGAGGTAATGAAGGTCCATGATTAGAGGTCTAGACAAATACAAGTAAAATGTTCTACTGCGGTAATGAAGGTCCATGATTAGGGATCTCAACAAACCCAAGTAAAATGTTCTACTGAGGTAATGAAGGTACATGATTACGGGTCTCAACAAATCCAAGTAAAATGCTCTACTAAGGTAATGAAGGTTCATGATTAGGGGTCTCAACAAACACAAGTAAAATGTTCTACTGAGGTAAGGAAAGTCCATGATTAGGGGTCTCGATAAACACAAGTAAAATGTCCTACTGAGGTAATAAAGGTCCATGATTGATGATTGAGGGTCTCAGCAAACCCAAGAAAAATGTCCTGCTGAGGTAATGAAGGTCCATAATTAGGGGGTCTCGACAAACACAAGTAAAATGTCCTACTGAGGTAATGAAGGTCCGTGATTAGGGGTCTCTCCATTTACCAGAGGTGGTTCTTTACTCTGGATTGACCCCAACATCTCTTAAAATCTGTTGTACTGCTTTAAGGACCCATGTGATGAATTTTACACATGTGGACAAAACATAAGGGGTTGCCCAAAGTGGACAATCTCAAATATAAAAAACATTACGTTGCATCACGGTCAAAACTTATGACTAATTACAGAAAACCATTGCAGAATTTGGGGAAGTTAAAATCCGAGACTCATAATTCATTACAAGTTACAAGAAGGAGGTTTTGTGAAGAAAAAATCTTCTGTCGCCACCAACAAAAAATTTACCACCCCCATGACACATGACAAGAAACTAAGCAGTCTCTGATGCAAGGTTACGGCAGACATTGGTCACTTACATAGTGATGGGTCAACAGTCTGCTCTCCCGTAAGAGCTTCCTGGACAGTTTTAATGTCTTGCCGAATTCATAGCCGAGGTTGACGCTCTTCGTTGGAGTGCTGGTACTTAAAGGAGCTCCTTCGGCTATCCACACCAGGACCACACCGGAAAAAATTATGGGCAACCAGAGTCCACCTGTAAAACAATAAATTAGTGAAAGAACACAACAATCTCCTTAGATGTGCAGGAGACCTTCCTGACTTCTCCTCCTTGAGTCCCTACTCGATTTACCAAGGTTATTCCATCTTTACTCATCTTAGAAGACAGGTTGGTCTTCACGTCTCTCTCTCCGTTTCACGTCTATGTCTGTTCCTCGCTATCGACAGACACCACCCCTTGTTTTCTTGATCAGCGTTTCTCCTCTAGCTTTTTTCACCCCCTTCCTTTTCTCTAGGTTGTCTCGTCTTCCTTACACAATCAACTAAAGGCAGATTTTTTAGACGTTGCAAATTTCCTTCCTTTTGAGCAAGAAACTGCTCAGTCAAGCCCATAATGAAGATGCTTGCCTGCAATATCTATTCTCCATCTATAGTATATCCTTATTTGAAAACATTTACGAGAATTGGACTTACAAAACTTTTATCCTTATCCCCATGCAAGTAGTGTGTTCCCACCATGGAAGAATAAAGCTACCTCTCCTCACAATCTACGATGCAGACAAGATCCTAAAATGTTGGAGTCCAGTGGATATGACCATCAGTGACTTCCAGGACATTGAAGACCAGATAGTCTCTTGTAAAATCCCCATGTGGTTCTAGCCCTAGTCTTCTGCATTGACAATGCGAGCCTCCTACCTGCAATCATGGTGTTCATGGTGAGTGTAGACCTTGTCCGAGGACCTACTCCTGGTGAGTCTGAGCTCTGAAGTCTCCATCTGGGATTTTATAGCCCCGTAGACTTTCATTTTAGAGATAAGACGCCTTGTATGTTCTCGTTACTTGAAGGGTCTAGAGTGGGGATTCCCTCGTTCTCCATTTCTCCCACGGGGTTTCCTCCACAGATTATGTCACATCGAAAAAAAATGACACTAACTTGAGGAAGTTTCAAATAGATGTTGCCTGTGTATGTTTGATAAGCATTCATCTCTCTGTGGTCGCTCTCCACCAGGACGCTAGTAGCCTCAGCGCCGTATGATGGAGACCTGGGGAAACGGTTCCACCACATTAGATTAGTAGCGGAAAAATAGTGTTACAACAGTAAAGAAGGTGTCATATGGTAAAAATCAGGGACACATACAGGTGGTTGAACCAATTCACCCAGGTTCTTACTAAATATATTTATAAACCTGCCATTGACATGCATTTCTCACCAGATGTCAATAACAAACCATCCAACCCACAGAGGCAAAGAAATCAAATCATAGATGTCCATAAAGTAAGTGATGTGCAGTAATGAGAAATAACACAGGCAAAAAGTATTAATCACGCTACTGAAATTTATAGAATATGTCAAACAAAACACTTTGTTGGTGAAGAAGCTCCAGACGCCTCCCGTATAGAGACAGCAGTCACCTGCATTGCTCAGGTGTGATTTTGGTCCATTCTTCCACACACACTCCTCACATCCTGTATGGAGACACCAGTCGCCTGCATTGCTCAGGTGTGATTTTGGTCCATTCTTCCACACACACTCCTCACATCCTGTATGGAGACACTAGTCGCCTGCATTGCTCAGGTGTGATCTTTGGCCCATTCTTACACACACACTCCTCACATCCTGTATGGAGACATTAGTCGCCTGCATTGCTCAGGTGGATTTTGGCCCATTCTTCCGTACACACTCCTCACATCCTGTATGGAGACACTAGTTACCTACGTTGCTCAGGTGGATTTTGGTCCATTCTTCCGCACACACTCCTCACATCCTGTATGGAGACACTAGTCGCCTGCATTGTTCAGGTGGATTTTGGCCTATTCTTCCGCACACACTCCTCACATCCTGTATGGAGACACTAGTCGCCTGCATTGCTCAGGTGGATTTTGGCCCATTCTTCCGCACACACTCCTCACATCCTGTATGGAGACACTAGTCGCCTGCATTGCTCAGTTGGATTTTGGCCCATTCTTCCGCACACACTCCTCACATCCTGTATGGAGACACTAGTTACCTGCATTGCTCAGGTGGATTTTGGCCCATTCTTCCGCACACACTCCTCACATCCTGTATGGAGACACTAGTTACCTACGTTGCTCAGGTGGATTTTGGTCCATTCTTCCGCACACACTCCTCACATCCTGTATGGAGACACTAGTCGCCTGCATTGTTCAGGTGGATTTTGGCCTATTCTTCCGCACACACTCCTCACATCCTGTATGGAGACACTAGTCGCCTGCATTGCTCAGGTGGATTTTGGCCCATTCTTCCGCACACACTCCTCACATCCTGTATGGAGACACTAGTCGCCTGCATTGCTCAGTTGGATTTTGGCCCATTCTTCCGCACACACTCCTCACATCCTGTATGGAGACACTAGTCGCCTGCATTGCTCAGGTGGATTTTGGCCCATTCTTCCGCACACACTCCTCACATCCTGTATGGAGACACTAGTCGCCTGCATTGCTCAGTTGGATTTTGGCCCATTCTTCCGCACACACTCCTCACATCCTGTATGGAGACACTAGTCACCTGCATTGCTCAGGTGGATTTTGGCCCATTCTTCCGCACACACACTCCTCACATCCTGTATGGAGACACTAGTCGCCTGCATTGCTCAGGTGGATTTTGGCCCATTCTTCCACACACACTCCTCACATCCTGTATGGAGACACTAGTCGCCTGCATTGCTCAGGTGGATTTTGGCCCATTCTTCCGCACACACTCCTGACATCCTGTATGGAGACACTAGTCGCCTGCATTGCTCAGGTGGATTTTGGCCCATTCTTCCGCACACACTCCTCACATCCTGTATGGAGACACTGGTCACCTGCATTGCTCAGGTGGATTTTGGCCCATTCTTCCACACACACTCCTCACATCCTGTATGGAGACACTAGTCACCTGCATTGCTCAGGTCGGATTTGGTCCATTCTTCCACACACACTCCTCACATCCTGTATGGAGACACTAGTCGCCTGCATTGCTCAGGTGGATTTTGGCCCATTCTTCCGCACACACTCCTCACATCCTGTATGGAGACACTAGTCGCCTGCATTGCTCAGGTGGATTTTGGTCCATTCTTCCGCACACACTCCTCACATCCTGTATGGAGACACTAGTCGCCTGCATTGCTCAGGTGGATTTTGGCCCATTCTTCCACACACACTCCTCACATCCTGTATGGAGACATTAGTCGCCTGCATTGCTCAGGTGGATTTTGGCCCATTCTTCCACACACACTCCTCACATCCTGTATGGAGACACTGGTCGCCTGCATTGCTCAGGTGTGATCTTTGGCCCATTCTTACACACACACACTCCTCACATCTTGCATGGAGACACTAGTCACCTGCATTGCTCAGGTGGATTTTGGCCCATTCTTCCGCACACACGCCTCACATCCTGTATGGAGACACTGGTCGCCTGCATTGCTCAGGTGTGATCTTTGGCCCATTCTTCCACACACACTCCTCACATCCTGTATGGAGACACTAGTCACCTGCATTGCTCATGTGGATTTTGGCCCATTCTTCCGCACACACTCCTCACATCCTGTATGGAGACACTAGTCGCCTGCATTGCTCAGGTGGATTTTGGCCCATTCTTCCGCACACACTCCTCACATCCTGTATGGAGACACTAGTCACCTGCATTGCTCAGGTGGGATTTTGGCCCATTCTTCCGCACACACTCCTCACATCCTGTATGGAGACACTAGTCGCCTGCATTGCACAGATGGATTTTGGCCCATTCTTCTGCACACACTCCTCACATCCTGTATGGAGACTCTAGCCGCCTGCATTGCTCAGGTGGATTTTGGCCCATTTTTCCGCACACACTCCTCACATCCTGTATGGAGACACTAGTCTCCTGCATTGCTCAGGTGGATTTTGGCCCATTCTTCCGCACACACTCCTCACATCCTGTATGGAGACACTAGTCACCTGCATTGCTCAGGTGGATTTTGGCCCATTCTTCCACACACACTCCTCACATCCTGTATGGAGACACTAGTCGCCTGCATTGCTCAGGTGGATTTTGGCCCATTCTTCCGCACACACTCCTCACATCCTGTATGGAGACACTAGTCGCCTGCATTGCTCAGGTGGATTTTGGCCCATTCTTCCGCACACACTCCTCACATCCTGTATGGAGACACTAGTCGCCTGCATTGCTCAGGTGGATTTGGCCCATTCTTCCGCACACACTCCTCACATCCTGTATGGAGACACTAGTCGTCTGCATTGCTCAGGTGGATTTTGGTCCATTCTTCCACACAAACTCCTCACATCCTGTATGGAGACACTAGTCACCTGCATTGCTCAGGTGGATTTTGGCCCATTCTTCCGCACACACTCCTCACATTCTGTATGGAGACACTAGTCGCCTGCATTGCTCAGGTGGATTTTGGTCCATTCTTCCGCACACACTCCTCACATTCTGTATGGAGACACTAGTCACCTGCATTGCTCAGGTGGATTTTGGCCCATTCTTCCGCACACACTCCTCACATCCTGTATGGAGACTCTAGTCGCGTGCATTGCTCAGGTGGATTTTGGCCCATTCTTCCACACACACTCCTCACATCCTGTATGGAGACACTAGTCACCTGCATTGCTCAGGTGGATTTTGGCCTATTCTTCCGCACACACTCCTCACATCCTGTATGGAGACACTAGTTACTTGCATTGCTCAGGTGGATTTTGGCCTATTCTTCCACACACACTCCTCACATCCTGTATGGAGACACTAGTCGCCTGCATTGCTCAGGTGGATTTTGGTCCATTCTTCCGCACACACTCCTCACATCCTGTATGGAGACACTAGTCGTCTGCATTGCTCAGGTGGATTTTGGCCCATTCTTCCGCACACACACTCCTCACATCCTGTATGGAGACACTAGTCGCCTGCATTGCTCAGGTGGATTTTGGCCCATTCTTCCGCACACACTCCTCACATCCTGTATGGAGACACTAGTCGCCTGCCTTGCTCAGGTGGATTTTGGCCCATTCTTCCGCACACACTCCTCACATCCTGTATGGAGACACTAGTCACCTGCATTGCTCAGGTGGATTTGGCCCATTCTTCCGCACACACTCCTCACATCCTGTATGGAGACACTAGTCGCCTGCATTGCTCAGGTGGATTTTGGCCCATTCTTCCGCACACACTCCTCACATCCTGTATGGAGACACTAGTCACCTGCATTGCTCAGGTGGATTTTGGCCATTCTTCCGCACACACATTCCTCACAGCCTGTATGGAGACACTAGTCGTCTGCATTGCTCAGGTGGATTTTGGCCCATTCTTCCACACACACTCCTCACATCCTGTATGGAGACACTAGTCACCTGCATTGCTCAGGTGGATTTTGGCCCATTCTTCCGCACACACTCCTCACATCCTGTATGGAGACACTAGTCGCCTGCATTGCTCAGGTGGATTTTGGCCCATTCTTCCGCACACACACTCCTCACATCCTGTATGGAGACACTAGTCTCCTGCATTGCTCAGGTGGATTTTGGCCCATTCTTCCGCGCACACACTCCTCACATCCTGTATGGAGACACTAGTCGCCTGCATTGCTCAGGTGGATTTTGGTCCATTCTTCCGCACACACTCCTCACATCCTGTATGGAGACACTAGTCACCTGCATTGCTCAGGTGGATTTTGGCCCATTCTTCCGCACACACACTCCTCACATCCTGTATGGAGACACTAGTCTCCTGCATTGCTCAGGTGGATTTTGGCCCATTCTTCCGCGCACACACTCCTCACATCCTGTATGGAGACACTAGTCGCCTGCATTGCTCAGGTGGAGTTTGGCCCATTCTTCCGCACACACTCCTCACATCCTGTATGGAGACACTAGTCGTCTGCATTGCTCAGGTGGATTTTGGCCATTCTTCCGCACACACTCCTCACATCCTGTATGGAGACACTAGTCGTCTGCATTGCTCAGGTGGATTTTGGCCCATTCTTCCGCACACACTCCTCACATCTTGCAGGTCCCGGGTCCTTCTATGACCTCTGAGCTTTAGTTCCTTCCACATATTTTCTATTGGATTCAGCTCTGGTGATCGGCTCGGCCATTCTAGCATTTTCTTTTCTTTTTATGAAACCAGTTGAGAGTCTCCTTGGCTGCGTGTTTGGGATCATTGTGTTGGTGAAATGTCCGCCCTCATTTCATCGTCATCATCCTGGTAGATGGAAGCAGATTTTTCTCAGGAATGTCTCATACATTTGTCCATTCATCCTTCCTTTGCCAGAGCCGTCTGCTGAATATCAGCCCCACACCATGATGTTCCCACCTCCACACTTCACTGTTGTTGGTGTTTTTGGGGGTGATTTGCCTTTTGGCCCCGAAACATAGTGTGTATTATGGCCTCCAAAGAGTTCAGTTGTAGTCTCCTCTGACCAGACGATATTCTCCAGTATTTCCCAGACTTGTCTAAATGTTGTTGAGTAAACTTTAATCGCTCTTGAACCTTATTTTTGTTCAGCAATGAAGTCTTGAGTGGTGAGCGTGCATACAGGAGCGTGCATACAGGAGCGTGCATACAGGAGCGTGCATACAGGAGCATGCATAGAAGCCATGTAGGGGGACTGCATTACTTATTGTTCTCTATGAAACAATTTCCAGGTCTTTCTGTAGATCTCCACCAGGGTTCTTGACTCTTGGACAATCTTCTGATAACTCTGCTCACTCCTCTGTCTGAAATCTTGCGGGGAACACCTGGTCGTGGCCGGTTTATGGTGAAATTAGGTTCTTTCCTTTTCCAAATTATGACCGCACCAGAGCTCACAGGCACCTTCAGTAGTTTAGAAATTCTTCTGTAACCAATGCCATCAGTATGTTTTGCAACTAAAAGGTTGTGAAAGTCTTGAGACAGCTCACTAGTTTTACCCATCATGAGATGTTTCTTGTGTGGCACATGGGTAATAATGATAGGCAATCAGTTTAAACCAGCTGATATTACATTTCACTAAGTGTTATGAGTGCTTTCTAACTAATGATAGATTTTAGCTGGTGTCGGGGACTTTCCATGGCTTTTTACACCTCTCTTTCTACATGTGTTCAAGATACTGCATTAATAGGAACACTCCTGGTGGTCTAGGACAACAAAAGGTATTAAAAAGAACATTCTTGGTGGTAATAAAAATGTTAATAAGAAAATCAACAGTAGTTTAAGCCAGTAAAAGTGTTTATAGGAACATCCCTGGTGGTCTAGGACAGTGAAAGTTTAATTAGGAACATCCCTGGTGGTCTGGAACAGAAAGAGTGTTAATAGGAACATCCCTGGTGGCCTAGGACAATAAAAGTGAAAGTAAAAACATCCTTGGTGGGCTGTGGCAGTAAAAACATTAATAAGAACATCCATTGTAGGATAGGGCGGTAAAAACATTGGTAGGATCACTTTTGGTGGTCTAGGTCAGGGAAATAACAGTATTAACAGGAATATCCTAGGTGATTTCAGGCAATAAAAGTGTTAAAAGGAAAATCTATTATGGTTTATGGCGCTAAGTGTGATAATAGGAACATCCCTGGTGGGCTAGGGGTACTTAAAGTGTTAATAGGAACAAAAACAGAATGTGGGTCCACTTCCACCAGTATACCTTCAATTTATATATTAACAATGTTGGGGGCTGTGAAAGGATTAATAGGAAGATCCCTGGTGGTCTAGGTCAAGTGTTAATTGGATAATACATAGTAATTTATGTCTCTAAACATGTTAATAGGAGCATTCCCAGGAGTCTAGCAAAACAAGTATTAATAGAAACATCCCTGGGCGGATTAAGGTAGTAGAAGAGTTCATAGGAAAGTTCTAGAAATATCCCTAGTGGTCTAGTGGTCTGAAAGTGTTAATATAAATATTCCTGGTGGTCCAGGGCAGTAAAAGTCTTAATAGGAACATATCTAAGGGTCTAGGGCAGTAAAAGTGGTAATAGGAGGATCCTTGGTGGTCTAGGGAAGTAAAAGTGTTAATAGGAACATACCTAAAGATCTAAGACCGTAAAAATGGTAATAGGCACATCTCTGGTGATCTAGGGCAGTAAAAGTGGTACGAGGAGCATCCCTGGAGGTCTAGAGAAGTAAAAGTGTTAATAGGAACATACCTAAAGATCTAAGACCATACAAATGGTAATAGGCACATCTCTGGTGGTCTAGGGAAGTAAAAGTGGTAAGAGGAGCATTCCTGGTGGTCTAGGGAAGTAAAAGTGGTAAGAGGAGCATTCCTGGTGGTCTAGGGAAGTAAAAGTGGTAAGAGGAGCATTCCTGGTGGTCTAGGGAAGTAAAAGTGGTAAGAGGAGCATTCCTGGTGGTCTAGGGAAGTAAAAGTGGTAAGAGGAGCATTCCTGGTGGTCTAGGAAAGTAAAAGTGGTAAGAGGAGCATTCCTGGTGGTCTAGGAAAGTAAAAGTGGTAAGAGGAGCATTCCTGGTGGTCTAGGAAAGTAAAAGTGGTAAGAGGATCATCCTTGGTGGTCTAGGAAAGTAGAAGTGGTAAGAGGAGCATCCCTGGTGGTCTAGGAAAACTAAAGTGTTAATAGGAACATCCCTGGTGGTCTAGGGAAACGAAAGTGTTAATAGGAACATCCCTGGTGGTCTAAGATAGTAAAAGTGTTAATAGGAGCATCCGTGGTGGTCTAGGGAAGTAAAAGAAGTAAAAGTGGTAATAGGAGCATCCCTGGTGGTTTAGGGCAGTAAAACTGGTAAGAGGATCATCCCTGGTGGTCTAGGGAAGTAAAAGTGGTAAGAAGAGCATCCCTGGTGGTCTAGGAAAGTAAAAGTGGTAAGAGGATCATCCCTGGTGGTCTAGGAAAGTAAAAGTGGTAAGAAGAGCATCCATGGTGGTCTAGGGAAATTAAAGTGTTAATAGGAACATCCCTGGTGGTCTAGGGAAGTAAAAGTGGTAATAAGAGCATCCATGGTGGTCTACGGAAGTAGAAGTGGTAAAAGGAGCATCCGTGGTGGTCTAGGGAAACTAAAGTGTTAATAGGAACATCCCTGGTGGTCTAGTGAAATTAAAGTGTTAATAGGAACATCCCGGAGCATCCCTGGTGGTCTAGGGCAGTAAAAGTGGTAAGAGGAGCATCCCTGGTGGTCTATGGAAGTAAAATTGTAAATAGGAACATCCCTGTATATAGAATGCCACCACAGTTGCCATCATCACTATCAATCATAAACCTTGAAGAGAATTACGTCGTCAATATATCCACCCAAAAAACATCCAACAGTAAAGCTTCTACACTGATGCAGCAAACACATGGAGATAACGCCATCATTCTACCTACAATATGTCTTTAAGTCGTCCGAGAAATATCTGATGGATTAAGTAAAAATACAAGAGTGTACGCGGAAATCAAGAAACCTTTGTACTTCGCTTCTCCTCCTACCACCCCTTTATTACAGCTGGTGTTCATTATCCCTTTTCCTATTATATAAGTACACTCTGCTTTTACCGACCCGATAAATGTATAAATCAGTAGCCACCACTAGGGGGAGCTCAGTGCTCAGCAGCGTGTACAGCAGTGACCGCGAGCTGCATATGTCTGTACAGTGTGATTTGTCCCAATCTACAGAGAGCAACAAGGTGCAGCAGATCGATAGGGCAATTTTTTTAGGGAGTCTCAGAGGGAAACCTAATCTTACCAGTAACACTTAGTCATCCATTAAACTTTTTATAACTCCTCAAAAAATTGTGGGATTCGTAAAGAGGAACCCGAAATCACAGCAGTGAGTAATGAGAAAGTTAAAAACAGCAAAAAATGAAAAAGAAAATGAGAGCGAAACATCTAAAATTAAAGGGAGTAACGAATCTGGTGCGAGAGCGGGTTTCACTGATCTCCTCATGTGAGGACGCAGAGGCGGGCGCTCTACTGATACAAGACCGCCACACTGTGAGGATGTGTAATACTGAGAGAGCGATACTGCCCACACACTGTCTGCAGCAGGAGGATAACTGCACCGCAGAGGGGCAGTGTTATAGTAGTTATGTTCTTGTACATACGAGGCAGTATTATAGTAGTTATATTCTTGTATATAGGGGCAGTATTATAGTAGTTATATTCTTGTATATAGGGGCAATATTATAGTAGTTATATTCTTGTATATAGGGGGCAGTATTATAGTAGTTATATTCTTGTACACGGGCAGTATTATAGTAGTTATATTCTTGTATATAGGGGCAGTATTATAGTAGTTATATTCTTGTACATACGAGGCAGTATTATAGTAGTTATATTCTTGTATATAGGAGCAGTATTATAGTAGTTATGTTCTTGTATATAGGGGCAGTATTATAGTAGTTATATTCTTGTATATAGGAGCAGTATTATAGTAGTTATGTTCTTGTATATAGGGGCAGTATTATAGTAGTTATATTCTTGTACATAGGAACAGTATTATAGTAGTTATGTTCTTGTATATAGGGGCAGTATTATAGTAGTTATATTCTTGTACATAGGGGCAGTATTATAGTAGTTATGTTCTTGTATGTAGGGGCAGTATTATAGTAGTTATATTCTTGTACATAGGGGCAGTATTATAGTAGTTATGTTCTTGTATATAGGGGCAGTATTATAGTAGTTATATTCTTGTACATAGGGGCAGTATTATAGTAGTTATGTTCTTGTATGTAGGGGCAGTATTATAGTAGTTATATTCTTGTACATAGGAGCAGTATTATAGTAGTTATATTCTTGTACATAGGGGCAGTATTATAGTAGTTATATTCTTGTATATAGGGGCAGTATTATAGTAGTTATATTCTTGTACATAGGGGCAGTATTATAGTAGTTATATTCTTGTATATAGGGGCAGTATTATAGTAGTTATATTCTTGTACATAGGGGCAGTATTATAGTAGTTATATTCTTGTACATAGGGGGCAGTATTATAGTAGTTATATTCTTGTATATAGGGGCAGTATTATAGTAGTTATATTCTTGTATATAGGTGCAGTATTACTGTAGTCATATTCTTGTATATAGGGGACAGTATTATAGTAGTTATATTCTTGTATATAGGGGGCAGTATTATAGTAGTTATATTCTTGTACATAGGGGCAGTATTATAGTAGTTATATTCTTGTACATAGGAGCAGTATTATAGTAATTATATTCTTGTATATAGGGGGCAGTATTATAGTAGTTATATTCTTGTATATAGGGGCAATATTATAGTAGTTATATTCTTGTATATGGGGGCAGTATTATAGTAGTTATATTCTTGTATATAGGGGCAGTATTATAGTAGTTATATTCTTGTACATAGGAGCAGTATTATAGTAGTTATATTCTTGTACATAGGGGCAGTGTTATAGCAGTTATATTCTTGTATATAGGGGCAGTATTATAGTAGTTATATTCTTGTACATAGGGGCAGTATTATAGTAGGTATATTCTTGTACATAGGAGCAGTATTATAGTAGTTATATTCTTGTATATAGGGGCAGTATTATAGTAGTTATATTCTTGTACATAGGAGGCAGTATTATAGTAGATATATTCTTGTACATAGGGGGCAGTATTATAGTAGTTATATTCTTGTATATAGGGGCAGTATTATAGTAGTTATATTCTTGTACATAGGAGGCAGTATTATAGTAGATATATTCTTGTACATAGGAGCAGTATTATAGTAGTTATATTCTTGTATATAGGGGCAGTATTATAGTAGTTATATTCTTGTACATAGGAGGCAGTATTATAGTAGATATATTCTTGTACATAGGGGGCAGTATTCTAGTAGTTATATTCTTGTACATAGGGGCAGTATTATAGTAGTTATATTCTTGTATATAGGGGCAGTATTATAGTAGTTATATTCTTGTATATAGGGGCAGTATTATAGTAGTTATATTCTTGTACATAGGGGGCAGTATTATAGTAGTTATATTCTTGTATATAGGGGCAGTATTATAGTAGTTATATTCTTGTATATAGGGGCAGTATTACTGTAGTTATATTCTTGTATATAGGGGACAGTATTATAGTAGTTATATTCTTGTATATAGGGGCAGTATTATGGTAGTTATATTCTTGTACATAGGGGCAGTATTATAGTAGTTATATTCTTGTACATAGGAGCAGTATTATACTAATTATATTCTTGTATATAGGGGGCAGTATTATAGTAGTTATATTCCTGTACATAGGGGCAGTATTATAGTAGTTATATTCTTGTATATAGGGGCAATATTATAGTAGTTATATTCTTGTATATGGGGGCAGTATTATAGTAGTTATATTCTTGTACATAGGGGCAGTATTATAGTAGTTATATTCTTGTATATAGGGGGCAGTATTATAGTAGTTATATTCTTGTATATAGGGGGCAGTATTATAGTAGTTATATTCTTGTACATAGGAGCAGTATTATAGTAGTTATATTCTTGTACATAGGGGCAGTGTTATAGCAGTTATATTCTTGTATATAGGGGCAGTATTATAGTAGTTATATTCTTGTATATAGGGGGCAGTATTATAGTAGTTATATTCTTGTACATAGGGGCAGTATTATAGTAGTTATATTCTTGTACATAGGGGCAGTATTATAGTAGTTATATTCTTGTATATAGGGGCAGTATTATAGTAGTTATTTTCTTGTACATAGGAGCAGTATTATAGTAGTTATATTCTTGTACATAGGGGCAGTGTTATAGCAGTTATATTCTTGTATATAGGGGCAGTATTATAGTAATTATTTTCTTGTACATAGGAGCAGTATTATAGTAGTTATATTCTTGTATGTAGGGGTAGTATTATAGTAGTTATATTCTTGTACATAGGGGCAGTATTATAGTAGTTATATTCTTGTATATAGGGGCAGTATTATAGTAGTTATATTCTTGTACATAGGGGCAGTATTATTGTAATGGCGCGGTGTGATATATTTAGACACTATCTAGATAGCAGATAATTATAGCATCAGACATAGTAATTAGACGTTTTGGTGGATTATATGTTGTCACCACAGTAAATCTGTCTGTTGCATTTTCATGAGAAATAATGTAGATTTGTTTCATTCCTCCCAAACTTACAACATGGCGGTATTACATCTGAGGTAAACCCGTCTGGTTGCATTCACAGAATACTAAGTAGTGAAATATTAAGACTTTGAAACGCACCAACTTTCTTGCTCAATGACTTTTCTTCTGAATATTGGCAAATGGATTTCTTCACCTTATTGCATTTTATGATATAGAAAAATGGGATTACCAATGACGACACCTCGTAGGAGTCGTGTGATCGGGTGTGGAGGTCGGCATGTCGGTGCCACCGGCGATCGCTCTGCCGGCAGCTTCACATAATGACATTTTTGAGACAAATATCTGAATGTATACCATAGAGGAGTTAGTTCTGCATATTGCTGGTGATATGAGATGCTTTAGGGGTTAATCATTTATTTCCATGGAGTTAATTTAATAATCTATAGTGTCGTCTCTGCAGGCATAGTACCGCCACACAGTGCTCACATAATCCAGGTTATGCTGTATACCGCTGACATGGGGTCGTGGCGGGTTCATAGTGGGAGAGGGGACTGGATAATCTTGGCGGATTCCAGTAAGTGGTTACGTCATTATTCCGGGTTGTGGATTGTGCGGCTGCAGAATATTATATCAACGTCCGTTTTTCGGACTTCACATTAAACAGAAATATATAGAGATCATCGGAAATGATACCAAAGAACTTCACTATTTTGAAGTTTCTCTTTCTATGTAATAAATTGTAATTTCACAGGGAAACTTACCGCAGCCCCGAAACACCAAGACATCCACCTACCTATATGGAAAAATAGTGGAGCAGCTCCGAGAGTTAGTGCTCCCATGTGATGAGCCAATATAGGGCCTCCAAGACCCACTCCTGGGTCTAGGTATTAAGACTTTCTAGTTAGGCTTCCAGGACGTCTTCTGGCTGCCAGTGGTTTCCAGTCCCAGTACCACTGCTAATTTTTCATCGCTATCTTCCTGGCTGTCTGAGGTTTCCGGGACCTCTTCTTGGCTGTCTGAGGCTTCCCGGACCTCTTCTTGGCTGTCTGAGGTTTCCCGGACCTCTTCTTGGCTGTCTGCGGCTTCCAGGACCTCTTCTTGGCTGTTTACGGCTTCCAGGACCTCTTCTTGGCTGTCTGCGGCTTCCAGGACCTCCTTCTGGTTGTGTGCGGTTTCCATGACCTCTTCTTGGCTGTCTGTGGCTTCCAGGAGCTCTTCTTGGCTGTTTACGGCTTCCAGGACCTCTTCTTGGCTGTCTGCGGCTTCCAGGACCTCCTTCTGGTTGTGTGCGGTTTCCATGACCTCTTCTTGGCTGTCTGTGGCTTCCAAGACCTCTTCTTGGCTGTCTGTGGCTTCCAGGACTTCTCCTTGGCTGTCTGTGGCTTCCAAGACCTCTTCTTGGCTGTCTGTGGCTTCCAGGACTTCTCCTTGGCTGTCTGTGGCTTCCAGGACCTCTTCTTGGCTGTTTGAGACTTCCAGTACCTTTTCCTGGTGGTCTGGGGCTTCCAGGACCTCTTGCTAGCTGTCTGTGGCTTCAAAAACCTATTTCTGGCGGTCTGCAGCTTCCAGGACCTCTTCTTGGCTGTCTGGGACTTCCAGGACCTCTTCTTGTCTGTCTGCGGCTTCCAGGACCTAATCCTGGCTGTCTGTAGCTTCCAGGACCTCTTCTTGGCTGTCTGCAGCTTCCAGGACCTTCTCCTGGCTGTCTGCGGCTTCCAGGACCTCCTCCTTGTTGTTTGTAGCTTCTATAACCTCATCTCAGCTTTCTGCAGCTCTCAGGACCTCTTCTTGGCTGTCTGTAGCTTCCAGGATCTCTTTCTGGCTGTTTGCGGGTTCCAGGATCTCTTCTTGTCTGCCTGCAGCTTCCAGGACCTATTCCTGGCTCTCTGTGGCTTCCAGGACCTCTTCCTGGCTGTCTGTGGCTTCCAGGACCTCTTCTTGGCTGTCTGCGGCTTTCAAGACTTCCTCCTGGCTGACTGCGGCTTCCAGGTCCTCTTCCTGGCTGTCTGAGGCTTTCAGGACCTTCTTCTGGTTGTCTGCGGCTTCCAGGACCTCTTCTTGGCTGTCTGAGGCTCTAAGGATCTTTTCTTGGCTGTCTGCGGCTTCCAGGACCTCTTCTTGGCTGTCAACGGCTTCCAGAACCTCTTCTTGGCTTTCTGCAGCTTCCAGGACCTCTTATTGGCTGTCTGTGGCTTCCAGGACCTCTTGTTGGCTGTCTGCAGCTCTAAGGACCTCTTATTGGCTGTCTGCGGCCTCCAGGACCTCTTCTTGGCTGTCTGTGGCTTCCAGGACCTTCTTCTGGTTGTCTGCGGCTTCCAGGACCTCTTCTTGACTGTCTGCGGCTTCCAGGATCTCTTCCTGGCTGTCAGCGGCTTCCAATTCCACAGGTACCTACTTGACTTCGGTTTCTAGTATTGCTCCTTACCTTCCTGCATTTTCCATTATCGCTACCTACCTGTGATTTCCAGTATTGCACAACTTACCTACGGTTTCCAGGATGCTTTCCAGGCTGTCTGCGCCTTCCATGGTATCCACTCTTTCTAGTTCCTCCAGAGTTCTGCCTGCTACCTGTTCCTGGTCTTCTACGACCTCTTCTATGTGTCTACCTGTGGTTTGCAGGACGTCTTCCTGAGTGTCTGAAGCTTTCATTTCCACAGTTACAGTACCTACCTGCCTGCAGTTTCCAGCATCAGCTGTCTGCCTGTGGAATCTGGTCCCTCTGCTGTCTGTGACCTGCAGGCTTCGCCCGGCTGCTGCACACCGGACCTTGGGCTTTGAGGCTCACCATCACCTAGTGAGTGCCCTAACACTATCTATCTATCTTTATTTGATGGGGCCCTCCTCATTTTCTTAGATAAATAATGAATAGCTCATTTAAGTTGTCCAAAAAATATCACCTTACATCAAGTAATAACGCCATACATCTAATAATACCACCGTATCACCATTAATCTAATAATACCACAATGCATCTCTTAATACCACCACACAGTGACTTTACAAAGTATTCACACCTCGTGAACTTTTCCACATTTTTTCACATTACACCGACAAACTTAAATAGATTTTATTGGGATTTTATGTGATACCAACACTAAGTACAAGTATTTGTGACATGTAAAGTGTTACGACTGAGCACTTCCACTCACACGGGGACTTACAAATCAGGAGAGATGTTACATAGACTAGGAGTACCCTAAACTTGACCCTGTTTTGCCCCTGCCCTGATTGTCACGGGTGTGACGCGTGACAGACAGTCCTGTGCTGTCCGGCTGTAGAAGGTTGCAGCATTTGGTTAGAAGAGCTACTCAGTGACTTTCCCTTTTTCCCTGCATGGGGTTTATCCCTTTCCCTTTAGGACCCTGTGGATTTCCTCACCTTTCAGCTGTTTATCAGCACTTCCCTTGTGTCCTTTAATACTCTCATTCCCCCTTGGTCTCTGCTGGTGATAGAGTTAGAAACCTACGCAGGCCCTGGATGTAAGCAGGCGGCTTGTATCCATCTGAAGAAACATTGTTATTCGTTGTAGTTCCTCTCCCTGAGTCATCCTGCAGATAAGTTGTTCATGCGCTTTCCCCGGTGTGTGCTACCTGTGTCTTCTTTAGAGCTTAGTGGGGTTGACTAAGCGCTCATCCCATTCGTTCCCTACCTAGGGCCAATTTCAGGGTCAGCCAGGGTCAGATATTCTGCTTGGCGCATAGGTTCAGAATTTATCTAGGGTAGTCTGGACTGTTTAATCCATCACCCAAAACTGGAAGGAGTATGGCACAACTGCAAACCTACAAGACCAAGACACGGCCATCTATTAAAACTGGCATCAAAAGGAGGAGAGCACTAATGAGAGGCCCAAGAGGCCCATGGTCACTGGAGGAGCCACAGAGATCATGGCTCAGGGGGAGAATCTGTCCACAGGACGAGTATTAGTATTAGACTCCACAAATCTGCCCTGTATGGGAGAGTAGTAAGAAGAAAGAAATTCTGCATAAGCTATAAGAAGTCCTGTGTGCAGTTTGCAAATAGCCGTGTATGGACACAGCGAGCAGTGGAAGAAGGTGCTCTGATCAAATAGTGGGGGCCGCATACTGCTGTGGGGAGGCTTTTCTCAGCAGGGGCAGGGACTGGTCAGAAGTGATGGGCAGATGAATGGAGATAAATGCAGGACAATCTTGGAGGAAAACCTGTTAGAGGCTGCAGAAGACGTGAGACCGGGGCATAGGTTCACTCCAGCAGGACAACGACCCTAAACATCCTGCAGATCTACAATGAAGGGTTGAGATCAGAGCATATTCCTGTGTGTGAGCGGCCGAGTCACAGTCCAGACCCAAATCCACCGAGAATCTGTGACAAGACGAGAAGATCACTGATCACAGACGTCTCCATCCAACCTCACTGATCACAGACGTCTCCATCCAACCTCACCGATCACAGACGTCTCCATCCAATCTCACTGATCACAGACGTCTCCATCCAATCTCACTGATCACAGACGTCTCCATCCAACCTCACCGATCACAGACGTCCCCATCCAATCTCACTGATCACAGACGTCTCCATCCAACCTCACCGATCACAGACGTCTCCATCCAATCTCACTGATCACAGACGTCTCCATCCAATCTCACTGATCACAGACGTCTCCATCCAACCTCACCGATCACAGACGTCTCCATCCAATCTCACTGATCACAGACGTCTCCATCCAATCTCACTGATCACAGATGTCTCCATCCAACCTCACTGATCACAGACATCTCCATCCAACCTCACTGATCACAGACGTCTCCATCCAATCTCACTGATCACAGATGTCTCCATCCAACCTCACCGATCACAGACGTCTCCATCCAATCTCACTGATCACAGACGTCTCCATCCAACCTCACCGATCACAGACGTCTCCATCCAACCTCACTGATCACAGCCGCCTCCATCCAATCTCACCGACCACAGACGTCTCCATCCGACCTCACTGATCACAGACGTCTCCATCCAATCTCACTGATCACAGACGTCTCCATCCAATCTCACTGATCACAGATGTCTCCATCCAATCTCACTGATCACAGACGTCTCCATCCAATCTCACTGATCACAGACGTCTCCATCCAATCTCACCGATCACAGACGTCTCCATCCCATCTCACCGATCACAGACGTCTCCATCCCATCTCACCGATTACAGACGTCTCCATCCAACCTCACCGATCACAGACGTCTCCATCCAATCTCACCGATCACAGACGTCTCCATCCAACCTCACTGATCACAGACGTCTCCATCCAACCTCACCGATCACAGACGTCTCCATCCAACCTCACTGATCACAGACGTCTCCATCCAATCTCACCGATCACAGACGTCTCCATCTCATCTCACCGATCACAGACGTCTCCATCCCATCTCACTGATTACAGACATCTCCATCCAATCTCACTGATCACAGACGTCTCCATCCAATCTCACTGATCACAGACATCTCCATCCAATCTCACTGATCACAGATGTCTCCATCCAATCTCACTGATCACAGACGTCTCCATCCAATCTCACTGATCACAGACGTCTCCATCCCATCTCACACGTCTCCATCCCATCTCACCGATCACAGACGTCTCCATCCCATCTCACACGTCTCCATCCCAGCTCACCGATCACAGACGTCTCCATCCCATCTCACCGATCACAGACGTCTCCATCCCATCTCACTGATCACAGACATCTCCATCCAATCTCACTGATCACAGACGTCTCCATCCAATCTCACTGATCACAGACATCTCCATCCAATCTCACCGATCACAGACGTCTCCAGACGTCTCCATCCAATCTCACTGATCACAGACGTCTCCATCCCATCTCACACGTCTCCATCCCATCTCACCGATCACAGACGTCTCCATCCCATCTCACACGTCTCCATCCCAGCTCACCGATCACAGACGTCTCCATCCCATCTCACCGATCACAGACGTCTCCATCCCATCTCACTGATCACAGACATCTCCATCCAATCTCACTGATCACAGACATCTCCATCCAATCTCACCGATCACAGACGTCTCCAGACGTCTCCATCCAATCTCACTGATCACAGATGTCTCCATCCAACCTCACCGAGCAAGAGAAGAAGAGGAAAATGTCCCCTCTAGATGTGCAAAGCTCGAGAGACCCCAAAAGACAGAGGAAAGTGGTCCTACAAAGTACTGACTCCGGGGCTGAGTACTAATGCAAGACAGAGAAAGGATATAATAATATAATATCACAACATTGACATACATCTAATAATATCATCATACTTCTAATGCCGCCATACATATATTAAGACCGCTATACTATTATTATAAAGAAAATCAGTAATATCTCCATTCAGTGCAGAATATACCGCCATTCATATTTCCGCCACCCACTTCTAAAACTATTACTGCTATGTCGTGCCAAGTAGTGCTGTCACACAGTGCAAAATATGAGGCCGTCCTCAGTCGGGGAAACCCTTCCTTTTTATGTGATGGAGATACTAGCTAGACCGTGGGCTACAAGCAACCCTCGGCCCCCGGCCCACAGACCACGAGAATCCTTTTGGTGTTTCGTAGGGAAGTAGAAAATGACGATGACATTGGTAACAATGAAACCCACTGCTCCAGAGCTGAACTCCCCGGCTGGTGTTTCAATAAGAAACGAGAAGTCAGAGCCGAGGATCCGATCTGCAGAAAGTGAAGTGTGATGGCGACGGGAGAGGGGGCGCACGCTGGTCTGGGGGGGTGACTGCAGGCTGTACCTCTCTCACACAGGGTGGGCCTCAAATACATAACCCCCATAGCTAGTAGTTGCTCCGGGGGTCCCAGTAATACACGGGTCCTGGAGCCTCGAGGGGCCAAAAAGGTCCAAATGGCCCATAAGAGAAGTCAAATAGACCTGTGATAGCGGGGGGCCGCCTGGGAGATTGTATACTGGCGCCCACAAATTCCTACAGCTGCTCATAATCCTCTCCTGGACGCTTGACTGCTGAGGTATACTGAAAGCTGAACTCTGATTGGTTGCTCTGGTAAAATGAAAGCTGAGAGCTCATTGGGTAAAATACAAGCTCAGCCCTGATTGGTTCTTATGGGTAACAAAGAGTTTTGAGGCCTGTACAAACCACAAACAAGGATGGTGAGTGCTGAGGTAAACTGAAAGCTGAGCTCTGATTGGTTGCTCTAGTAAAATGAAAGCTAGCTGGGCCCTGATTGGGTAAACTGAAAGGTGAGCCCTGATTGGGTAAAATGGAAGCTGAGCCTGATTGGGTAAAATAGAAGTTGAGCCTGATTGGGTAAAATGGAAGCTGAGCCTGATTGGGTAAAATGGAAGCTGAGCCTGATTGGGTAAAATGGAAGCTGAGCCTGATTGGTTGCTATGGGTAACAAAAAGTGTTCAAGCCGAACAAACCACAAACAAGGCTGGTGAGTGCTGAGGTAAACTGAAAGCTGAGCTCTGATTGGCTAACATGGAAACTGAACTCTGATTGGGTAAAATGAAAGCTAAGCACTGATTGGTTGCTATGGGTAACAAATAGTTTTGAGGCCTGTACAAACCACAAACAAGGCTGGTGAGTGCTGAGGTAAACTGAAAGCTGAGCTCTGATTGGGTAACATGGAAACTGAACCCTGATTGGGTAAAATGAAAGCTAAGCACTGATTGGTTGCTATGGGTAACAAATAGTTTTGAGGCCTTTACAAACCACAAACAAGGCTGGTGAGTGCTGAGGTAAACTGAAAGCTGAGCTCTGATTGGTTGCTCTAGTAAAATGAAAGCTAGCTAGGCCCTGATTGGGTAAACTGAAAGGTGAGCCCTGATTGGGTAAAATGGAAGCTGAACCCTGATTGGGTAAAATGGAAGCTGAGCTCTGATTGGTTGTTATGGGTAACAAAGGGTTTTGAGACCCGAACAAGGCTGATGAGTGCTGAGGTAAACTGAAAGCTGAGCTCTGATTGGTTGCTAAAGGCAACAAATACAGTTTCGATAAATGCGGCCGATCATTTTGATGTATTTTTATTTATTTTATTTTTTTCACTTTCTTTTGTTTTTTTGGGGGCATAAATTCTGCCTTACGCGGTTTCCATTCATTTCTATGGGAGTTATGGAAGCCCGGCTCTTCTCATAGCTCCATCTCCTGTATCCGCAGCCTCATGAAAGGCAGTGATGGAAATGACCCTTTAATGGGGGTGTCCGGTCACAATATATGGCTGACTTACGATAAGTATTCCATAGCAGGTATGAGGGGTCCCTTCACCGGCACCCACCGATCAGCTGTGACACGCTCCGCCGGGGCCGGATCTAAACACATTGAATGGAGGTGTCTATTGGCCGCTGCCGGATATTTCGGTACAAAGCGTCTCCTATACTTGTCACAGCAGATCAGAGGGGGCCGGGGCTCGGACACCCGCCTATTTGATATTGATGACCTATCCTGTAGATATATTCTGCCAGGTCTGCCCATTTCACTTAGTAAAGCTTTTTTTAGTTGCTTTTTTTTCTTTATAGATATAATCTGATATTTTATCACTTTGGAGGTTTATATTTCACATTTATATTTCAGAATTTTATATATATATATATATATATATACAGTACAGACCAAAAGTTTGGACACACCTTCTCATCTCTAGAACAACTGTTAAGAGGAGACTTTGTGCAGCAGCCTTCATGGTAAAATAGCTGCTAGGAAACCACTGCTAAGGACAGGCAACAAGCAGAAGAGACGTGTTTGGGCTAAAGAACACAAGGAATGGACATTAGACCAGTGGAAATCTGTGCTTTGGTCTGAGGAGTCCAAATCTGAGATCTTAGGATCCAACCACCGTGTCTTTGTAGAAAAGGTGAACGGATGGACTCTACATAGCTGGTTCCCACAGTGAAGCATGGTGGAGGAGGTGTGATGGTGTGGGGGGGGGCTTTGCTGGTGACAAAGTTGGGGATTTATTCTAAATTGAAGGCATACTAAACCAGCATGGCTACCACAGCATCTTGCAGCGGCGTGCTATTCCATCCGGTTTGCGTTTAGTTGGACCATCATTTATTTTTCAACAGGACAATGACCCCAAACACAGGTCTGTACTGCATATATATATATATATATATATATATATATATATATATTTATTTATTTTTCATTTTATTATGAATTTTACTGTCCATTTTGTTTTGATCATGACTTAGTTTCTGACCCCGCATCACATTTGCATATTTTTGATATTTTTATTCTCTCATTACCTATTTTTTTCATTTTAGATTCAGATTCACAAAGAAAGGAGAAAGATTTCCTTGAAACTGGATTAATAATTCTCTTTGTGGTCACAATGTAGAAACTGCTGAGGGCGCAGAGATTTATGTCGTTATTGCACAATGTATGCATATTATTACTGGATATATTTACAATGTCCCTTTCATCGAGCTCCAGGGTTACAGCTATGGGAGGCTCAGAGGCCGAGCGTGCGGTCCCAGCAGATATTCTGCTCCCTGTAGTCCGCGGCTCTGTTACCCCCCGAGTTCTTCCCACCAGTCCAGTGTTGGACCCTCTATCCCTTAATCACGTGTAATTTTTTTTTTTATTATTATTATTATTATTATTATGAAATACTCACCTACGGTAAGTTGAGTTTCCCATTTATTTCTTATTTTTTTTCAGCTTTCGTTTTTGTTTCTGAAAATTAGTATAAATTATTAAAACTATAAGCTATATAGTGTTAGGCTTTCTACTTTTATATACAATATACATTTATTTTATATATATATATATATATATATATATATATATACACACACATATATTATTTATATATATGTACATATATTATTTATATATATATATATATATATATATATATATATATATATATATATATACACATATATTATTTATATATATATATATTTTTTTTATATATATATATATATATATATATATAAAAAACTATTTTATTACTGTAGCCTTGAGCTTAACCATATCGTTAAGTCTACTCTAACAATAACAGTGGCCCTAACCATAGCGCTGCCCCTTATCTTAGTCCTAATGCTATCCTAGACCTAACAATGCCCCTAACCCTAGCCCTAATCATAGCCATAACCTTAGCGCTCACTCAGGCCCCAATCATAAGCCTAGATATCACTAGCTCTAATTTACCTTAGACCTAACTCTATCCCTAAACTTAGGCCTAATCATATCTAGCTCTAATGTCAATCCTAATCTTAGGTTTAGTACTAACCCTAGCCCTAGTCATAGACATTGCCCTGGAGCTCATCCTAACCCTAATCATAAGCCTAGCTATAAGGGGTGCTTCACACACAGCGAGCTCGCTGCCGAGATCGCTGCTGAGTCACGCTTTTTGTGACGCAGCAGTGACCTCATTAGCGATCTCGCTGTGTGTGACACTGAGCAGCGATCTGGCCCCTGCTGCGAGATCGCTGCTCCTTACACACAGCCCTGGTTCGTTTTCTTCAAAGGCGCTCTCCCGCTGTGACACACAGATCGCTGTGTGTGACAGCAAGAGAGCGACAAATGAAGCGAGCAGGGAGCAGGAGCCGGCGTCTGACAGCTGAGGTAAGCTTGTAACCAAGATAAACATCGGGTAACCAAGGTGGTTACCCGATATTTACCTTAGTTACCAGCCTCCGCAGCTCTCACGCTGCCTGTGCTGCCGGCTCCGGCTCTCTGCACATGTAGCTGCTGTACACATCGGGTTAATTAACCCGATGTGTACAGCAGCTAGGAGAGCAAGGAGCCAGCGCTCAGTGTGCGCGGCTCCTGCTCCCTGCACACAGAGCTAAGCGGTGTGCGCTGGTAACTAATGTAAACATCGGGTAACCATACCCGATGTTTACCTTAGTTACCAGTCTCCGCAGCTTCCAGACGGTGGCTCCGTGCAAGCGCAGCGTCGCTTGCACGTCGCTGCTGGCTGGGGGCTGTTCACTGGTCGCTGGTGAGATCTGCCTGTTTGACAGCTCACCAGCGACCATGTAGCGATGCAGCAGCGATCCTGACCAGGTCAGATCGCTGGTCGGATCGCTGCTGCATCGCTAAGTGAGAAGGTACCCTTAGCCTAACTCTAATCATACGCCTAATTATAACACAAGGCCTAATCATAAGCCCAGCTATAACCCTAGCCTAATCTTACCTTAGACCTAACTGTAGCCCTAATCCTAGCTGTAATTGTGTCGCCAGGGGTTAAGGGGATACCCAGAACCGGGCCAAGGGTCGCTTCTGGAAAGGGGATCACGGTGTCGTGACCCGGTCTGTGCTCCCTGGTTCCACAATAAAAAGGGGGGTTGTGTTCGTGACGCCACCCGTGGAATGTGATCAGAGATGACCACCGCTGCTGCAGAACCTCCGGGGTGATGGAAGGCAGCTTGAGATGGGACGGCTCCCCACGGGTAGAGCCTTTTCCCCGGGGCAGTATGTTAGTCTATGGGGGGAGTGCAGGGCACGAGCACAATAAACAGGCAGACTCACGGTTTTGCAGTTTCTTTGTCTTTTACTGGTGATGGTATTCAGCAGAGTACTGTCCACGGAGTCTGTGAGGGGTTCAGGGCTTCTCCCACCCAGCCGGGCCGTTTTGGCTTCCTTGCCTGCACTGTGTGTCTGTGTCCCTGCTGCTGCGTGAACTATGCAGCCGGCCCTGTGCTCCTCGGTACCGACCTGACAGGCAACTCGAGTCCTTACTAGTATGTTCCTGAACTCTGCGTTTGTTGCTTGTGTCTGTGGTACAGGTGAAAGATCTGGAATCTTCACTTCTCTGGTGGTAACTGTGCAGTATGTAACCTGCAGTCTCGGATCCAGCACCCGTCCTGTGTGCTCCACTGGGGATGAGCTCTGCAATGCTCTGTCTCCCAGGAATGTTCCTCTGTGTACTCTGTCTCCTTTCCTCAGACCCTCAGCTAGGCCTGGAATTGGTCAGTGGATCCTGAGGTGAGCTCAAGCCAGCTCCAACCTACAGATCCTTTCTCCTCAGTGCTCTGCACTGAACTTCCAAACTGAAACTACTCCTGACCAATTCCTCCCCCCCAGCAGAATGTACAGGGAAGCAGCTTGGTCTCCCCCTTCTGGCCAGGAGGTCTTGGTGTTGTGTGTGGGGAGTTAACCCTTTGTGTTGTTACTGTGGCAACCCTGGGGTGCCACATTCCCCCTTAGTGAAGAACAGTACTCCGGGACTGTGAAACAAACAAACAAGTTATCACAACAATTATATATATACAGAGTCTCAAAAGGAAAAAATACAAAAACCTTAAAGCTCAAAAAGAGTCCAAAATGTTCATAAATATATAAGTGTTCATACAGTATAGTCTCTGTAGGTACTGGGCTTTTGGTCTTAACGTTGCAATTAAATAAACATTTAAACAACCAAACGCTTCTTAAAGGTGTCTCTACTCTGGTCGTAAGTGCAGTAGACCTCACGGCCCTCGGGCCACCAACAATGTGATCAAGTTGTAACTCTCCGTGCTGCCACCTTACACCACTCTTCTCTCACCTTTACTGTACACTAAACTGTTACGGTTTTTCATATAAACATTATAACATATGTACATTTTATATGCAATTCCACATTAGTCTTTATATCTTGCTGGTATCTGACCCTGAGTACTACGCTGTGATCTGCGTACTGTTGGTGTACTTAGCATAATGGTGTGGGTGGAAGTGTACCTATTTGGTGTTTCTGGTACTTGTGAGGATGGGGTACTGACTGTAGGACTGGCAAGCTCACTGGGACCAGGAATCTGTTCTTCCTCTACGGTTTCGACTTCCAGTTCTTCTTGTCTTGAGACTTCTTGTGGAATGGGTTCTGATTGTGGTTCCACCACTTGAGGGAAGGCGATCATTGGGACTACTACTGCTCCATAGTAATTTGGCCATGTTTTTGGGAAATCTCCTAAGACTGTATGGAATACATCTTCTTCCTTCTTGACAGGTTGTACCTGTACGGGTAAGGTGACTTCTGGTGTCTTGAGGGTTTCAGGACACGGTTTGGGACACGGTTTGAGTTGATCTCTTGAAACGACAGCTGATGTCCTTCCTTCATCCTTACTGATGAGACACACTTTGGGATTATCCATACTGGATGGTAAGACTGTATATGGGGTGGTTTCCCACTGATTATCCAATTTGTTTGTGCGCCGTTTCCTCTTGAGAACTTGGTCACCAGGTTGCAATGGGGTTGCTAGAGCATGCTGGTTGAAGGTTCTCTCCTGTCTTCCCCTAGCTTGTTGGAGACTTTTCTCTACGCACTCTTGTACTTGGCGATACTGCTGCTGACGTAGGGTATCCCAATTGGATTCTTGAACTTCCGCATCTGGCTTCAGAATTCCCATATCTAAATCAATTGGCAGTTTACCGGGCCTTGCACGCATGAGGTAAGCGGGGGTGCAGTTTGTAGAACTCACCGGGACATGATTGTACAAGTCCACCAAGTCTGGCAATTTCTCTGGCCATTGATTTCTTTCTGACTCTGGTAAGGTCTTCAACAGGTCAATCACAATATGGTTCATCTTCTCACATAAGCCATTTGTTTGGGGATGGTATGCTGTTGTGCGGATCTTTTTACAGCCATACATGTTGCAGAATTCTTGGAAGATCTGTGATTCGAAAGCTGGACCTTGATCTGCAAGGACTTGTTCTGGGTAACCATGGGGTCTGCAAAAGTACGTCTGGAATGCTTTAGCTGCTGTTCTAGCTGTAAGGTCTTTCACGGGTACCACCACTAAGAAGCGTGAGTAATGGTCCACGATGGTTAAGGCATAGACATAGCCGGACCGGCTTGGTGACAACTTGACGTGGTCTAATGCGACTAGCTCGAGTGGTTGCTTGGTTACTATGGACTGGAGTGGAGCTCTCTGGTTCTGTTGATCCTTTCTTCTGAGGTTGCACGGTCCGCATTTTCTACACCAATCTTCAATTGATTTTCTCATGCCAACCCAGTAGAATCTTTCTCTTAAGAGCACTTCCAACTTTTTCCAACCAAAATGACCAGCACCGTTGTGGTAAGCTTCCAGAACCATCTTGACGTCTCTCTTGGGCACAATGATCTGCCAGACCAACTCATGTGTTTTTGGATTGGTGTGCCTTCTACAGAGCTTCCCTTGGTACAGGAACAATTTACCTCTCTCTTTCCAGAGATGTTGTGTCTCAGCTGGGGCGTTCTGATTAGGGTATGCACCTTGTTGTGTAAGCAGTTCTTTCACTAGCTTCACAGCTGGATCGCTGTCTTGTGTGTCAGCCCATCCGTGGTGTGCTAATGGGTTGAGAGTTGCCTGCTGTTGTTTTTGGTAGACACTCGGTTGATACTGTCCCACCTTAGGACGGTGAAAGGCCGGCAGCTCAATTTCTTCCAGTCCCTCCGGTTCCTCTTCCACGTTCCCCGAGTGTGGCATCCGGGATAAGGCATCTGCGTTCCCATTCTTGTGGCCTGCCCTGTACTTGATGACAAAGTTGTAGTTTGACAGTCGGGCTATCCATCGCTGTTCCAGCGCACCTAATTTTGCAGAGTCCAGGTGGGTCAACGGATTGTTGTCAGTAAAGATGGTAAATTCTGCAGCTGCCAGGTAGTGTTTGAAACGCTCTGTTACAGCCCAAACTACTGCCAGTAGTTCTAACTTGAAGGAGCTGTAATTCTCTGGGTTTCTTTCTGTAGGCCGGAGCTTCCTGCTTGCAAAGGCAATAACTTTCTCCTTGCCTTCCTGCTTTTGAGACAATACTGCTCCCAGTCCTATGTTGCTGGCATCCGTGTACAAAATGAAGGGTTGATGGTAATCTGGATATGCCAGGATCTCTTCTCCTGTCAGTGCCCACTTCAACTTCTTAAAGGACTCTTCTCTCTCATCACTCCACTGGAAAGGAGGATTTCGGGCTGCAGACTTTTTTGACTGTCCTACCAGGATGTCTTGAAGAGGAGCTGCTAGCTTCGTGAACCCTTTTATAAATCTTCTATAGTAGCCCACCAGTCCCAGGAATTGCCTCACCTCTTTCACGCTGGTGGGTCTCGGCCAATCTCTTATCACGGTAACCTTTTCAGGATCTGGTGCTACCCCTTCTGAGCTCACGACATGTCCCAGATACTGTACCCTTGGCTTTAGAAGGTGACACTTGGATGGCTTGATTTTCATGCCGTATCCAGATAAGGCTTCAAACACTTCTGCCAGGTCTTGTAGATGCTGTTCATAGGTCTTGGAGTAGACTATGACGTCATCCAGGTACAGGAGGACAGTTTCAAAGTTCTTATGTCCTAGGCAGCACTCCATCAGTCGCTGGAAGGTTCCAGGTGCATTGCAGAGTCCAAACGGCATACAATTGAACTCACAGAGGCCCATCGGCGTGGTGAACGCTGTCTTCTCCTTGTCAGCCTCTGCCACAGGAACTTGCCAATACCCACTAGTCAGATCTAGGGTGGAAAAGTAAGTAGAGGATTTTAATGCAGCCAATGACTCTTCTATCCTAGGTAATGGGTATGCATCCTTGTGTGTAATGCGGTTGATCCGTCTGTAGTCTACACACATCCTCATGGTCCCATCTTTTTTCTTAACTAGCACTAGTGGGGCTGCCCAGGGGCTACAACTGTCTCTTATTACCCCTGCTCCTTTCATTTCTTTGAGCATGTCTTTGGCACATTGGTAGTGAGCAGGTGGTACTGGTCTATACCTCTCCTTTATGGGTGGATGGTTACCTGTGGGTATAGTGTGCTCTACCCCTTTGATCTGTCCAAAGTCTAATGGGTGTTTGCTGAATATTTGTTCATATTCTTTCACTACCCTGTATACTCCATGCTTTTGATGGGAGGGTGTAGAATTGGTACCTACATGTAGCTTTTGGCACCAATCCTCCAGCTTTCCCTCTGAGCCATTGTCTTCCGCCTGACTTGACGGCTTCAAGGGCTCAACGGTGGTGATGGCGTTGTTATCAACCGTATATAGCTTAGCCATGGTAGCATACTTTGGTAGGGTGACCTCATCTTCCCCACAATTTAGAAGGCGTATTGGCACTCTTCCCCGATGTACCTCAACTATTCCTCTGGCCGTCAGTACAGTGGGCCTACTGTCTGAGTACACGGGTTCTACCAGGGCCTGATAGTCTCGCCCTCTGATGCCTATTGCGGCTCTACACCAGACCAGCATTTCTGTTTTGGGAGGAATTACAATAGGTATTGGGTCACTTACCCTTGCACTGCCAATTTCACCTCCTGACATTTCTACCTGCTGCTTCAGCATCAAGGCTTTAATTTCCTTCTGCAGGAGTCTCTGTTGCCCAGGTTTGGCAGTCTCGACGATCTGCTGCAAGACAGTAATTACCTCTGCAAAACAATTTTCAATTACATTCATTCCTAGCAGCATAGTTGGTTCACGTTCTCGTCGGTCAACATCAACAATGATAATACCCTGATTCTGCAATTCTACTCTCCCAATCTTAATGGTCATTTCTCTGAAACCAACCTGTGGTACTAATTCACCATTGCTAGCCCATATATTCAATGCAACATTAGATGGACCACTGCTAACGTCTGAATCAGCCCAGTACCTCTTATAAAGGACATGCGGAATTGATGTTATTTGGGAACCAGTGTCCAGCAAGGCGTTGAGCGGAATGCCATCCAGCACGATGGGGATGACTGGACGTCCCCCCACATACTTGTCGTGCCAGGGTGAAGGACCTTGAGAGTTCATTCCTGAGGAGCGGCCCGCCTCCCCAGGGGATCCCCATTTAAAGCACATTCACGGGCAAAGTGACCTGGCTCATTGCAACGACGGCAAATGGGTTGTCCATCCGGCTGGTAGCGGTCGCTGGGTCGTCCTCTCGTCGCTTGGTATCTCCTAGACCTCATCCATGGGACATCCTCCTTGCTGGTCGCCAGCTCAATCTTGGGTGCAGACTTGGATCCACGCAGCTCCTGGACGATTCTAGCCATGGAAGCAACAGTGTCTGTCAGGGCATCAAGCCTTTGATGGAGAGCCTCATTAGTGATGGGCTCCAGGTGGTTAGCAGCAGCCGCTGACATGGCCGATGTCACCGGCACTACTGGCTGCTGGGGTGCCACTGTAAGGTGTTGAACAGAGTCTATATCCTGCGGCTCCTCCACCTGCTGGAGGCGGATGGCTCTATCCTTTAGCTGGGCAAATGTTAGTCCTGGATCCTGGATCACCATCATGCTCAGTTGTCCCCGGTGGGAAGGGGATGAGAGTCCATCCAGGAATTGGTCTATCAGCAGCTTATCTGCTCCAGGGGCTAAGGCAGGTTCTGCTAATTTAAGTGCTCTGAGCGCCTCCTGTAAGTTTAAGGCAAAGTCTCTTGCGCTCTCTCTAGGTTTTTGCTTGCATCCAAAGAACCTCATTTTAGCCCGGCTGCCAGCAGTGGATTCAAAAGCTGCTTTTAGTCCAGCTATTATATGCTCTACAGTGTCCTTTGCATCGTCCGGCCAGGATGTAGCCTCCCGCTGGGCATTGCCAGTTAACTGTCCCATAAGCATACCAACACGCTGGGCTTCTGTCAGGGGGTACATGCTGTAGTAGATTTTTAGCTTTCCGATAAAGTCATTAAGTGTGTTGGGCTCACCTGAGTACTGCGGCAGCCACACTGCACCCGGGGTGTACGGCATCAGGAACGGCATGATAGGTGCCGCTGCACCGCCGGGTACAACAGCGTCTCCCTGCTGCGACATCTTTGCGCCCCCTTAGTTAATTTCACCAGTCTTCTTGACAGCAAGCCTGGGACACTTTTCTGCGTTTTCGTTCGGGTCGCAGCACCGAGCGCACCTCCTCTGCAAGCGGTGGGCGGAGTCTTAGTTTAGGCGCGATGTTTTCCCGCGCGTAGCAGCTAATGGCGCGATTAAAGATGGCGCCTGGAAAATTTTACCAATGATGTTTTTGGATTTTTCCAGGTATCTTTGCAAAGTTTAAAGTCCGTTCTTTGTTGCAACAATTCACAGTGCAAGTCTTTTATGCGATGCAACAAGTCTTTACAGGCGCACGTCACCCGGGTTGCAGCCGGGTCCAGTCCGCATCCTGTTCGTGACGCCAAAGTTGTGTCGCCAGGGGTTAAGGGGATACCCAGAACCGGGCCAAGGGTCGCTTCTGGAAAGGGGATCACGGTGTCGTGACCCGGTCTGTGCTCCCTGGTTCCACAATAAAAAGGGGGGTTGTGTTCGTGACGCCACCCGTGGAATGTGATCAGAGATGACCACCGCTGCTGCAGAACCTCCGGGGTGATGGAAGGCAGCTTGAGATGGGACGGCTCCCCACGGGTAGAGCCTTTTCCCCGGGGCAGTATGTTAGTCTATGGGGGGAGTGCAGGGCACGAGCACAATAAACAGGCAGACTCACGGTTTTGCAGTTTCTTTGTCTTTTACTGGTGATGGTATTCAGCAGAGTACTGTCCACGGAGTCTGTGAGGGGTTCAGGGCTTCTCCCACCCAGCCGGGCCGTTTTGGCTTCCTTGCCTGCACTGTGTGTCTGTGTCCCTGCTGCTGCGTGAACTATGCAGCCGGCCCTGTGCTCCTCGGTACCGACCTGACAGGCAACTCGAGTCCTTACTAGTATGTTCCTGAACTCTGCGCTTGTTGCTTGTGTCTGTGGTACAGGTGAAAGATCTGGAATCTTCACTTCTCTGGTGGTAACTGTGCAGTATGTAACCTGCAGTCTCGGATCCAGCACCCGTCCTGTGTGCTCCACTGGGGATGAGCTCTGCAATGCTCTGTCTCCCAGGAATGTTCCTCTGTGTACTCTGTCTCCTTTCCTCAGACCCTCAGCTAGGCCTGGAATTGGTCAGTGGATCCTGAGGTGAGCTCAAGCCAGCTCCAACCTACAGATCCTTTCTCCTCAGTGCTCTGCACTGAACTTCCAAACTGAAACTACTCCTGACCAATTCCTCCCCCCCAGCAGAATGTACAGGGAAGCAGCTTGGTCTCCCCCTTCTGGCCAGGAGGTCTTGGTGTTGTGTGTGGGGAGTTAACCCTTTGTGTTGTTACTGTGGCAACCCTGGGGTGCCACATAATGCTAATCTTAATTTACCTCAACCAAGCACTAATCATGGTCCTAATCATAGCCATAACCCTGGAGCTCATCCTAGCCCTAATCATAAATCGAGCTGTAACCTTAGCCCTAATCTTAACATAGACCTAACCATAGCCCTAAATGTAGCCCTAATGCTCACCCTAACATTAGCCCTAGCACTAGCCATGGCCCTTACCCTAGGCCTAATCATAACCATGACCCTAGCGCTTACCCAAACCCTATTCGTAAGCCCAGCTATAACCCTAGCCTAATCTTACCTTAGACCTAACTGTAGCCCTAAAGTTAGCCCTAATCCTAACGCTGGCTCTAATCCTTGCCCTAGTTAGAGTTGGAAAATGTTTGTGCAAATATAACTTTTGGACACATCTCTGCTTCTCCTTTCACAAATTTACAAGTGAGAGTAGCAGCAGAGCGTAGCAGCAGAGCACAGTGCAGCAGAGCACAGTGCAGCAGAGTGCAGTGCAACACAGTGCAGCAGAGCACAGAGCAGCAGAGCACAGTGCAGCAGAGCACAGTGCAGCAGAGCACAGTGCAGCAGAGCGCAGCAGCAGAGCACAGTGCAGCAGAGCACAGTACAGCACAGTACAGCAGAGTGCAGCAGCAGAGCACAGTACAGCACAGTGCAACAGAGCACAGCAGCAGAGCACAGAGCAGCACAGTACAGCACAGTACAGTAGAGTGCAGCAGCAGAGCACAGTGCAGCAGAGCACAGTGCAGCAGAGCGCAGCAGCAGAACACAGTGCAGCACAGTACAGCAGAGTGCAGCAGCAGAGCACAGTGCAGCAGAGCACAGTGCAGCACAGTATAGCACAGTACAGCAGAGCACAGCAGCAGAGCACAGTGCAGCACAGTGCAGCAGAGCGCAGCAGCATAGCACAGAGCAGCAGAGTGCAGCAGCAGAGCACAGTGCAGCAGAGCGCAGCAGCAGAGCACAGTGCAGCACAGTACAGCAGAGTGCAGCAGCATAGCACGGTGCAGCAGAGCGCAGCAGCAGAGCACAGTGCAGCACAGTACAGCAGAGTGCAGCAGCAGAGCACAGTGCAGCAGAGCACAGCAGCATAGCACAGTGCAGCACATGTGCAGTGTTTGCAATTCAATACTCCCTTAGACCTTCTTCACATGTCCGTGTTCTCAGTACATCTGGTCTCCGTTTCTACATGTCCTGGAGACACGTTCACTCGCACAGTAACAAAAATCTTTGGGGTTCTTCCTACAGATCGTGTATTTGTGTGATGCACACGGGGACATGTTTGTTTGTAACCGGCAGCACGGACACGCAGACAGCCTGACCCAAACCAGTCAATGGGTCCATGAAAAATACGTACAGCACACGGATGACATGGATGACACACAGATAGACGAAACGAACGTTCCACATGTGTGTTTTTTTAATGGACGTGCAAAGGGGGCCTTACTCAGCCTCTGCAATCTTACTTGGTGACTATGCAGAGCTTAGCAGCCGAGAACAAACTCATCTCAACTGCTGCGCTTTGCATAGAAACTGCCATCCGCTGGCGGCTTTGCTGCTTTAGCTGGACGGTCGTTGGACATGTGCAGTTTCTCCAAGAAGAAGCATTTCTTGCTGCTGGATCATTGGCAGAGGTGTTGAAGTAGGGGAATTCTGCGCCCCCATAGAATTTGGCAGCCGGGGGCGCGCCATTCTTGCTTAAGAGGGGGAATCTCTAAGCTGGTATGTCGGTGGGCGCCTGCGTCGAGGTGGGAATTTCATGAAACCAAAGTTTCCTAAAAGCCCCCAACATCTCCCCCCATAATAGCCTGTGAATGTGGTGGAGGTTTGCAGAAATTTGGACGCCCCCTCCTTCCTGTCGTCTGGTGGAGGTGACGTGTGGGGTGGAAGGACCTCGTTGGGAAAATCCTCTGCAATAAATGACCATTGTGTCTGGGGACTGGTTTCAGTAGAAGCTTCACTTTCCCTCTTCAGTAATGGGGGATCCCAGACGTGAGGGCCCCACGAAGTGAGAGGGATCGTCCACATGTGGAGGATCAGGTGTGAGGGCCCCGGGGAGTGAGAGGGATCGTTCACATGTGGAGGATCAGGTGTCAGGGCCCCGCGGAGTGAGAGGGATCGTCCACATGTGGAGGATCAGGTGTCAGGGCCCCGCGGAGTGAGAGGGATCGTCCACATGTGGAGGAGCAGGTGTCAGGGCCCCGCGGAGTGAGAGGGATCGTCCACATGTGGAGGAGTGGGTGTGAGGGCCCCGCGGAGTGAGAGCGATCGTCCACATGTGGAGGATCAGGTGTGAGGGCCTTGCGGAGTGAGAGGGATCGTCCACATGTGGAGGAGTGGGTGTGAGGGCCCCGCGGAGTGAGAGCGATCGTCCACATGTGAAGGGGCGGGTGTGAGGGCCTCGCGAAGTGAGAGGGATCATCCACATGTGGAGGATCAGGTGTAAGGGGCCCCGCGGAGTGAGAGGGATCGTCCACATGTGGAGGATCAGGTGTCAGGGCCCCGCGGCGGAGTGCGAGGGATCGTCCACACGTGGAGGAGCAGGTGTCAGGGCCCTGCGGAGTGAGAGGGATCGTCCACATGTGGAGGAGTGGGTGTGAGGGCCCCGCGGAGTGAGAGAGATCGTCCACATGTGGAGGGGCGGGTGTGAGGGCCTCGCGGAGTGCGAGGGATCGTCCACACGTGGAGGAGCAGGTGTCAGGGCCCTGCGGAGTGCGAGGGATCATCCACATGTGGAGGAGTGGGTGTGAGGGCCCCGCGGAATGAGAGGGATTGTCCACATGTGGAGGAGCGGGTGTGAGGGCCCCGCGGAGTGAGAGGCATCATCCACATGTGGAGGATCAGGTGTGAGGGTCTTGTGGAGTGAAGGGGATCGTCCACATGTGGAGGATCAGGTGTGAGGGCCTTGCGGAGTGACAGGGATTGTCCACATGTGGAGGAGCGGGTGTGAGGGCCCCGCGGAGTGAGAGGGATTGTCCACATGTGGAGGAGCGGGTGTGAGGGCCCCGCGGAGTGAGAGGGATCATCGACATGTGGAGGATCAGGTGTGAGGGTCTTGTGGAGTGAAGGGGATCGTCCACATGTGGAGGATCAGGTGTGAGGGCCTTGCGGAGTGAGAGGGATTGTCCACATGTGGAGGAGTGGGTGTGAGGGCCTTGTGGAGTGAGAGGGATTGTCCACCTGTGGAGGAGTGGGTGTGAGGGCCTTGCGGAGTGAGAGGGATTGTCCACCTGTGGAGGAGCGGGTGTGAGGGCCTTGCGGAGTGAGAGGGATCGTCCACATGTGGAGGATCAGGTGTGAGGGCCCCGCGGAGTGAGAGAGATCGTCCACATGTGGAGGAGCGGGTGTGAGGGTCCCGCGGAGTGAGAGGGATCGTCCACATGTGGAGGATCAGGTGTGAGGGCCTTGCGGAGTGACAGGGATTGTCCACATGTGGAGGAGCGGGTGTGAGGGCCCCGCGGAGTGAGAGGGATCGTCCACATGTGGAGGAGTGGGTGTGAGGGCCCTGCGGAGTGAGAGGGATTGTCCACATGTGGAGGAGCGGGTGTGAGGGCCCCGCGGAGTGAGAGGGATCATCGACATGTGGAGGATCAGGTGTGAGGGTCTTGTGGAGTGAAGGGGATCGTCCACATGTGGAGGATCAGGTGTGAGGGCCTTGCGGAGTGAGAGGGATTGTCCACATGTGGAGGAGTGGGTGTGAGGGCCTTGCGGAGTGAGAGGGATTGTCCACCTGTGGAGGAGTGGGTGTGAGGGCCTTGCGGAGTGAGAGGGATTGTCCACCTGTGGAGGAGCGGGTGTGAGGGCCTTGCGGAGTGAGAGGGATCGTCCACATGTGGAGGATCAGGTGTGAGGGCCCCGCGGAGTGAGAGAGATCGTCCACATGTGGAGGAGCGGGTGTGAGGGCCCCGCGGAGTGAGAGGGATCGTCCACATGTGGAGGATCAGGTGTGAGGGCCCCGCGGAGTGAGAGGGATCGTCCACATGTGGAGGATCAGGTGTGAGGGCCCCGCGGAGTGAGAGGGATCGTCCACATGTGGAGGAGCGGGTGTGAGGGCCCCGCGGAGTGAGAGGGATCGTCCACATGTGGAGGATCAGGTGTGAGGGCCCCGCGGAGTGAGAGGGATCGTCCACATGTGGAGGATCAGGTGTGAGGGCCCCGCGGAGTGAGAGGGATCGTCCACATGTGGAGGATCAGGTGTGAGGGCACCGTGGAGTGAGGGGGATCGTCCACATGTGGAGGGGCGGGTGTGAGGGCCCCGCGGAGTGAGAGGGATCGTCCACATGTGGAGGAGTGGGTGTGAGGGCCCTGCGGAGTGAGAGAGATCGTCCACATGTGGAGGGGCGGGTGTGAGGGCCCCGCGGAGTGAGAGGGATCGTCCACATGTGGAGGAGTGGGGTGTGAGGGCCCTGCGGAGTGAGAGAGATCGTCCACATGTGGAGGGGCGGGTGTGAGGGCCCCGCGGAGTGAGAGGGATCGTCCACATGTGGAGGAGTGGGTGTGAGGGCCCCGCGGAGTGAGAGAGATCGTCCACATGTGGAGGGGCGGGTGTGAGGGCCCCGCGGAGTGAGAGGGATCGTCCACATGTGGAGGAGTGGGTGTGAGGGCCCCGCGGAGTGAGAGGGATCATTCACATGTGGAGGGGCGGGTGTGAGGGCCCCGCGGAGTGAGAGAGATCGTCCACATGTGGAGGAGTGGGTGTGAGGGCCCCGCGGAGTGAGAGAGATCGTCCACATGTGGAGGGGCGGGTGTGAGGGCCCCGCGGAGTGAGAGAGATCGTCCACATGTGGAGGGGCGGGTGTGAGGGCCCCGCGGAGTGAGAGGGATCGTCCACATGTGGAGGAGTGGGTGTGAGGGCCCCGCGGAGTGAGAGAGATCGTCCACATGTGGAGGAGCGGGTGTGAGGGCCCCGCGGAGTGAGAGAGATCGTCCAAATGTGGAGGAGTGGGTGTGAGGGCCCCGCGGAGTGAGAGAGATCGTCCACATGTGGAGGGGCGGGTGTGAGGGCCCCGCGGAGTGAGAGGGATCGTCCACATGTGGAGGAGTGGGTGTGAGGGCCCCGCGGAGTGAGAGGGATCATTCACATGTGGAGGGGCGGGTGTGAGGGCCCCGCGGAGTGAGAGAGATCGTCCACATGTGGAGGAGTGGGTGTGAGGGCCCCGCGGAGTGAGAGAGATCGTCCACATGTGGAGGGGCGGGTGTGAGGGCCCCGCGGACTGAGAGGGATCATCCACATGTGGAGGGGCGGGTGTGAGGGCCCCGCGGAGTGAGAGAGATCGTCCACATGTGGAGGAGTGGGTGTGAGGGCCCCGCGGAGTGAGAGAGATCGTCCACATGTGGAGGGGCGGGTGTGAGGGCCCCGCGGACTGAGAGGGATCATCCACATGTGGAGGGGCGGGTGTGAGGGCCCCGCGGAGTGAGAGAGATCGTCCACATGTGGAGGAGTGGGTGTGAGGGCCCCGCGGAGTGAGAGAGATCGTCCACATGTGGAGGGGCGGGTGTGAGGGCCCCGCGGAGTGAGAGGGATCGTCCACATGTGGAGGATCAGGTGTGAGGGCCCCGCGGAGTGAGAGAGATCGTCCACATGTGGAGGAGTGGGTGTGAGGGCCCCGCGGAGTGAGAGAGATCGTCCACATGTGGAGGAGCGGGTGTGAGGGCCCCGCGGAGTGAGAGAGATCGTCCACATGTGGAGGAGTGGGTGTGAGGGCCCCGCGGAGTGAGAGAGATCGTCCACATGTGGAGGGGCGGGTGTGAGGGCCCCGCGGAGTGAGAGGGATCGTCCACATGTGGAGGAGTGGGTGTGAGGGCCCCGCGGAGTGAGAGGGATCATTCACATGTGGAGGGGCGGGTGTGAGGGCCCCGCGGAGTGAGAGAGATCGTCCACATGTGGAGGAGTGGGTGTGAGGGCCCCGCGGAGTGAGAGAGATCGTCCACATGTGGAGGGGCGGGTGTGAGGGCCCCGCGGAGTGAGAGAGATCGTCCACATGTGGAGGGGCGGGTGTGAGGGCCCCGCGGAGTGAGAGGGATCGTCCACATGTGGAGGAGTGGGTGTGAGGGCCCCGCGGAGTGAGAGAGATCGTCCACATGTGGAGGAGCAAGTGTGAGGGCCCCGCGGAGTGAGAGAGATCGTCCACATGTGGAGGAGTGGGTGTGAGGGCCCCGCGGAGTGAGAGAGATCGTCCACATGTGGAGGGGCGGGTGTGAGGGCCCCGCGGAGTGAGAGGGATCGTCCACATGTGGAGGAGTGGGTGTGAGGGCCCCGCGGAGTGAGAGGGATCATTCACATGTGGAGGGGCGGGTGTGAGGGCCCCGCGGAGTGAGAGAGATCGTCCACATGTGGAGGAGTGGGTGTGAGGGCCCCGCGGAGTGAGAGAGATCGTCCACATGTGGAGGGGCGGGTGTGAGGGCCCCGCGGAGTGAGAGAGATCGTCCACATGTGGAGGGGCGGGTGTGAGGGCCCCGCGGAGTGAGAGGGATCGTCCACATGTGGAGGAGTGGGTGTGAGGGCCCCGCGGAGTGAGAGAGATCGTCCACATGTGGAGGGGCGGGTGTGAGGGCCCCGCGGAGTGAGAGAGATCGTCCACATGTGGAGGGGCGGGTGTGAGGGCCCCGCAGAGTGAGAGAGATCGTCCACATGTGGAGGGGCGGGTGTGAGGGCCCCGCGGAGTGAGAGGGATCGTCCACATGTGGAGGAGCGGGTGTGAGGGCCCCGCGGAGTGAGAGAGATCGTCCACATGTGGAGGAGTGGGTGTGAGGGCCCCGCGGAGTGTGAGGGATCGTCCACATGTGGAGGGGCGGGTGTGAGGGCCCCACGGAGTGAGAGGGATCGTCCACATGTGGAGGGGCGGGTGTGAGGGCCCCGCGGAGTGAGAGGGATCGTCCACATGTGGAGGATCAGGTGTGAGGGCCCCGCGGAGTGAGAGAGATCGTCCACATGTGGAGGAGTGGGTGTGAGGGCCCCGCGGAGTGAGAGAGATCGTCCACATGTGGAGGGGCGGGTGTGAGGGCCCCGCGGAGTGAGAGGGATCGTCCACATGTGGAGGAGTGGGTGTGAGGGCCCCGCGGAGTGAGAGGGATCGTCCACATGTGGAGGATCAGGTGTGAGGGCCCCGCGGAGTGAGAGAGATCGTCCACATGTGGAGGAGTGGGTGTGAGGGCCCCGCGGAGTGAGAGAGATCGTCCACATGTGGAGGAGTGGGTGTGAGGGCCCCGCGGAGTGAGAGGGATCGTCCACATGTGGAGGGGCGGGTGTGAGGGCCCCGCGGAGTGAGAGAGATCGTCCACATGTGGAGGGGCGGGTGTGAGGGCCCCGCGGAGTGAGAGGGATCGTCCACATGTGGAGGAGTGGGTGTGAGGGCCCCGCGGAGTGAGAGAGATCGTCCACATGTGGAGGGGCGGGTGTGAGGGCCCCGCGGAGTGAGAGGGATCGTCCACATGTGGAGGAGTGGGTGTGAGGGCCCCGCGGAGTGAGAGGGATCGTCCACATGTGGAGGATCAGGTGTGAGGGCCCCGCGGAGTGAGAGAGATCGTCCACATGTGGAGGAGTGGGTGTGAGGGCCCCGCGGAGTGAGAGAGATCGTCCACATGTGGAGGAGTGGGTGTGAGGGCCCCGCGGAGTGAGAGGGATCGTCCACATGTGGAGGATCAGGTGTGAGGGCCCCGCGGAGTGAGAGGGATCGTCCACATGTGGAGTGGCGGGTGTGAGGGCCCCGCGGAGTGAGAGGGATCGTCCACATGTGGAGGATCAGGTGTGAGGGCCCCGCGGAGTGAGAGGGATTGTCCACATGTGGAGGATCAGGTGTGAGGGCCCCGTGGAGTGAGAGGGATCGTCCACATGTGGAGGATCAGGTGTCGGGGCCGGAGGTGTTTATGGAGCCGCTGCGGTGTATAGAGGGCTGATTGTGCGGCTGTTTGTGTGTGTTTATGGTCCTCCTGTATTGTACACACTCCATCGCTCCCTCCTGTCAGCCATGATTGGCTTTTTACAGTTGTGGCTCCGGATTGTAGCTGTTACCTGTAAATATAGTGTCACGTGTGTCCAATTCACAGTCTCAGCGGCCTCGTCAGTCCGAGCGTAAGCTCCTGCGGTGCAGAGCCAGCGATCCTGCAACCGACTGCACATCAGGCCCCTCACATCAGACCCATCACATCAGATCCATCACATCGGACCCCTCACATCAGATCCATCACATCGGACCCCTGACATCGGACCCCTGACATCGGACCCATCACATTGGACCCCTGACATCGGACCCATCACATCGGACCCATAATATCGGACCCATAATATCGGACCCATCACATCAGACCCCTGTCTCGTCGGACCAGTCACATCGGACCCATCACGTCAGACTCGTCACATCAGACCAGTCACGTCGGACCCCTGTCTCATTAGATCCCAGTCACGTTGTCTCCTGTCACGTTGTCCCCCTGTCCCACCGGACCCGTCTCATCGGACCCCAGTCTCATCGGACCCGAGTCTCATCGGACCCATAACGTCGGACCCCAGTCTCATCGGACCCAAGTCTCATTGGACCCATCACCTTGGACCCCAGCCCCGTACGGCTGAACCCTCAACACACCCCACTGTTCCCGTCCTCCTTCCATGTGGAGACATGGGGCGAGTCCTGAGGCTGTGGCTGCTGAGCTCGGCTCTGCTGGAGACGCTGTTATTTTCGGGGTGTCTTCTGGGGTGGAGCTCCCTGCGTCCCATCTTGGTGGAGGAGGGGGTGCTGTACGGCGGCTGTCACCCAGGTGGGTTTCTTTCATGTTATTACCTCTCACTGTTCTCTGTGTTTCGCCGTCACCTCAGATGTGACCATTGTCTGTGTCCCCAGAGCCGGAGCAATCGGAGGCGAAGAGTAACGAGAGAACCGGGGGCCGGAGCAGCGGACGTGTGGGTGAGTGCGCCATGTAACAACGCAAGCAATGCCGCAACGCCGTGCCATGCACAAAGAGGATAGCGACATAGGGGAGTTTCCTATGGGTGCTACACTCCATGGGGTGCAACAATCTGCCACCCCCCACTTGGTGTCACTATTTTTAAGGTGCAAAGTGAGTGGCTGCTTGACATTCAGCGAGCTAGAGGAGTAAAGTATCCGGAGACTGCTGCAATATCTGGGTCGCTGCCTTTTTACCCCATGTTCCTATGCAGAGATTCAACTGTTAAAATGAAGTGAACTTTTTATCTTAGTTGTTGCCTATGCAGAGCACACCAGTCAAGATTATAAAGCTGTTGGTATGACGAAGAGAGTTTTTTAATCTTAGTTGCTGCCTATGCAGAGCACAGCAGCCATGATTATAAAGCTGTTTGTATGAAGAGGTTTTTTTTTAATCTTAGTTGCTGCCTATGCAGAGCAGAGCAGTCAAGATTATAAAGCTGTTGATATGAAGTGAGCTTTTTAATCTTAGTTGCTGCCTATGCAGAGTACAGCAGTTGAGATGATACAGCTGTTAGTATGATGTCAGCTTTTTATTTTAGTTGCTGCCTATACAGAGCACAGCAGTCTACACCGTGTACAGAATTATTAGGCAACTTGTATTTTAGAGGATATTTTTTATTATTGATCCACAACTATGTTCTCAATCACCCAAAAGACTCATAAATATCAAAGCTTAATATTTTTGGCAGTTGAAGTGTTTTTTTTTTAGATTTGGCTTCTTAGGAGGATCTGTTTGTGCAGGTGACTATTACTGTGCAGAATTATTAGGCAACTTAATAAAAACCAAATCTATTCCCATCTCACTTGTTTATTGTCACCAGGAAACCAATATAACTGCACAAAATATAGAAATAAACATTTCTGACATGCAAAAACAAAACCCCAAAAAATGAGTGCCCAATATCACCCCCTTTCTTTCTGATGACCCTCAGCAGCCGACCATCCATAGATCCTGTCATTGCTTGATCTGTTTACCATCAACATTGCGTGCAGCAGCCACCACAGCCTCCAGCCACCGCATCCTCCAGCCACCACAGCCTCCAGACACCACAGCCTCCAGACACCACAGCCTCCAGCCACCACAGCCTCCAGCCACCACAGCCTCCAGCCACTGCTCCCAGAGGTGCACTGTTTTCCCTCCCTGTAGATCTCACATTTTATGAGGGACCACAGGTTCTCTATGGGGTTCAGATCAGGTGAACAAGGGGGCCATGTCATTATTTTTCATCTTTTAGCCCTTTACTGGCCAGCCACGCTGTGGAGTAGTTGGATGCATGTGATGGAGCATTGTCCTGCATGAAAATCATGTGTTTCTTGAGCGATAGCGACTTTTTCCTGTACCACTGCTTGAAGAAGTCGTCTTCCAGAAACTGGCAGTAGGTCTGGGAGTTGAGCTTCACTCCATCCTCAACCCGAAAAGGTCCCACAAGTTGATCTTTGCTGATCCCAGCCCATACCAGTCCCCACCTCCACCTTGCTGGCGTCTGAGTCGGAGTGGAGCCTCTGCCCTTTACTGATCCAGCCTCGGGCCCATCCATCTGCCCATCAAGAGTCACTCTCATCTCATCACTCCATAAAACCTGTGAAGAATCAGTCTTCAGATATTTCTTGGCCCAGTCTTGAGGTTTTATCTTCTGTTTTTTGTTCAGAGGTGGTGGTTTTTGGCCTTCCTTACCTTGGCCTGTCCCTGAGTATGGCACACCTTGTGCTTTTTGATACTCCAGTAACGTTGCAGCTCTGACATATGGACAAACTGGTGGCAAATGGCATCTTGGCAGCTTCACGCTTGATTCTCCTCAATTCATGGGCAGTTATTTTGCGCCTTTTTTTGCCCAGCACGCTTCTTGCGACCCTGTTGGCTATTTGCCATGAGACGCTTGATTGTTCGGTGATCGCGCTTCAAAAGTTTGGCAATTTCAAGACTGCTGCGTCCCTCTGCAAGACATCTCACAATATGGACTTTTCAGAGCCCGTCCAATCTCTCTTCTGACCCATTTTACCAAAGGAAAGGAAGTTGCCTAATAATTAAACCCCCCTTATATAGGGTGTTGATGTCATTACACCGCACCCCTCCTCATTACAGAGATGCTCAGCACCGGAGTTACTTCATTGGTAGTTGGCTCTCACTATACAGCTTGGAGTAGGACGACACGTATAAAAGTATCATGTGATCACAATACTCATTTTGCTAATAATTCTGCGCACATGATACAGCTGTTAGTATAAAAGTGAGCTTTTTATCTTAGTTGCTGCCTATGCAGAGCACAACAGTCTAGATGATATAACTGTTAGTATAAAGAGAGCTTTTTCATCTTACTTGCTGCCTACGCAGAGCACAGCAGTCTAGATGATCAAAGCTGTTAGTATGGAGAATTGAGCTTTTCATCTTGGTCACTGCCTGTGCAGAGCCCAGCAGCTGCTGATGAAAACATCATCTCGATGACTGCACTCTGCATAGGCAGCAACTGAGATGATATAAGCTGCACTGTTCTCAGCCACATTTCCCCATGTCTCCTCACTTTCACCTGAAATTTGTGAGAGGTGACACAGGTATTTGGGTATCAAAATATTTGCCTTGTGACGGCTCCGGTGACCCACGGTACAAAATCACGGGGGACGGCTGTACCTCAGCCTGATCTGTGCATGCGGAGACATGGGGCGACTCGGGGGGCTGTGGGGGCCGAGCTCAGTCCTAGTGGGTGAAGGCGAGGGGTGCAGTGTCCGTCACTCAGGTGTGATTGTTGTGCCTCTGTCCTTCTGTGTCTCCCAGAGCCGGAGCGGAGGGAGTCCTGGGGGAACAGCAGCTCCGGAGGTCAGGCGGTGTCCTCCCTGATGGACATGAAAAAGGAGAACGGACCGAAGGATCCACAAGATTCCTGCAGATCCCAAGAGCAAAACCTCAACTTAGGCTTCACAGTGGGATCCTTCTTTGTGTGGGGAACGTTCCTGCCCCTGCAGCTACTACTGGGGTACGCTCACATCAGGTCCCTGCGCCAGATAGGAGGGTGAGGAATATACGGTATATACATAACTATTACAACCGCCATATAGTGTCCTGCGCATCACTCACCACCCACCGACTCCCCAACAGAGCCCTGGTGTCCGTCTCCTGCCTGATGCTGGCGTATTGTCTCACCAACCCACAAAGTGAGTGCAAACCTCAGTCATAAGGGGCAGTATGATATCAGTTATATTCCTGTATATAGGGACAGCATTATAGTATATTCTTGTACATAGGGGCAGTATTATATCAGTTATATTCTTGTACATAGGGGCAGTATTATAGCAGTTATATTCTTGTACATAGGGGCAGTATTATAGTATATTCTTGTACATAGGGGGCAGTATTATAGCAGTTATATTCTTGTACATAGGGGCAGTATTATAGTAGTTATATTCTTGTACATAGGGGCAGTATTATAGTAGTTATATTCTTGTACATAGGAGCAGTATTATAGTAGTTATATTCTTGTACATAGGGGCAGTATTATAGTAGTTATATTCTTGTACATAGGGGCAGTATTATAGTAGTTATATTCTTGTACATAGGGGCAGTATTATAGTAGTTATATTCTTGTACATAGGGGCAGTATTATAGTAGTTATATTCTTGTATATAGGGGGCAGTATTATAGTAGTTATATTCTTGTACATAGGGGGCAGTATTATAGTAGTTATATTCTTGTATATAGGGGCAGTATTATAGTAGTTATATTCTTGTACATAGGGGCAGTATTATAGTAGTTATATTCTTGTACATAGGGGCAGTATTATAGTAGTTATATTCTTGTACATAGGAGCAGTATTATAGTAGTTATATTCTTGTACATAGGAGCAGTATTATAGTAGTTATATTCTTGTACATAGCGGGCAGTATTATAGTAGTTATATTCTTGTACATAGGAGCAGTATTATAGTAGTTATATTCTTGTACATAGGGGACAGTATTATAGTAGTTATATTCTTGTACATATGGGCAGTATTATAGTAGTTATATTCTTGTACATAGGGGCAGTATTATAGTAGTTATATTCTTGTACATAGGGGGCAGTATTATAGTAGTTATATTCTTGTACATAGGGGCAGTATTATAGTAGTTATATTCTTGTACATAGGAGCAGTATTATAGTAGTTATATTCTTGTACATAGGAGCAGTATTATAGTAGTTATATTCTTGTACATAGCGGGCAGTATTATAGTAGTTATATTCTTGTACATAGGAGCAGTATTATAGTAGTTATATTCTTGTACATAGGGGACAGTATTATAGTAGTTATATTCTTGTACATAGGGGGCAGTATTATAGTAGTTATATTCTTGTACATAGGGGCAGTATTATAGTAGTTATATTCTTGTACAAAGGGGCAGTATTATAGTAGTTATATTCTTGTACATAGGGGCAGTATTATAGCAGTTATATTCTTGTACATAGGGGGAAGTATTATAGTAGTTATATTCTTGTACATAGGGGGCAGTATTATAGTAGTTATATTCTTGTACATAGGGGCAGTATTATAGCAGTTATATTCTTGTACATAGGGGGAGTATTATAGTAGTTATATTCTTGTACATAGGGGGCAGTATTATAGTAATTATATTCTTGTACATAGGGGGCAGTATTATAGTAGTTATATTCTTGTACATAGGGGGCAGTATTATAGTAGTTATATTCTTGTACATAGGGGGCAGTATTATAGCAGTTATATTCTTGTACATAGGAGCAGTATTATAGTAGTTATATTCTTGTACATAGGGCCAGTATTATAGTAGTTATATTCTTGTACATAGGGGGCAGTATTATAGTAGTTATATTCTTGTACATAGGGCCAGTATTATAGTAGTTATATTCTTGTATATAGGAGCAGTATTATAGTAGTTATATTCTTGTACATAGGGCCAGTATTATAGTAGTTATATTCTTGTACATAGGAGCAGTATTATATTAGTTATATTCTTGTACATAGGAGCAGTATTATAGTAGTTATATTCTTGTACATAGGGGCAGTATTATAGTAGTTATATTCTTGTATATAGGGGCAGTATTATAGTAGTTATATTCTTGTATATAGGGGCAGTATTATAGTAGTTATATTCTTGTATATAGGGGCAGTATTATAGCAGTTATATTCTTATATATAGGGGCAGTATTATAGTAGTTATATTCTTGTACATAGGGGGCAGTATTATAGTAGTTATATTCTTATATATAGGGGCAGTATTATAGTAGTTATATTCTTGTACATAGGGAGCAGTATTATAGTAGTTATATTCTTGTATATAGGGCCGGTATTATAGTAGTTATATTCTTGTACATAGGAGCAGTATTATAGTAGTTATATTCTTGTATATAGGGGGCAGTATTATAGTAGTTATATTCTTATATATAGGGGCAGTATTATAGTAGTTATATTCTTGTATATAGGGCCGGTATTATAGTAGTTATATTCTTGTACATAGGAGCAGTATTATAGTAGTTATATTCTTGTATATAGGGGCAGTATTATAGTAGTTATATTCTTATATATAGGGGCAGTATTATAGTAGTTATATTCTTATATATAGGGGCAGTATTATAGTAGTTATATTCTTATATATAGGGGCAGTATTATAGTAGTTATATTCTTGTATATAGGGGCAGTATTATAGTAGTTATATTCTTGTATATAGGGGCAGTATTATAGTAGTTATATTCTTGTATATAGGGGCAGTATTATAGTAGTTATATTCTTGTATATAGGGGCAGTATTATAGTAGTTATATTCTTGTATATAGGGGCAGTATTATAGTAGTTATATTCTTGTACATAGGGGCAGTATTATAGTAGTTATATTCTTATATATAGGGGCAGTATTATAGTAGTTATATTCTTGTATATAGGGGGCAGTATTATAGTAGTTATATTCTTGTATATAGGGAGCAGTATTATAGTAGTTATATTCCTGTACATAAAAGCAGTATTATAGTAGTTATATTCTTATATATAGGGGCAGTATTATAGTAGTTATATTCTTGTACATAGGGGCAGTATTATAGTAGTTATATTCTTGTATATAGGGGGCAGTATTATAGTAGCTATATTCTTGTACATAGTGGCAGTATTATAGTAGTTATATTCTTGCATATAGGGGCAGTATTATAGTAGTTATATTCTTGTACATAGGGGCAGTATTATAGTAGTTATATTCTTGTATATAGGAGCAGTATTATAGTAGTTATATTCCTGTACATAGGGGCAGTATTATAGTAGTTATATTCTTGTATATAGGGGCAGTATTATAGTAGTTATATTCTTGTAGATAGGGGCAGTATTATAGTAGTTATATTCTTGTATATAGGGGCAGTATTATAGTAGTTATATTCTTGTACATAGGGGGCAGTATTATAGTAGTTATATTCTTGTATATAGGGGCAGTATTATAGTAGTTATATTCTTGTACATAGGGGGCAGTATTATAGTAGTTATATTCTGGTACATAGGGGCAGTATTATAGTAGTTATATTCTTGTACATAGAGGGCAGTATTATAGTAGTTATATTCTTGTACATAGGGGGCAGTATTATAGTAGTTATATTCTTGTACATAGTGGCAGTATTATAGTAGTTATATTCTTGTATATAGGGGCAGTATTATAGTAGTTATATTCTTGTACATAGGGGCAGTATTATAGTAGTTATATTCTTGTATATAGGGGCAGTATTATAGTAGTTATATTCTTGTATATAGGGGCAGTATTATAGTAGTTATATTCTTGTACATAGGAGCAGTATTATAGTAGTTATATTCTTGTACATAGGAGCAGTATTATAGTAGTTATATTCCTGTACATAGGGGGCAGTATTATAGTAGTTATATTCTGGTACATAGGGGCAGTATTATAGTAGTTATATTCTTGTACATAGAGGGCAGTATTATAGTAGTTATATTCTTGTACATAGGAGCAGTATTATAGTAGTTATATTCTTGTACATAGAGGGCAGTATTATAGTAGTTATATTCTGGTACATAGGAGCAGTATTATAGTAGTTATATTCTTGTACATAGGGGGCAGTATTATAGTAGTTATATTCTTGTACATAGGGGCAGTATTATAGTAGTTATATTCTTGTACATAGGAGCAGTATTATAGTAGTTATATTCTTGTACATAGGAGCAGTATTATAGTAGTTATATTCTGGTACATAGGGGCAGTATTATAGTAGTTATATTCTTGTACATAGAGGGCAGTATTATAGTAGTTATATTCTTGTACATAGGGGGCAGTATTATAGTAGTTATATTCTTGTATATAGGGGCAGTATTATAGTAGTTATATTCTTGTACATAGGGGGCAGTATTATAGTAGTTATATTCCTGCACATAGGGGGCAGTATTATAGTAGTTATATTCTTGTACATAGGGAGCAGTATTATAGTAGTTATATTCTTGTACATAGGAGCAGTATTATAGTAGTTATATTCTTGTATATAGGAGCAGTATTATAGTAGTTATATTCCTGTACATAGGGGCAGTATTATACAGTTACATTCTTTATTTCAGCCTTGTCCCTGTTTCTGCCGTTTGCGTTGGTGGCTCTGGGTGTCGGGGGAAGCTGCGTCCTCTTTTCCTCCCTCATGGTAAGGTTATCAGTGAGCGATTTATTGTGTTTTTTATGTGAACGGTTTGTGACGTCCGTTGTGTCACCTACAAACATCCAGAGCGTTTACACAACAGATCTGTGCTCGCACCCAAGACCCCGACCTCAGCGCAGCACAGTATATCCGTGTACCCAATCCTATCCTGTGTGATACAGCGCAGCACAGTATATCCGTGTACCCAATCCTGTCCTGTGTGATACAGCGCAGCACAGTATATCAGTGTACCCAATCCTGTCCTGTGTGATACAGCGCAGCACAGTTTATCCATGTACCCAATCCTGTCCTGTGTGATACAGCGCAGCACAGTATATCCGTGTACCCAATCCTGTCCTGTGTGATACAGCGCAGCACAGTATATCCGTGTACCCAATCCTGTCCTGTGTGATACAGCGCAGCACAGTATATCCGTGTACCCAATCCTGTCCTGTGTGATACAGCGCAGCACAGTATATCCGTGTACCCAATCCTGTCCTGTGTGATACAGCGCAGCACAGTATATCCGTGTACTCAATCCTGTCCTGTGTGATACAGCGCAGCACAGTATATCCGTGTACCCAATCCTGTCCTGTGTGATACAGCGCAGCACAGTATATCCGTGTACTCAATCCTGTCCTGTGTGATACAGCGCAGCACAGTATATCCGTGTACCCAATCCTGTCCTGTGTGATACAGCGCAGCACAGTATATCCGTGTACCCAATCCTGTCCTGTGTGATACAGCGCAGCACAGTATATCCGTGTACCCAATCCTGTCCTGTGTGATACAGCGCAGCACAGTATATCCGTGTACTCAATCCTGTCCTGTGTGATACAGCGCAGCACAGTATATCCGTGTACTCAATCCTGTCCTGTGTGATACAGCGCAGCACAGTATATCCGTGTACTCAATCCTGTCCTGTGTGATACAGCGCAGCACAGTATATCCGTGTACCCAATCCTGTCCTGTGTGATACAGCGCAGCACAGTATATCCGTGTACCCAATCCTGTCCTGTGTGATACAGCGCAGCACAGTATATCCGTGTGCCCAATCCTGTCCTGTGTGATACAGCGCAGCACAGTATATCCGTGTACCCAATCCTGTCCTGTGTGATACAGCGCAGCACAGTATATCCGTGTACCCAATCCTGTCCTGTGTGATACAGCGCAGCACAGTATATCCGTGTGCCCAATCCTGTCCTGTGTGATACAGCGCAGCACAGTATATCCGTGTGCCCAATCCTGTCCTGTGTGATACAGCGCAGCACAGTATATCCGTGTACCCAATCCTGTCCTGTGTGATACAGCGCAGCACAGTATATCCGTGTACCCAATCCTGTCCTGTGTGATACAGCGCAGCACAGTATATCCGTGTGCCCAATCCTGTCCTGTGTGATACAGCGCAGCACAGTATATCCGTGTGCCCAATCCTGTCCTGTGTGATACAGCGCAGCACAGTATATCCGTGTACCCAATCCTGTCCTGTGTGATACAGCGCAGCACAGTATATCCGTGTACCCAATCCTGTCCTGTGTGATACAGCGCAGCACAGTATATCCGTGTACCCAATCCTGTCCTGTGTGATACAGCGCAGCACAGTATATCCGTGTGCCCAATCCTGTCCTGTGTGATACAGCGCAGCACAGTATATCCGTGTGCCCAATCCTGTCCTGTGTGATACAGCGCAGCACAGTATATCCGTGTGCCCAATCCTGTCCTGTGTGATACAGCGCAGCACAGTATATCCGTGTGCCCAATCCTGTCCTGTGTGATACAGCGCAGCACAGTATATCCGTGTACCCAATCCTGTCCTGTGTGATACAGCGCAGCACAGTATATCCATGTACCCAATCCTGTCCTGTGTGATACAGCGCAGCACAGTATATCCGTGTACCCAATCCTGTCCTGTGTGATACAGCGCAGCACAGTATATCCGTGTACCCAATCCTGTCCTGTGTGATACAGCGCAGCACAGTATATCCGTGTACTCAATCCTGTCCTGTGTGATACAGCGCAGCACAGTATATCCGTGTACCCAATCCTGTCCTGTGTGATACAGCGCAGCACAGTATATCCGTGTACCCAATCCTGTCCTGTGTGATACAGCGCAGCACAGTATATCCGTGTGCCCAATCCTGTCCTGTGTGATACAGCGCAGCACAGTATATCCGTGTACCCAATCCTGTCCTGTGTGATACAGCGCAGCACAGTATATCCGTGTACCCACCCAATCCTGTCCTGTGTGATACAGCGCAGCACAGTATATCCGTGTACCCAATCCTGTCCTGTGTGATACAGCGCAGCACAGTATATCCGTGTACCCAATCCTGTCCTGTGTGATACAGCGCAGCACAGTATATCCGTGTACCCAATCCTGTCCTGTGTGATACAGCGCAGCACAGTTTATCCGTGTACCCAATCCTGTCCTGTGTGATACAGCGCAGCACAGTATATCCGTGTGCCCAATCCTGTCCTGTGTGATACAGCGCAGCACAGTATATCCATGTACCCAATCCTGTCCTGTGTGATACAGCGCAGCACAGTATATCCGTGTACCCAATCCTGTCCTGTGTGATACAGCGCAGCACAGTATATCCGTGTACCCAATCCTGTCCTGTGTGATACAGCGCAGCACAGTATATCCGTGTACCCAATCCTGTCCTGTGTGATACAGCGCAGCACAGTATATCCGTGTACCCAATCCTGTCCTGTGTGATACAGCGCAGCACAGTATATCCGTGTACCCAATCCTGTCCTGTGTGATACAGCGCAGCACAGTATATCCGTGAACCCAATCCTGTCCTGTGTGATACAGCGCAGCACAGTTTATCCGTGTACCCAATCCTGTCCTGTGTGATACAGCGCAGCACAGTATATCCGTGTACCCAATCCTGTCCTGTGTGATACAGCGCAGCACAGTATATCCGTGTACCCAATCCTGTCCTGTGTGATACAGCGCAGCACAGTTTATCCGTGTACCCAATCCTGTCCTGTGTGATACAGCGCAGCACAGTATATCCGTGTACCCAATCCTGTCCTGTGTGATACAGCGCAGCACAGTTTATCCGTGTACCCAATCCTGTCCTGTGTGATACAGCGCAGCACAGTATATCCGTGTGCCCAATCCTGTCCTGTGTGATACAGCGCAGCACAGTATATCCGTGTACCCAATCCTGTCCTGTGTGATACAGCGCAGCACAGTATATTCGTGTACCCAATCCTGTCCTGTGTGATACAGCGCAGCACAGTATATCCGTGTACCCAATCCTGTCCTGTGTGATACAGCGCAGCACAGTATATCCGTGTGCCCAATCCTGTCCTGTGTGATACAGCGCAGCACAGTATATCCGTGTACCCAATCCTGTCCTGTGTGATACAGCGCAGCACAGTTTATCCGTGTACCCAGTCCTGTCCTGTGTGATACAGCGCAGCACAGTATATCCGTGTACCCAATCCTGTCCTGTGTGATACAGCGCAGCACAGTATATCCGTGTACCCAGTCCTGTCCTGTGTGATACAGCGCAGCACAGTATATCCGTGTACCCAGTCCTGTCCTGTGTGATACAGCGCAGCACAGTATATCCGTGTACCCAATCCTGTCCTGTGTGATACAGCGCAGCACAGTATATCCGTGTACCCAATCCTGTCCTGTGTGATACAGTGCAGCACACCCTTCTTCTTGCACTTGTATCACTCTGCCATGTAGCTGTATGAGAGGTCCAACTCCTGCTGCATAAAACACTCCCCAAACCATGACGCTTCCTCCACCGCCGCTCACTGACTTCTTAACAGTCTTTCACCAGTTTGTCGATGAACATAATGTTTCCCATCAGACCCAAATTAATTAAAATGAGCTGTGGCCTCTTCTCCTCGGTCCACACAACATGCTCTTTACCTATGGGGAGTCTAGCCTCGTGCCTCTTTCTGCTAATGAGAGGTTTGGTCACTGCAGAGCGGGCTTTCAGTCCAAATGCTCTTACGCGTCGTGACCCTGTATGACGAGACAGATGCTTACCGTGTTCAGTGCTGAATGGCGGCAATTCCAGCTGCAGTGTGAAACGATTACCCATGGAGATTCTCTGCATTATCCTGTCCTCTTTCGAGGGGGACTGGGAAGAGTTTGTGATGTTGTCTCGCCCCGCAGCTCTCGCACCTCCTGGAGGACGTCGGTTCGCTCTTCTCCGCTTTGGTGATTGGAAGTTTTTCTGCCTCGGCGACAATCTTCACCCTCTTTAAGGTGAGAATGTGATGGACGCCGTCCTCTCCTCACACCGCAGCACAGTGACACTTACCAAGCCATGTAACATCATATACCCTGCAATACACAGTATAGTGTGATTAATCTATGGTCAACTAGTGATATATATAAATGTCTTAGTCCCTGGTGGCCCAGTGGTATATATAGCACACAGCTCATGGGAGCCCCCTGGTGTATAGGAGTCATGGTCTGATGGTCCAATGGTACATATACTGCACAGTGTATAGTGACTTAGTGGTGTGTATAGTGTCTCATGACCCAATGGTGTGTATATGTAACGCTTAGTCCTTGTTGGGCATTTGGTATATTTACTGTACAATCCCTGGTGGCCTCGTTGTATTGTTCTCCATCCCTGGTAGGCCATTGGTGTCTGTGAAGAGCTCTGTTTCAGGTTGCCTAATGGTCTATATAGCCCTAAGCATCTGCGTGACTTGCAGTATATGTCACGTGCAGTCCCTGGTAGCCTAGTGGTGTATATATTTCTCAGTCCCTGGTAGCCTAGTGGTGTATATATTGCTCAGTCCCTGGTAGCATTGAGCTGCTGGGGGCCTAGCAGTATACATCGTGTACAGTCCCTGGTAGCCTAGTGGTTTCTATAGCACTCAGTCTCTGAGAGCTTAGCAGTATATGTCATGTGCTGTCCCTGGTAGCCTAGTGGTGTATATAGCTCTCAGTCCCTGGTAGCCTAGTAGCGTATATAGCTCTCAGTGCTTGGTAGTCTAGTGGTGTATACAGCTCTCAGGCCCTGGTAGCCTAGTGGTGTATACAGCTCTCAGTCCCTGGTACCTAGTGGTGTATACAGCTCTCAGTCCCTGGTAGCCTAGTGGTGTATACAGCTCTCAGTCCCTGGTAGTCTAGTGGTGTATACAGCTCTCAGGCCCTGGTAGCCTAGTGGTGTATACAGCTCTCAGGCCCTAGTAGCCTAGTGGTGTATACAGCTCTCAGTCCCTGGTAGCCTAGTGGTGTATACAGCTCTCAGTCCCTGGTAGCCTAGTGGTGTACACAGCTCTCAGTTACTGGTAGTCTAGTGGTGTATACAGCTCTCAGTCCCTGGTAGTCTAGTGGTGTATACAGCTCTCAGTCCCTGGTAGTCTAGTGGTGCATACAGCTCTCAGTCCCTGGTAGTCTAGTGGTGTATACAGCTCTCAGTCCCTGGTAGTCTAGTGGTGTATACAGCTCTCAGGCCCTGGTAGCCTAGTGGTGTATACAGCTCTCAGTCCCTGGTAGTCTAGTGGTGTATATAGCTCTCAGTCCCTGGTAGTCTAGTGGTGTATACAGCTCTCAGTCCCTGGTAGCCTAGTTGTGTATACAGCTCTCAGGCCCTCGTAGTCTAGTGGTGTATATAGCTCTCAGTCCCTGGTAGCCTAGTGGTGTATACAGCTCTCAGTCCCTGGTAGCCTAGTGGTGTATACAGCTCTCAGTCCCTGGTAGTCTAGTGGTGTATACAGCTCTCAGTCCCTGGTAGTCTAGTGGTGTATACAGCTCTCAGTCCCTGGTAGTCTAGTGGTGTATACAGCTCTCAGTCCCTGGTAGTCTAGTGGTGTATATAGCTCTCAGTCCCTGGTAGCCTAGTGGTGTATACAGCTCTCAGTCCCTGGTACCTAGTGGTGTATACAGCTCTCAGTCCCTGGTAGCCTAGTGGTGTATACAGCTCTCAGTCCCTGGTAGTCTAGTGGTGTATACAGCTCTCAGTGCTTGGTAGCCTAGTGGTGTATACAGCTCTCAGGCCCTGGTAGCCTAGTGATGTATACAGCTCTCAGCCCCTGGTAGCCTAGTGGTGTATATAGCTCTCAGTCCCTGGTAGCCTAGTGGTGTATACAGCTCTCAGCCCCTTGTAGCCTAGTGGTGTATACAGCTCTCAGGCCCTGGTAGCCTAGTGGTGTATACAGCTCTCAGTCCCTGGTACCTAGTGGTGTATACAGCTCTCAGTCCCTGGTAGCCTAGTGGTGTATACAGCTCTCAGTCCCTGGTAGTCTAGTGGTGTATACAGCTCTCAGGCCCTGGTAGCCTAGTGGTGTATACAGCTCTCAGGCCCTAGTAGCCTAGTGGTGTATACAGCTCTCAGTCCCTGGTAGCCTAGTGGTGTATACAGCTCTCAGTCCCTGGTAGCCTAGTGGTGTACACAGCTCTCAGTTACTGGTAGTCTAGTGGTGTATACAGCTCTCAGTCCCTGGTAGTCTAGTGGTGTATACAGCTCTCAGTCCCTGGTAGTCTAGTGGTGCATACAGCTCTCAGTCCCTGGTAGTCTAGTGGTGTATACAGCTCTCAGTCCCTGGTAGTCTAGTGGTGTATACAGCTCTCAGGCCCTGGTAGCCTAGTGGTGTATACAGCTCTCAGTCCCTGGTAGTCTAGTGGTGTATATAGCTCTCAGTCCCTGGTAGTCTAGTGGTGTATACAGCTCTCAGTCCCTGGTAGCCTAGTTGTGTATACAGCTCTCAGGCCCTCGTAGTCTAGTGGTGTATATAGCTCTCAGTCCCTGGTAGCCTAGTGGTGTATACAGCTCTCAGTCCCTGGTAGCCTAGTGGTGTATACAGCTCTCAGTCCCTGGTAGTCTAGTGGTGTATACAGCTCTCAGTCCCTGGTAGTCTAGTGGTGTATACAGCTCTCAGTCCCTGGTAGTCTAGTGGTGTATACAGCTCTCAGTCCCTGGTAGTCTAGTGGTGTATATAGCTCTCAGTCCCTGGTAGCCTAGTGGTGTATACAGCTCTCAGTCCCTGGTAGTCTAGTGGTGTATACAGCTCTCAGTCCCTGGTAGTCTAGTGGTGTATACAGCTCTCAGTCCCTGGTAGTCTAGTGGTGTATACAGCTCTCAGTCCCTGGTAGTCTAGTGGTGTATATAGCTCTCAGTCCCTGGTAGCCTAGTGGTGTATACAGCTCTCAGTCCCTGGTAGTCTAGTGGTGTATATAGCTCTCAGTCCCTGGTAGTCTAGTGGTGTATACAGCTCTCAGTCCCTGGTAGCCTAGTGGTGTATACAGCTCTCAGGCCCTCGTAGTCTAGTGGTGTATATAGCTCTCAGTCCCTGGTAGCCTAGTGGTGTATACATCTCTCAGTCCCTGGTAGCCTAGTGGTATATACAGCTCTCAGTCCCTGGTAGTCTAGTGGTGTATACAGCTCTCAGTCCCTGGTAGCCTAGTGGTGTATACAGCTCTCAGGCCCTCGTAGTCTAGTGGTGTATATAGCTCTCAGTCCCTGGTAGCCTAGTAGTGTATACAGCTCTCAGTCCCTGGTAGCCTAGTGGTGTATACAGCTCTCAGTCCCTGGTAGTCTAGTGGTGTATACAGCTCTCAGTCCCTGGTAGTCTAGTGGTGTATACAGCTCTCAGTCCCTGGTAGTTTAGTGGTGTATACAGCTCTCAGTCCCTTGTAGTCTAGTGGTGTATACAGCTTTCAGTCCCTGGTAGCCTAGTGGTGTATACAGCTCTCAGTCCCTGGTAGCCTAGTGGTGTATACAGCTCTCAGTCCCTGGTAGTCTAGTGGTGTATACAGCTCTCAGTCCCTGGTAGTCTAGTGGTGTATACAGCTCACAGTCCCTGGTAGTCTAGTGGTGTATACAGCTCTCAGTTCCTTGTAGTCTAGTGGTGTATACAGCTCTCAGTCCCTGGTAGCCTAGTGGTGTATACATCTCTCAGTCCCTGGTAGTCTAGTGGTGTATACAGCTCTCAGTCCCTGGTAGTCTAGTGGTGTATACAGCTCTCAGTCCCTGGTAGTCTAGTGGTGTATACAGCTCTCAGGCCCTGGTAGTCTAGTGGTGTGTACAGCTCTCAGTCCCTTGTAGTCTAGTGGTGTATACAGCTCTCAGTCCCTGGTAGCCTAGTGGTGTATACAGCTCTCAGTCCCTGGTAGTCTAGTGGTGTATACAGCTCTCAGTCCCTGGTAGTCTAGTGGTGTATACAGCTCTCAGTCCCTGGTAGTCTAGTGGTGTATACAGCTCTCAGTCCCTGGTAGTCTAGTGGTGTATACAGCTCTCAGTCTCTTTTAGCCCCACAAAGTTCACGCTGATCGTGTGAGATTCCAGCATTACATTACATGTTGCTCTCTTCTGTCTCTGTTCAGGTCATGTATTATTCGGGGGTCCCCGTTGTGCCCATCATTTTAGGATTTGGAGCCATGTCCTGCGCCATGTTCCTGAATAGCACCTTGTGCTGGAACCTGAAGCCCCCGGGGAAGGAAGACAACAACATCTATAGGTGAATGGTGCCGATGACTGGGGCCGGGGCGAGGGCAGACGGCTGGGGCCGGGGCGAGGTCAGACGGCTGGGGCCGGGGCCAGGTCAGACGGCTGGGGCCGGGGCCAGGTCAGACGGCTGGGGCCGGGGCCAGGTCAGACGGTTGGGGCCGGGGCGAGGTCAGACGGCTGGGGCCGGGGCCAGGTCAGACGGCTGGGGCCGAGGCGAGGTCAGACGGCTGGGGCCGGGGCCAGGTCAGACGGCTGGGGCCGGGGCGAGGTCAGCGGCTGGGGCCGGGGCCAGGTCAGACGGCTGGGGCCGGGGCCAGGTCAGACGGCTGGGGCCGGGGCCAGGTAAGACGGCTGGGGCCGGGGCCAGGTCAGCGGCTGGGGCCGGGGCGAGGTCAGACGGCTGGGGCCGGGGCGAGGTCAGACGGCTGGGGCCGGGGCGAGGTCAGCGGCTGGGGCCGGGGCGAGGTCAGACGGCTGGGGACGGGGCGAGGTCAGACGGCTGGGGCCGGGGCGAGGTCAGCGGCTGGGGCCGGGGCCAGGTCAGACGGCTGGGGCCGGGGCCAGGTCAGACGGCTGGGGCCGGGGCGAGGTCAGCGGCTGGGGCCGGGGCCAGGTCAGACGGCTGGGGCCGGGGCGAGGTCAGCGGCTGGGGCCGGGGCGAGGTCAGCAACTGGGGCCGGGGCGAGGTCAGACGGCTGGGGCCGGGGCGAGGTCAGCGGCTGGGGCCGGGGCCAGGTCAGACGGCTGGGGCCGGGGCGAGGTCAGACGGCTGGGGCCGGGGCGAGGTCAGACGGCTGGATAGTCGAGGTCAGACGGCTGGGGCCGGGGCCAGGTCAGACGGCTGGGGCCGGGGCCAGGTCAGACGGCTGGGGCCGGGGCCAGGTCAGACGGCTGGGGCCGGGGCCAGGTCAGCGGCTGGGGCCGGGGCGAGGTCAGACGGCTGGGGCAGGGGCCAGGTCAGACGGTTGGGGCCGGGGCCAGGTCAGCGGCTGGGGCCGGGGCGAGGTCAGACGGCTGGGGCCGGGGCGAGGTCAGACGGGGCCAGTCACAACAAACATCTCCTGTCTCCTCAGCGTCCGGCTACGGCTGAACTGCTACGAGGCCATGAAGAAGAAGCAGCCGCAGGACGACTGGTGCCAGAAGTCTCTGAAAATCAAGTTCCAGGAGTCGCTGAGGGACAAAGAAAGAATCCTGAGCCAGCGGAGGACCCTGAGCTTCCGCCGGCCGAGTGGTAACTGCCATTACTAACCCCGAGCACGCCAGGACCAATGCTCGGCCTCCTCTCACACTGGGTATTTCAGTGATTTCTGCCCCCGCAGTCCATGCTCTGCCCCCGCAGTCCTTGTTCTGCCCCCGCAGTCCATGCTCTGCCCCCGCAGTCCTTGTTCTGCCCCCGCAGTCCATGCTCTGCCCCCGCAGTCCTTGTTCTGCCCCCGCAGTCCATGCTCTACCCCCGCAGTCCTTGCTCTGCCCCCGCAGGCCATGTACTGCCCCCGCAGTCCATGCTCTGCCCCCGCAGTCCTTGTTCTGCCCCCGCAGTCCTTGTTCTGCCCCCGCAGGCCATGTACTGCCCCCGCAGTCCATGCTCTGCCCCCGCAGTCCATGTTCTGCCCCCGCAGTCCTTGCTCTGCCCCCGCAGTCCTTGCTCTGCCCCCGCAGTCCTTGTTCTGCCCCCGCAGTCCTTGTTCTGCCCCCGCAGTCCTTGCTCTGCCCCCGCAGGCCATGTACTGCCCCCGCAGTCCATGCTCTACCCCCGCAGTCCTTGTTCTGCCCCCGCAGTCCTTGTTCTGCCCCCGCAGTCCTTGTTCTGCCCCCGCAGTCCATGTTCTGCCCCCGCAGTCCTTGTTCTGCCCCCGCAGTCCTTGTTCTGTCCCCGCAGTCTTTGTTCTGCCCCCGCAGTCCATGTTCTGCCCCCGCAGTCCTTGCTCTGCCCCCGCAGTCTTTGTTCTGCCCCCGCAGTCCTTGCTGTCCAGCAGAAGGGCACCCCGAGGGCTTGTATTGAGCGTGTAATATCAGGTCCGCCCGCTGACCGTCCTTCTGTTCTAGCTCCGGTCCCGGTGCCGCTCCTGGAGAGTCTCCGCCGCCCCTCGTTCCTTCTGCACCTGTTCTCCGACTCCGCGCTGCTCACCTGGATCTACTTCTACATCGCCTCCATCCACGCGCATCTTGAAAGCAAAGCGGAGGATCCTGAGCGTCCGGCAGGTGAGAGCCCCTGTCAGGCAGATCTGTCATAGTTCCCCACCAGGCAGATCTGTCATAGTCCCCTGCCGGGCAGATCTGTCATAGTCCCCTGCCAGGCAGATCTGTCATAGTCCCTTCCAGGCAGATCCGGCATAGCCCCTGCCGGGCAGATCTGTCATAGTCCCCTGCCAGGCAGATCTGTCATAGTCCCTGCCAGGCAGATCCGGCATAGCCCCTGGCAGGCAGATCCGGCATAGCCCCTGGCAGACAGATCTGTCATAGCCCCTGCCGGGCAGATCTGTCATAGCCCCTGACGGGCAGATCTGTCATAGTCCCCTGCCAGGCAGACCTGTCATAGTCCCGGACACGTCCTCCTCATGGTGTCTCCCCTCTGTAGATCTCCACTCCTCCCTGTTCGGGGCTCTGCAGATGATCGCGCTGTTTGCTGCGCCGCTGATCTCCGTTTTACTCCAGAACCACCGGATCCGAAAAAGTGTGAAAGCGAGCGGCGAGATCCCGGCCAGGTCCGTCACTTACTTTCTCCATCTTCTCCGCGCTCTAGTGCCGCAATCCTCACAATGTATGTGTCTCGTAGGAATCCGCCCCGCAGCACGGGCAGCGTAAGGAGACTGTCCGCCGGCTGCGCCCTCCGCACGCTGCTCCTCATCGGCTTTGGGATCATTTGTCTTGTTCCGTCCCTGCACGTCCAGGTAAATGATCCCACCGGCCTTATGCTGCATGCTTAAATGGTTTTATTTTGTGCATAGATCAAAAAAGAAGTTGATGATAATTCATCCATCCAACGTTTCGACCATTTGAGGTCTTTATCAAGGACAAATTTATCTAAATGATCAACTGTATGGTATATATTCAAGACTATGAAGACATCATAATGCAATCAAAGAGATGGATAAAGATGTGATCCTTATGCACTGGAGCAAATTGATGATCAGTAGTGGTGACCCTTTTCAGAGGGAATGGGATATAGATAATTCTGGATAAACTATTTCGCTGTCAGAGGTAGATACCTGAGAGCATCAGGGAAAGTTTCGTGTTTCCTTCACTGATGGTTCCTCAGTTGCCTCAGAAGAAGGGGAATATTCTGAAAAATGCAGAGATAGTATACTAATACTTGCACTGAGGAATTCACAACGGCCTCAGGGTAACATCAGTGCTTAATATTGTTCCAAAAAGGTGAACATGTATGGGATCATATAACAAAGAGGACTCCTTGTGGGGTTCTCAAAGAGACCCTGAGGTATTCAAGGTATTAGAAGCAGGGAAGAGCTATTGAGCCATATATGATGTCACGTATCTTGCGTTGGTGATATAGGGTATGGGCCCCAGGGAGACGTGCACGTCTCCCTGGGGCCCATACCCTATATCACCAACGCAAGATACGTGACATCATATATGGCTCAATAGCTCTTCCCTGCTTCTAATACCTTGAATACCTCAGGGTCTCTTTGAGAACCCCACAAGGAGTCCTCTTTGTTATATGATCCCATACATGTTCACCTTTTTGGAACAATATTAAGCACTGATGTTACCCTGAGGCCGTTGTGAATTCCTCAGTGCAAGTATTAGTATACTATCTCTGCATTTTTCAGAATATTCCCCTTCTTCTGAGGCAACTGAGGAACCATCAGTGAAGGAAACACGAAACTTTCCCTGATGCTCTCAGGTATCTACCTCTGACAGCGAAATAGTTTATCCAGAATTATCTATATCCCATTCCCTCTGAAAAGGGTCACCACTACTGATCATCAATTTGCTCCAGTGCATAAGGATCACATCTTTATCCATCTCTTTGATTGCATTATGATGTCTTCATAGTCTTGAATATATACCATACAGTTGATCATTTAGATAAATTTGTCCTTGATAAAGACCTCAAATGGTCGAAACGTTGGATGGATGAATTATCATCAACTTCTTTTTTGATCTATGCACAAAATAAAACCATTTAAGCATTCCAAGATTTTCTCCTCTTCATATTGTCTCCAAGTGTGCCAGAATTATTTTCTATTAGACTTGCTGCTTTTTCTGAGCACCTAAATTTAACGCTGTGAGCCAGGAATAATCGTTTTGCAGTTATGCTGCATGCAGCACCACCTCATAGCCAGCAGAGGGCGCCATCATACACATTCCTCACTTCTCCACCTGCAGGCGGTGACCGGTACTGCACGCACATCAGCCGCAGGAAGGAGATGGCATGCTCTGCTCATTTTCACTTTTCCCCTCTCTTTCCCCCGAGGGTGTCGGCTTCATCCTCCACGTGGTGATGAGAGCGTCCATGTTTATAGTCAGTTCCACGCTTTATCTCTGCATGTGAGTAACACGCACCGTGACCCCAGCACCCACCCTGCACCCACCCATCAGGGGTCACAATGTCCGATCTGTCCCGCAGGTTCCCTGAACAACATTTCGGAGCTCTGATGGGAATCAGCACATTCATCTCATCAATCCTGTCCCTGCTGCAACATCCGATCTTCCTACTGCTCACAGGACCCCTGCAGCAAGACCCCCACTGGGTAAGAATACAACCCTGTACTATACTCCAGAGCTGCACTCACTATTCTGCTGGTGCAGTCACTGTGTACATACATTACTGATCCTGAGTTACCTCCTGTATTATCCTCCAGAGCTGCACTCACTATTCTGCTGGTGCAGTCACTGTGTACATACATTACATTACTGATCCTGAGTTACCTCCTGTATTATACTCCAGAGCTGCGCTCACTATTCTGCTGGTGCAGTCACTGTGTACATACAGTGAGGTCCAGAAATCTTTGGCCAGTGACACAATTTTGGCGAGTTGGGCTCTGCATGCCACCACATTGGATTTGAAATGAAACCTCTACAACAGAATTCAAGTGCAGATTGTAACGTTTAATTTGAAGGTTTGAACAAAAATATCTGATAGAAATTGTAGGAATTGTCACATTTCTTTACAAACACTCCACATTTTAGGAGGTCAAAAGTAATTGGACAAATAAACCAAACCCAAACAAAATATTTTTATTTTCAATATTTTGTTGCGAATCCTTTGGAGGCAATCACTGCCTTAAGTCTGGAACCCATGGACATCACCAAACGCTGGGTTTCCTCCTTCTTAATGCTTTGCCAGGCCTTTACAGCCGCAGCCTTCAGGTCTTGCTTGTTTGTGGGTCTTTCCGTCTTAAGTCTGGATTTGAGCAAGTGAAATGCATGCTCAATTGGGTTAAGATCTGGTGATTGACTTGGCCATTGCAGAATGTTCCACTTTTTTGCACTCATGAACTCCTGGGTAGCTTTGGCTGTATGCTTGGGGTCATTGTCCATGTGTACTATGAAGCGCCGTCCGATCAACTTTGCGGCATTTGGCTGAATCTGGGCTGAAAGTATATCCCGGTACACTTCAGAATTCATCCGGCTACTCTTGTCTGCTGTTATGTCATCAATAAACACAAGTGACCCAGTGCCATTGAAAGCCATGCATGCCCATGCCATCACGTTGCCTCCACCATGTTTTACAGAGGATGTGGTGTGCCTTGGATCATGTGCCGTTCCCTTTCTTCTCCAAACTTTTTTCTTCCCATCATTCTGGTACAGGTTGATCTTTGTCTCATCTGTCCATAGAATACTTTTCCAGAACTGAGCTGGCTTCATGAGGTGTTTTTCAGCAAATTTAACTCTGGCCTGTCTATTTTTGGAATTGATGAATGGTTTGCATCTAGATGTGACCCCTTTGTATTTACTTTCATGGAGTCTTCTCTTTCTTCAGCGCTCTATTGGGAGACCCAGACGATTGGGGTATAGCTACTGCCCTCTGGAGGCCACACAAAGCACTACATTAAAAGTGCAAGGCCCCTCCCCCTCTGGCTATACCCCCCCCCGTGATATCACGGGTTCTCCAGTTTTAGCTTTGTGTGCGAAGGAGGTCAGACATTCCATGCATAGCTCCACAGATTTTAGTCAGCAGTAGCTGCTGACTATTTCGGATGGAAGAAAAGAGGGCCCATATAGGGTTCCCAGCATGCTCCCTTCTCACCCCTGGATGGTGTTGTAAGGTTGAGGTACCTATTGCTGGTACAGGGCTGGAGCCTGACATGCTGTTTTCCTTCCACATCCCCTGGTAGGGCTCTGTGGAAGTGGGATCCTGCCGGCCTCTCAGCTCTGACGCCGGGCTCCATCCACAGACCCATTAGAACCTGATGGAGACGGAGCAGGAGTACGATCAGGGACAGGCCCTGCATCATACAGGTACTCTGTGTCCCCGGCAGGCACAGACACACTCCGGGCTGGCTGGGTGTTGTAGTGCGCCGGGGACTGCAACGTTGGAGTTAGTGTCCCTACAGATTACTGGGGGATTGTTTGTGTATGGGAACGCAGCGCCGACCCCCTCTGGACCGGGCGGCGCTGCTGTGACTTGTGGTGCGCTGGGGATCCGCCGTCCGCGCTTTTACGGCGGCGGCGGTTATAAATTGAGTCCCCGGCTTTTTGGGCCTAGGACGCCGGCAGCTCCGATTCGTTCCCGCCCCCACCCTGTCATTCAGGGTAGGGGAGAGACGCTGTTCGCTAGCAGCGACGAGGGCTGGAGCCTGATTTACATGCTCCAGCCCTCACACTAGGCACAGAGGGAAGCAGGCTTCCCGCTCTTAGCCAGGAACGCCCAGGGCCCGCCCCCCTTCTCTCTCAGGACGCCGGCAGCCATTACATGCAGTCTGGCTGGAGGAAGGACGCAAGGCTCTGGGAGACCTGGACTAGGGGCTATCTGGCGACCACACACCCGCTTTTTTAGCGGGCGGTAAGCGATTTTTCTGTGCTGGTCCCTCTAGTGCCTCACGGTGTATCGGTGTACTGTGTAGGATATAGAGATATTGTATTTCTTGCACTGTGAGGTCGCTTCTGGCTGCATCTCCCAGATCACTCTGTGGAAGCAACAACATGTCATCCTCAAAACGCAAGGCTGCCAAGGCTAGGGCTGTGTATACTGCGTGTGCTGCATGTGGGGCTGATCTACCAGCAGGCTCCCATTGTGTGCAATGCTCCGACCCGGTGCTGCTTCGCCAGCCGGAGTCAGGAGGGAGAGTGACCCAGGCTGAGACGCTTGTAAGTTCTGCCCCGGTGACAGGGACGGACTTTGCAGTTTTTGCAGATAATATGTCTGTCTCTATGGCAAAAATCCTTGAAACCTTGCAATCTATGCATGGGGCTCAGTCTCTGGGCACGGCGAGGCCTCTGTCCTCAGGTCCCCCTCACTTGGAATTAATCCAGCCCACAGGGGGGTCCCCGGCTTCACAGGCCGAGGATTATGACTCAGATGATAGCCCCAGCCACTCTAAGCGAGCTCGCTGGGAAAGACCCTCGACGTCTTCACACTGCTCAGGGTCTCAGCGCAATCAGTCGCCCTGTGATGCGTCTGAAGAGAGTGATCAGGAGTCTTATCCTGGAACCCCTCTCAACCTGGATACCCCTGATGGGGATGCCATGGTAAACGACCTTATCTCAGCCATCAATAGGCTGTTGGATATTTCTCCCCCAGCCCCTTCAGCAGAAGAGGCGGCTGCGGAGCAGGAGAGGTTTCGTTTCCTTTATCCCAAGCGTAAATTGAGTGCTTTGTTGGATCACGCTGACTTCAGAGAATCAATCCAGAAGCACGACGCTCACCCAGAAAGGCGTTTCTCTAAACGATCTAAAGATACGCGTTTCCCTTTCCCCCCTGAGGTGGTCAAGCGCTGGACACAGTGTCCAAAGGTAGACCCCCCGATTTCCAAACTCGCAGCTAGGTCCATAGTTGCAGTGGAGGATGGCGCTTCACTTAAAGATGCCAATGACAGACAGATGGACCTTTGGTTAAAATCTGTCTATGAAGCTATCGGCGCGTCGTTTGCTCCGGCATTCGCAGCCGTATGGGCACTCCAGGCTATTTCAGCTGGCTTAGCAAAAGTGGATGCTATCTTACATCCAGCGGTGCCGCAAGTGGCGCACCTTACCACGCAGATGTCGGCGTTTGCGTCTTACGCTATCAATGCGGTCCTAGAATCTACCAGTCGCACCTCAATGGCGTCCGCCAATTCGGTAGTTTTGCGCAGAGCCTTGTGGTTAAAGGACTGGAAAGCAGATGCTGGTTCCAAAAAATGTTTAACCAGTTTGCCTTTATCTAGAGATAGACTGTTTGGCGAGCCATTGGCTGATATCATTAAGCAGTCTAAGGGTAAAGACTCCTCTTTACCACAACCCAGAACATCCAAACCTCAGCAGAAAAAGTGGCAGCAGAGGTTTCAGTCCTTTCGAGGTTCGGGCAAGACACCATTTACCTCGTCCAAAGGGACTCAGAGGACGCAAAGAAACTCAGATTCGTGGCGGGCTCACACGCGCCCCAAGAAAGCAAATGGAGGTACCGCTTCCAAAGCGGCTACCTCATGCCTTCCAGCCCCCTCCCTCCGCATCGCCGGTCGGGGGCAGGCTCTCCCGTTTTTCCGGCATTTGGATGTCACAGGTCAAAGACCGGTGGGTGACGGACATTTTGTCTCGCGGGTACAGAATCGAGTTCAATTCTCGTCCTCCAGCTCGGTTCTTCAGAACCTCCCCACATCCAGACCGAGCAGATGCTCTGCTGCAGGCGGTGGGCTCCCTAAGAGCGGAAGGAGTAGTGGTTCCTGTCCCTCCTCAGGAACAAGGGCGAGGGTTTTACTCCAATCTCTTTGTGGTTCCAAAAAAGGACGGCTCGTTCCGTCCTGTTCTGGACCTAAAACGGCTCAACAAACATGTGCACGCCAGGAAGTTCCGGATGGAAACCCTGCGTTCTGTCATTGCCTCAATGTCCAGAGGAGACTTCCTTGCCTCAATAGACATCAAAGATGCTTATCTCCACGTGCCAATTGCTACAGAACATCAACGTTTTCTACGTTTTGTGATAGGAGACGACCATTTTCAGTTCGTAGCTCTGCCATTTGGTCTGGCGACAGCCCCACGGGTCTTCACCAAGGTCATGGCGGCGGTGGTAGCAGTCTTGCACTCTCAGGGACACTCGGTGATCCCTTACCTAGACGATTTATTGGTCAAAGCTCCCTCTCAAGAGGCATGTCAGCACAGCCTGAATGCTACGCTGGAGACCCTACAGTCTTTCGGATGGATCATCAACTTTCCAAAGTCGATCCTATCACCGACTCAATCACTAACGTATCTTGGCATGGAGTTTCATACTCTAGCAGCGATAGTGAAGCTTCCGCTGAACAAGCAGCGGTCACTACAGACAGGGGTGCAATCTCTTCTGCAGGGCCAGTTGCATCCCTTGCGGCGCCTCATGCATTTCCTAGGGAAGATGGTGGCAGCCATGGAAGCAGTTCCCTTTGCGCAGTTTCATCTGCGCCCACTTCAATGGGACATTCTCCGCCAATGGGACGGGAAGTCAACGTCCCTGGACAGGAAAGTCTCGCTTTCCCAGACGGCCAAGGACTCCCTACAATGGTGGCTCCTTCCCACCTCATTGTCTCAGGGAAGATCCTTCCTGCCCCCATCCTGGGCAGTAGTCACGACAGATGCGAGTCTGTCAGGGTGGGGAGCAGTATTTCTCCACCACAGGGCTCAGGGGACGTGGACTCCGCAGGAGTCCATCCTTCAGATCAATGTTCTGGAGATCAGAGCAGTGTATCTTGCTCTACTGGCCTTCCAACAGTGGCTGGAAGGAAAGCAGATCCGAATCCAATCGGACAACTCCACAGCGGTGGCATACATCAACCACCAAGGAGGGACGCGCAGTCGGCAAGCCTTCCAAGAAGTCCGGCGCATTCTAATGTGGGTGGAGGACAGAGCATCCACCATATCCGCGGTTCACATCCCAGGCGTAGAAAACTGGGAAGCAGACTTCCTCAGTCGCCAGGGCATGGACGCAGGGGAATGGTCCCTTCACCCGGACGTGTTTCAGGAAATCTGTCGCCGCTGGGGGGTGCCGGACGTCGACCTAATGGCATCCCGGCACAACAACAAGGTCCCGGCATTCATGGCGAGGTCGCGCGATCAAAGAGCTCTGGCGGCAGACGCCTTGGTTCAAGATTGGTCGCAGTTTCAGCTCCCATACGTGTTTCCGCCTCTGGCGCTCTTGCCCAGAGTGCTACGCAAGATCAGATCCGAGTGCAGCCGCATCATACTCGTCGCTCCAGACTGGCCGAGGAGGTCGTGGTATCCGGATCTGTGGCATCTCACGATCGGTCGACCGTGGTCACTGCCAGACCGACCAGACTTACTGTCCCAAGGGCCGTTTTTCCATCAGAATTCTGCGGCCCTGAACCTGACTGTGTGGCCATTGAGTCCTGGATCCTAGCATCTGCAGGATTATCTCAAGGAGTCGTTGCCACAATGAGACAAGCTAGAAAGTCGAATTCGGCTAAGATCTACCACAGAACGTGGAAGATTTTCTTATCCTGGTGCTCTGCTCAGGGAGTGTCTCCCTGGCCATTTGCATTGCCCAAGTTTCTTTCCTTCCTGCAATCGGGGTTAGAAAAGGGCTTGTCGCTCAGCTCCCTTAAGGGGCAAGTTTCGGCACTATCCGTGTTTTTTCAGAAGCGTCTAGCACGTCTTTCTAAGGTGCGCACGTTCCTGCAGGGGGTCTGTCATATTGTGCCCCCGTACAAGCGGCCGTTAGATCCATGGGATCTGAACAGGGTACTAGTTGCTCTCCAGAAGCCGCCCTTCGAGCCTCTGAAGGAAGTTTCCTTTTCTCGGCTGTCACAGAAAGTGGCGTTTCTTGTTGCGATCACATCGCTTCGGCGAGTGTCTGAGCTGGCAGCTCTGTCATCCAAGGCTCCCTTCCTGGTGTTCCACCAGGACAAGGTAGTGCTGCGCCCTATTCCGGAGTTTCTCCCTAAGGTCGTATCCTCTTTTCATCTTAATCAGGATATATCCTTGCCTTCGTTTTGTCCTCATCCGGTTCACCGGTATGAAAAGGACTTACGTTTGCTAGATCTGGTGAGAGCACTCAGAATCTACATTTCCCGCACGGCGCCCATGCGCCGTGCCGATGCACTTTTTGTCCTTGTCGCTGGTCCGCGCAAGGGGTTGCAGGCTTCTAAAGCCACCCTGGCTCGATGGATCAAAGAACCAATTCTAGAGGCCTACCGCTCTGCTGGGCTTCCGGTTCCTTCAGGGCTAAAAGCCCACTCAACCAGAGCCGTGGGTGCGTCCTGGGCATTACGTCACCAGGCTTCGGCTCAACAGGTGTGCCAGGCAGCTACCTGGTCCAGTCTGCACACTTTCACCAAGCATTATCAGGTGCATACCTATGCTTCGGCGGATGCCAGCTTAGGTAGAAGAGTCCTGCAGGCGGCAGTGACATCCCCGTAGGGGAGGGCTGTTTTGCAGCTCTAACATGAGGTATTTCTTTACCCACCCAGGGACAGCTTTTGGACGTCCCAATCGTCTGGGTCTCCCAATAGAGCGCTGAAGAAGAAGGGAATTTTGTTACTTACCGTAAATTCCTTTTCTTCTAGCTCTTATTGGGAGACCCAGCACCCGCCCTGTTGTCCTTCGGGATGTTTTTTTGTTGTTTGCGGGTACACATGTTGTTCATGTTGAACGGTTTTTCAGTTCTCCGATGTTATTCGGAGTTAATTTGTTTAAACCAGTTGTTGGCTTCCTCCTTCTTGCTTTGGCACTAAAACTGGAGAACCCGTGATACCACGGGGGGGGTATAGCCAGAGGGGGAGGGGCCTTGCACTTTTAATGTAGTGCTTTGTGTGGCCTCCAGAGGGCAGTAGCTATACCCCAATCGTCTGGGTCTCCCAATAAGAGCTAGAAGAAAAGGAATTTACGGTAAGTAACAAAATTCCCTTCTTACTGGTGACTTAGAGACAGATACACCTGCTTCACTGAGAGTGTTCTGGACTTCAGTTGATGTTGTGAACGGGTTCTTCTTCACCAAAGAAAGTATGCGGCGATCATCCACCACTGTTGTCATCCGTGGACGCCCAGGCCTTTTTGAGTTCCCAAGCTCACCAGTCAATTCCTTTTTTCTCACAATGTACCCAACTGTGGATTTTGCTACTCCAAGCATGTCTGCTATCTCTCTGATGGATTTTTTCTTTTTTTTCAGCCTCAGGATGTTCTGCTTCACCTCAATTGAGAGTTACTTAGACCGCATGTTGTCTGGTCACAGCAACAGCTTCCAAATGCAAAACCACACACCTGTAATCAACCCCAGACCTTTTAACTACTTCATTGATTACAGGTTAACGAGGGAGACGCCTTCAGAGTTAATTGCAGCCCTTAGAGTCCCTTGTCCAATTACATTTGGTCCCTTGAAAAAGAGGAGGCTATGCATTACAGAGCTATGATTCCTAAACCCTTTCTCCGATTTGGATGTGAAAACTCTCATATTGCAGCTGGGAGTGTGCACTTTCAGCCCATATTATATATAGAATTGTATTTCTGAACATGTTTTTGTAAACAGCTAAAATAACAAAACTTGTGTCACTGTCCAAATATTTCTGGACCTAACTGTACATTACTGATCCTGAGTTACCTCCTGTATTATACTCCAGAGCTGCACTCACTATTCTGCTGGTGCAGTCACTGTGTACATACATTACATTACTGATCCTGAGTTACCTCCTGTATTATACTCCAGAGCTGCACTCACTATTCTGCTGGTGCAGTCACTGTGTACATACATTACTGATCCTGAGTTACCTCCTGTATTATACTCCAGAGCTGCACTCACTATTCTGCTGGTACAGTCGCTGTGTACATACATTACTGATCCTGAGTTTCCTCCCGTATTATACTCCAGAGCTGCACTCACTATTCTGCTGCTGCAGTACACCCTGTATTATCCTGCAGAGCGGGGGCTTGGGGGAGATTTCAGCTCTGGAGCAGAGTTCTTCTACCTCTCCCCTCTTCTTCCTGTTACAGATCCACGCTGGCTTCTTGGCGTTGTCGCTGGTTGCAGTTGCTCTTCCTCTCCACCTGATGGTGATGAATCGTCGCCGTCGTCCCCTGTCGCGCCCCATTCACCTCCGCCCGATGTCAGCTTCATCCAGCGCCAAGACCCGAGTCACATCCGAGGTCTCAGCAAATCACTGACGACCGAGGACGAAATACGGGATTTTTTTTATTATTTTCATAAATGCGGTCACATAAGTTTAAAAAAAAAACAACAACAAAAAAAAATTACTGAAACCCCTCCCCCCGCGGCCCCCGATAGTCAGGATTACCCCCTCCTGGTCCCTTCTCTATAAACTGCGTCTCTGGACCCTACAGAAAAGGAGAAGCGGCGCCTGGAGTACTGCCCCGCCCACCGGACTGCACCACACCGGCCCCGCCCACCGGACTGCACCACACCGGCCCCGCCCACCGGACTGCACCACACCGGCCCCGCCCACCGGACTGCACCACACCGGCCCCGCCCACCATCCTGGAAATGGAACAATCCACGAGAAGAAGAAAAGACAATGCATCATTAACCCCTGTGTCGCTGGACTGAGGTGGGATTAACCACTCCACTGCTGGGCCTCAGTGACTGCTGATGCACCGGTAGTCTTATAATAAATCTCTTGTTTGGTCTGGTTGAATATTTTAAGAACCGTCAACAGGATGTAAATTGGGCGGTGGGGTGTGCCCCCGCCTCGCGGTGTTGTACGCCTCGGCCTCGCGGTGTTGTACGCCTCGGCCTCGCGGTGTTGTACGCCTCGGCCTCGCGGTGTCCGTCTCCAGCAAGGAAGGGTTATATAGAAGGCAGTGGAATCCTGGGGCAGTGAAGAGGTTAACAGAGTCTGGCAATGACCGGGACCGCCAATAAGGGGCAGGTAAGAAAAAAAAAAAAAAAAATTGATGAGAGGCCAAAAAGTCAAGACATGAAAGGATTGGGCAGGGAGGAGTCCGCGGGGGAGGGCTCAGCAGCTCTTCCTCTCCATTCATTTCCTACTTGCAGACACACCCCCTGCACAGATCAGCCAATGAGAGGAAGATGGTCCAGACTCCGCCCTAGAGGGATCTGAAGAAGAAAAAAACATGTAATTACCTATTGTGCCTGTAGATGGCGACATTACAGCGAGCAGGAGCAGCTCCAGCGCTCCCCAGTGGTCAATGACGGTACCGCGCGACTGATTTTAGCCTTTTCTTACCTGTTCCATCTGAGGACTCCAGGGCTTTACTCATCTTTGGCGGACATTCCTCTGACTTGTCCTTTTTGCCTCATCTGGAGGGAGATTAAAAAAAAAAAAAAAAAAGATGCGTTAATGCTAGAAATAAAAAAAGAGCTGTAACTATTCCCACAAACGCCCGGCGCCCGCACCTCGTCAAGTTCTCGCTGTGTCTCGTCTTCCATCCGACGGATGTCGTCCATGTTCAGGTGAACCCATCGGTCCAACGAGCAGAAGAGCTGGCGGTGAAAGTTTGTGAAGAGGCGCTTCTCTTGCTAGAATTAAAAAGATAAAAATAAATAAATACATAAATAATAATAATAATAATAATAACTAAAATATGTAAAATAAAAAATACAAATAAAATACAAATAAAATAAACAATATTAAATTAAAATAAAAATAATAAAAATAGTAATACAAATTAAAAATAAAATACTAATAAAAATCAAAAAAAATCAAAATGTGTTAAAACAAAATATACTAAAATATATTTTATACATTACACATTTTAGTATTTTATTTGTTTTATTATTATTTTTAAATAAAAATAAAATTAAAATTATAAATGCATCTATAATAAAATGCAAAGAATAAAATAAAAATATTAATATTTAAATAAAAAATGTAATAAAAATAAATAAAAATACAAATTAAAATACTAATAAAAATACTAATGAAATAATATATTTATTTTAATTTTGTATTTTATGTATTAACATATTTATTTTAATTTATTGTTATTCAATAATAATGAAACTAATAAAATATTAAAATAAATATGTTAATACATAATACAAAATTAAAATAAATATATTATTTATTTTAATTTCGTATTTTATGTATTAACATATTTATTTTAATATTTTATTAGTTTCATTATTATTATTGAATAACAATAAATTAAAATAAATATGTTAATACATAAAATACTAAATTAAAATAAATAAAATAAAAAAATAAATGAAACAACAACAACAACACTCCTGTCACATTTAAAGCAGCTTTTGAGATTAAAAATAAATAAATATAAATCACATTGTAACTTGTCTGATGCATTGTGGGAGGTGCGGGGTTTATATCTATCTATGACATGACATGTCTTTTATTCCTGCAATATCCAGAGCTGCAATCAAGCTTCTGCTTCCTTCCTATTAGCTCTCAGGCCATTTAAACCTTTTATCTCACCTTTTCTGTCCAGGAGAGCAGTGCATTGTGGGAGATGTAGTTTTTTTTTTTTAGACCCCACACAAAGTATTTATCCCTACATCAAACCTCATCTCCCACAATGCAATGCAGCAAGAATATTCTGTAAAGCCCCTTAAAGGGAGCTCATACCTTGTGGATAAATTTCTCCATTCTGCCCTGAAGACCCCACCACCGGAACTTGACGGTGACCAGCTTGTAGGCACACATGTGAGGGCACGAGGGGTTGTTCAACACTTCTTTCTACAAGCAAGCATGGAGAAACAGGTGAGATCACTGTGTTCATGAAGCAGGATGCACAGGATGAGCGCTGCTACATGGGGGATAGGAGGGTAATAGGAGGGTGTCCATGACCAGAAGGGAGGGGGTGATATGAAGTGTACCGCCCCTTTAAGAAAGTCAGAAGTATTGTACCATCCAGTCCTTATTTAGGGGTCCTCTCCCAGTCTTCTCCGACCTGTATGTTGCAGGATCCTCTTCTGGCTTATAGTCCTGCGGAGACACAAATCAGTCCCAGGTAAATGTGCAGTCCCATGTAAATTGGACACCCGGTCGCAGCCATCGCACTCACGTCTTCGGCGATCTCGGAGCGGTCTGCAATGTCGATAGGTACGACCTCCACCTCCTTCCAGGTCTCAGCGTCCAGTCCATGCACCTGCAGGAGATGAGAAGGTCTGTGAATGGGCTGCAGGACGGGACGGGGCCGGGGGGGCGCAGGGACACCCCAACACTCACACACCCCGGCACTCACACACCCTCCGGGCACTCACACACCCCCCGGGCACTCACACACCCCCCGGGCACTCACACACCCCCCCGGCACTCACACCCCCCCCCCCGGCACTCACACACCCCCCCGGCACTCACACACCCCCCCGGCACTCACACACCCCCCCGGCACTCACACACCCCCCCGGCACTCACACACCCCCCCGGCACTCACACACCCCCCCGGCACTCACACCCACCGGCAAACACTCACACCCACCGGCAAACACTCACACCCACCGGCAAACACTCACATTGTCTAAGCTTCCGAAATCGGGTTTATGCCAAGTCTCGATTTTGATGAAGAAGTCGTCTTTCATGTATTCATTCTGCAATAAAAGTCAGGATTAAAAATATACAAAAAAAAAAGTGCCAGAAATCCGAGCAGCGAGGACTCTGCATAGACAAGAGAGCAATATGGCCGAAGCGAGGCAGGAGGAGGAGAGCGGGGAAGCGAGGCAGGAGGAGGAGAGCGGGGAAGCGAGGCAGGAGGAGGAGAGCGGGGAAGCGAGGCAGGAGGAGGAGAGCGGGGAAGCGAGGCAGGAGGAGGAGAGCGGGGAAGCGAGGCAGGAGGAGGAGAGCGGGGAAGCGAGGCAGGAGGAGCAGAGCGGGGAAGCGAGGCAGGAGGAGCAGAGCGGGGAAGCGAGGCAGGAGGAGCAGAGCGGGGAAGCGAGGCAGGAGGAGCAGAGCGGGGAAGCGAGGCAGGAGGAGCAGAGCGGGGAAGCGAGGCAGGAGGAGCAGAGCGGGGAAGCGAGGCAGGAGGAGCAGAGCGGGGAAGCGAGGCAGGAGGAGCAGAGCGGGGAAGCGAGGCAGGAGGAGGAGAGCGGGGAAGCGAGGCAGGAGGAGGAGAGCGGGGAAGCGAGGCAGGAGGAGGAGAGCGGGGAAGCGAGGCAGGAGGAGGAGAGCGGGGAAGCGAGGCAGGAGGAGGAGAGCGGGGAAGCGAGGCAGGAGGAGGAGAGCGGGGAAGCGAGGCAGGAGGAGGAGAGCGGGGAAGCGAGGCAGGAGGAGGAGAGCGGGGAAGCGAGGCAGGAGGAGGAGAGCGGGGAAGCGAGGCAGGAGGAGGAGAGCGGGGAAGCGAGGCAGGAGGAGGAGAGCGGGGAAGCGAGGCAGGAGGAGGAGAGCGGGGAAGCGAGGCAGGAGGAGGAGAGCGGGGAAGCGAGGCAGGAGGAGGAGAGCGGGGAAGCGAGGCAGGAGGAGGAGAGCGGGGAAGCGAGGCAGGAGGAGGAGAGCGGGGAAGCGAGGCAGGAGGAGGAGAGCGGGGAAGCGAGGCAGGAGACAGTCTCCCCTGTACGGCTGTCAGGCTCTCCTCACATTGCTGAAAGTCTAAACCATTCACTGCCCCCATACAGGACAAAATGCTGCCCACATCAGAGACCCACCCACTCTCTGTTCTCGCCTCCTTATCGCTGGTGACATCTCCCCTAACCCCGGCCCCCCTTCCACTAATAGATATAGCTCTCATCCTGCAGCACATAGAAGCCCTGCCATCCTATTAACCTTCATTGCTCGCCTTCTCCTGCCTCCTTTATCTGTTCCCTCTGGAACTCCTGGTCAGTGTGTAACATTCTCCTAAAGCCACGACTATTTTATTTCCTCTTAACCCCTTCGCTCTCACTGACACCACCACCACCACCACTCTTTTGGTTGGGGGGCTACAATTTTCACATCCTCCCCAGACCTGAGAACAGACCGGGTGGAGGGTGCTGTCGGCTCATTTCATCACAATATGCTTTCCAGGTTATCCCCTCTCTACCCTCCCATATGCAGTCATCTTTAGCTCAGATCTCCTGTCCAGATTCCACATTTTCCCAATATAATATATATTGCAGAGCGCCCCAGATGAAGCAGCAGCGGTGACACGACAAACGGCAGCAACCCTGGCATAGGCTGCAAACACATCATCTCCACGGGTGTTCCAGGTTTGCTGAGCATTTGTGGAGAAAATCACTCGGCAAAAGACGTCCTCCACTCAAAACGTATAACTCTGCCTCCATCCATCCAAACAAGCAACATCATCACATCAGATCGCCGGCCTGCAGACTCTGAAACATTTCACTCTGTCCTAAACCCTGAAGTACAAGGCCTGACCACCGACCTCAGAGCTGACAAGGAGACAGGAAAGCGAGGCGGGAGACAGGAAAGCGAGGCGGGAGACAGGAAGGCGAGGCGGGAGACAGGAAGGCGAGGCGGGAGACAGGAAGGCGAGGCGGGAGACAGGAAGGCGAGGCGGGAGACAGGAAGGCGAGGCGGGAGACAGGAAGGCGAGGCGGGAGACAGGAAGGCGAGGCGGGAGACAGGAAGGCGAGGCGGGAGACAGGAAGGCGAGGCGGGAGACAGGAAAGCGAGGCGGGAGACAGGAAAGCGAGGCGGGAGACAGGAAAGCGAGGCGGGAGACAGGAAAGCGAGGCGGGAGACAGGAAGGCGAGGCGGGAGACAGGAAGGCGAGGAGGGAGACAGGAAGGCGAGGAGGGAGACAGGAAGGCGAGGAGGGAGACAGGAAAGCGAGGCGGGAGACAGGAAAGCGAGGCGGGAGACAGGAAGGCGAGGCGGGAGACAGGAAGGCGAGGCGGGAGACAGGAAGGCGAGGCGGGAGACAGGAAGGCGAGGCGGGAGACAGGAAGGCGAGGCGGGAGACAGGAAAGCGAGGCGGGAGACAGGAAGGCGAGGCGGGAGACAGGAAAGCGAGGCGGGAGACAGGAAGGCGAGGCGGGAGACAGGAAGGCGAGGCGGGAGACAGGAAGGCGAGGCTCCTCGCATCTTCTCACCCTACGACCTGCACCAGTGACCCCAATCCCTCACATCTCCTTCAGTCCCTCGGCCCGGCAGTCACCACTCATCCAATATCTTCCCTCATCATTCAAAACGCAACACACAATTCTCTCCTCTTCATTCCGAATGTGTTGGGCAGGATCATATTTCTGTACCGCCGCTGCACTGATGCCTCCACTCTGTGCCAGCCATTGCAATGGTTACCCAACCACTACAAACATATCCCTCTCACCCTCATATCTACACCATCCTAACATCTCTTCCCTTATCTATCACCCTACTCATGCCCTCTGTCCTGCTAATGATCTATGCCTGACATCCTCTATAATCCAAACCTCCCAATCTCATCTCCAAGACTTCTCTTGTGCTGCGCAAGTTTTCTAGAATGCACTACACCAGACAATGCAATACCTAGCCTCCTCATTTTTTGGCGTGCTCTAGAAACACCTCTCTTAAGCCCGGCCTATCACCTCACTAATCTAACTCTCCCATGTGCCCTCTTTTAATGTTTTCTCAGAATCTGGAGCCCCTATTCTTCTGTCTCCGCATCCGCCGTGCACCCAGTAGCACCGGGTAATGGTGTTAGATATATCCTGGCTGATGACTGATCCTACAGACTATGATAATAATCATTATTAATGACACAGCGCCACCTGCTGGCCCAGCCACATCAGCACACAGGATGCATGGGAAACGCTGCTGCTTAAAGGGGAAGTGGTGGGACCGGCCCAGGAAACAACCAGAACATCCATTACTGAGACAAAAATAACCAGAGGATGGGTTCCCTGTCCCATCCTGAAAACAAAACCAGCACACGGTGGTCACAGACATCACCGCTGTACTACAACCCCCAACATGTCTGTACAAGCCAAAATAAGCCCAAGCCTGTATATGTGTGGGGGAGGGGGGCTTCACAGTATGATAGCGCCCTGATGGACAATAGTCATTGGTATCAGAAGATCTCACACTGGATCCAGCATTTACCACAAAGAAAGAGGAGAGAGAGGAGAGGAGGAGTGACTGCCAGGAAGAGCAGACAGAGGGAGGAGGAGGAGGAGCTGTGTGACACAAAGCAGAGGCATGGGATCCACTACGGGCAGCCAGCTACTATCTGCCCGAGAAACTGAACACAGAACAGAGAAAGAAAGCAAGAGAGTGGGAAGGGAGGCAAAAAAAAGGGAGAGAGAGCAGGAAGGGAGGCAAAAGGGGAGAGAGAGAGCAGAAAGGGAGGCAAAAGGGGAGAATGCGAGAGCGGGAAGGGAGGCAAAAGGGGAGAGTGAGAGCAGAAAGGGAGGCAAAAGGGGAGAGAGAGAGAGCGGGAAGGGAGGCAAAAGGGGAGAATGCGAGAGCAGAAAGGGAGGCAAACGGGGGGGGGATGCGAGAGCAGAAAGGGAGGCAAAAGGGGAGAGAATGCGAGAGCGGGCAGGCAGGCAAAAGGGGAGAGAATGCGAGAGCGGGCAGGCAGGCAAAAGGGGAGAGGATGCGAGAGCGGGCAGGCAGGCAAAAGGGGAGAGGATGCGAGAGCAGAAGGAGGCAAAAAGGGAGAGGATGCGAGAGCGGGAAAAGAGGCAAAAAGGGACAGAATGCGAGAGCGGGAAGGGAAGCAAAAGGGGAGAGAATGCAAGAGCAGAAAAGGGAGGCAAAAAGGGACAGAATGCGAAAGCGGGAAGGGAGGCAAAAGGGGAGAGAATGCGGGAAGGGAGGCAAAAAGGGACAGAATGCGAGAGCGGGAAGGGAGGCAAAAGGGGACAGAATGCGAAAGCGGGAAGGGAGGCAAAAGGGGAGAGAATGTGAGAGCAGAAAGGGAGGCAAAAGGGGAGAACATGCGAGAGCGGGAAGGGAGGCAAAAGGGGAGAGAATGCAAGAGCAGAAAGGGAGGCAAAAGGGGACAGAATGCGAGAGCGGGAAGGGAGGCAAAATGAGAGCATGCGAGAGCAGAAAAAAAGGCAAAAGGGAGAGCATGCGAGAGCAGAAAGGGAGGCAAAAGGGGAGAGAATGCGAGAGCGGGAAGGGAGGCAAAAGGGGAGAGCATGCGAGAGCAGAAAGGGAGGCAAAAGGGGAGAGCATGCGAGAGCAGAAAGGGAGGCAAAAGGGGAGAGCATGCGAGAGCAGAAAGGGAGGCAAAAGGGGAGAGCATGCGAGAGCAGAAAGGGAGGCAAAAGGGGAGAGCATGCGAGAGCGGGAAGGGAGGCAAAAGGGGAGAGCATGCGAGAGCGGGAAGGGAGGCAAAAGGGGACAGAATGCGAGAGCGGGAAGGGAGGCAAAAGGGGAGAGCATGCGAGAGCTGAAAGGGAGGCAAAAGGGGAGAGCATGCGAGAGCAGAAAGGGAGGCAAAAGGGGAGAGCATGCGAGAGCAGAAAGGGAGGCAAAAGGGGAGAGCATGCGAGAGCAGAAAGGGAGGCAAAAGGGGAGAGAATGCGAGAGCGGGAAGGGAGGCAAAAGGGGAGAGCGTGCAAGAGCAGAAAGGGAGGCAAAAAGGGACAGAATGCGAGAGCGGGATGGGAGGCAAAAAGGGACAGAATGCAAGAGCGGGAAGGGAGGCAAAAAGGGACAGAATGCAAGAGCGGGAAGGGAGGCAAAAAGGGACAGAATGCAAGAGCGGGAAGGGAGGCAAAAGGGGGGGGAATGAGCGCGAGAGGGGGAAAGGAGGCAAAAGGGGAGAGAATATGAGAGTGGGAAGGGAGGCAAAAAGGAAAAGAGCATGAAAGCGGGAAGAGAGGCAAAAGGGGGAGTGAGAGCGCGAGAGAGTGGGAAGAGGCAAAATGGGAGAGAGCGGTAAGAGAGGTAAAAGGGGAGAGAGAATATGTGAGTGTGAATGGAGGTAAAAGAAAAGGGATGGGGGCAGAGCTCAGGCTTCAGTTTGGTGGGAAGTTGACACCAGTGGGAGGTAGAGGGGAGCCAGCATGATCTGAAATTGGCATGCATAATATAAAAAGTGCAAATTCACACATTTATTCCAACTGTACTACAATAAAAAAAAATGAGATTTTTAGCAAATAATTGATCAATTTTTTGAGCCACCCCTGCCAACGTCACGGCAAATCTCAATAGGGGGGTCCTACTCTACATTCTGTATTTCATGTGCCATGCGGCCTCCTAGATAAAGTTAAAAGCAGAACCATAATAGAGCACACATACCTGTAACCTGTATATAACCGCTTCCATGTTGCAAAAAAGGCACTTGTGGATAGAGACCAGCCCAGGTCCCAGCATGTGGAGCAAGCCCTACACATACCAGGACTATATCAGAACTGACCCTCCCAGTGCCAGACAGCAACCATTGATAAAGGCGGACCAGATCCAAGATGGTGCTTAATTAGCATTGCCTGTGGAAAGGGGTGAGGTAACTGAATCTGAACAGCTACCAACAGGAGGAATACATAGCAAACCAAAATCAGGCATGCATGGCATGGTGGTGACCGGCCACCAGAATTTGTAGCATAACTACGACCAAACAGAGAGAGAGGGGAGCCAGCACGATCTGAAATTGGCATGCATCATATAAAAAGTGAAAATTCACAGATTTATTCCAACTGTACTACAATAAAAAAAATGAGATTTTTAGCAAATAATTGATCAATTTTTTGAGCCACCCCTGCCAACGTCACGGCAAATCTCAATAGGGGGGTCCTACTCTACATTCTGTATTTCATGTGCCATGCGGCCTCCTAGATAAAGTTAAAAGCAGAACCATAATAGAGCACACATACCTGTAACCTGTATATAACCGCTTCTATGTTGCAAAAAAGGCACTTGTGGACCGTAGTTATGCTACAAATCTGGTGTCTGACCAACACCATACCATGCACGCCTGATTTTGGCTTGCAATATATTCCTCCTGTTGGTGGCTGTTCAGACTCAGTTACCTCACCCCTTTCCACAGGCAATGCTAATTAAGCACCATTCTTGGATCTGGTCCGCCTTTATCAATGGTTGCTGTTTGACACTGGGAGGATCAGTTCTGATATAGTCCTGGTATGTGTAGTGCTTGCTCCACATGCTGGGACCTGGGCTGGTCTCTATCCACAAGTGCCTTTTTTGCAACATGGAAGCGGCTATATACAGGTTGCAGGTATGTGTGCTCCATTATGGTTCTGCTTTTAACTTTATCTAGGAGGCCGCATGGCACATGAAATACAGAATGTAGAGTAGGACCCCACTATTGAGATTTGCCGTGACGTTGGCAGGGGTGGCTCAAAAAATTGATCAATTATTTGCTAAAAATCTCATTTTTTTTATTATAGTACAGTTGGAATAAATTTGTGAATTTTCACTTTTTATATGATGCATGCCAATTTCAGATCGTGCTGGTTCCCTTTTTTTACCAGTGGGAGGTGTAGATGTGATACGATGTACTCACCGTGACGACTGGTGTCCGGAAGCAGCGGCGGGAGCAGGGAGAAGAGACAGAATATCATTAGGGTGTATCCGCACAGGGTATCATCATTACGGTGACTTGTAAAGACAGAATGATCAGCGCACCGCTGCCAGCGAAGGTCCACAGCACGCACCGCACGGCCAACAGGAGAATTCAGAAACAGCAGAAATCCAGCAGCCGGCCACAGCAATATATACAACTTTATTCCAAAAATGCTTTCATTAAAAATAGATGCATAAATATCAGCAGAGAAAATCCGGAGAAAGGACGAGACGAGAGAAAACGTGAATCGGAGGATTTCTCAGCAATGACTGAATAACAATGAATAAGGCCTCGCCTCCGATTCACGTTTTCTCTCGTCTCGTCCTTTCTCCGGATTTTCTCTGCTGATATTTATGCATCTATTTTTAATGAAAATGTTTTTTGAATAAAGATGTATATATTGTTAGGAAGGCCGGCTGCTGGATTTCTGCTCTTTTTGAATCATTACGGTGCATCGGCCCAGCGTGTCATTACATCGTACCGGCACAGCGTGTCATTATGTTGTAGCATTACGGTGCATCGGCCCAGCGTGTCATTACGGTGCATCGGCACAGCGTGTCATTACGGTGCATCGGCACAGCGTGTCGTCATGTTGTAGCATTACGGTGCATCGGCACAGCGTGTCATTACGGTGCATCGGCACAGCGTGTCATTACGGTGCATCGGCACAGCGTGTCATTATGTTGTAGCATTACGGTGCATCGGCACAGCGTGTCATTACATCGTACCGACACAGCGTGTCATTGTGTTGTAGCATTGCGGTGCATCGGCACAGCGTGTCATTACATCGTACCGGCACAGCATGTCATTGTGTTGTAGTATTACGGTGCGTCGGCACAGCGTGTCATTACGGTGTATCGGCACAGCGTGTCATTACGGTGTATCGGCACAGCGTGTCATTATGTTGTAGCATTACGGCGCATCGGCGCAGCGTGTCATTACGGCGCATCGGCGCAGCGTGTCATTACGGTGCATCGGCGCAGCGTGTCATTACGGTGCATCGGCACAGCGTATCTTTATATTGTAGCATTACATCATATCGGCACAGCGTGTCATTACGGTGTATCGGCGCAGCGTGTCTTTATATTGTAGCATTACGGTGCATCGGCGCAGCGTGTCTTTATATTGTAGCATTACGGTGCATCGGTGCAGCATATCTTTATATTGTAGCATTACATCATATCGGCACAGCGTGTCATTACGGTGTATCGGCGCAGCGTGTCTTTATATTGTAGCATTACGGTGCATCGGCACAGCGTATCTTTATATTGTAGCATTACATCATATCGGCGCAGCGTGTCATTACGGTGTAGCATTACATCATATCGGCACAGCGTGTCATTACGGTGCATCGGCGCAGCGTGTCTTTATATTGTAGCATTACGGTGCATCGGCGCAGCGTGTCTTTATATTGTAGCATTACGGTGTATCGGTGCAGCGTGTCTTTATATTGCAGCATTACATCATATCGGCACAGCGTGTCATTACGGTGCATCGGCGCAGCGTGTCTTTATATTGTAGCATTACGGTGCATCGGCGCAGCGTGTCTTTATATTGTAGCATTACGGTGTATCGGTGCAGCGTGTCTTTATATTGTAGCATTACGGTGCATCGGCGCAGCGTGTCTTTATATTGCAGCATTACATCATATCGGCACAGCGTGTCATTACGGTGCATCGGCGCAGCGTGTCTTTATATTGTAGCATTACGGTGTATCGGTGCAGCGTGTCTTTATATTGTAGCATTACGGTGCATCGGCGCAGCGTGTCTTTATATTGTAGCATTACGGTGCATCGGCGCAGCGTGTCTTTATATTGTAGCATTACGGTGTATCGGTGCAGCGTGTCTTTATATTGCAGCATTACATCATATCGGCACAGCGTATCGGCATTATGGCGGTGGACACTCACTGGTGCGGCAGTACGGATACGCGTTCCAGGCTTTCTCGTGGAACACCAGGGACCCTTCGGGCGCCAGCATCTTGACAAAGCTGGGGACTTTACTGCACGTCGTGAGTCATCAGCGGGAAAAAGAAAGAGAAATGTAACTGCAGCACTAGAAATCACCGCGCAGCGCTCAGCCGTCACTGTCCGGCCGCTCCGGCGTTGCCGCCGGTAACCGCTCACCTCTGCAGGTGGTAGATCTTGTGGGTGTACTGCCCCTTCTCCCCGTCCCGCTCGTACGGCTCGTTCTTCAGCACCTCGATGCCCTCCCCTCCCCCCGTGTTGTCCTTACTCGCCTCCGCCACCGAGAACAGCTGCCCGACCTGGTACTGGAGGAAAACCGGCACGTTACCGGCGGAGCAACCACCGGGGTCTGCGCAGGAGCCGTAAAGCGTGAGCCAGGATTTAAAGGGGAAGCGTCGCACTTACCTCTTCCACTGAGATGGGCAGGTAGACGCGGCTGGAGGAGAAAAAAACGGAGAAAGTCAGAACCACCGCAACAATACGGAGCGTTTAGGGGGGGCGACATCCGGGGTCACCGCCTCACAGGACGCCGCCATACTGTCACATACACAGCAGGGGGACTACAAGCTCCAGCATGCCCTGTCACCTGAGCTATGGCCCCATCTGTCACCTGCCCCCAGCCTCTCCTGACAGCTGCCCCTCCCCCACCTGACAGCCCCCAAGACCCCCAGACACTCACTACAAGGGGGTCCCAACATGACAATGGCGGCACCGCGGGCCGGGAGCACTCACAATTCCTTAATCAGGACCATCCTTTCCTCCCTCCGCTTCACCAGCCCCTGCAACACAGGCCGGAAACCGGAAACCAGGCCGCCCAGGCTGGAGGGAGGGAGGAGGGACACATGCTTGTGCTCGGAGGGAGCCGGCGGACGCGTGACGTCACTGCCCGGCGACGCGCAATGTGAAAGCGGTGTATGCGGCCGCACGCAAGCCGGTTACTAGGTGGCTGCTTGGTAACTAAGGGCGGGGTGAGGTGAGCAGAGGGGATTTAACCAATGGGATGAGGAGGGGGCGGGGCTTGTGCGACAATTCCCAGAAAACAGCAAAAAATCGTCATAAAGTTTCCGGTACGGACGGAGGGAAGACGTGACGTCACAGCTGGAGGTTATCACTGATATCAGGGGAGTGGTGACGTCACAGCTGGAGGATATCACTGATATCAGGAGACTAGTGACGTCACAGCTGGAGGTTATCCCTGATATCAGGGGAGTGGTGACGTCACAGCTGGAGGATATCCCTGATATCAGGAGAGTGGTGACGTCACAGCTGGAGGATATCACTGATATCAGGAGACTAGTGACGTCACAGCTGGAGGTTATCCCTGATATCAGGGGAGTGGTGACGTCACAGCTGGAGGATATCCCTGATATCAGGAGAGTGGTGACGTCACAGCTGGAGGATATCCCTGATATCAGGAGAGTGGTGACGTCACAGCTGGAGGATATCCCTGATATCAGGAGAGTGGTGATGTCACAGCTGGAGGTTATCCCTGATATCAGGGGAGTGGTGACGTCACAGCTGGAGGTTATCCCTGATATCAGGGGAGTGGTGACGTCACAGCTGGAGGTTATCCCTGATATCAGGGGAGTGGTGATGTCACAGCTGGAGGTTATCCCTGATATCAGGAGAGTGGTGACGTCACAGCTGGAGGTTATCACTGATATCAGGAGAGTGGTGACGTCACAGCTGGAGGTTATCCCTGATATCAGGAGAGTGGTGACGTCACAGCTGGAGGATATCCCTGATATCAGGAGAGTGGTGATGTCACAGCTGGAGGTTATCTCTGATATCAGGGGAGTGGTGACGTCACAGCTGGAGGATATCCCTGATATCAGGAGAGTGGTGACGTCACAGCTGGAGGTTATCCCTGATATCAGGGGAGTGGTGACGTCACAGCTGGAGGTTATCCCTGATATCAGGGGAGTGGTGATGTCACAGCTGGAGGATATCCCTGATATCAGGAGAGTGGTGACGTCACAGCTGGAGGTTATCTCTGATATCAGGGGAGTGGTGACGTCACAGCTGGAGGATATCCCTGATATCAGGAGAGTGGTGACGTCACAGCTGGAGGATATCCCTGATATCAGGAGAGTGGTGACGTCACAGCTGGAGGTTATCTCTGATATCAGGGGAGTGGTGACGTCACAGCTGGAGGATATCCCTGATATCAGGAGAGTGGTGACGTCACAGCTGGAGGATATCCCTGATATCAGGAGAGTGGTGACGTCACAGCTGGAGGATATCCCTGATTATCAGGAGAGTGGTGACGTCACAGCTGGAGGATATCCCTGATATCAGGAGAGTGGTGACGTCACAGCTGGAGGTTATCCCTGATATCAGGAGAGTGGTGACGTCACAGCTGGAGGATATCCCTGATATCAGGAGAGTGGTGACGTCACAGCTGGAGGATATCCCTGATATCAGGAGAGTGGTGATGTCACAGCTGGAGGTCATCCCTGATATCAGGAGAGTGGTGACGTCACAGCTGGAGGTTATCCCTGATTATCAGGGGAGTGGTGACGTCACAGCTGGAGGTTATCCCTGATATCAGGAGAGTGGTGACGTCACAGCTGGAGGTTATCCCTGATTATCAGGAGAGTGGTGATGTCACAGCTGGAGGTCATCCCTGATATCAGGAGAGTGGTGATGTCACAGCTGGAGGTTATCCCTGATTATCAGGGGAGTGGTGACGTCACAGCTGGAGGATATCCCTGATTATCAGGAGAGTGGTGATGTCACAGCTGGAGGTTATCCCTGATATCAGGAGAGTGGTGATGTCACAGCTGGAGGTTATCACTGATATCAGGAGAGAGGTGACGTCACAGCTGGAGGTTATCACTGATATCAGGAGAGAGGTGACGTCACAGCTGGAGGATATCCCTGATATCAGGAGAGTGGTGACGTCACAGCTGGAGGTTATCCCTGATTATCAGGGGAGTGGTGACGTCACAGCTGGAGGTTATCCCTGATATCAGGAGAGTGGTGACGTCACAGCTGGAGGTTATCCCTGATATCAGGAGAGTGGTGACGTCACAGCTGGAGGATATCCCTGATATCAGGAGAGAGGTGACGTCACAGCTGGAGGTTATCCCTGATATCAGGAGAGTGGTGACGTCACAGCTGGAGGATATCCCTGATATCAGGAGAGAGGTGACGTCACAGCTGGAGGTTATCCCTGATATCAGGAGAGTGGTGACGTCACAGCTGGAGGTTATCCCTGATATCAGGAGAGTGGTGACGTCACAGCTGGAGGTTATCCCTGATATCAGGAGAGTGGTGACGTCACAGCTGGAGGTTATCCCTGATATCAGGAGAGAGGTGACGTCACAGCTGGAGGTTATCTCTGATATCAGGAGAGTGGTGACGTCACAGCTGGAGGTTATCCCTGATATCAGGAGAGTGGTGACGTCACAGCTGGAGGTTATCCCTGATATCAGGAGAGTGGTGACGTCACAGCTGGAGGTTATCCCTGATATCAGGAGAGTGGTGACGTCACAGCTGGAGGTTATCCCTGATATCAGGAGAGTGGTGACGTCACAGCTGGAGGATATCCCTGATATCAGGAGAGAGGTGACGTCACAGCTGGAGGTTATCCCTGATATCAGGAGAGTGGTGACGTCACAGCTGGAGGTTATCACTGATATCAGGAGAGAGGTGACGTCACAGCTGGAGGTTATCACTGATATCAGGAGAGAGGTGACGTCACAGCTGGAGGTTATCTCTGATATCATATGGATCATATGGATATATCATATGGATCCGTGCTTTTCTTAACCAAGAATCTACAAAAACACTAGTGCATGCCCTCATCATCTCCCGCCTCGACTACTGCAACCTCCTGCTCTGTGGCCTCCCTTCCAACACTCTTGCACCCCTCCAATCTATCCTAAACTCTGCGGTCCGCTTAATCCACCTCTCCCCTCGCTACTCCCCAGCCTCGCCACTCTGCCAATCCCTTCACTGGCTTCCCATCACCCAACGACTCCAGTTCAAAACATTAACCATGACATACAAAGCCATGCACAACCTGTCTCCTCCCTACATCTGTGACCTAGTCTCCCAGTACCTACCTGCACGCAACCTCAGATCCTCACAAGATCTCCTTCTCTGCTCCCCTCTCATCTCCTCTTCCCACAATCGCGTACAAGATTTCTCCCGTGCATCCCCCATACTCTGGAATGCTCTACCTCAGCACATCAGACTCTCACCTACCGTGGAAAGCTTCAAGAGGAACCTCAAAACCCACCTCTTCCAACAAGCCTACAACCTACAATAGCCCTCAGCCCAGTAGACCACTGCGCAACCAGCTCTGTCCTCACCTATTGTACCATCACCCATTCCCTGTAGACTGTGAGCCCTCGCGGGCAGGGTCCTCTCTCCTCCTATACCAGTCTGTCTTGTACTGTTAATGATTGTTGTACGTATACCCTCTTTCACTTGTAAAGCGCCATGGAATAAATGGCGCTATAATAATAAATAATAATAATAATAATAATATCAGGAGAGCGGTGACGTCACAGCTGGAGGTTATCCCTGATATCAGGGGAGTGGTGACGTCACAGCTGGAGGTTATCCCTGATATCAGGGGAGAGGTGACGTCACAGCTGGAGGATATCCCTGATATCAGGAGACTGGTGACGTCACAGCTGGAGGATATCCCTGATATCAGGAGAGGGGTGACGTCACAGCTGGAGGTTATCACTGATATCAGGAGAGTGGTGACGTCACAGCTGGAGGTTATCCCTGATATCAGGAGAGCGGTGACGTCACAGCTGGAGGTCCCTGATATCAGGAGAGTGGTGACGTCACAGCTGGAGGTTATCCCTGATATCAGGAGAGTGGTTACGTCACAGCTGGAGGTTATCCCTGATATCAGGAGAGTGGTGACGTCACAGCTGGAGGTTATCCCTGATATCAGGAGAGTGGTGAGGTCACAGCTGGAGGTCCCTGATATCAGGAGAGTGGTGACGTCACAGCTGGAGGTTATCCCTGATATCAGGAGAGTGGTGACGTCACAGCTGGAGGATATCCCTGATATCAGGAGAGTGGTGACGTCACAGCTGGAGGTTATCCCTGATATCAGGGGAGTGGTGACGTCACAGCTGGAGGTCCCTGATATCAGGAGAGTGGTGACGTCACAGCTGGAGGTCCCTGATATCAGGAGAGTGGTGATGTCACAGCTGGAGGTTATCCCTGATATCAGGAGAGTGGTGACGTCACAGATGGAGGTTATCCCTGATATCAGGAGAGTGGTGACGTCACAGCTGGAGGTTATCCCTGATATCAGGAGAGTGGTGACGTCACAGCTGGAGGTTATCCCTGATATCAGGAGAGTGGTGATGTCACAGCTGGAGGTTATCCCTGATATCAGGAGAGTGGTGACGTCACAGCTGGAGGTTATCCCTGATATCAGGGGAGTGGTGACGTCACAGCTGGAGGTTATCCCTGATATCAGGAGAGTGGTGAGGTCACAGCTGGAGGTCCCTGATATCAGGAGAGTGGTGACGTCACAGCTGGAGGTTATCCCTGATATCAGGAGAGTGGTGACGTCACAGCTGGAGGATATCCCTGATATCAGGAGAGTGGTGACGTCACAGCTGGAGGTTATCCCTGATATCAGGAGAGTGGTGACGTCACAGCTGGAGGTCCCTGATATCAGGAGAGTGGTGACGTCACAGCTGGAGGTCCCTGATATCAGGAGAGTGGTGACGTCACAGCTGGAGGTTATCCCTGATATCAGGGGAGTGGTGACGTCACAGCTGGAGGATATCCCTGATATCAGGAGAGTGGTGATGTCACAGCTGGAGGATATCCCTGATATCAGGAGAGAGGTGACGTCACAGCTGGAGGTTATCCCTGATATCAGGAGAGTGGTGATGTCACAGCTGGAGGATATCACTGATATCAGGAGAGTGGTGATGTCACAGCTGGAGGTTATCCCTGATATCAGGAGAGTGGTGACGTCACAGCTGGAGGTTATCCCTGATATCAGGAGAGTGGTGATGTCACAGCTGGAGGTTACCCCTGATATCAGGGGAGTGGTGACGTCACAGCTGGAGGATATCCCTGATATCAGGAGAGAGGTGACGTCACAGCTGGAGGTTATCCCTGATATCAGGAGAGTGGTGACGTCACAGCTGGAGGATGTCCCTGATATCAGGAGACTGGTGACGTCACAGCTGGAGGATATCCCTGATATCAGGAGAGTGGTGACGTCACAGCTGGAGGTTATCCCTGATATCAGGAGAGAGGTGACGTCACAGCTGGAGGATATCCCTGATATCAGGAGAGAGGTGACGTCACAGCTGGAGGTTATCCCTGATATCAGGAGAGTGGTGACGTCACAGCTGGAGGCTATCCCTGATATCAGGAGAGTGGTGACGTCACAGCTGGAGGTTATCCCTGATGTCAGGAGAGAGGTGACGTCACAGCTGGAGGTTATCCCTGATGTCAGGGGAGTGGTGACGTCACAGCTGGAGGTTATCCCTGATATCAGGGGAGTGGTGACGTCACAGCTGGAGGTTATCCCTGATATCAGGAGAGTGGTGACGTCACAGCTGGAGGATATCTCTGATATCAGGAGAGAGGTGATGTCACAGCTGGAGGATATCCCTGATATCAGGGGAGTGGTGACGTCACAGCTGGAGGATATCCCTGATATCAGGGGAGTGGTGACGTCACAGCTGGAGGTTATCCCTGATATCAGGAGAGTGGTGACGTCACAGCTGGAGGTTATCCCTGATATCAGGAGAGTGGTGACGTCACAGCTGGAGGTTATCCCTGATATCAGGAGAGTGGTGACGTCACAGCTGGAGGTTATCACTGATATCAGGAGAGTGGTGACGTCACAGCTGGAGGTTATCCCTGATATCAGGAGAGTGGTGACGTCACAGCTGGAGGATATCCCTGATATCAGGGGAGTGGTGACGTCACAGCTGGAGGTTATCCCTGATATCAGGAGAGTGGTGACGTCACAGCTGGAGGATATCCCTGATATCAGGAGAGTGGTGACGTCACAGCTGGAGGTTATCCCTGATATCAGGGGAGTGGTGACGTCACAGCTGGAGGTCCCTGATATCAGGAGAGTGGTGACGTCACAGCTGGAGGTCCCTGATATCAGGAGAGTGGTGATGTCACAGCTGGAGGTTATCCCTGATATCAGGAGAGTGGTGACGTCACAGATGGAGGTTATCCCTGATATCAGGAGAGTGGTGACGTCACAGCTGGAGGTTATCCCTGATATCAGGAGAGTGGTGACGTCACAGCTGGAGGTTATCCCTGATATCAGGAGAGTGGTGATGTCACAGCTGGAGGTTATCCCTGATATCAGGAGAGTGGTGATGTCACAGCTGGAGGTTACCCCTGATATCAGGGGAGTGGTGACGTCACAGCTGGAGGTTATCCCTGATATCAGGAGAGTGGTGACGTCACAGCTGGAGGATATCCCTGATATCAGGGGAGTGGTGACGTCACAGCTGGAGGTTATCCCTGATATCAGGAGAGTGGTGACGTCACAGCTGGAGGTTATCCCTGATATCAGGAGAGTGGTGACGTCACAGCTGGAGGTTATCCCTGATATCAGGGGAGTGGTGACGTCACAGCTGGAGGATATCCCTGATATCAGGGGAGTGGTGACGTCACAGCTGGAGATTATCCCTGATATCAGGGGAGTGGTGACGTCACAGCTGGAGGATATCCCTGATATCAGAAGAGTGGTGACGTCACAGCTGGAGATTATCCCTGATATCAGGGGAGTGGTGACGTCACAGCTGGAGGTTATCCCTGATATCAGGGGAGTGGTGATGTCACAGCTGGAGGTTATCCCTGATATCAGGGGAGTGGTGACGTCACAGCTGGAGATTATCCCTGATATCAGGGGAGTGGTGACGTCACAGCTGGAGGATATCCCTGATATCAGGAGAGTGGTGACGTCACAGCTGGAGATTATCCCTGATATCAGGGGAGTGGTGACGTCACAGCTGGAGATTATCCCTGATATCAGGGGAGTGGTGACGTCACAGCTGGAGGATATCCCTGATATCAGGAGAGTGGTGACGTCACAGCTGGAGATTATCCCTGATATCAGGGGAGTGGTGACGTCACAGCTGGAGGTTATCCCTGATATCAGGGGAGTGGTGATGTCACAGCTGGAGGTTATCCCTGATATCAGGAGAGTGGTGACGTCACAGCTGGAGGATATCTCTGATATCAGGAGAGAGGTGATGTCACAGCTGGAGGATATCCCTGATATCAGGGGAGTGGTGACGTCACAGCTGGAGGATATCCCTGATATCAGGGGAGTGGTGACGTCACAGCTGGAGGTTATCCCTGATATCAGGAGAGTGGTGACGTCACAGCTGGAGGTTATCCCTGATATCAGGAGAGTGGTGACGTCACAGCTGGAGGATATCCCTGATATCAGGAGAGTGGTGACGTCACAGCTGGAGGTTATCCCTGATATCAGGAGAGTGGTGACGTCACAGCTGGAGGTTATCCCTGATATCAGGAGAGTGGTGACGTCACAGCTGGAGGATATCACTGATATCAGGAGAGTGGTGACGTCACAGCTGGAGGATATCCCTGATATCAGGAGAGTGGTGACGTCACAGCTGGAGGATATCCCTGATATCAGGAGAGTGGTGACGTCACAGCTGGAGGTTATCCCTGATATCAGGGGAGTGGTGACGTCACAGCTGGAGGTTATCCCTGATATCAGGGGAGTGGTGACGTCACAGCTGGAGGTTATCCCTGATATCAGGGGAGTGGTGACGTCACAGCTGGAGATTATCCCTGATATCAGGGGAGTGGTGACGTCACAGCTGGAGGATATCCCTGATATCAGGAGAGTGGTGACGTCACAGCTGGAGATTATCCCTGATATCAGGGGAGTGGTGACGTCACAGCTGGAGGTTATCCCTGATATCAGGGGAGTGGTGATGTCACAGCTGGAGGTTATCCCTGATATCAGGAGAGTGGTGACGTCACAGCTGGAGGATATCTCTGATATCAGGAGAGAGGTGATGTCACAGCTGGAGGATATCCCTGATATCAGGGGAGTGGTGACGTCACAGCTGGAGGATATCCCTGATATCAGGGGAGTGGTGACGTCACAGCTGGAGGTTATCCCTGATATCAGGAGAGTGGTGACGTCACAGCTGGAGGTTATCCCTGATATCAGGAGAGTGGTGACGTCACAGCTGGAGGATATCCCTGATATCAGGAGAGTGGTGACGTCACAGCTGGAGGTTATCCCTGATATCAGGAGAGTGGTGACGTCACAGCTGGAGGTTATCCCTGATATCAGGAGAGTGGTGACGTCACAGCTGGAGGATATCCCTGATATCAGGAGAGTGGTGACGTCACAGCTGGAGGATATCCCTGATATCAGGAGAGTGGTGACGTCACAGCTGGAGATTATCCCTGATATCAGGAGAGTGGTGACGTCACAGCTGGAGGTTATCCCTGATATCAGGGGAGTGGTGACGTCACAGCTGGAGGATATCCCTGATATCAGGAGAGTGGTGACGTCACAGCTGGAGGTTATCTCTGATATCAGGAGAGTGGTGACGTCACAGCTGGAGGTTATCCCTGATTATCAGGAGAGTGGTGATGTCACAGCTGGAGGTTATCCCTGATATCAGGAGAGTGGTGACGTCACAGCTGGAGGTTATCACTGATATCAGGAGAGAGGTGACGTCACAGCTGGAGGTTATCCCTGATATCAGGAGAGTGGTGACGTCACAGCTGGAGGTTATCCCTGATATCAGGAGAGAGGTGACGTCACAGCTGGAGGTTATCACTGATATCAGGAGAGAGGTGACGTCACAGCTGGAGGTTATCTCTGATATCATATGGATCATATGGATATATCATATGGATCCGTGCTTTTCTTAACCAAGAATCTACAAAAACACTAGTGCATGCCCTCATCATCTCCCGCCTCGACTACTGCAACCTCCTGCTCTGTGGCCTCCCTTCCAACACTCTTGCACCCCTCCAATCTATCCTAAACTCTGCGGTCCGCTTAATCCACCTCTCCCCTCGCTACTCCCCAGCCTCGCCACTCTGCCAATCCCTTCACTGGCTTCCCATCACCCAACGACTCCAGTTCAAAACATTAACCATGACATACAAAGCCATGCACAACCTGTCTCCTCCCTACATCTGTGACCTAGTCTCCCAGTACCTACCTGCACGCAACCTCAGATCCTCACAAGATCTCCTTCTCTGCTCCCCTCTCATCTCCTCTTCCCACAATCGCGTACAAGATTTCTCCCGTGCATCCCCCATACTCTGGAATGCTCTACCTCAGCACATCAGACTCTCACCTACCGTGGAAAGCTTCAAGAGGAACCTCAAAACCCACCTCTTCCAACAAGCCTACAACCTACAATAGCCCTCAGCCCAGTAGACCACTGCGCAACCAGCTCTGTCCTCACCTATTGTACCATCACCCATTCCCTGTAGACTGTGAGCCCTCGCGGGCAGGGTCCTCTCTCCTCCTATACCAGTCTGTCTTGTACTGTTAATGATTGTTGTACGTATACCCTCTTTCACTTGTAAAGCGCCATGGAATAAATGGCGCTATAATAATAAATAATAATAATAATAATAATAATATCAGGAGAGCGGTGACGTCACAGCTGGAGGTTATCCCTGATATCAGGGGAGTGGTGACGTCACAGCTGGAGGTTATCCCTGATATCAGGGGAGAGGTGACGTCACAGCTGGAGGATATCCCTGATATCAGGAGACTGGTGACGTCACAGCTGGAGGATATCCCTGATATCAGGAGAGGGGTGACGTCACAGCTGGAGGTTATCACTGATATCAGGAGAGTGGTGACGTCACAGCTGGAGGTTATCCCTGATATCAGGAGAGCGGTGACGTCACAGCTGGAGGTCCCTGATATCAGGAGAGTGGTGACGTCACAGCTGGAGGTTATCCCTGATATCAGGAGAGTGGTTACGTCACAGCTGGAGGTTATCCCTGATATCAGGAGAGTGGTGACGTCACAGCTGGAGGTTATCCCTGATATCAGGAGAGTGGTGAGGTCACAGCTGGAGGTCCCTGATATCAGGAGAGTGGTGACGTCACAGCTGGAGGTTATCCCTGATATCAGGAGAGTGGTGACGTCACAGCTGGAGGATATCCCTGATATCAGGAGAGTGGTGACGTCACAGCTGGAGGTTATCCCTGATATCAGGGGAGTGGTGACGTCACAGCTGGAGGTCCCTGATATCAGGAGAGTGGTGACGTCACAGCTGGAGGTCCCTGATATCAGGAGAGTGGTGATGTCACAGCTGGAGGTTATCCCTGATATCAGGAGAGTGGTGACGTCACAGATGGAGGTTATCCCTGATATCAGGAGAGTGGTGACGTCACAGCTGGAGGTTATCCCTGATATCAGGAGAGTGGTGACGTCACAGCTGGAGGTTATCCCTGATATCAGGAGAATGGTGATGTCACAGCTGGAGGTTATCCCTGATATCAGGAGAGTGGTGACGTCACAGCTGGAGGTTATCCCTGATATCAGGGGAGTGGTGACGTCACAGCTGGAGGTTATCCCTGATATCAGGAGAGTGGTGAGGTCACAGCTGGAGGTCCCTGATATCAGGAGAGTGGTGACGTCACAGCTGGAGGTTATCCCTGATATCAGGAGAGTGGTGACGTCACAGCTGGAGGATATCCCTGATATCAGGAGAGTGGTGACGTCACAGCTGGAGGTTATCCCTGATATCAGGAGAGTGGTGACGTCACAGCTGGAGGTCCCTGATATCAGGAGAGTGGTGACGTCACAGCTGGAGGTCCCTGATATCAGGAGAGTGGTGACGTCACAGCTGGAGGTTATCCCTGATATCAGGGGAGTGGTGACGTCACAGCTGGAGGATATCCCTGATATCAGGAGAGTGGTGATGTCACAGCTGGAGGATATCCCTGATATCAGGAGAGAGGTGACGTCACAGCTGGAGGTTATCCCTGATATCAGGAGAGTGGTGATGTCACAGCTGGAGGATATCACTGATATCAGGAGAGTGGTGATGTCACAGCTGGAGGTTATCCCTGATATCAGGAGAGTGGTGACGTCACAGCTGGAGGTTATCCCTGATATCAGGAGAGTGGTGATGTCACAGCTGGAGGTTACCCCTGATATCAGGGGAGTGGTGACGTCACAGCTGGAGGATATCCCTGATATCAGGAGAGAGGTGACGTCACAGCTGGAGGTTATCCCTGATATCAGGAGAGTGGTGACGTCACAGCTGGAGGATGTCCCTGATATCAGGAGACTGGTGACGTCACAGCTGGAGGATATCCCTGATATCAGGAGAGTGGTGACGTCACAGCTGGAGGTTATCCCTGATATCAGGAGAGTGGTGACGTCACAGCTGGAGGATATCCCTGATATCAGGAGAGAGGTGACGTCACAGCTGGAGGTTATCCCTGATATCAGGAGAGTGGTGACGTCACAGCTGGAGGCTATCCCTGATATCAGGAGAGTGGTGACGTCACAGCTGGAGGTTATCCCTGATGTCAGGAGAGAGGTGACGTCACAGCTGGAGGTTATCCCTGATGTCAGGGGAGTGGTGACGTCACAGCTGGAGGTTATCCCTGATATCAGGGGAGTGGTGACGTCACAGCTGGAGGTTATCCCTGATATCAGGAGAGTGGTGACGTCACAGCTGGAGGATATCTCTGATATCAGGAGAGAGGTGATGTCACAGCTGGAGGATATCCCTGATATCAGGGGAGTGGTGACGTCACAGCTGGAGGATATCCCTGATATCAGGGGAGTGGTGACGTCACAGCTGGAGGTTATCCCTGATATCAGGAGAGTGGTGACGTCACAGCTGGAGGTTATCCCTGATATCAGGAGAGTGGTGACGTCACAGCTGGAGGATATCCCTGATATCAGGAGAGTGGTGACGTCACAGCTGGAGGTTATCCCTGATATCAGGAGAGTGGTGACGTCACAGCTGGAGGTTATCCCTGATATCAGGAGAGTGGTGACGTCACAGCTGGAGGATATCCCTGATATCAGGAGAGTGGTGACGTCACAGCTGGAGGATATCCCTGATATCAGGAGAGTGGTGACGTCACAGCTGGAGGTTATCCCTGATATCAGGAGAGTGGTGACGTCACAGCTGGAGGTTATCCCTGATATCAGGAGAGTGGTGACGTCACAGCTGGAGGTTATCCCTGATATCAGGAGAGTGGTGACGTCACAGCTGGAGGTTATCACTGATATCAGGAGAGTGGTGACGTCACAGCTGGAGGATATCCCTGATATCAGGGGAGTGGTGACGTCACAGCTGGAGGTTATCCCTGATATCAGGAGAGTGGTGACGTCACAGCTGGAGGTTATCCCTGATATCAGGAGAGTGGTGACGTCACAGCTGGAGGTTATCCCTGATATCAGGAGAGTGGTGACGTCACAGCTGGAGGATATCCCTGATATCAGGAGAGTGGTGACGTCACAGCTGGAGGATATCCCTGATATCAGGAGAGTGGTGACGTCACAGCTGGAGGTTATCCCTGATATCAGGAGAGTGGTGACGTCACAGCTGGAGGTTATCCCTGATATCAGGAGAGTGGTGACGTCACAGCTGGAGGATATCCCTGATATCAGGAGAGTGGTGACGTCACAGCTGGAGGTTATCCCTGATATCAGGAGAGTGGTGACGTCACAGCTGGAGGTTATCCCTGATATCAGGAGAGTGGTGACGTCACAGCTGGAGGATATCCCTGATATCAGGAGAGTGGTGACGTCACAGCTGGAGGATATCCCTGATATCAGGAGAGTGGTGACGTCACAGCTGGAGGTTATCCCTGATATCAGGAGAGTGGTGACGTCACAGCTGGAGGTTATCCCTGATATCAGGAGAGTGGTGACGTCACAGCTGGAGGTTATCCCTGATATCAGGAGAGTGGTGACGTCACAGCTGGAGGTTATCACTGATATCAGGAGAGTGGTGACGTCACAGCTGGAGGTTATCCCTGATATCAGGAGAGTGGTGACGTCACAGCTGGAGGATATCCCTGATATCAGGAGAGTGGTGACGTCACAGCTGGAGATTATCCCTGATATCAGGAGAGTGGTGACGTCACAGCTGGAGGTTATCCCTGATATCAGGAGAGTGGTGACGTCACAGCTGGAGGTTATCCCTGATATCAGGAGAGAGGTGACGTCACAGCTGGAGATTATCCCTGATATCAGGAGAGTGGTGACGTCACAGCTGGAGGTTATCCCTGATATCAGGAGAGTGGTGACGTCACAGCTGGAGGATATCCCTGATATCAGGGGAGTGGTGACGTCACAGCTGGAGGATATCCCTGATATCAGGGGAGTGGTGACGTCACAGCTGGAGGTTATCCCTGATATCAGGAGAGTGGTGACGTCACAGCTGGAGGTTATCCCTGATATCAGGAGAGTGGTGACGTCACAGCTGGAGATTATCCCTGATATCAGGAGAGTGGTGACGTCACAGCTGGAGATTATCCCTGATATCAGGAGAGTGGTGACGTCACAGCTGGAGGTTATCCCTGATATCAGGAGAGTGGTGACGTCACAGCTGGAGATTATCCCTGATATCAGGAGAGTGGTGACGTCACAGCTGGAGGTTATCCCTGATATCAGGGGAGTGGTGACGTCACAGCTGGAGGTTATCCCTGATATCAGGAGAGTGGTGACGTCACAGCTGGAGGATATCCCTGATATCAGGAGAGTGGTGACGTCACAGCTGGAGGTTATCCCTGATATCAGGAGAGTGGTGACGTCACTGCTGGAGGTTATCCCTGATATCAGGAGAGTGGTGACGTCACAGCTGGAGGATATCCCTGATATCAGGGGAGTGGTGACGTCACAGCTGGAGGTTATCCCTGATATCAGGGGAGTGGTGACGTCACAGCTGGAGGATATCCCTGATATCAGGAGAGTGGTGACGTCACAGCTGGAGGTTATCCCTGATATCAGGAGAGTGGTGACGTCACAGCTGGAGGTTATCCCTGATATCAGGAGAGTGGTGACGTCACAGCTGGAGGTTATCCCTGATATCAGGAGAGTGGTGACGTCACAGCTGGAGGTTATCCCTGATATCAGGAGAGTGGTGACGTCACAGCTGGAGGTTATCCCTGATATCAGGGGAGTGGTGACGTCACAGCTGGAGGTTATCCCTGATATCAGGGGAGTGGTGACGTCACAGCTGGAGGATATCCCTGATATCAGGGGAGTGGTGACGTCACAGCTGGAGGATATCCCTGATATCAGGAGAGTGGTGACGTCACAGCTGGAGGTTATCCCTGATATCAGGAGAGTGGTGACGTCACAGCTGGAGGTTATCCCTGATATCAGGAGAGTGGTGACGTCACAGCTGGAGGTTATCCCTGATATCAGGAGAGTGGTGACGTCACAGCTGGAGGTTATCCCTGATATCAGGAGAGTGGTGACGTCACAGCTGGAGGTTATCCCTGATATCAGGAGAGTGGTGACGTCACAGCTGGAGGATATCCCTGATATCAGGAGAGTGGTGACGTCACAGCTGGAGGTTATCCCTGATATCAGGAGAGTGGTGACGTCACAGCTGGAGGTTACCCCTGATATCAGGAGAGTGGTGACGTCACAGCTGGAGGTTACCCCTGATATCAGGAGAGTGGTGACGTCACAGCTGGAGGTTACCCCTGATATCAGGGGAGTGGTGACGTCACAGCTGGAGGATACCCCTGATATCAGGAGAGAGGTGACGTCACAGCTGGAGGTTATCCCTGATATCAGGAGAGTGGTGACGTCACAGCTGGAGGATGTCCCTGATATCAGGAGACTGGTGACGTCACAGCTGGAGGATATCCCTGATATCAGGAGAGTGGTGACGTCACAGCTGGAGGTTATCCCTGATATCAGGAGAGTGGTGACGTCACAGCTGGAGGATATCCCTGATATCAGGAGAGAGGTGACGTCACAGCTGGAGGTTATCCCTGATATCAGGAGAGTGGTGACGTCACAGCTAGAGGCTATCCCTGATATCAGGAGTGTGGTGACGTCACAGCTGGAGGTTATCCCTGATGTCAGGAGAGAGGTGACGTCACAGCTGGAGGTTATCCCTGATATCAGGGGAGTGGTGATGTCACAGCTGGAGGTTATCCCTGATATCAGGAGAGTGGTGACGTCACAGCTGGAGGATATCCCTGATATCAGGAGAGTGGTGACGTCACAGCTGGAGGATATCACTGATATCAGGAGAGTGGTGACGTCACAGCTGGAGGATATCTCTGATATCAGGAGAGTGGTGACGTCACAGCTGGAGGTTATCCCTGATATCAGGAGAGTGGTGACGTCACAGCTGGAGGATATCCCTGATATCAGGAGAGTGGTGACGTCACAGCTGGAGGATATCACTGATATCAGGAGAGTGGTGACGTCACAGCTGGAGGTTATCCCTGATATCAGGAGAGAGGTGACGTCACAGCTGGAGGTTATCCCTGATATCAGGAGAGAGGTGACGTCACAGCTGGAGGATATCCCTGATATCAGGGGAGTGGTGACGTCACAGCTGGAGGTTATCCCTGATATCAGGAGAGTGGTGACGTCACAGCTGGAGGTTATCCCTGATATCAGGAGAGTGGTGACGTCACAGCTGGAGGTTATCCCTGATATCAGGGGAGTGGTGACGTCACAGCTGGAGGTTATCCCTGATATCAGGAGAGTGGTGACGTCACAGCTGGAGGTTATCCCTGATATCAGGAGAGTGGTGACGTCACAGCTGGAGGTTATCCCTGATATCAGGAGAGTGGTGACGTCACAGCTGGAGGTTATCCCTGATATCAGGAGAGTGGTGACGTCACAGCTGGAGGATATCCCTGATATCAGGAGAGTGGTGACGTCACAGCTGGAGGATATCCCTGATATCAGGAGAGTGGTGACGTCACAGCTGGAGGTTATCCCTGATATCAGGAGAGGTGACGTCACAGCTGGAGGTTATCCCTGATATCAGGAGAGAGGTGACGTCACAGCTGGAGGTTATCCCTGATATCAGGAGAGTGGTGACGTCACAGCTGGAGGTCATCCCTGATATCAGGAGACTGGTGACGTCACAGCTGGAGGTTATCCCTGATATCAGGAGAGTGGTGACGTCACAGCTGGAGGTTATCCCTGATATCAGGAGAGTGGTGACGTCACAGCTGGAGGATATCCCTGATATCAGGAGAGTGGTGACGTCACAGCTGGAGGTTATCCCTGATATCAGGAGAGTGGTGACGTCACAGCTGGAGGTTATCCCTGATATCAGGAGAGGTGACGTCACAGCTGGAGGTTATCCCTGATATCAGGAGAGAGGTGACGTCACAGCTGGAGGTTATCTCTGATATCAGGAGAGAGGTGACGTCACAGCTGGAGGATATCCCTGATATCAGGAGAGAGGTGACGTCACAGCTGGATGTTACCACAGATTTTTTTTTTGTTGCCCCAAATTTTCCACTATGATTCATGAATATGGAGCAGAAATCCCAAAAGCTCCTTATTTATTTCTTTTAACACCATCTGTAAATTTGTGACAAATTTATTAACTTTTCAAAAAGGAGCAAATGATGAAACGGCCCCAAAAATATACAACAAAAACCTGGAAATCCCCAAATCTTCGCCCTCGTTGATGAACATTCAAAACAATAAAGAGGCGAACGCATAAAATAGACCAAAAAAATCATCAATCAGCTAAAAGAGACATAAAAAAATGTGTATGAGCTCTCCCATGGAGCCTCAGTTAGCTCATTCTGCAGCCGGCCATGCACTGCACAGTACTGCGCAGCAAACTGTTTCATGAAACTTCAAGTGCAACAAGTAAACATGATTTGTAGTTTAAAATAGAAGTTTGTATACATGTGACGACCGGTCCCCATAGGCTGAACCCCATCCATCCGGCTGTAGAAACAAGGTCAGGAGTGGGAGTGAGAACCAGCCGCCTCCTCTAAATGGTCGTCATCGAGGAAAAAACGGAGGAGACATCAATTCACTGATCCATCTGATGAGGATCCACAGCAAAGACATGGGGATGGAGATGTGCACCCGCCAGGTAATGGAGAAGTGGCAGGATTACTGGCAGGGCACAGAGTGGACGTACAGACTGGCGACAAGCACCTCCCAGGAAGACTGCAACCATGATGAGGCAGGAAAGGGGCAACGGCCCAATGCCGACCCCGAGGAGCCGACTGAATGGAGGGAATAAGATCTGAGTTAAGGGTGCTTTACACACTATGACATCGCTAGCGATCTCATTAACGATGTAACACGCGAGATCGCACTTGCGATCTGCTGAGATAGCAAATGCGATCTTGATTTTAAACCATGACCTATGTGCGACCTCGGTAGATCGCAAGTGCGATCTCGCGTGTTACATCGCTAATAAGATCGCTAGCGATGTCGTAGTGTGTAAAGCACCCTTTAGTTCCTTACAAGGATCTACAAGAAGACATCGGGATGGAGACGTGCTGCCGCCAGCTAATGGAGAGGTGGCAGGATTACTGGCAGGGCACAGAGAAGACGTACAGACCGGCAACAAGCACCTCCCAGGAAGACGGCAACCATGATGAGGCAGGAAAGGGGCAACAGCCCAATGCCGACTTTGAGGAGCCAGCAGAATGGAGGGAATAAGATCTGGCCACCATAGGCCCTGACAAGGATCTACAAGAAGACGTCAGAATGGAGACGTGCTGCCGCCAGCTAATGGAGAGGTGGCAGGATTACTGGCAGGGCACAGAGCGGACGTACAGACCGGAGACAAGCACCTCCCAGGGAGATGGCGACCATGATGAGGAAGGAAAGGGGCAACGGCCCAATGCCGACCCTGAGGATCCGGCTGAATGGAGGGAATAAGATCTGACTTAGTCCCTGACCAGGATCTACAAGAAGATATTGGGATGGAGAAATGACAGGATTACTGGCAGGGCACAGAACAAACATACAGACCGGCAACTTACACCTCCCAGAGAGACAGTGACCATGTTGAAGAGGCAGGAAAGCGGCAATGTCAAAATGCCGACCCTGAGGAGTCAGCTTAATGGAGGGAATAAGATCCAGCCACCGTAGACCCTGCCGGCGATCAGATAAGGTAAGGAAGAGATGGAGACTCCTTAAAATGTACCCAGGTGTGAGGCAAATGATGAGGAATATGACATTCATATGTCAGACAGCTGTCAGTGTTCATTTACCCCCTCCTGTCCTGCAGCAAGAATTCTCCAGATCTGGTCACCAAATGGGCAGGTGACAAATCCAATCAAGACTAAGGAAGCCAGAGGAGCTCCTGGCTGTCAAGAGTATTCAGCCAGGGAGATGGGAGGCATCTACAAGTTTTACAATCAGCTTCATACAAGAATCCTAGACTTTGAGGCTCCTGTGTAAAAGTTTGTTCCCACATAGAGGACAGGTATATTTCCGGCTTCACTACAGCGAGATGCACGTCACACATATTTTCTATTAATAGTGCGACATGTGGATCAGCTCAAAATTAATAACTCCCCAAGGAAAGCCCACAGACCTATCATGTTTCATAACTATTGATAGATCAAATCATAACTAGAAAAATGATGGTCACATCTTTCGCATGAGACGTTCAGAGGCGGAGATATGGGGAAAACTGCCAATTCATAACTTTATAGAGACTACAGGCACATCCCATGTCCAGCCCAGTCTTAGGTCACAAGGTGGGAGGAAGGGGACATGGGAGGGACTTGAGAGGTTTCTTTTATCTTGATCCATGAATCCCATGTCTATGAGCTCGGTTTAGTATTATCCGCTCCCTGGGTTGGTTTCTGGCCCGATATAATCCTGCTAACGGACCAGGCCTACAGTGCCTACAAGTAGTATTCAACCCCCTGCAGATTTATAATATGTACAGTGCCTACAAGTAGTCTTCAACCCCCTGCAGATTTAGCAGGTTTGATAAGATGCAAATAAGTTAGAGCCTGCAAACTTCAAACAAGAGCAGGATTTAGTAACAGATGCATAAATCTTACAAACCAACAAGTTATGTTGCTCAGTTAAATTTTAATAAATTTTCAACATAAAAGTGTGGGTCAATTATTATTCAACCCCCAGGTTTAATATTTTGTGGAATAACCCTTGTTTGCAATTACAGCTAATAATCGTCTTTTATAAGACCTGATCAGGCCGGCACAGGTCTCTGGAGTTATCTTGGCCCACTCCTCCATGCAGATCTTCTCCAAGTTATCTTGGTTCTTTGGGTGTCTCATGTGGACTTTAATCTTGAGCTCCTTCCACAAGTTTTCAATTGGGTTAAGGTCAGGAGACTGACTAGGCCACTGCAACACCTTGATTTTTTCCCTCTTGAACCAGGCCTTGGTTTTCTTGGCTGTGTGCTTTGGGTCGTTGTCTTGTTGGAAGATGAAAAGACGACCCATCTTAAGATCCTTGATGGAGGAGCGCAGGTTCTTGGCCAAAATCTCCAGGTAGGCCGTGCTATCCATCTTCCCATGGATGCGGACCAGATGGCCAGGCCCCTTGGCTGAGAAACAGCCCCACAGCATGATGCTGCCACCACCATGCTTGACTGTAGGGATGGTATTCTTGGGGTCGCATGCAGTGCCATCCAGTCTCCAAACGTCACGTGTGTGGTTGGCACCAAAGATCTCGATCTTGGTCTCATCAGACCAGAGAACCTTGAGCCAGTCTGTCTCAGAGTCCTCCAAGTGATCATGAGCAAACTGTAGACGAGCCTTGACATGACGCTTTGAAAGTAAAGGTACCTTACGGGCTCGTCTGGAACGGAGACCATTGCGGTGGAGTAAGTTACTTATGGTATTGACTGAAACCAATGTCCCCACTGCCATGAGATCTTCCTGGAGCTCCTTCCTTGTTGTCCTTGGGTTAGCCTTGACTCTTCGGACAAACCTGGCCTCGGCACGGGTGGAAACTTTCAAAGGCTGTCCAGGCCGTGGAAGGCTAACAGTAGTTCCATAAGCCTTCCACTTCCGGATGATGCTCCCAACAGTGGAGACAGGTAGGCCCAACTCCTTGGAAAGGGTTTTGTACCCCTTGCCAGCCTTGTGACCCTCCACTATCTTGTCTCTGATGGCCTTGGAATGCTCCTTTGTCTTTCCCATGTTGACCAAGTATGAGTGCTGTTCACAAGTTTGGGGAGGGTCTTAATTAGTCAGAAAAGGCTGGAAAAAGAGATAATTAATCCAAACATGTGAAGCTCATTGTTCTTTGTGCCTGAAATACTTCTTAATACTTTAGGGGAACCAAACAGAATTCTGGTGGTTTGAGGGGTTGAATAATAAATGACCCTCTGAATAAACTTTTCACAATTTTAAAAAAAAAAAAAAAAAAAAAAAAGAAATAACATTCTTTTTTGCTGCATTTCACACTTCCAGGCTGATCTACAGTCCAAATGTCACAATGCCAAGTTACTTCCGAATGTGTAACCTGCTAAATCTGCAGGGGGTTGAATACTACTTGTAGGCACTGTATATCTAACAAGGACCTGGTGGCAGTCTACCGCACTGTACCGGATCGGCAGATTTCTGTTCCACTGGGGCTAGTGGAAAGTTCTTGTTGGCCTGTCGGGCTTGTGGGAAAGCTGTGCTGGAGGTTGCGTGGCCTGCTGTCTCCCTCCCTGTGTCCGCGAGGACTGGAGGTGTCAATGTTACATGGCGGCAAGCGGACCTTAGGTACCCCTTGGGGTGCGGAACATCGCATGTTGGCGATAGTGATGAGACTGTATCGTGTGGCTCCGATGTATTAGAGACGTCAGGCTGGGGCTGCAAGGTGCAGTTTCATCACAGATTGACAGGGTCGTGACCGAGTGAACCCCCCGGCCCGTTTCGTTTCCACCCAAAGATTGTTTACAACCCAGCGACAGGGCGGCGCAGAGTGCAGACCTCCATCATAGAGGAAAGAAGACATACAGCTGGAAAATGGCAGCCAGAGATGAAATGCTGAGAGTCTAAAGGCCCCGTTACACGCAGAGACGTATCTAACGATATATCGCCGGGGTCACGGATTCCGTGACGCACATCCGGCATCGTTAGCGACGTCGTTGCGTGTGACAAGCGCGAACGACCGTTAACGATGGAAAATACTCACCAAATCGTCCATCGTTGACACGTCGTTCCTTTTTAAAAAATTGTTGATTGTTAATCTCGCAGGTTGTTCGTCGTTCCTGCGGCAGCACACATCGCTACGTGTGACACCCCGGGAACGACGAACTGCAGCTTACCTGCGGCCGCCGGCAAGGTATGTGTGATGGCTCCTAACGATATTGTGCACCACGGGCAGCGATTTTTCCCGTGACGCACAAACAACGGGGGCGGGTGCTTTCACCAGCGATATCGAGTGAGATCCGTCCCTCGGTGAGCGCTGCTGTGCGGTTGGGCGATATTTCTCTCTCTGTGCTACCGAATGGAAATGTATCCGGAAAAACCAGACGGCGTAAAAATGGTCCGCGTGCCGTCCGTTTTCTGTCTCGCACCCATTCAATTGCATTGGCGAGTCTTGCGGGATATACGCGGCCATACGCAGCAGCTGGACTTAGTGGGGCTTGGCCCATATGCTGCATGTTCCTGTATACATTGGTTGTGTGTTCGGCACACAGCGGGGGTGGGTCTTAGCATATATCCTGTATACACAGTGTGTCCACCCATATTCTGTCCACCGCCATTAACTGGAGAACGGCGGCGGCTATCCTCTATTATTATTGCTGTCTTCTGATTCTTATCTATCATGGGATTTTTGCCCTTTTGTTCGCCTCGACTTTTTTTGGCGCCTCTGATGTGGACACATCAGGGGCTCCAAAAAAGGTTGAGGGGAACAAATCAACCAGACAAGTCACTGGAAGCAAAGATCACCGAGATACGACCCGTCCACACATCGCACGAAGAGCGTAATCACTGGAGAAGGACATCATGGTGGCAAAAATATAAGGAACAAGGTGAAGAGGAAGACGGGAACCCGATGGCTTGATACTGTCAAGAAAACGGCAGAGAAGACCCTGGTGGACATATCTAGGCAGCGAAGACCTTGGTATACCTATCTAGGTGAAGAAGACCCTGGTAGACCGATCCAGGCAGAGAAGACCCTGGTGGATCTATGTAGGTGAAGAAGACCCTGATGGACCTCTGTAGGCGGTGAAGACCTTGGTAGACCTATCTAGGCAGGAAAGTCCCTGATGGATCTATCCAGGCGGGGAAGACCCTGGTGGGCCTATCTAGACAGAGAAGACCTTGTTGGACCTATCAAGGTGGAGAAGACCCTCATAGACTTATCTTAGCGTAGAAGACCCTGGTGGACCTATTTACGTGGAGAAGACCCTGGTGGACCTATCTAGATGGAGAAGACCATTGTAGACCTAACTAGGCGAAAAAGACCCTGGTGAATGTATCTAGGCGGAGAAGACCTTGGTGGACCTATCTAGGCTGCACAAGATCGATCTTCCTAGAGAGCGTTCATCTATCAAGTCACCATGGCTAGAGATCGAGCTGAAGGCTACAATAGAAGGGCTACAACAGATCCCAGGAACATCAGTCCACCACCAGTCAGTCCACACTGCGGCTTTCATTCTATCCCCCCCCCCATCACTGCCGGTCAGTCCACACTGCGGCTTTCCTTCTATTCCCCCCCCCATCACTGCCTGTCAGTCCACACTGCGGCTTTCATTCTATCCCCCCATCACTGCCGGTCAGTCCACACTGCGGCTTTCATTCTATTCCCCCCCCATCACTGCCTGTCCGTCCACACTGCGGCTTTCATTCTATCCCCCCATCACTGCCTGTCAGTCCACACTGCGGCTTTCATTCTATCCCCCCATCACTGCCTGTCAGTCCACACTGCGGCTTTCATTCTATCCCCCCATCACTGCCTGTCAGTCCACACTGTGGCTTTCCTTCTATTCCCCCCCCATCACTGCCTGTCAGTCCACACTGCGGCTTTCCTTCTATTCCCCCCCCCCATCACTGCCTGTCAGTCCACACTGCGGCTTTCATTCTATCCCCCCATCACTGCCGGTCAGTCCACACTGCGGCTTTCATTCTATCCCCCCATCACTGCCTGTCAGTCCACACTGCGGCTTTCATTCTATCCCCCCATCACTGCCTGTCAGTCCACACTGCGGCTTTCATTCTATCCCCCCATCACTGCCTGTCAGTCCACACTGTGGCTTTCCTTCTATTCCCCCCCCATCACTGCCTGTCAGTCCACACTGCGGCTTTCCTTCTATCCCCCCCCCCCATCACTGCCGGTCAGTCCACACTGCGGCTTTCATTCTATTCCCCCCCATCACTGCCTGTCAGTCCACACTGCGGCTTTCATTCTATCCCCCCATCACTGCCTGTCAGTCCACACTGCGGCTTTCATTCTATCCCCCCATCACTGCCTGTCAGTCCACACTGCGGCTTTCATTCTATTCCCCCCCCCCATCACTGCCGGTCAGTCCACACTGCGGCTTTCATTCTATTCCCCCATCACTGCCTGTCAGTCCACACTGCGGCTTTCATTCTATCCCCCCATCACTGCCTGTCAGTCCACACTGCGGCTTTCCTTCTATTCCCTCCCCCATCACTGCCTGTCAGTCCACACTGCGGCTTTCATTCTATCCCCCCATCACTGCCTGTCAGTCCACACTGCGGCTTTCATTCTATCCCCCCATCACTGCCTGTCAGTCCACACTGCGGCTTTCCTTCTATCCCCCCCATCACTGCCTGTCAGTCCACACTGCGGCTTTCCTTCTATTCCCCCCATCACTGCCTGTCAGTCCACACTGCGGCTTTCCTTCTATTCCCTCCCCCATCACTGCCTGTCAGTCCACACTGCGGCTTTCATTCTATCCCCCCATCACTGCCTGTCAGTCCACACTGCGGCTTTCCTTCTATCCCCCCCATCACTGCCTGTCAGTCCACACTGCGGCTTTCCTTCTATTCCCCCCATCACTGCCTGTCAGTCCACACTGCGGCTTTCATTCTATCCCTCCCCCATCACTGCCTGTCAGTCCACACTGCAGCTTTCATTCTACACCCCCCCCATCCCTGCCGGTCAGTCCACACTGCGGCTTTCATTCTATTTCCCCCCCCATCACTGCCGGTCAGTCCACACTGCGGCTTTCATTCTATCCCCCCATCACTGCCTGTCAGTCCACACTGTGGCTTTCATTCTATCCCCCCATCACTGCCTGTCAGTCCACACTGCGGCTTTCATTCTATCCCCCCATCACTGCCTGTCAGTCCACACTGCGGCTTTCATTCTATCCCCCCATCACTGCCTGTCAGTCCACACTGCGGCTTTCCTTCTATTCCCCCCATCACTGCCTGTCAGTCCACACTGCGGATTTCATTCTATTCCCCCCCATCATTGCCTGTCAGTCCACACTGCGGATTTCATTCTATTCCCCCCCCATCACTGCCTGTCAGTCCACACTGCGGCTTTCATTCTATCCCTCCCCCATCACTGCCTGTCAGTCCACACTGCGGCTTTCATTCTATTCCCCCCCATCACTGCCTGTCAGTCCACACTGCTGCTTTCCTTCTATCCCCCCCCCATCACTGCCTGTCAGTCCACACTGCGGCTTTCATTCTATCCCCCCCCATCACTGCCTGTCAGTGCACACTGCGGCTTTCATTCTATTCCCCCCCCATCACTGCCTGTCAGTCCACACTGCGGCTTTCATTCTATCCCCCCATCACTGCCTGTCAGTCCACACTGCGGCTTTCCTTCTATTCCCCTCCATCACTGCCTGTCAGTCCACACTGCGGCTTTCATTCTATTCCCCCCCCATTACTGCCTGTCAGTCCACACTGCGGCTTTCCTTCTATCCCCCTATCACTGCCTGTCAGTCCACACTGCGGCTTTCCTTCTATCCCCCTATCACTGCCTGTCAGTCCACACTGCGGCTTTCCTTCTATCCCCCTATCACTGCCTGTCAGTCCACACTGCGGCTTTCCTTCTATCCCCCCATCACTGCCTGTCAGTCCACACTGCGGCTTTCCTTCTATTCCCCCCCCCATCACTGCCTGTCAGTCCACACTGCGGCTTTCCTTCTATCCCCCTATCACTGCCTGTCAGTCCACACTGCGGCTTCAATTCTATTCCCCCCCCATCACTGCCTGTCAGTCCACACTGCGGCTTTCCTTCTATCCCCCCCATCACTGCCTGTCAGTCCACACTGCAGCTTTCATTCTATTCCCCCCCATCACTAACTGTCAGTCCACACTGCGGCTTTCCTTCTATCCCCCCCATCACTGCCTGTCAGTCCACACTGCGGCTTTCCTTCTATCCCCCCCATCACTGCCTGTCAGTCCACACTGCGGCTTTCCTTCTATCCCCCCCATCACTGCTTGTCAGTCCACACTGTGGCTTTCCTTCTATTCCCCCATCACTGCCTGTCAGTCCACACTGCGGCTTTCCTTCTATCCCCCCATCACTGCCTGTCAGTCCACACTGCAGCTTTCATTCTATTCCCCCCCCATCACTGCCTGTCAGTCCACACTGCAGCTTTCATTCTATTCCCCCATCACTGCTTGTCAGTCCACACTGCGGCTTTCCTTCTATCCCCCCCATCACTGCCTGTCAGTCCACACTGCGGCTTTCCTTCTATCCCCCCCATCACTGCTTGTCAGTCCACACTGCGGCTTTCCTTCTATTCCCCCATCACTGCCTGTCAGTCCACACTGCGGCTTTCCTTCTATCCCCCCATCACTGCCTGTCAGTCCACACTGCAGCTTTCATTCTATTCCCCCCCCATCACTGCCTGTCAGTCCACACTGCAGCTTTCATTCTATTCCCCCATCACTGCTTGTCAGTCCACACTGCGGCTTTCCTTCTATCCCCCCATCACTGCCTGTCAGTCCACACTGCAGCTTTCATTCTATTCCCCCCCCATCACTGCCTGTCAGTCCACACTGCGGCTTTCCTTCTATCCCCCCCATCACTGCCTGTCAGTCCACACTGCAGCTTTCATTCTATTCCCCCCCCCCCATATCACTGCCTGTCAGTCCACACTGCGGCTTTCCTTCTATCCCCCCCATCACTGCCTGTCAGTCCACACTGCGGCTTTCCTTCTATCCCCCTATCACTGCCTGTCAGTCCACACTGCAGCTTTCATTCTATTCCCCCCCCATCACTGCCTGTCAGTCCACACTGCGGCTTTCCTTCTATCCCCCCCCCATCACTGCCTGTCAGTCCACACTGCTGCTTTCCTTCTATCCCCCCCATCACTGCCTGTCAGTCCACACTGCGGCTTTCCTTCTATCCCCCCCCCATCACTGCCTGTCAGTCCACACTGCTGCTTTCCTTCTATCCCCCCCATCACTGCCTGTCAGTCCACACTGCGGCTTTCCTTCTATTCCCCCATCACTGCCTGTCAGTCCACACTGCGGCTTTCATTCTATCCCCCCATCACTGCCTGTCAGTCCACACTGCGGCTTTCATTCTATTCCCACCCATCACTGCCTGTCAGTCCACACTGCGGATTTCATTCTATTCCCCCCCATCACTGCCGGTCAGTCCACACTGCGGCTTTCATTCTATTCCCCCCCATCACTGCCCGTCAGTCCACACTGCGGCTTTCATTCTATTCCCACCCATCACTGCCTGTCAGTCCACACTGCGGCTTTCATTCTATCCCCCCCATCACTGCCTGTCAGTCCACACTGCGGCTTTCATTCTATCCCCCCCATCACTGCCTGTCAGTCCACACTGCGGCTTTCATTCTATTCCCACCCATCACTGCCTGTCAGTCCACACTGCGGCTTTCATTCTATTCCCCCCCATCACTGCCCGTCAGTCCACACTGCGGCTTTCATTCTATTCCCACCCATCACTGCCTGTCAGTCCACACTGCGGCTTTCATTCTATCCCCCCCATCACTGCCTGTCAGTCCACACTGCGGCTTTCCTTCTATTCCCTCCCCCATCACTGCCTGTCAGTCCACACTGCGGCTTTCATTCTATCCCCCCATCACTGCCTGTCAGTCCACACTGCAGCTTTCATTCTATCCCCCCATCACTGCCTGTCAGTCCACACTGCGGCTTTCATTCTATCCCCCCATCACTGCCTGTCAGTCCACACTGCAGCTTTCATTCTATTCGCGCACCAGGGAGCTCAGGATGAGCGGTTGTTGCGGTCGCGGTGTTGCGGTCTTATCTCGGGGTCACAGTACGCTCCGTCCTCGCCGGGTGGATATTTGCTGTGTTACTTGGCTCGTGATCAATGATAAGAAGCTTCCAGATCTGCGGAATGTTCTAGATGGACTGGGAGGACAGGACGACTTAAAGGGAAAGTCTCCCAGTAGAGGCCGCTCCGCTGTATGGAGCAAGCTTTCTGTTGCTCTCTGCTCAGCCAAAACGAGCAGAGCTGCAGTGTAAAGCATCGCGGAAAACGAGAGTTCAGTCCTGGATTCTAGAACATTTTTGAAATTCAGGTAAATTAACCCCTCGTTTTCCCGACTCCAAAATTGTGACAAACAGAAGTCGGAGGGAGATTTTTTTATAACTTTATTGGAAAAACAAAATTCAGCTGTGATCAGCGTTGTCATCGTATAGACCTCTGCTTGCGGTCAGTGAGCGGGAACCTCAGCGGATGAGGGTTTGGTACCTTTGCGTCTGGGTTAAACACATCAGCACCTCTGATAGTTTGTTACAGTGTATCAGCGCAGTCCGGATAGTGTCCTCCAATCAGAGATGACGTCAGGTGGAGTTCCCCTTTAAGTCACAGTGTGGAGTTACAGAAGAGGTGGCGCTCCCCGTGTGTGGCGGTTCCGCGGAGGTCCCGTGGATGTGGGGATTTGGACGTTCTGAAGATCTCCGCTTGCTGTCAGGGATCCTTTCTGCCGTCAGATGTTGTTGCGGAATCTCAGGGTGGATCCCTTCATCTGCCGCTGATATTCCTCATCAAATATCTTATTCTGAGACGCGGTGAAGTGATTCATCCAATCAGCAACTTCCCCTGAAATTGTAAAAGGAATAATAAATACATTAAGAGGCGACACTCCTGTATACAGATGGGGGCCGTATATGGCGGCACTGAGGTCCGTACGGCCCGCGGTCACTCTACAGGTCCGATTTATGCCGTTTTACGCCTTTTACAGCGTATTTACAGCTTGCCATAAAGTGAGAAGCCATGATGAGCACTTCGCTGACATCTAGTGGCCACTAGAAGTACTGCACTGCTTTTTATCATTATTCCAATCCCCCATAGACTATTTTGCCCGCACCTTTCCTCATGAAGGGGGACACGGTCTGGTCCAGCACGGTTCCGGGGATGCTGCTGTAGTTGGCCATCGGGTTCTCCTTCATGGCGCTGAACGACGTGTGCTGGTGGATCTTCTCCACGGCCTCCTCCGACAGATCCTTCCCTAAGAACTTCATCACTTTTCTGATCTCCCGTTTGGGGTCCTGTATAAATAGTGATAATCAGTGACATTCTTGTTGTGACCAGCTACTTCTCTCTGGAGTCAGCCAGCTCCTCACCTCCTTCATGTCTTCATAGAACATGTACAGGATGTCGTGCTTCTCTCTGGCTTTCCACCAGCTGAGGACGTGCTGGAACCAGCTCCCCCAGGCCACTGTGAGAAGAAAGAGGGTCAGGGGCTGGAGACACGGGAGCTCTCAGGCTGCAGACACGGGAGCTCTCAGGCTGCAGACACGGGCGCTCTCAGGCTGCGGACACGGGCGCTCTCAGGCTGCAGACACGGGCGCTCTCAGGCTGCGGACACGGGCGCTCTCAGGCTGCGGACACGGGAGCTCTCAGGCTGCAGACACGGGAGCTCTCAGGCTGCAGACACGGGCGCTCTCAGGCTGCGGACACGGGCGCTCTCAGGCTGCGGACACGGGAGCTCTCAGGCCGCGGACACGGGAGCTCTCAGGCCGCGGACACGGGCGCTCTCAGGCCGCAGACACGGGATCTCTCAGGCCGCAGACACGGGATCTCTCAGGCCGCAGACACGGGCGCTCTCGGGCCGCAGACACGGGCGCTCTCGGGCCGCAGACACGGGCGCTCTCGGGCCGCAGACACGGGCGCTCTCGGGCCGCAGACACGGGCGCTCTCGGGCCGCAGACACGGGCGCTCTCGGGCCGCAGACACGGGCGCTCTCGGGCCGCAGACACGGGCGCTCTCAGGCTGCAGACACGGGCGCTCTCAAGCTGCAGACACGGGCGCTCTCAGGCTGCAGACACGGGCGCTCTCAGGCTGCAGACACGGGCGCTCTCAGGCTGCAGACACGGGTGCTCTCAGGCTGCAGACACAGGAGCACGCTCTCAGGCTGCAGACACGGGCGCTCTCAGGCTGCAGACGCGGGCGCTCTCAGGCTGCAGACGCGGGCGCTCTCAGGCTGCAGACGCGGGCGCTCTCAGGCTGCAGACGCGGGCGCTCTCAGGCTGCAGACGCGGGCGCTCTCAGGCTGCAGACGCGGGCGCTCTCAGGCTGCAGACGCGGGCGCTCTCAGGCTGCAGACGCGGGCGCTCTCAGGCTGCAGACGCGGGCGCTCTCAGGCTGCAGACACGGGCGCTCTCAGGCTGCAGACACAGGAGCTCGCTCTCAGGCTGCAGACGCGGGCGCTCTCAGGCTGCAGACGCGGGCGCTCTCAGGCTGCAGACACGGGCGCTCTCAGGCTGCAGACACGGGCGCTCTCAGGCCGCAGACACGGGCGCTCTCAGGCTGCAGACACGGGAGCTCTCAGGCTGCAGACACGGGCGCTCTCAGGCTGCAGACACGGGCGCTCTCAGGCTGCAGACGCGGGCGCTCTCAGGCTGCAGACACGGGAGCTCTCAGGCTGCAGACGCGGGCGCTCTCAGGCTGCAGACACGGGCGCTCTCAGGCTGCAGACACGGGCGCTCTCAGGCTGCAGACACGGGCGCTCTCAGGCTGCAGACACGGGCGCTCTCAGGCTGCAGACACGGGCGCTCTCAGGCTGCAGACGCGGGCGCTCACTCTCAGGCTGGAGACACGGGCGCTCTCAGGCTGCAGACGCGGGCGCTCTCAGAAGGTACACTCAGACAATTCATTGTAGTGACCAGAGGCAGAACTGTGATTTCTGCTCTGGAGTATAAGGTGGGATGTAAGGAGAGGAAGTCTAGAAGTCTCACGTTCACCCACCGTCGCCCTTCAGGAATTTCAGCACATATTCATCCCATGTCCCGGGGTCCGGCTGCGTTTTGTTCATCACATCAAAGAAATAATATGAAACCGCGTTGTCCTTGGCGTTACGAGCGACGTAAATCGTCTGGAAAGAGAGGAGACAAATGGCGGCGTGGTCACCGTATGTCACAGTGTATGCGGAAATAGTCTCTGGTGGGGGGGCCTGGATGTCTCTGTGATGGGGGGGCCTGGATGTCTCTGTGATGGGGGGCCTGGATGTCTCTGTGATGGGGTTCCTGATGTCTCTGTGATGGGGTTCCTGATGTCTCTGTGATGGGGGGCCCTGGATGTCTCTGTGATGGGGGGCCCTGGATGTCTCTGTGATGGGGTTCCTGATGTCTCTGTGATGGGGGGCCCTGGATGTCTCTGTGATGGGGGGCCTGGATGTCTCTGTGATGGGGGGCCTGGATGTCTCTGTGATGGGGGGCCCTGGATGTCTCTGTGATGGGGGGGGCCTGGATGTCTCTGTGATGGGGTTCCTGATGTCTCTGTGATGGGGTTCCTGATGTCTCTGTGATGGGGGGCCTGGATGTCTCTGTGATGGGGTTCCTGATGTCTCTGTGATGGGGGGCCTGGATGTCTCTGTGATGGGGTTCCTGATGTCTCTGTGATGGGGGTCCTGGATGTCTCTGTGATGGGGGGCCTGGATGTCTCTGTGATGGGGGGCCTGAATGTCTCTGTGATGGGGGGCCTGGATGTCTCTGTGATGGGGGGCCTGGATGTCTCTGTGATGGGGGGCCTGGATGTCTCTGTGATGGGGGGCCTGGATGTCTCTGTGATGGGGGGCCTGGATGTCTCTGTGATGGGGGCCCTGGATGTCTCTGTGATGGGGGGCCTGGATGTCTCTGTGATGGGGGGGCTGGATGTCTCTGTGATGGGGTTCCTGATGTCTCTGTGATGGGGGGCCCTGGATGTCTCTGTGATGGGGGGCCTGATATCTCTGTGATCGGGGTCCTGATATCTCTGTGATGGGGGGGTCCTGGATGTCTCTGTGATGGGGGGCCCTGGATGTCTCTGTGATGGGGGGGGCCTGGATGTCTCTGTGATGGGGTTCCTGATGTCTCTGTGATGGGGGGCCTGGATGTCTCTGTGATGGGGTTCCTGATGTCTCTGTGATGGGGGGCCCTGGATGTCTCTGTGATGGGGGGCCTGGATGTCTCTGTGATGGGGTTCCTGATGTCTCTGTGATGGGGGTCCTGGATGTCTCTGTGATGGGGGGCCTGGATGTCTCTGTGATGGGGGGCCTGAATGTCTCTGTGATGGGGGGCCTGGATGTCTCTGTGATGGGGTTCCTGATGTCTCTGTGATGGGGGGCCCTGGATGTCTCTGTGATGGGGGGCCTGGATGTCTCTGTGATGGGGTTCCTGATGTCTCTGTGATGGGGGGCCCTGGATGTCTCTGTGATGGGGGGCCTGGATGTCTCTGTGATGGGGGGCCTGGATGTCTCTGTGATGGGGTTCCTGATGTCTCTGTGATGGGGGTCCTGGATGTCTCTGTGATGGGGGGCCTGAATGTCTCTGTGATGGGGGGCCTGGATGTCTCTGTGATGGGGGGCCTGGATGTCTCTGTGATGGGGGGCCCTGGATGTCTCTGTGATGGGGGGCCTGGATGTCTCTGTGATGGGGGGCCTGGATGTCTCTGTGATGGGGGTCCTGGATGTCTCTGTGATGGGGGTCCTGGATGTCTCTGTGATGGGGGTCCTGGATGTCTCTGTGATGAGGGGCCTGGATGTCTCTGTGATGGGGGGCCTGGATGTCTCTGTGATGGGGGCCTGGATGTCTTTTTTCTGGGGGGTCCTGGATTCCCTGTGATGGGGGGCCTGGATGTCTCTGTGATGGGGGTTCTGGATGTCTCTGTGATGGGGTCCTTGGATGTCTCTGTGATGGGGGGCCTGGATGTCTCTGTGATGGGGGGCCTGGATGTCTCTGTGATGGGGGTTCTGGATGTCTCTGTTGTGGGGGGTCCTAGATTCCCTGTGATGGGGGGTCTGTTGTGGGGGCCGTTTTATAAGGTGATGAATGTCTCCCGACCTTACACTTCTCCTTCCAGAAGGTCTCCGGCACGAGCTCATAGGGTAGATGCGTCTTCACCAGGCGCGGGGACGGCGTCACCTCCAGGAGGTCAATCCCTGGAGAGAGGGAAGGAGTCGTCTCCAGAGTCGCACACACACGCTGCATCCTGCAGCCACTTCCAGAGCTGCAATCACACTTCTGCAGGCTTCCCCTGACCTCTGTGCAGACTACTGGCCTCAGAACCCCATACTGCAGGAGGTTAACATTGCAAGCAGCATTGAGTAGAACTATGATTACAGCTCTGGCTGTGACTGGAATAAGAACCCTGGACTAGTCACCAGCAGGGGGCGCTCCAGAGAGGTGGCGGTGCACTCACCAGACGGCACCGGAGGGGGGGAGCAGATCTCCAGGAAGGGCGAGCGCACATGAGTGGGGGCACGTTTGGTTTTCTCCACTTCTCCCTCATTCATTACGGAGTCGATAATCTCCTGCATCCATGTGGTCCCTGGAGGAATTCAGACCGATACATTGTAACGAAATATCAGGACAGGAAAGAAATCGGCCTTGCTGATGTGCTGAGCTCACAGAGGATTGCCTGCACTGATACATTGTAACTATAGGAGAGATGTGCTGAGCTCACAGAGGATTGCCTGCACCGATAAATTGTAACTATACGACTGATGTGCTGAGCTCACAGAGGATTGTCTGCACTGATACATTGTAACTATAGGACTGATGTGCTGAGCTCACAGAGGATTGTCTGTACTGATACATTGTAACTATAGGAGAGATGTGCTGAGCTCACAGAGGATTGCCTGCACCGATAAATTGTAACTATAGGACTGATGTGCTGAGCTCACAGAGGATTGTCTGCACTGATACATTGTAACTATAGGAGAGATGTGCTGAGCTCACAGAGGATTGCCTGCACCGATAAATTGTAACTATAGGACTGATGTGCTGAGCTCCCAGAGGATTGTCTGCACTGATACATTGTAACTATAGGACTGATGTGCTGAGCTCACAGAGGATTGTCTGCACTGATACATTGTAACTATAGGACTGATGTACTGAGCTCACAGAGGATTGCCTGCACTGATACATTGTAACTATAGGAGAGATGTGCTGAGCTCACAGAGGATTGCCTGCACCAATACATTGTAACTATAGGACTGATGAGCTGAGCTCACAGAGGATTGTCTGTACCGATAAATTGTAACTATAGGACTGATGTGCTGAGCTCACAGAGGATTGTCTGCACTGATACATTGTAACTATAGGAATGATGTGCTGAGCTCAGATGATTGCCTGCACCGATACATTGTAACTATAGGACTGATGTGCTGAGCTCACAGAGGATTGTCTGCACTGATACATTGTAACTATAGGACTGATGTGCTGAGCTCACAGAGGATTGTCTGCACTGATACATTGTAACTATAGGAGTGATGTGCTGAACTCACAGAGGATTGCCTGCACTGATACATTGTAACTATAGCACTGATGTGCTGAGCTCACAGAGGATTGCCTGCACTGATACATTGTAACTATAGCACTGATGTGCTGAGCTCACAGAGGATTGTCTACACTGATAAATTGTAACTATAGGACTGATGTGCTGAGCTCACAGAGGATTGTCTGCACTGATACATTGTAACTATAGGACTGATGTGCTGAGCTCACAGAGGATTGCCTGCACCGATACATTGTAACTATAGGACTGATGTGCTGAGCTCACAGAGGATTGTCTGTACCGATAAATTGTAACTATAGGACTGATGTGCTGAGCTCACAGAGGATTGTCTGCACTGATACATTGTAACTATAGGACTGATGATCTGAGCTCACAGAGGATTGCCTGCACCAATACATTTTAACTATAGGACTGATGAGCTGAGCTCACAGAGGATTGTCTGTACCGATAAATTGTAACTATAGGACTGATGTGCTGAGCTCACAGAGGATTGTCTGCACTGATACATTGTAACTATAGGACAGATGTGCTGAGCTCACAGAGGATTGTCTGTACCGATAAATTGTAACTATAGGACTGATGTGCTGAGCTCACAGAGGATTGTCTGCACTGATACATTGTAACTATAGGAGTGATGTGCTGAACTCACAGAGGATTGACTGCACCGATACATTGTAACAATAGGACAGATGGGCTGAGCTCACAGAGGATTGTCTGCACTGATACATTGTAACTGTAGGAGTGATGTGCTGAACTCACAGAGGATTGCCTGCACTGATACATTGTAACTATAGCACTGATGTGCTGAGCTCACAGAGGATTGTCTGCACTGATACATTGTAACTATAGGACTGATGTGCTGAGCTCACAGAGGATTGTCTACACTGATAAATTGTAACTATAGGACTGATGTGCTGAGCTCACAGAGGATTGTCTGCACTGATACATTGTAACTATAGGACAGATGTGGTGAGCTCACAGAGGATTGTCTGCACTGATACATTGTAGCTATAGGACTGATGTGCTGAGCTCACAGAGGATTATCTGCACTGATACATTGTAACTGTAGGACAGATGTGGTGAGCTCACAGAGGATTGTCTGCACTGATACATTGTAACTATAGGACAGATGTGCTGAGCTCACAGAGGATTGTCTGCACCGATACATTGTAACTATAGGACTGATGTGCTGAGCTCACAGAGGATTGTCTGTACCGATAAATTGTAACTATAGGACTGATGAGCTGAACTCACAGAGGATTGTCTGCACTGATACATTGCAACAAACCCTGCAGTCTGAGCCTTTATGATGGGGCAGGTCGGTCACCCTGGAACGTCTCTCACCTGCTTTGGGGTAGGTGGCGATCAGGAGGTCGTCCGGCCTCGCCTGGAATTTCTCTATTCTCTCCCAGGACTCTACAATTGGCTTCATGAGGGGAACGCCGTGAACCGGGAGGAGGGGAAACCTGTAGAACATGCCCTCCGGGACCTTGGCGAGGAAATCCGAGTAATCCACGGAGGAGTCCTGGAATAGGGAGAGGGTTGTAATTGGCTCATACAGGCGTCACCCAGCTTTCCCAGAGTCCAGAGCGGCTCCATCACTCTCTCCTGTATCATCAGTTTATCAGGAGTCTCAGAAAGCTGGAAAACATCAACAGAGAGAACAGACAGCGGCCGCAGGGGTCGTCACCCAGCTTTCCCAGGAACTGATAGGTCTGAATGCTGAAGCGTCAGCTCTCTGCCGCCACCCGGTGGCCAAACACTAAACTGACAGCACAGAGCCCAGCGACACGCCCGACCTCTGCCACCGGACGAGGGCAGCAGCGGAGAAATAACAGGGCGAGGACGTATTATACAAGAAGGCAGAGAACAGGGGCATCTCAGGGAAACCTCCATGCTTTACACTGCAGGCTGCATCCAGAGAGCCATCTCTCATTGATTTATATCTATTTACTGTGCAGGAAAATGCATCCTTTGTTCTCTGTTATCAGCCATTACTTGGGGAGGAGACTAGGACAGGTGACTACAATCTATTACTCCCTGTTATCAGCCATTACTGGGGGAGGAGACTAGGACAGGTGACTACAATCTATTACTCTCTGGTATCAGCCATTACTGGGGGAGGGGACTGTAGGACAGGTAACTACAATCTATTACTCCCTATTAACAGCCATTACTGGGGGAAAAGACTGTAGGATAGGTGAGTACAATCTATTACTCTCTGGTATCAGCCATTACTGGGGGAGGAGACTGTAGTACAGGTCAGTACAATCTATTACTCCCTGTTATCAGCCATTACTGGGGGAGGAGACTGTAGGACAGGTGATTACAATCTATTACTCCCTGCTATCAGCCATTACTGGGGGAGGAGACTAGGACAGGTGACTACAATCTATTACTCTCTGGTATCAGCCATTACTGGGGGAGGAGACTGTAGGACAGGTGAGTACAATCTATTACTCTCTATAATCAGCCATTACTGGGGGAGGGGACTGTAGGACAGGTGACTACAATCTATTACTCCCTGTTATCAGCCATTACTGGGGGAGGGGACTGTAGGACAGGTGACTACAATCTATTACTCCCTGTTATCAGCCATTACTGGGGGAGGGGACTGTAGGACAGGTGACTACAATCTATTACTCTCTGTTTTCAGCCATTACTGGGGGAGGGGACTGTAGGACAGGTGACTACAATCTATTACTCCCTGTTTTTAGCCATTACTGGGGGAGGGGACTGTAGGACAGGTGATTACAATCTATTACTCCCTGTTATCAGCCATTACTGGGGGAGGGGACTGTAGGACAGGTGACTACAATCTATTACTCCCTGTTATCAGCCATTACTGGGGGAGGAGACTGTAGGACAGGTGACTACAATCTATTACTCCCTATTAACAGCCATTACTGGGGGAGGAGACTGTAGGACAGGTAACTACAATCTATTACTCTCTGGTATCAGCCATTACTGGGGGAGGAGACTGTAGGACAGGTGACTACAATCTATTACTCCCTATTAACAGCCATTACTGGGGGAGGAGACTGTAGGACAGGTGACTACAATCTATTACTCTCTGTTTTCAGCCATTACTGGGGGAGGAGACTGTAGGACAGGTGACTACAATCTATTACTCCCTGTTATCAGCCATTACTGGGGGAGGGGACTGTAGGACAGGTGACTACAATCTATTACTCTCTGTTTTCAGCCATTACTGGGGGAGGGGACTGTAGGACAGGTAACTACAATCTATTACTCCCTATTAACAGCCATTACTGGGGAGGAGACTGTAGGACAGGTGACTACAATCTATTACTCCCTGTTATCAGCCATTACTGGGGAGGAGACTGTAGGACAGGTGAGTACAATCTATTACTCTCTGGTATCAGCCATTACTGGGGGAGGAGACTGTAGGACGTGACCACAATCTATTACTCCCTGTTATCAGCCATTACTGGGGGAAAAGACTGTAGGACAGGTGACTACAATCTATTGCTCCCTGTTATCAGCCATTACTGGGGAGGAGACTGTAGTACAGGTCAGTACAATCTATTACTCCCTGTTATCAGCCATTACTGGGGAGGAGACTGTAGGACAGGTGATTACAATCTATTACTCCCTATTAACAGCCATTACTGGGGAGGAGACTGTAGGACTTGTGAGTACATTCTATTACTCCCTGTTATCAGCCATTAATGGGAGAGGAGACTTTAGGACAGGTCAGTACAATCTATTACACTCTAGTCTGTTAGCCATTACTGTGACAGGTGAGTACAATCTATTACTCCCTGTTATCTGCCATTACTGAAGGAGGAGACTGTAGGACAGGTGAGTACAATCTATTACTCCCTGTTATCAGCCATTACTGGGGGAGGAGACTGTAGGACAGGTGAATACAATCTATTACTCCCTGTTATCAGCCATTACTGGGGGAGGAGACTGTAGGACAGGTGACTACAATCTATTACTCCCTGTTTTCAGCCATTAATGGGAGAGGAGACTTTAGGACAGGTCAGTACAATCTATTACACTCTAGTCTGTTAGCCATTACTGTGACAGGTGAGTACAATCTATTACTCCCTGTTATCAGCCATTACTGAAGGAGGAGACTGTAGGACAGGTGAGTACAATCTATTACTCCCTGTTATCAGCCATTACTGGAAAGGAGACTGTAGGACGGGTGAGTACAGTCTATAACGCTCGGTTATCCCCTGTGGATAGTCTGACCTCCGCCCGGTGATCATGTTTTGGACTGTGCAGTTCGGATCTTTCATGTCTCTGCACCGCTGCTGCCCCTCTGTAATCTGTCTTTGCAGCTTCTCCGCTCAACTGTGTGATCAGAGATTAATCCGTGTCTGTGTTTATTCGCCCAGTCCTGGATGAGCCGCGTCCGGTCCCCTCCCGCTGTTTCCACCTTACATCCACTCCTATTGATACACATAGTCCCGGTGTATCCGCTCTTCATGTACGCAGCTCTCCTGCTGTCTGAGACTGTTCATCCTGAGCTACTGATTCATGAATACAATTCTAGAACTGCAGTGTAGACTGACATGAAGGAATCATGCCCAGCTGAGCAGACGTGTCCCCGTAATGCCCCGCACAGCGCGGTCGCACCTTCCACCGCAGCCTTTGCCCCTTGTACTGCGCTACTCACATCCTTCTCCATTCTGAGCTCCGCAGTCGCCTCTCTGCCGCCGCTCCGATCTCAGCGCAACCGAGAAATATAAATAAGGTTCATAATCAACGACGTCACCGAGGGCGTGAACCCCGCAGAAGAGGACGGGGCAGAGCCAGCGCCGGCAACACAGACGCAGCAGAGCTGAAAGTGTGCTAACTAAGCACAGATACTGGAGGAGATGTCACCTGCAGTCCTATGTAACACCACAGATAACACAGTGATATCTCTCTGAGTACAGATAATGTAGTAGATGTCACCTGCAGTCCTATGTAACACCACAGATAACACAGTGATATCTCTCTGAGTACAGATAATGTAGTAGAGGCCACCTGCAGTCCTATGTAACACCACAGATAACACAGTGATATCTCTGAGTACAGATAATGTAGTAGATGTCACCTGCAGTCCTATGTAACACCACAGATAACACAGTGATATCTCTCTGAGTACAGATAATGTAGTGGATGTCACCTGCAGTCCTATGTAACACCACAGATAACACAGTGATATCTCTCTGAGTACAGATAATGGAGTAGATGTCACCTGCAGTCCTATGTAACACCACAGATAACACAGTGATATCTCTGAGTACAGATAATGCAGTAGATGACACCTGCAGTCCTATGTAACACCACAGATAACACAGTGATATCTCTGAGTACAGATAATGTAGTAGATGTCACCTGCAGTCCTATGTAACACCACAGATAACACAGTGATATCTCTGAGTACAGATAATGTAGTAGATGTCACCTGCAGTCCTATGTAACACCACAGATAACACAGTGATATCTCTCTGAGTACAGATAATGTAGTAGATGTCACCTGCAGTCCTATGTAACACCACAGATAACACAGTGATATCTCTGAGTACAGATAATGTAGTAGATGTCAACTGCAGTCCTATGTAACACCACAGATGAGCTTGGCTCTGCTACATCGGGATAATACTAAATCTCCTGGATCGTGGACAGTATAAACATTGAGGTCTCTGGTTCCTCCCCGGATTTGCGTCTTTTCCGGTTCGAGGATTTAGTCCAGGACCTCGGGTCACTCTGAGGTTTCGCCGCCGTCCCCAGGACTCATTCTCCTCCGGCCGGTGACCTCTGTTGTGAATCTTCCCTCGGCCGCAGTTCAGGTCACCGTCTCCTCTGCTTGCTGTCAGTTAATAAAATATGTTTTATTATATCCAGATGTTTCTGACCTAAAATTGTCTCCAGTCTGGGCTGTTCTGTGAGAGGAACCTTCCTACATTGTCTCCAGTCCAGACTCCTCTGTGAGGGGAACCTTCCTCCATTGTCTCCAGTCTGGGCTCCTCTGTGAGGGGAACCTTCCTCCATTGTCTCCAGTCCGGGCTCCTCTGTGAGGGGAACCTTCCTCCATTGTCTCCAGTCCGGGCTCCTCTGTGAGGGGAACCTTCCTCCATTGTCTCCAGTCCGGGCTCCTCTGTGAGAGGAACCTTCCTACATTGTCTCCAGTCCGGGCTCCTCTGTGAGAGGAACCTTCCTCCATTGTCTCCAGTCCGGGCTCCTCTGTGAGGGGAACCTTCCTCCATTGTCTCCAGTCCGGGCTCCTCTGTGAGAGGAACCTTCCTACATTGTCTCCAGTCCGGGCTCCTCTGTGAGGGGAACCTTCCTCCATTGTCTCCAGTCCAGACTCCTCTGTGAGGGGAATCTTCCTCCATTGTCTCCAGTCCGGGCTCCTCTGTGAGGGGAACCTTCCTCCATTGTCTCCAGTCCGGGCTCCTCTGTGAGGGGAACCTTCCTCCATTGTCTCCAGTCCAGGATCCTCTGTGAGGGGAACCTTCCTCCATTGTCTCCAGTCCGGGCTCCTCTGTGAGGGGAACCTTCCTCCATTGTCTCCAGTCCGGGCTCCTCTGTGAGGGGAACCTTCCTCCATTGTCTCCAGTCCAGGCTCCTCTGTGAGGGGAACCTTCCTCCATTGTCTCCAGTCCGGGCTCCTCTGTGAAGGGAACCTTCCTCCATTGTCTCCAGTCCAGACTCCTCTGTGAGAGGAACCTTCCTACATTGTCTCCAGTCCGGGCTCCTCTGTGAGGGGAACCTTCCTCCATTGTCTCCAGTCCAGACTCCTCTGTGAGAGGAAACTTTCTCCATTGTCTCCAGTCCGGGCTCCTCTGTGAGGGGAACCTTCCTCCATTGTCTCCAGTCCGGGCTCCTCTGTGAGGGGAACCTTCCTCCATTGTCTCCAGTCCAGACTCCTCTGTGAGGGGAACCTTCCTCCATTGTCTCCAGTCCGGGCTCCTCTGTGAGGGGAACCTTCCTCCATTGTCTCCAGTCCGGGCTCCTCTGTGAGGGGAACCTTCCTCCATTGTCTCCAGTCCGGGCTCCTCTGTGAGGGGAATCTTCCTACATTGTCTCCAGTCCAGGCTCCTCTGTGAGGGGAACCTTCCTCCATTGTCTCCAGTCCAGACTCCTCTGTGAGAGGAAACTTTCTCCATTGTCTCCAGTCCGGGCTCCTCTGTGAGGGGAACCTTCCTCCATTGTCTCCAGTCCGGGCTCCTCTGTGAGGGGAACCTTCCTCCATTGTCTCCAGTCCAGACTCCTCTGTGAGGGGAACCTTCCTCCATTGTCTCCAGTCCGGGCTCCTCTGTGAGGGGAATCTTCCTCCATTGTCTCCAGTCCAGGCTCCTCTGTGAGGGGAACCTTCCTCCATTGTCTCCAGTCCGGGCTCCTCTGTGAGGGGAACCTTCCTCCATTGTCTCCAGTCCAGGCTCCTCTGTGAGGGGAACCTTCCTCCATTGTCTCCAGTCCAGGCTCCTCTGTGAGGGGAACCTTCCTCCATTGTCTCCAGTCCGGGCTCCTCTGTGAGGGGAACCTTCCTCCATTGTCTCCAGTCCGGGCTCCTCTGTGAGGGGAATCTTCCTCCATTGTCTCCAGTCCGGGCTCCTCTGTGAGGGGAACCTTCCTACATTGTCTCTATACAAAAAGAGCCACAGCCACCCCACGATTTACCAGATACATATATGACCATTGAGCACCATGTTATGTATAGGGAATTGGATGGGGACTGAGGATAAGTCGTAATAATTATAAATCAAAGAGAAAACACACGACCAAGAATCCAAGGTGCAAAAGGTGAAATCTTTATTGACACAGGGGTAGGTGCGGGGCGGCACGAAACAAGTGCGGACACCATTCACTGATCAGATTATACATACAATTATCACAGATTCCTTATAAACTGATGTTTCAGTCTATCCATAATATAATGTAATCGTGTACCATCAACTATTTCATATATTGCATGTAAATTACACAATGATAAACATATGATAAAACCGTAAACACCATTAACAACCAGGCAGGGCCATGTCACAATCTGGTAGAGAGGAAAAATTTCCTTCAATTCCCGTCCATCTAGCTCCCTGATACTAACTAGTGGGGAGGAAAGATTCCCTTAGATTCCCATCCATCAGAGTCCATAATCAAATTAGGACAATATTATGGCAAAAATAATAGCAGTAACATGTCAAAAAACTCAGGGGACTAAGCTCCAAGGCTATGTATAGGTAAGATAGACAGGTGGCACATTTTTACCTGGGAGACAATGGTGGTCAGAGAGAGGTGTTCAGAGAGAGGTGTGTCTGCGTCCTTCCCGACGGCCGTTTCGGCTATGCAGCCTTCGTCAGGGGGCGTGAGGGGAACCTTCTTACATTGTCTCCAGTCCGGGCTGCTCTGTGAGGGGAATCTTCCTACATTGTCTCCAGTCCGGACTCCTCTGTGAGGGGAACCTTCCTACATTGTCTCCAGTCCGGGCTCCTCTGTGAGAGGAACCTTCCTCCATTGTCTCCAGTTCGGGCTTCTCTGTGAGGGGAACCTTCCTCCATTGTCTCCAGTCCGGGCTCCTCTGTGAGGGGAACCTTCCTCCATTGTCTCCAGTCCGGGCTCCTCTGTGAGGGGAACCTTCCTCCATTGTCTCCAGTCCGGGCTTCTCTGTGAGGGGAACCTTCCTCCATTGTCTCCAGTCCAGACTCCTCTGTGAGGGGAATCTTCCTCCATTGTCTCCAGTCCAGACTCCTCTGTGAGGGGAATCTTCCTCCATTGTCTCCAGTCCGGGCTCCTCTGTGAGGGGAACCTTCCTCCATTGTCTCCAATCCGGGCTCCTCTGTGAGGGGAACCTTCCTCCATTGTCTCCAGTCCAGACTCCTCTGTGAGGGGAATCTTCCTCCATTGTCTCCAGTCCAGACTCCTCTGTGAGGGGAACCTTCCTCCATTGTCTCCAGTCCGGGCTTCTCTGTGAGGGGAACCTTCCTCCATTGTCTCCAGTCCGGGCTCCTCTGTGAGGGGAACCTTCCTCCATTGTCTCCAATCCGGGCTCCTCTGTGAGGGGAACCTTCCTACATTGTCTCCAGTCCTGACTCCTCTGTGAGGGGAATCTTCCTCCATTGTCTCCAGTCCAGACTCCTCTGTGAGGGGAATCTTCCTCCATTGTCTCCAGTCCGGGCTCCTCTGTGAGGGGAACCTTCCTCCATTGTCTCCAATCCGGGCTCCTCTGTGAGGGGAACCTTCCTCCATTGTCTCCAGTCCAGACTCCTCTGTGAGGGGAATCTTCCTCCATTGTCTCCAGTCCAGACTCCTCTGTGAGGGGAACCTTCCTCCATTGTCTCCAGTCCGGGCTTCTCTGTGAGGGGAACCTTCCTCCATTGTCTCCAGTCCAGACTCCTCTGTGAGGGGAATCTTCCTCCATTGTCTCCAGTCCGGGCTCCTCTGTGAGGGGAACCTTCCTCCATTGTCTCCAATCCGGGCTCCTCTGTGAGGGGAATCTTCCTCCATTGTCTCCAGTCCAGACTCCTCTGTGAGGGGAATCTTCCTCCATTGTCTCCAGTCCAGACTCCTCTGTGAGGGGAATCTTCCTCCATTGTCTCCAGTCCAGACTCCTCTGTGAGGGGAACCTTCCTCCATTGTCTCCAGTCCGGGCTCCTCTGTGAGGGGAACCTTCCTCCATTGTCTCCAGTCCAGGCTCCTCTGTGAGGGGAACCTTCCTCCATTGTCTCCAGTCCGGGCTCCTCTGTGAGGGGAACCTTCCTCCATTGTCTCCAGTCCGGGCTCCTCTGTGAGGGGAACCTTCCTCCATTGTCTCCAGTCCGGGCTCCTCTGTGAGGGGAATCTTCCTACATTGTCTCTATACAAAAAGAGCCACAGCCACCCCACGATTTACCAGATACATATATGACCATTGTGCACCATGTTATGTATAGGGAACTGGATGGGGACTGAGGATAAGTCATAATAATTATAAATCAAAGAGAAAACACACGACCAAGAATCCAAGGTGCAAAAGGTGAAATCTTTATTGACACAGGGGTAGGTGCGGGGCGGCACGAAACAAGTGCGGACACCATTCACTGATCAGATTATACATACAATTATCACAGATTCCTTATAAACTGATGTTTCAGTCTATCCATAATATAATGTAATCGTGTACCATCAACTATTTCATATATTGCATGTAAATTACACAATGATAAACATATGATAAAACCGTAAACACCATTAACAACCAGGCAGGGCCATGTCACAATCTGGTAGAGAGGAAAAATTTCCTTCAATTCCCGTCCATCTAGCTTCCTGATACTAACTAGTGGGGAGGAAAGATTCCCTTAGATTCCCATCCATCAGAGTCCATAATCAAATTAGGACAATATTATGGCAAAAATAATAGCAGTAACATGTCAAAAAACTCAGGGGACTAAGCTCCAAGGCTATGTATAGGTAAGATAGACAGGTGGCACATTTTTACCTGGGAGACAATGGTGGTCAGAGAGAGGTGTTCAGAGAGAGGTGTGTCTGCGTCCTTCCCGACGGCCGTTTCGGCTATGCAGCCTTCGTCAGGGGGCGTGAGGGGAACCTTCTTACATTGTCTCCAGTCCGGGCTGCTCTGTGAGGGGAATCTTCCTACATTGTCTCTAGTCCAGACTCCTCTGTGAGGGGAACCTTCCTACATTGTCTCCAGTCCGGACTCCTCTGTGAGGGGAACCTTCCTACATTGTCTCCAGTCCGGGCTCCTCTGTGAGAGGAACCTTCCTCCATTGTCTCCAGTTCGGGCTTCTCTGTGAGGGGAACCTTCCTCCATTGTCTCCAGTCCGGGCTCCTCTGTGAGGGGAACCTTCCTCCATTGTCTCCAGTCCGGGCTCCTCTGTGAGGGGAACCTTCCTCCATTGTCTCCAGTCCGGGCTTCTCTGTGAGGGGAACCTTCCTCCATTGTCTCCAGTCCAGACTCCTCTGTGAGGGGAATCTTCCTCCATTGTCTCCAGTCCGGGCTCCTCTGTGAGGGGAACCTTCCTCCATTGTCTCCAGTCCGGGCTCCTCTGTGAGGGGAACCTTCCTCCATTGTCTCCAATCCGGGCTCCTCTGTGAGGGGAACCTTCCTACATTGTCTCCAGTCCTGACTCCTCTGTGAGGGGAACCTTCCTCCATTGTCTCCAGTCCAGGCTCCTCTGTGAGGGGAACCTTCCTCCATTGTCTCCAGTCCGGGCTCCTCTGTGAGGGGAACCTTCCTCCATTGTCTCCAGTCCAGGCTCCTCTGTGAGGGGAACCTTCCTCCATTGTCTCCAGTCCGGGCTCCTCTGTGAGGGGAACCTTCCTCCATTGTCTCCAGTCCGGGCTTCTCTGTGAGGGGAACCTTCCTCCATTGTCTCCAGTCCGGGCTCCTCTGTGAGGGGAACCTTCCTCCATTGTCTCCAATCCGGGCTCCTCTGTGAGGGGAACCTTCCTCCATTGTCTCCAATCCAGGCTCCTCTGTGAGGGGAACCTTCCTCCATTGTCTCCAGTCCGGGCTCCTCTGTGAGGGGAACCTTCCTCCATTGTCTCCAGTCCGGGCTCCTCTGTGAGGGGAACCTTCCTCCATTGTCTCCAGTCCAGGCTCCTCTGTGAGGGGAACCTTCCTCCATTGTCTCCAGTCCGGGCTCCTCTGTGAGGGGAACCTTCCTCCATTGTCTCCAGTCCGGGCTCCTCTGTGAGGGGAACCTTCCTCCATTGTCTCCAGTCCGGGCTCCTCTGTGAGGGGAATCTTCCTACATTGTCTCTATACAAAAAGAGCCACAGCCACCCCACGATTTACCAGATACATATATGACCATTGAGCACCATGTTATGTATAGGGAACTGGATGGGGACTGAGGATAAGTCATAATAATTATAAATCAAAGAGAAAACACACGACCAAGAATCCAAGGTGCAAAAGGTGAAATCTTTATTGACACAGGGGTAGGTGCGGGGCGGCACGAAACAAGTGCGGACACCATTCACTGATCAGATTATACATACAATTATCACAGATTCCTTATAAACTGATGTTTCAGTCTATCCATAATATAATGTAATCGTGTACCATCAACTATTTCATATATTGCATGTAAATTACACAATGATAAACATATGATAAAACCGTAAACACCATTAACAACCAGGCAGGGCCATGTCACAATCTGGTAGAGAGGAAAAATTTCCTTCAATTCCCGTCCATCTAGCTCCCTGATACTAACTAGTGGGGAGGAAAGATTCCCTTAGATTCCCATCCATCAGAGTCCATAATCAAATTAGGACAATATTATGGCAAAAATAATAGCAGTAACATGTCAAAAAACTCAGGGGACTAAGCTCCAAGGCTATGTATAGGTAAGATAGACAGGTGGCACATTTTTACCTGGGAGACCATGGTGGTCAGAGAGAGGTGTTCAGAGAGAGGTGTGTCTGCGTCCTTCCCGACGGCCGTTTCGGCTATGCAGCCTTCGTCAGGGGGCGTGAGGGGAACCTTCTTACATTGTCTCCAGTCCGGGCTGCTCTGTGAGGGGAATCTTCCTACATTGTCTCCAGTCCAGACTCCTCTGTGAGGGGAACCTTCCTCCATTGTCTCCAGTCCGGGCTCCTCTGTGAGGGGAACCTTCCTCCATTATCTCCAGTCCGGGCTCCTCTGTGAGGGGAACTTTCCTCCATTGTCTCCAGTCCAGACTCCTCTGTGAGGGGAACCTTCCTACATTGTCTCCAGTCCGGGCTCCTCTGTGAGGGGAACCTTCCTACATTGTCTCCAGTCCGGGCTCCTCTGTGAAGGGAACCTTCCTACATTGTCTCCAGTCCAGACTCCTCTGTGAGGGGAACCTTCCTACATTGTCTCTAGTCCAGACTCCTCTGTGAGGGGAACCTTCCTCCATTGTCTCCAGTCCAGACTCCTCTGTGAGGGGAACCTTCCTCCATTGTCTCCAGTCCGGGCTCCTCTGTGAGGGGAACTTTCCTCCATTGTCTCCAGTCCGGGCTCCTCTGTGAGGGGAACCTTCCTCCATTGTCTCCAGTCCGGGCTCCTCTGTGAGGGGAACCTTCCTCCATTATCTCCAGTCCGGGCTCCTCTGTGAGGGGAACTTTCCTCCATTGTCTCCAGTCCAGACTCCTCTGTGAGGGGAACCTTCCTACATTGTCTCCAGTCCGGGCTCCTCTGTGAGGGGAACCTTCCTACATTGTCTCCAGTCCGGGCTCCTCTGTGAAGGGAACCTTCCTACATTGTCTCCAGTCCAGACTCCTCTGTGAGGGGAACCTTCCTACATTGTCTCTAGTCCAGACTCCTCTGTGAGGGGAACCTTCCTCCATTGTCTCCAGTCCAGACTCCTCTGTGAGGGGAACCTTCCTCCATTGTCTCCAGTCCGGGCTCCTCTGTGAGGGGAACTTTCCTCCATTGTCTCCAGTCCGGGCTCCTCTGTGAGGGGAACCTTCCTCCATTGTCTCCAGTCCAGACTCCTCTGTGAGGGGAACCTTCCTACATTGGCTCCAGTCCGGGCTCCTCTGTGAGGGGAATCTTCCTCCATTGTCTCCAGTCCAAACTTCACTGTGAGCAGAGCTGTATCTGTAGCGCCCCACGGGGCAGGTAGTTAACCTACTCGTTGCCGGGCTATTGAGGGTTGGGTCAGGCGATGTCACGGGGTGGCCTTGCATGGTTCCGTTGCCCCGAGGCGTACAGTAAATGGTGGGGGAAGCGGGGTATTTGGGAGAGTTTGTCGTGGCGCCACCTGTGGTATGCGGCCAGGAGTAGTCACCACTGCAGAATTCCTCGCCGGGGCTGGTTTTATGGCAGCCGGGATGGTGTTGCTTCCCACAGGCGGAGCGGGCCCTGGGTGGATGAAGAGGGAAAAAGTAATGGTGGTTGGCGCCTAAGCGCTGGGCGGCGCCGCCGGTAAGGACAAGCCAACATAGTCTCTGCGGGTTCAGGGTGTAGATTACTCACATCTTCAGCTGACAGCCCGGTCACACTGGTCACTGCCGTGATGGGCTCAGGTCGATCCTGAATCCGCGGGAAGTCAGAACTCGTCTGGGAGTCTGTGGGCCCTTCCTCACTGCGCTTTGTAGTGTGGGTCTCTGTGGCTTGAAGCACTAAAGGGTACTTTACATGCTGCGACATCGCTAGCGATCTCGTTAGCAATGTGAAATTCTAGATCCCAAGTGCGATCTTTTGAGATCGCACATAGGTCATTTTACGCATGTGCGATCTAGAATTTCACATCGCTAACGAGATCGCTAGCGATGTCGCAGCATGTAAAGTACCCTTTAGTCTCTTCCATACTAGGTAGAGTACTGTTCCCTATGCCAGTAGCGGGGATTTCCTTGAGCCTGACCATGATCGAGGCCCGGGAGTCCTAGGTGCCACTTGGCTTTGGAAACTTGGGTGGTCAAAGATGCATGGAAACTCTCCGTCCGGCAGAATCTGGTGATGCAACGTGGAATTACACCACCCTAGGGTGCTGCACCCTGAACAGCGCTGGTCCCGGGGGAACTGACACGGTATCCTCCTCAGCGCCCGTTAAACTCCTATGTCCCACAGGAGCTACCGGGAAAGACGTCCGCTCACTGTCACTCCTGCTGGACAACTCCTATCATTGCTGTGTGTGTGACTCCTTACTTCTCCTGGTGGCCGCCCCTCCCCCTGCCCAGGTCCTAAGCTAGTGGATTGGGGCCCCTATTGTGATGGCATCCTGTAAATGCCACACTGTTGGCAACCTCTTTGGTACCCGACCCTAGCCCAGTCCCCAGTGGGGAAGGGGCAACCCTTGTGAGTATGTGGTTGTGTATCATGAAACTGGCACGAACCTCCCTTAGATCCATGATCAGTACTACACCCCAAGTGGAGTGCAGTACCCTGTGGCGACCCGAGCCTCAGGGGTGCCACATTCCCCCACGGCAAATGGCAGCACTCCCGGGCTGCAACAAAACACAAATAACACTGCAATATTTATGTATGCATGCAACAGGTTAACAGTAAACATTCTTCCCTTTATGGGAGCCAGCAATGATTTCAAAACGTTTCAAACATGTTCAACAATACCGGTCACAGGTCATCAAAGCATTTTAATGCAGCAAATGTCAGCATAAATATTTTCATATAAAACTGTGCAAATATAAAACAGTTAAAACATTTTCACTTTTACATCAGTCTGGGTACATTGATCTTGTAAAATACACAAGGTGCTGGGTGGGAAGCGGGGACTGGTTCTGGATGCCTGACTGAAGTGGGCTCTGCCTCAGTTTCGGCATCTTCCTGTCGACAAAGTCCCACATCTAAGGCATACCAGCCCCACTCTCCCCTGTGCCGTGTATACACAACCCGGTCTCGCGGGTGGAGATCCCGGTCCGGATTGCCCCGCTGGAGGTGGGATTCAACAACTCGCCGGGACACAAACACTTCCTTGCTCAGCCCCGGCTCTGAAATGAACCACCACCCCCATTCAAGATCAAGCCTGGTCACAGTACCTCTATGCAGCGGACCCCGCTCTGATGGATGGGACTGGCGGGCCCGCTGATTAGCTGCCAGGTTTCGGGTCTCCACTGCCAGCTTTTGTTCCTGTCGCCGCCACTCCTCCGCGGCCAGCTGGGCAACGGTGTCTGGATAAGCGGTCCAGCTTGTTGTGGCATCCCAGCTTAATTGAGATTGTCCCTTTTCCCACACCAGACCGGGAATGGGCTCCTCCAACTCCTCGTCGCATGCATCCGCCCCTGGTGGTTGGTGGGTCTTGGACGGGTTTGCAGCCTCTTGGGTGATGGTCACCGTTCCTTCCGTGACCTGGGGGACTGTCACTGGTTCTTCAGCAACCTGGGGGGTGGTCGCCGGCTCTTCCGTGACCTGGGGAACGGTCACCGGTACTTCAGCGACGTGGGGTGTGGTCACCAGGTCTTCAGCAACTTGTGGGGCGGCTCTCTGGTTCTTGACAACTTTGATTGCAGCTTCCAGGTCTTTAGCTGGGGATGGCTGGTGGTGTGAGGGATCCTGGAGGGTGTCACCGGTTGCAGTGGTGACTGGAGTCTCGGTCTCCTCCACCGCAAACCCTTCCTTCGACATTTCTCCATCCAGGATTGGCAGAAGTTGGTCCTCGTAGGCCCGCATGGCCCCCACCATCCCCATCATGGATGCCCTGCAGTCACGGATGACGCCCCCGCTGAGATCGCTGAAGCTCCTGAGTTACCCAGTTCACTTCTTCCGAGCAGTCCAGAACATTGGGCGCACCGGTGTCCCCCCTTGACGGCCAGGGTATGCCATAACTGACACCCTGCACCTCCGGTGGACCTGGTACGTCCGCTCTCGTGTTCCTCCAACTCTCGACTCGACCATAGGAGGGGGCAGGCTTAGGCTTTCGCGCCACTTTTTCTCACCAACCCACGAAGGGTGGGCACACCCTGGCCAATTGTTGTCTTCTAATGGCTGCTGAGGTGTAACTTTTTCAAATAAACAGTCAGAACTAGGTAGTACATAAGGCGCACAGTACCCAGTTAAATGAGCACGATATCCTGTTCGTGACGCCAAATGTAGCGCCCCAGGGGGCTGGTGGTTAACCTACTCGTCGCCGGGCCGTTTTGGGTCGGGTCAGGCATTGTCACGGGGTGGCCTTGCCCAGTTCCGTTGCCCAGAGGCGTACAGTAAATAATGGGGGAAGCGGGGTGATTGGGAGAGTTTGTCGTGATGCCACCTGTGGTATGCGGCCAGTAGTAGCCGCCGCTGCCGGGTTCTTCTCCGGGGCAGGTGTTACGGCAGCCGGGATGGTGTCACTCCCCACAGTTGGGGCGGGCCCCGAGTAGATGATGAGGGTAGTAATGGCTGTTAGTGCCCAAGCACTGGGCGGTGGCGCAGGTAAGGATGAGCCAACACAGTCTCTGCGAGTTCAAGGTGTTGTTTATTCACAGCTTCAGTTGCCAGCCCCAGTAGAATTGGTCACTGCTGTGATGGGCTCAGGTCGATCCTGGATCCGTGGGCGGTAAGAACCGGTGCAGTAGTCTGTGGGCCCTTCCTTGCCGCGCCTTGTAGTGCGGGTCCTGTGGCTTGAAGAACTTAGTCCCTTCAGTACTGGGTAGAGTACTGTTCCCTATGTCAGTAGCGGGGATCCCCTTGAGTCTGACCATGATCTAGGCTCGGGAGTCCTAGGTGCCACCTGGCTCTGGAAACTTGTGTGGTCGGAGAAGCATGGAACTCATCCGTCCGGCAGAATCTGGTGATGCAACGTGGAATTACACCACCCTAGGGTGCTGCACTCTGAACTGCGCTGGTCCCAGGAGAACTGACACGGTATCCTCCACAGCAACCGTTAAACTCCTATGTCCCACAGGAGCTACCGGGAAAGACGTCCGCCCAGTGTCACTCCTGCTGGACAACTCTCTATTACTGTGTGTGTGACTCCTTACTCCCCCTGGTGGCCGCTCCTCCCCCGACCCAGGTCCTAAGCTAGTGGATTGGGGCCCCTGTTGTAATGGCATCCTGTAAATGCCACACTGCTGGCAACCCCTTTGGTATCCGACCCTAGCCCAGTCCCCAGTGGGGAAGGGGCAACCCATGTGTGTATGTGGTTGTGGATGGTGAAACCGGCACCGACCTTCCTTAGATCCATGATCAGAACTACACCCCAAGTGGAGTGCAGTACCCTGTGGCGACCGGGGCCTCAGGGGTGCCACATTCCCCGTCCTGTCTGATACTGAGCCCTGGAGTCTGAACTGAGCTTTTAAACTAGGATCGGGGGGGGGGGGGAGGGTAGTGGAGCAAATAAGGGGATAGATAGAGCAGATAGAGACAGGGAGACGGTAGGGGTCAATGAAGGATTAGGGGGGGATGGGACATGCAAGGAACGTAGGGAGGCTAGGAGTAATAAAGGTGTTAATAGGATTAAATGTCTACTGGCAAATGCAAGAAGTCTTGCAAACAAAATGAATGAATTGGAGACTCTTATGTCAACCATGGATTATGATGTGGTGGGCATTACGGAAACCTGGCCAGATGAAAGCCATGACTGGGTGACAAACATACAGGGTTATAGTACATTTAGGAGGGACAGGAAAGACAAAAAAGCTGGTGGGGTGTGTATATTTATCAAATCTAACCTAAAACCTGTGTTGTATGATGACATTGAGGGGAACAGCAACAATGTAGAGTCAGTATGGGTAAATGTACATGGGGAGGGGAATAATGGAAAAATGCTAATTGGAGTTTGCTATAAGCCTCCTAACATACCTCAACAAATAGAGGGTGAAATGCTGGAACAAATTGAAAAGGCAGCTAATAATAATAATCGTGTTCTTATTATGGGGGATTTCAACTATCCAGACATACAGTGGGACATAGAATCTTCTGGTTCTGCTAAAAGCTGTAAGTTCTTATCTACCATTCAAGACCATTTCCTCTCTCAGGTGGTAGATGAACCGACGAGGGGAGATAATTTGCTAGATCTGGTCCTGTCAAATAGACCGGATACAATTTCAGATCTACAGGTCCGGGAGCACTTGGGCACCAGCGATCATAATATGGGAAGCTTCAACATAATATTCAATAGAACATTTCAAAGGGGGAAATGCTAAAACCTGGAATTTTAGGAAAGCTGATTTCAGCAAATTATGGGAAGAGCTTAAATGTGTAGATTGGGACAAAGTCATGGTAACTGGGCATACCGAACATAAATGGGGAAAGTTTAAGGATATACTACTAGAGTCCTGTAAAAAACGTATACCCTCTGGTAATAAAACGTCCAGGAATAAAAAGAAACCACTATGGATAAATAAGACTGTACAAAGTATAATAAAACAAAAACAAAGGGCGTTTAAAATCTTAAAGGCTGAGAATACAGAAATAGCATTGCAGGAGTATAAAGATATCAATAAGCAATGCAAAAAAAGAAATCAAACAAGCAAAACTAGCTACTGAAACAAAAATCGCCAATGACATTAAAATAAATCCCAAAATCTTTTATAAATACATTAATGCCAAAAGGAAAACAAAGGATAGTATCGGCCCCTTAAAATATAATAACAAGTTAGTTATAGAGGACAAACAAAAGACTGAGATATTAAATAGGCATTTCTCATCTGTATTCACCAAGGAACTGACTGTACCAGGGATCATTCAACAAGTGAAAAATCAAAGTCCACCACCCGATATAATTAATTTAACACAAGAAGAAGTACGCCTACGTCTGAGTAAATTAAACATTGACAAATCCTCAGGGCCAGATGGCATTCATCCACGAATATTGAGGGAATTGAGCTCCGTAATCGACAGACCGCTGTATCTCATCTTTTTAGACTCACTTGTAACAGGGTTGGTGCCTCAGGATTGGAGGATTGCTGATGTGGTACCGATATTTAAGAAAGGTAAGAGGGTAGATCCAGGCAGCTACCGTCCAGTAAGCCTGACATCAGTAGTATGCAAAGTTTTTGAGGGCATTTTAAGGGATGACATGCAAAAATATATTGCAGAAAATAATATGATAACTGACAAACAGCATGGATTCATGAAAGATAAGTCGTGTCTAACCAACCTGTTGGGGTTCTATGAGGGGGTAAGTTCAAACCTGGATATTGGTAATGCAGCTGATGTGATTTATTTGGACTTTGCAAAGGCATTTGATACTGTACCACATAATAGCCTTATACTAAAGCTCCAGAAGCAAGGACTAGGGGAAACTATATGCAACTGGGTAAGGAATTGGCTAAAAGATAGGAAACAAAGAGTAGTCATAAATGGTACATTCTCTAAATGGGCTATAGTCAGCAGTGGGGGCCGCAGGGATCTGTACTGGGAGCAGTGGGGACCGCAGGGATCTGTGCTTGGACCGATTCTTTTTACTCTCTTTATTAATGACCTTGTGGATGGGATTGATAGTACAGTGTCAGTCTTTGCCGATGACACCAAACTATGTAGGATATTAAAAACTGACCTGGATAGTACAATATTACAAAAAGATCTGGATAAGATGTCAGAATGGGCAGATACTTGGCAAATGAGATTTAATGTTGATAAATGTAAAGTAATGCACCTAGGACGGAGTAATCCTATAGCTGCGTATACATTAAATGGAAGTAAACTCGGGACTACAGAACAGGAGAACGACTTGGGTATTCTCATTACAAATAAGCTGAGCAGCAGCACTCAATGTCAAGCAGCAGCTGCTAAAGCAAACAAGATTCTAGGGTGTATAAAAAGAGAGATTAGATCCCGGGATCCCAGCGTATTGTTCCCCCTCTATAAATCACTTGTAAGGCCACATCTGGAATATGGGATCCAGTTTTGGGCTCCACATTTTAAAAAGGACATTCAGAAGTTAGAGTCAGTTCAAAGGCGGGCAACTAGACTACTACAAGGAATGGAGGCCGCCCGTATGATGAGTAATGGAGGCCGCCCGTATGATGAGTAATGGAGGCCGCCCGTATGATGAGTAATGGAGGCCGCCCGTATGATGAGTAATGGAGGCCGCCCGTATGATGAGTAATGGAGGCCGCCCGTATGATGAGTAATGGAGGCCGCCCGTATGATGAGTAATGGAGGCCGCCCCTATGATGAGTAATGGAGGCCGCCCCTATGATGAGAGGTGGAAAAAGTTAGATATGTTTAGCTTAGAAAAAAGACGTCTCAGAGGAAATCTCATTTATATGTATAAATACATGTGTGGTCAATATAAAGGACTGGCACATGACTTATTCCTTCCAAAGACAGTACTAAGGACCAGGGGGCACTCACTGCGAGTGGAAGAAAAGCGATTCCGACACCTAAATAGGAAAGGGTTCTTTACAGTTAGAGCGGTCAGACTGTGGAATACACTACCACAAGAGGTAGTAATGGCAGATACTAGAACCGCAAATGGCTATAAAAGTCACATGTAACTCCGATAAGGCAGACATTCTCTCATATTGATTATTGAAGGTGATTTACCTCTGAGATTGTCTCCTCTATATATGAGAATAATCAAATAAGTCATCCATTGATAGGAGTGAATTCTCCTTACAGTGTCCCCCGGTCCATCCTGTCTGATACTGAGCCCCGGAGTCTGAACTGTATCTCCCAGTCTGTCCTGTCTGATACTGAGCCCTGGAGTATGAACAGTATCCCCCGGTCCATCCTGTCTGATACTTAGCCCCGGAGTCTGAACTGTATCTCCCAGTCTGTCCTGTCTGATACTGAGCCCTGGAGTATGAACAGTATCCCCCGGTCCATCCTGTCTGATACTTAGCCCCGGAGTCTGAACTGTATCCCCCGGTCCCTCCTGTCTGATACTGATCCCTGGAGTCTGAACTGTATCCCCCGGTCCATCCTGTCTGATACTGATCCCTGGAGTCTGAACTGTATCCCCCGGTCCATCCTGTCTGATACTGATCCCTGGAGTCTGAACTGTATCCCCCGGTCCATCCTGTCTGGTACTGATCCCTGGAGTCTGAACTGTATCCCCCGGTCCATCCTGTCTGGTACTGATCCCTGGAGTCTGAACTGTATCCCCCGGTCCCTCCTGTCTGATACTGAGCCCCGGAGTCTGAACTGTATCCCCCGGTCCATCCTGTCTGATACTGAGCCCCGGAGTCTGAACTGTATCCCCCGTTCCCTCCTGTCTGATACTGAGCCACGGAGTCTGAACTGTATCCCCCGGTCCATCCTGAACTGTATCCCCCGGTCCATCCTGTCTGATACTGATCCCTGGAGTCTGAACTGTATCCCCCGGTCCATCCTGTCTGATACTGAGCCCCGGAGTCTGAACTGTATCCCCCGTTCCCTCCTGTCTGATACTGAGCCACGGAGTCTGAACTGTATCCCCCGGTCCATCCTGAACTGTATCCCCCGGTCCATCCTGTCTGATACTGATCCCTGGAGTCTGAACTGTATCCCCCGGTCCATCCTGTCTGATACTGAGCCCCGGAGTCTGAACTGTATCCCCCGGTCCATCCTGTCTGATACTGAGCTCGATAGCCTGAGCTGTATCTGTAGCACCCAGGGGGCAGGGGTTGTCAGGCACGGGGCCAAGCACCTGAATTACTCATCACCGGGCCGGTGTGATGGTCTGGGATGTCGCGGTGACCTGTCCGGCTTCCTGCCCCGAGGTGTACACCAATAAGGAGGGAGGATGATGGGGGTTGTAGTAGGATGAATGTCGTGACGCCACCTGTGGTATGCGGCCAGAGATTAGCCGTCGCTGCCGTCGCTGCCCTCTGGGACGGATGGTAGTAGCAGCAAAGATGGTATCACTCCCCTTAGGTGGATCGGGTCCTGGGAGGGATGATGAGGGGAGTAGTGATGGCAAAGGCCTTTGGCGCCGAGGCGCAGGGCGGCGGCGCCGGTTATAAGAGTCTGAGTCAGATGCTGCGGCTCCAGGTGTCTTTACTAACTTTTTGTGCTGCTCGCCCGGGTAGTACTGGTCACCCACGTGGTGCTTGGTTGGTCCCTTACACCTAGCGCCTTGTGTGTTGGATCCCCGTGACCTAAAGCTACTTGGGGACCCAAGTCCGTCTCGAGTAGTACTCTTGTCCCTATTTGCAGGTGCCGCGGCTCCGCAGTGGGGCCTGGCTGTTATGGTCAGGAGACCGCAATAAGAGCTACAAAAATCCCATTAAAAGGTAGAAGATAATGCACAAAGAGTAGTTGGAAATTTAGCTGGCTGCAATCCCCTGAATACAACAACACAATTAGAAGAAGCGGTGGAGCGTTCCTAACCAACCTAGACGCCTCGTCACTGCCGGAGAATTAGCTAACCTCAAAGATGGAATCCTAACATGCCTCGGAGCAGCCCCAAAGGAAAGTACAAAGCCCCCAACATATAACAGTGATGTAAGGAAAAAACACACGGATGGAAAGTATAGGGTTAGGCAAAGTGAGGCTCTGCTAGCTACATACAAAAGGATAGCATAAATTGCTGGTTGCAGTCAGCAAAAACCCTGAAAAAATACCAACACCTGATAATAAAAATATTCCCTTAAAGATCACACGATCTTCCTCCCACTATATCAGGAACTCTTGTGCAAATAATTTAAAAGGAAAATTTATACCCCCAGGCTGGACTCAATAGGCTACTTGAAACAGCAATCATCTTCTACACTTGTCTGAGCGACAGATGCAGAATCGGACTCACTACCAGCACTAGCCACCAAAGGGAGTTCAGAAACACTCCCAGGGACAGCACCATCTCTGATGGAATTCAAAACACCTGGCTGTGTCCAAGGCCCCAGATCCTATTTGGCACTGTGCTTTCAGGCTCTGTGTGGCCAGGGAAGCTTGAAACCTCCCCGTCCCGGCAGATTCTGGAAAACCAACTTGAAGAATGTTCTTCCCTAGCGTCCTGTACCCTGCGTGGTGCTGGTTCCGAGGGAACAGCAAGAACAACTCCTATGCCCCACCAGAGCACTGGTAAGACATGTCCGCTCCTTTCCTCTCCTGACGGAGAACTCCCCTAAGTGTTGTGTTGGCTCCTAACTCCTCCTCAGTGGCTGCCCCTCCCCCGGCTCCCTGTCACTAGGGGGTGGTGCCCCCCATGTTTGAAGGCTACCTTAGGACCCTACCCTAGCCCAGTCCCCATTGGGGAGGGTAACCTGGTTGTGTATTTGGGTGTGTAAGTGGTGAAACCGGTACCGACCTCCTCCAGATCCGGGATAAGAATTACACCTTAAATCAGGTGCAGTACACCGTGGCGACTGAAGCCTCAGGGGTGCCACATATCCCCCAGTCTGCACTGTCTGATACTTAGCCGCGGAGTATGAACTGTATCTCCCAGTCCATCTTGTCTGATACTGAGCACCGAAGTATAAACTGTATCCCCCGTTCTGTCCTGTCTGACACTGAACCCCGGAGTCTGAGCTGTATCCTCCGTTCTGTCCTGCCTGATACAGAGCCCTGGAGTCAGAACTGTATCCCTGGTCCATCCTGTCTGATACTGATCTATGGAGTCTGAACAGCATCCCCCAGTCCATCCTGTCTGAGAGCCCCGGAGTCTGAACTTTATCCTCCGGTACACACTGTCTGATTACTAAGCCCTGCAGTCTGAACTGTATCCCTGGTACACACTGTCTGATTACTGAGCCCGGGAGTCTAAACGGTATCCCCCGGTCCATCCTGTCTGATACTGAGCCCCGGAGTCTGAACTCTTAACCCCGGTCTGTCCTGTGTGATACTGAGCCCTGGAGTCTGAACTGTATCCCCCGGTCTATGTTGTTTGATACTAAGCCCTGGAGTCTGATCTGTATCCCCCGGTCCATCTTGTCTGAACTGTATCCCCCGGTCCATCCTGTCTGATACTGAGCCCCGGAGTCTGAACTGTATCCCCCGGTCCATCCTGTCTGATACTGAGCCCCGGAGTCTGATCTGTATCCCCCGGTCCATCCTGTCTGATACTGAGCCCCAGAGTCTGATCTGTATCCCCCGGTCTGTCCTATGTGATACTGAGCCCCGTAACAACCTGAAAATCTCCTTTTGCTGCCAGTGAATGAAGCAGCTGATAAACCCCCTCCTGGCCTCATCTCTGATGCTTCGTTACAATGTATCAGTGCAGGGAGGAGCTGTGTTATTTTTATTTTATTTGCACTGATTCATTGTAACAAAACACGTCAAAGATCAATCGGGGCCAAAAGGTAGAGAAACTGATTTCTGAGGGGAGGACGGTGAGATCTATGCGCAGAGGAGGCTGCAGGGGAGGACGGTAAGATCTGTGCGCAGAGGAGGCTGCAGGGGAGGACGGTGAGATCTGTGTGCAGAGGAGGCTGCAGGGGAGGGCAGTGAGATCTGTGCGCAGAGGAGGCTGCAGGGGAGGGCGGTGAGATCTGTGCGCAGAGGAGGCTGCAGGGGAGGACGGTGAGATCTGTGCGCAGAGGAGGCTGCAGGGGAGGACAGTCAGATCTGTGCACAGAGGAGGCTGCAGGGGAGGACGGTGAGATCTGTGCGCAGAGGAGGCTGCAGGGGAGGGCGGTGAGATCTGTGCGCAGAGGAGGCTGCAGGGGAGGGCGGTGAGATCTGTGCGCAGAGGAGGCTGCAGGGGAGGACGGTGAGATCTGTGCGCAGAGGAGGCTGCAGGGGAGGACAGTCAGATCTGTGCACAGAGGAGGCTGCAGGGGAGGACGGTGAGATCTGTGCACAGAGGAGGCTGCAGGGGAGGACGGTGAGATCTGTGCGCAGAGGAGGCTGCAGGGGAGGGCGGTGAGATCTGTGCGCAGAGGAGGCTGCAGGGGAGGGCGGTGAGATCTGTGCGCAGAGGAGGCTGCAGGGGAGGGCGGTGAGATCTGTGCGCAGAGGAGGCTGCAGGGGAGGACGGTGAGATCTGTGCGCAGAGGAGGCTGCAGGGGAGGACGGTGAGATCTGTGCGCAGAGGAGGCTGCAGGGGAGGACGGTGAGATCTGTGCGCAGAGGAGGCTGCAGGGGAGGACGGTGAGATCTGTGCGCAGAGGAGGCTGCAGGGGAGGACAGTCAGATCTGTGCACAGAGGAGGCTGCAGGGGAGGACGGTCAGATCTGTGCGCAGAGGAGGCTGCAGAGGAGGACGGTCAGATCTGTGCGCAGAGGAGGCTGCAGGGGAGGACGGTGAGATCTGTGCGCAGAGGAGGCTGCAGGGGAGGTCGGTGAGATCTGTGCGCAGAGGAGGCTGCAGGGGAGGACGGTGAGATCTGTGCGCAGAGGAGGCTGCAGGGGAGGACGGTGAGATCTGTGCGCAGAGGAAGCTGCAGGGGAGGACAGTCAGATCTGTGCGCAGAGGAGGCTGCAGGGGAGGATGGTGAGATCTGTGCGCAGAGGAGGCTGCAGGGGAGGATGGTGAGATCTGTGCGCAGAGGTCGCTGCGTTACAGTGTGTCAGCGCTGATTACACCTGAGGGAACTTTCACCCCCTACAATCGCCCTCCGCACAGGACTGATACCCGCGGTACAATGTACCTCGCGCCTCGCTGATAGTGACGCCTGGACTCATAAAATGCATATAGGAAGACGTATGCCCTAGGAAGGGTGCGATCACGGAATATTAACCCTTCACTGTCCACAGCAGCTGCACAAGGGAGCAGGAAAGGATTGGCTGCAGCTTTGGATGTGACTAGAGGAGAAAGACATCAGTGAGTGGCGGCCGGAGGTGCCGGGCTTTCCATAGGGATTAGGGCGGTGGGCACGCGATCCAAGAGACCAACGTAACAGGAAACCAAAGGGTTAATAGTCAGCAACATGAAAAAGAGAAACAGGAGCCAAAAAAGGGAAGATCTGGATGAGCAGAGAGGGGCGGAGCTAAAGTGCAGCTTTAGGGGTGGAGCTAAGATTGGGACCAATAACAGGAGACAGGAGAAGAGCAAGGAAATTCCCAAACAGGAAGTAACTGGAGAAAGTTGGAAAAGGAAAAGCAGCGGTGTCCGGAGAACGTAGGAGCGGCAGGTGAGAGCAGATCAGAGCGCGGAAAAAGGGAACGCACTGGCCCTTTAAATAAACACGTTCTTAACAAAAAGTTTCTTAAAGTGATATCGCCCCAAAAATGTACATGCGTTGTACAGATGGGAGATTCCGGAACGTACGGGATCCTAGAGCGCGACATTCGATGGAGAGATGTGATGGAGGGAGGTGGGATGGGGGGGTCTATAATGCTGGGGGACGCCTGAGGTGGAGTTTACACCCTGGGAACAGCGCCCCTGATGGCCCCTGGCCACTTTATGCATTGCAGTCCTTGCTCAAACCATGTTGCATGGAGATCTGCATGAGCCCTTACAATTACACCCGGCCCTGTGATGGCGGCCATAATGCCGATGAGTGTGACTCCCCCGTCCTCCGACTAAAGGTAGGTTGTGTGATTCCAGAATGGATCCGGAAATAATGGAGAAGTTAGCGGAGGAGATGAAGAACATGACCGTACAAATGGGGGAGATCCAAGGCGTCCCGCTCCCCAAAAGCACCTGTGACATCTGGGACCAAATCTATAACTTTCAGGCCCGAGAGGACGATATCCTGATCGCAACGTTCCCTAAAGCAGGTGAGAGAGCGAACGGGGGAGGGGGGATCAGAAGAGACCGGACCCCCACAGCTTAATATTAATGTATTATCTCTATACAGGGAGCTCCCCCTAGTGGTGGCTGCAGACAGGATCTTATCATGTATCTCTGTATACAGGGAGCTCCCCCTAGTGGTGGCTGCAGACAGGATCTTATCATGTATCTCTGTATACAGGGAGCTCCCCCTAGTGGTGGCTGCAGACAGGATCTTATCATGTATCTCTGTATACAGGGAGCTCCCCCTAGTGGTGACTGCAGACAGGATATTATCATGTATCTCTGTATACAGGGAGCTCCCCCTAGTGGTGGCTGCAGACAGCATCTTATCATGTATCTCTGTATACAGGGAGCTCCCCCTAGTGGAGGCTGCAGACAAGATCTTATCATGTATCTCTGTATACAGGGAGCTCCCCCTAGTGGTGGCTGCAGACAGGATCTTATCATGTATCTCTGTATACAAGGAGCTCCCCCTAGTGGTGGCTGCAGACAGGATCTTATCATGTATCTCTGTATACAGGGAGCTCCCCCTAGTGGTGACTGCAGACAGGATCTTATCATGTATCTCCGTATACAGGGAGCTCCCCCTAGTGGTGACTGCAGACAGGATCTTATCATGTATCTCTGTATACAGGGAGCTCCCCCTAGTGGTGACTGCAGACAGGATCTTACCATGTATCTCTGTATACAGGGAGCTCCCCCTAGTGGTGACTGCAGACAGGATCTTATCATGTATCTCTGTATACAGGGAGCTCCCCCTAGTGGTGACTGCAGACAGGATCTTATCATGTATCTCTGTATACAGGGAGCTCCCCCTAGTGGTGACTGCAGACAGGATCTTATCATGTATCTCTGTATACAGGGAGCTCCCCCTAGTGGTGGCTGCAGACAGGATCCTATCATGTATCTCTGTATACAGGGAGCTCCTCCTAGTGGTGGCTGCAGACAGGATCTTATCATGTATCTCTGTATACAGGGAGCTCCCCCTAGTGGTGACTGCAGACAGGATCTTATCATGTATCTCTGTATACAGGGAGCTCCCCCTAGTGGTGGCTGCAGACAGGATCTTATCATGTATCTCTGTATACAGGGAGCTCCCCCTAGTGGTGACTGCAGACAGGATCTTATCATGTATCTCTGTATACAGGGAGCTCCCCCTAGTGGTGGGTGCAGACAGGATCTTATCATGTATCTCTGTATACAGGGAGCTCCCCCTAGTGGCTGTAGACAGGATCTTATCATGTATCTCTGTATACAGGGAGCTCCCCCTAGTGGTGGCTTCAGACAGGATCTTATCATGTATCTCTGTATACAGGGAGCTCCCCCTAGTGGTGGCTGCAGACAGTATGTTATCATGTATCTCTGTATACAGGGAGCTCCCCCTAGTGGCTGCAGACAGGATCTTATCATGTATCTCTGTATACAGGCAGCTCCCCCTAGTGGTGGCTGCAGACAGTATGTTATCATGTATCTCTGTATACAGGGAGCTCCCCCTAGTGGCTGCAGACAGGATCTTATCATGTATCTCTGTATACAGGGAGCTTCCCCTAGTGGTGACTGCAGAGAGGATCTTATCATGTATTTCTGTATACAGGGAGCGCCCCCTAGTGGTGGCTGCAGACAGGATCTTATCATGTATCTCTGTATACAGGGAGCTCCCCCTAGTGGTGGCTGCAGACAGGATCTTATCATGTATCTCTGTATACAGGGAGCTCCCCCTAGTGGTGGCTGCAGACAGGATCTTATCATGTAACTCTGTATACAGGGAGCTCCCTCTAGTGGTGGCTGCAGACAGGATCTTATCATGTATCTCTGTATACAGGGAGCTCCCCCTAGTGGTGGCTGCAGACAGGATCTTATCATGTATCTCTGTATACAGGGAGCTCCCTCTAGTGGTGGCTGCAGACAGGATCTTATCATGTATCTCTGTATACAGGGAGCTCCCCCTAGTGGTGGCTGCAGACAGGATCTTATCATGTATCTCTGTATACAGGGAGCTCCCCCTAGTGGTGGCTGCAGACAGGATCTTATCATGTATCTCTGTATACAGGGAGCTCTCCCTAGTGGTGACTGCAGACAGGACCTTATCATGTATCTCTGTATACAGGGAGCTCTCCCTAGTGGTGGCTGCAGACAGGATCTTATCATGTATCTCTGTATACAGGGATCTCCCCCTAGTGGTGGCTGCAGACAGGATCTTATCATGTATCTCTGTATACAGGGATCTCCCCCTAGTGGTGGCTGCAGACAGGATCTTATCATGTATCTCTGTATACAGGGAGCTCTCCCTAGTGGTGACTGCAGACAGGACCTTATCATGTATCTCTGTATACAGGGAGCTCCCCCTAGTGGTGACTGCAGACAGGATCTTATCATGTATCTCTGTATACAGGGGGCTCCCCGTAGTGGAGGCTGCAGACAGAATGTTATCGCACATGAGTCTTGATGTTTGGGATTTGATATATTTACAATGAGTCGGATGGCTCTGATCCATTTTCCAGGTAGGGCACCTGAGGTCAGGGCCATTTTTATATGAAGGCGGGGGTGGAAATGGGACAGAGGTCAGGGGTCACCTCGGATTATTTCATTCTCTTTTGCTGAATCATTGTGAAACAAACTTCAGAGCCAAGAATGAGATGATGATATGGGAGGTGGGGGCGGGGGATTTAAAGGGGCAGTGATCCTAGAAATCCTCTTTTCCTCATTGTGATTTTGCAATGATGTTGGATAAAGTTCTCAAGAATCGGAGATGGATAATATCTTAATTGTAGGTTCAGTGGAGACAGAACCCGATCTCCTGAGATAATACGACCGTTCTCTCAACTTCGCTGCCATAATAAGTTCTGCGCAGATTTACATTGCCACCTGCACAGAGTTATCATAGAGTTAAAGGGACAGAACAATACAAGGGACTTCATTTGTGCCAGGCCAGGAGGTGCTGATGATAGAATAGAAAGGGAATATTAAAGGAAGTGTACAAAAAAAAATCTAGAAATTGTAGTTGCATGTCACTTTAAGATTTAAAGGGGACATGCATATTAATAGAAAATTTAGTTTAGGGTGTAAAGTGGTTCAGATCAGTGACGTGGAGGAGTTTTTCAGGGACTACATGGATGCAGGAGATTGTGGACCTGATAATGCTGAATGGGGATGTGGAGAAGAGCATGAGGGCCCCGTGCTTCGTCAAGGTGCCGTTCATTGACCTCCATCCAAAGCCCATGCCGTCGGGTAAGAGAGAGACCACCAGTCTTTGGCTACAACCTGTAAACATGAAACAAGGATGTTGTGTTCGTGGCAAAAACCCGACTGGTTTATGATCTTCTGACGTTTTAGGTGTGGATGCCGCTAACGCCATGCCATCACCACGACTCCTGAAGACTCATTTACCGATACAGCTCATGCCACCATCTTTCTGGGAGAAGAACGTCAAGGTGAGCGTGAAGAAAGGGAGTGAGGGGCGTTCCTACAGTACAGATATGAGGTCTCCGTCCTTCTCGACCTCCTGGATGATCACCCATGGGACCCTCTAAGATTGTATTCTGTGACCATCTGACCAGAGGGAGATCTGGTGGTCTCCACCGTCTGACACATAACTGTGGGGTCTATCTGTAGGTTAAGGGACAAGCTGAAGACGTCTCCTATTATGCCGATGTCTCTATCTCATGTCTTTCCTTTCAGGTAGTCTACGTTGCTCGGAACGCCAAAGATTGCATGGTCTCCTACTTCTACTTCCAGAGGTTGAATAAAGGTTTACCAGATCCGGGGACCTGGAACGAATACTTCTCAACCTTCACATCTGGACATGGTAAGTGAAAGGGGTGTCGCAACCTCCAGCAGGAATGCCGCGCCTCAGAACTCAGAGCCTTATCCTGTCATGGTGCCTCCAACAACCCACAGGTTGGTGGGAAAATGGAAACGGGAATACCGTAGTAAGGGAAGGTAAGTAGGTGGTCGCAGGGGCTGATTCCATAGTCAGTAATAGGGGAAGGTAAGTAGGAGGTCGCAGGGGCTGATTCCGTAATCAGTAATAGGGGAAGGTAAGTAGGTGGTCGCAGGGGCTGATTCCATAGTCATTAATAGGGGAAGGTAAGTAGGTGGTCGCAGGGGCTGATTCCATAGTCAGTAATAGGGGAAGGTAAGTAGGTGGTCGCAGGGGCTGATTCCATAGTCAGTAATAGGGGAAGGTAAGTAGGAGGTCGCAGGGGCTGATTCCATAGTCAGTAATAGGGGAAGGTAAGTAGGAGGTCGCAGGGGCTGATTCCGTAATCAGTAATAGGGGAAGGTAAGTAGGAGGTCGCAGGGGCTGATTCCATAGTCAGTAATAGGGGAAGGTAAGTAGGTGGTCGCAGGGGCTGATTCCGTAATCAGTAATAGGGGAAGGTAAGTAGGAGGTCGCAGGGGCTGATTCCATAGTCAGTAATAGGGGAAGGTAAGTAGGTGGTCGCAGGGGCTGATTCCGTAATCAGTAATAGGGGAAGGTAAGTAGGTGGTCGCAGGGACTGATTCCGTAGTCCAGCTATGTGTAGTGGCTAAGCTCCATGGTCTGGTGTGACTTTCATGTGGTTACTGGCATGCGCAGACACCCAGATCATATGGCCTGGAGTAGAAGCCGGGGTGAAGGCAATCTCACAAGAAACACAGATACCTTAGGTTTCATGAAGAAAAAGAGGGAACTTTTACTCCATATAACCTGCAGTGTGGACAATGTGGACTATAAACCGGTCCATATAACAGTCTCCACAATTTATATTACAGTTCTGTCCTTATCAGCAGGATTATCTCTCCCTCATCAAAGGTCTGAGAGGATCTTACCATCAGGCCTCTAGACCTGTCTTGGCTTTGATCGGATTGTGGCTTTCTGGATCTTTCTATATTCGGGCCTACCTTAATTTAGAATAAATGGCAGCCTGGATTTTCCCTTTCCACAAATCGTTTCCTTCTCCTCACCAGACACCGTCACTAGAGGATAGAAGTGACTGCAAGTATCCCCCAAACTCCAGCGTTCATACACCTCTCCCACCAAACTCAGTCCTCACCTCCTCAGCCCCTTCATCTCCTGAGCCCCTTCACCTCCTCAGCCCCTTCACCTCCTCAGCCCCTTCACCTCCTCAGCCCCTTCACCTCCTCAGCCCCTTCACCTCCTCAGCCCCTTCACCTCCTCAGCTCCTTCACCTCCTCAGTTCCTTCACCTCCTCAGCTCCTTCACCTCCTCAGCCCCTTCACCTCCTCAGCCCCTTCACCTCCTCAGCCCCTTCACCTCCTCAGCCCCTTCACCTCCTCAGTTCCTTCACCTCCTCAGCCCTTTCACCTCCTCAGCCCCTTCACCTCCTCAGCCCCTTCACCTCCTCAGCCCCTTCACCTCCTCAGCCCCTTCACCTCCTCAGCCCCTTCACCTCCTCAGTTCCTTCACCTCCTCAGCCCCTTCACCTCCTCAGCCCCTTCACCTCCTCAGCTCCTTCACCTCCTCAGCTCCTTCACCTCCTGAGGTCTCTTCTCCTCAGCCCCTTCACCTCCTCAGCCCCTTCACCTCCTCAGCCCCTTCACCTCCTCAGTTCCTTCACCTCCTCAGCCCCTTCACCTCCTCAGCCCCTTCACCTCCTCAGCCCCTTCACCTCCTCAGCCCCTTCACCTCCTCAGCCCCTTCACCTCCTCAGCTCCTTCACCTCCTCAGCCCCTTCACCTCCTCAGCCCCTTCACCTCCTCAGCCCCTTCACCTCCTCAGTTCCTTCACCTCCTCAGTTCCTTCACCTCCTCAGCCCCTTCACCTCCTCAGCCCCTTCACCTCCTCAGCCCCTTCACCTCCTCAGCCCCTTCACCTCCTCAGCCCCTTCACCTCCTCAGCTCCTTCACCTCCTCAGCCCCTTCACCTCCTCAGCCCCTTCACCTCCTCAGCCCCTTCACCTCCTCAGTTCCTTCACCTCCTCAGCCCCTTCACCTCCTCAGCCCCTTCACCTCCTCAGCTCCTTCACCTCCTCAGCTCCTTCACCTCCTGAGGTCTCTTCTCCTCAGCCCCTTCACCTCCTCAGCCCCTTCACCTCCTCAGTTCCTTCACCTCCTCAGCCCCTTCACCTCCTCAGCCCCTTCACCTCCTCAGCCCCTTCACCTCCTCAGCTCCTTCACCTCCTCAGCCCCTTCACCTCCTCAGCCCCTTCACCTCCTCAGTTCCTTCACCTCCTCAGTTCCTTCACCTCCTCAGCCCCTTCACCTCCTCAGCCCCTTCACCTCCTCAGCCCCTTCACCTCCTCAGCTCCTTCACCTCCTCAGCTCCTTCACCTCCTGAGGTCTCTTCTCCTCAGCCCCTTCACCTCCTCAGCCCCTTCACCTCCTCAGGTCTCTCTCTCCTCCTCAGACCCTTCACCTCCTCAGTCCTCAGCCACAGACCTCCTTATTTTTTCCTGTCAGAAAAGACCCGGGATTTTCCCCACTGCTGCTTCACTTCCTTTTACCACATAAGGTAATTTTGAGAATGGCCAGCCGAGGTCAGTGCAGACGCTACAACTCTCAGAACCAGGCTTCAGAAGGCACAGATAATGCGGAACATTATAGAGATACACACGGCCCATCAGGGGACAATCTAGTAGTATCTTCTCTGGGTCACTACAGAGGCTCAACACGTTCCTGGGGTTCCTCACTGTGCTCCTTCTCATTTCTTTACCATTTGTCATTATTTCCTCACCATGTTTTTCTTAGCGTTCATTCTTGTGCTCTTCTTTACCATTTTTCTCGTCTTCCTCTAGTTGCTGTACTATTCCTTCTTTCTGCACAATACTCCTCCCACACACCATGTTACTCATGCTTTTTTCTCCATGTTTCTCATTGTTTCACTCCAATATTCTTCCTCTGACTCCTGTCACCATGGTCTTCACTGTTTTTCCACTGTATTTCTCCCCTGCCACTCCTCATTTCTTCTCCTCTCCATGTTCCTCCTCAAAGGATCCTTGTTTTCTCTCAATGTTGCTCCTCCTTGTTTCCTCTCCTCTCAATGTTCCTCCTCACTGTTTGACTCCTTTTTTTGTTTCTTCTTCTTCTTGCTGTACAGCTCCTTGTTTCTGCTCAATGTTTCTCTTCACTGTGCTCCTCCTTGTTTCCTCTCCTCTCCATGTTCCTCCTCTTCAGGCTCATCCTTGTTTCCTCTCCTCTCCATGTTCCTCCTCTTCAGGCTCATCCTTGTTTCCTCTCCTCTCCATGTTCCTCCTCTTCAGGCTCATCCTTGTTTCCTCTCCTCTCCATCTTCCTCCTCTTCAGGCTCATCCTTGTTTCCTCTCCTCTCCATCTTCCTCCTCTTCAGGCTCATCCTTGTTTCCTCTCCTCTCCATGTTCCTCCTCTTCAGGCTCATCCTTGTTTCCTCTCCTCTCCATCTTCCTCCTCTTCAGGCTCATCCTTGTTTCCTCTCCTCTCCATCTTCCTCCTCTTCAGGCTCATCCTTGTTTCCTCTCCTCTCCATGTTCCTCCTCTTCAGGCTCATCCTTGTCTCTTCTCCTCACCTTGTTCCTCCTCGCTGCGTTCCTTCTTGTTTCCTCTCCATGTTCGTCCTTGTTTCTTCTCTTCGTAATGTACCTCTTTGTTTCCTCTCCATGTTCCTCCTCACTATGTTTCCTTCATTCAGTTCCTTGGGGCAGCTGGTTTGACCACGTCATTGGATGGTGGAAGGTAAAAGATCATCACCAGATTCTCTACGTCTTCTACGAGGACATCATTGAGGTGAGGACAGTGACTTCCTCGTCACGTACCTGGACGCTCAGCATCTTACATTTACCTGTTATCTCTGTCATCAGGATCCAAAACGAGAAATAACAAAAATAGGCAAATTTCTGGGCAAAGATCTGAGTGCGGAGGTGCTGGAGACCGTTCTGCACCACACGTCCTTCCAAGCCATGAAGGAAAATCCATTGACCAACTTTAGTGTCCTGCCGTCCTTTGTATTTGACCAGTCCATCTCGCCCTTCATGAGGAAAGGTGAGATTGTGGAGGCAGGACTATTGTATATGAGATGTGTTCATCCTGAGCATCCTGCTTCATGAGCCAGATCCTCAGGAGTTCGGCCTTTATCTGCTGGGCATTAACCCCTCGTTGTCTTCATTTTCAGGTAAAGTCGGGGACTGGAAGAATCATTTCTCAGTGTCACAAAATATTGTATTTGATGAGGAATACAAGAAGCAGATGGAGGGGAGCGGGCTGAGCTTCCGCACCGAGCTGTGACCGGGAGCACAGGATCCACGACCACCGCAATCCCGCCACCTTATACAGGGAAATCAATCAGCACAGCTCTATGAAGGATCTAGCTCATTATGATACTCCTCCCACATCTGGAGGCTCCTCCCCCACAGTATGGCTCCTCCCCTTTGTTATATGTGACAGTTTTCTGACTTCTTTTGCTTGTGGTTCTTCATCACTCTGTTCTCGCTGTCCTCCATGCACTGACTTGCTCTGCAGGCAATCTGAACAGGCAGAGCTGCAGTATAAAGCATGGTGAAGGGCTAGAACATTATATATATTGGTATGTAAGTAACTTTCAGACTACCTCAGCCTCCAGTAGACAACGCAGCTCAGGTGGAGTCACTGACCCGAACTTGTACATTGTAACAAACCCTCCATAAAGAACAGTTTCCATAAATCTCCAGTGATTGTCTGTGTACAGGGGGCGTCGTATATAGATTAGTCACATAAATGCCTAAATAATTTGGGTTAATCAGAGTTCTGTGAAATTTACTTAGACTTTTTAACACTCTTTCACATTCAGCTATTTTTCTCTGATATCAGCCTCCTCTATCCAGAATTTCCAGAGAGTAATTATGATCCTGCAGCTGTGGAGCGATCATATTGTCTCACAGTCCCCCGGGCTCAGTAGAGGCGCACAGCCTCTTCTATGTCTGCCTCTTTCTATGTAAGAAAAAAAGGAGGAGGGGAGAGGAGGGAGATGAAGCTGCAGTTAAGTTTCTGAGAAACTGCATACTGTGAGAGAGGAGGAGCCTGACATTGTCGAAGCTCTTAGATAACAACAGGAGGCTCTGGCCACCAAACAAGCAAGAAGAAAAGAAAATGTGCCTATACAGCAGACACAAGAGGGCAAGAAAAGACCCCAAACCTGCCACATGACCTGCTGGTTTTGGTACTACGTCCTTTATTGATACCAGCACAGTATTATTTTACCCCATATAGCAGACATGGGTTGTATTTTCTTATTGTTGATACCCCGTATGTATATCACATGCTTTACGGCAGCAGACTGGCACTGAGCTGCTATATTTGTCCTTTCATCAGTCGGCACATGTTTTGATGCAGAGTCGGACCGGCCCACCTGAAGGCGGGGGGAACCTCCGGTGGGCCCAGGCACTGGCACCTCTATAGATCTGCTGCTCCTCGCAACTATCTGTTGTTCTCTCGGTGTGGCAGCCGGGGAAAGCGGTGCTGCTCCTGACCGGGCGCTGTCTGCTCCGCTCACCCCATGGATACTCACCTCTGACCCAGGAGAGCGGTGCTGCTCCTGACCGGGCACTGTCTGCTCCGCTCACCCCATGGATACTCACCTCTGACCCAGGAGAGCGGTGCTGCTCCTGACCGGGCGCTGTCTGCTCCGCTCACCCCATGGCTTCTCACCTCTGACACAGGAGAGAGGTGCTGCTTCTGACCGGGCGCTGTCTGCTCCGCTCACTCCATGGCTTCTCTCCTCTGACCCAGGAGAGCGGTGCTGCTTCTGACCGGGCGCTTTCTGCTCCGCTCACCCCATGGCTTCTCACCTCTGACACAGGAGAGAGGTGCTGCTTCTGACCGGGCGCTGTCTGCTCCGCTCACTCCATGGCTTCTCTCCTCTGACCCAGGAGAGCGGTGCTGCTTCTGACCGGGCGCTGTCTGCTCCGCTCACTCCATGGCTTCTCTCCTCTGACCCAGGAGAGCGGTGCTGCTTCTGACCGGGCGCTGTCTGCTCCGCTCACCCCATGGCTTCTCACCTCTGACACAGGAGAGAGGTGCTGCTTCTGACCGGGCGCTGTCTGCTCCGCTCACTCCATGGCTTCTCTCCTCTGACCCAGGAGAGCGGTGCTGCTTCTGACCGGGCGCTGTCTGCTCCGCTCACCCCATGGCTTCTCACCTCTGACACAGGAGAGAGGTGCTGCTTCTGACCGGGCGCTGTCTGCTCCGCTCACTCCATGGCTTCTCTCCTCTGACCCAGGAGAGCGGTGCTGCTTCTGACCGGGCGCTGTCTGCTCCGCTCACCCCATGGCTTCTCTCCTCTGACCCAGGAGAGCGGTGCTGCTTCTGACCGGGCGCTGTCTGCTCCGCTCACCCCATGGCTTCTCACCTCTGACACAGGAGAGAGGTGCTGCTTCTGACCGGGCGCTGTCTGCTCCGCTCACTCCATGGCTTCTCGCCTCTGACCCAGGAGAGCGGTGCTGCTCCTGACCGGGCGCTGTCTGCTCCGCTCACTCCATGGATACTCACCTCTGACCCAGGAGAGCGATGCTGCTTCTGACCGGCCGCTGTCTGCTCCGCTCACTCCATGGATACTCACCTCTGACCCAGGAGAGCGGTGCTGCTCCTGACCGGGCGCTGTCTGCTCCGCTCACTCCATGGATACTCACCTCTGACCCAGGAGAGCGATGCTGCTTCTGACCGGCCGCTGTCTGCTCCGCTCACTCCATGGATACTCACCTCTGACCCAGGAGAGCGGTGCTGCTCCTGACCGGGCGCTGTCTGCTCCGCTCACCCCATAGATACTCACCTCTGACCCAGGAGAGCGGTGCTGCTCCTGACCGGGCGCTGTCTGCTCCGCTCACTCCATGGATACTCACCTCTGACCCAGGAGAGCGATGCTGCTTCTGACCGGCCGCTGTCTGCTCCGCTCACTCCATGGATACTCACCTCTGACCCAGGAGAGCGGTGCTGCTCCTGACGGGGCGCTGTCTGCTCCGCTCACCCCATAGATACTCACCTCTGACCCAGGAGAGCGGTGCTGCTGACCGGGCGCTGTCTGCTCCACTCACCCCATGGATACTCACCTCTGACACAGGAGAGAGGTGCTGCTTCTGACCGGGCGCTGTCTGCTCCGCTCACTTCATGGCTTCTCACCTCTGACCCAGGAGAGCGGTGCTGCTCCTGACCGGGCGCTGTCTGCTCCGCTCACTCCATGGATACTCACCTCTGACCCAGGAGAGCGATGCTGCTTCTGACCGGCCGCTGTCTGCTCCGCTCACTCCATGGATACTCACCTCTGACCCAGGAGAGCGGTGCTGCTCCTGACCGGGCGCTGTCTGCTCCGCTCACTCCATGGATACTCACCTCTGACCCAGGAGAGCGATGCTGCTTCTGACCGGCCGCTGTCTGCTCCGCTCACTCCATGGATACTCACCTCTGACCCAGGAGAGCGGTGCTGCTCCTGACCGGGCGCTGTCTGCTCCGCTCACCCCATAGATACTCACCTCTGACCCAGGAGAGCGGTGCTGCTCCTGACCGGGCGCTGTCTGCTCCGCTCACTCCATGGATACTCACCTCTGACCCAGGAGAGAGGTGCTGCTTCTGACCGGGCGCTGTCTGCTCCGCTCACTCCATGGATACTCACCTCTGACCCAGGAGAGCGATGCTGCTCCTGACCGGGCGCTGTCTGCTCCGCTCACCCCATGGCTTCTCACCTCTGACCCAGGAGACCGGTGCTGCTCCTGACCGGGCGCTGTCTGCTCCGCTCACCCCATGGCTTCTCACCTCTGACCCAGGAGAAAGATGCTGCTCCTGACCGGGCGCTGTCTGCTCCGCTCACTCCATGGATACTCACCTCTGACCCAGGAGAGCGATGCTGCTCCTGACCGGGCGCTGTCTGCTCCGCTCACCCCATGGCTTCTCACCTCTGACCCAGGAGACCGGTGCTGCTCCTGACCGGGCGCTGTCTGCTCCGCTCACTCCATGGATACTCACCTCTGACCCAGGAGAGCGATGCTGCTCCTGACGGGGCGCTGTCTGCTCTGCTCACCCCATGGCTTCTCACCTCTGACCCAGGAGAGCGGTGCTGCTTCTGACCGGGCGCTGTCTGCTCCGCTCACCCCATGGCTTCTCTCCTCTGACCCAGTAGAGCGGTGCTGCTTCTGACCGGGCGCTGTCTGCTCCGCTCACCCCATGGCTTCTCACCTCTGACCCAGGGGAGCGGTGCTGCTCCTGACCGGGCACTGTCTGCTCCGCTCACCCCATGGCTTCTCTCCTCTGACCCAGGAGAGCGGTGCTGCTTCTGACCGGGTGCTGTCTGCTCCGCTCACCCCATGGCTTCTCACCTCTGACCCAGGAGAGCGGTGCTGCTTCTGACCGGGCGCTGTCTGCTCCGCTCACCCCATGGCTTCTCACCTCTGACCCAGGAGACTGGTGCTGCTCCTGACCGGGCGCTGTCTGCTCCACTCACTCCATGGCTTCTTGCCTCTGACCCAGGAGAGCGGTGCTGCTTCTGACCGGGCGTTGTCTGCTCCGCTCACTCCATGGCTTCTCACCTCTGACCCAGGAGACTGGTGCTGCTCCTGACCGGGCGCTGTCTGCTCCACTCACTCCATGGCTTCTCACCTCTGACCCAGGAGAGAGGTGCTGCTCCTGACCGGGCGCTGTCTGCTCCGCTCACTCCATGGCTTCTCACCTCTGACCCAGGAGACCGGTGCTGCTCCTGACCGGGCGCTGTCTGCTCCGCTCACTCCATGGCTTCTCACCTCTGACCCAGGAGACCGGTGCTGCTCCTGACCGGGCGTTGTCTGCTCCACTCACTCCATGGCTTCTCACCTCTGACCCAGGAGACCGGTGCTGCTCCTGACCGGGCGCTGTCTGCTCCGCTCACCCCATGGCTTCTCTCCTCTGACCCAGGAGACCGGTGCTGCTCCTGACCGGGCGCTGTCTGCTCCGCTCACTCCATGGCTTCTCACCTCTGACCCAGGAGAGCGGTGCTGCTCCTGACCGGGCGCTGTCTGCTCCGCTCACTCCATGGCTTCTCACCTCTGACCCAGGAGAGCGGTGCTGCTCCTGACCGGGCGCTGTCTGCTCCGCTCACCCCATGGCTTCTCACCTCTGACCCAGGAGAGCGGTGCTGCTCCTGACCGGGCGCTGTCTGCTCCACTCACCCCATGGCTTCTCACCTCTGACCCAGGAAAGCGGTGCTGCTTCTGACCGGGCGCTGTCTGCTCCGCTCACCCCATGGCTTCTCACCTCTGACCCAGGAGAGCGGTGCTGCTCCTGACCGGGCGCTGTCTGCTCCGCTCACCCCATGGCTTCTCTCCTCTGACCCAGGAGAGCGGTGCTGCTTCTGACCAGGCGCTGTCTGCTCCACTCACCCCATGGCTTCTCACCTCTGACCCAGGAGAGCGGTGCTGCTCCTGACCGGGCGCTGTCTGCTCCGCTCACCCCATGGCTTCTCACCTCTGACCCAGGAGAGCGGTGCTGCTCCTGACCGGGCGCTGTCTGCTCCGCTCACCCCATGGCTTCTCACCACTGACCCAGGAGAGCGGTGCTGCTCCTGACCGGGCGCTGTCTGCTCCGCTCACCCCATGGCTTCTCGCCTCTGACCCAGGAGACTGGTGCTGCTCCTGACCGGGCGCTGTCTGCTCCGCTCACTCCATGGCTTCTCGCCTCTGACCCAGGAGACTGGTGCTGCTCCTGACCGGGCGCTGTCTGCTCCGCTCACCCCTTGGCTTCTCGCCTCTGACCCAGGAGACTGGTGCTGCTCCTGACCGGGCGCTGTCTGCTCCGCTCACCCCATGGATTCTCACCTCTGACCCAGGAGAGCGGTGCTGCTCCTGACCGGGCGCTGTCTGCTCCGCTCACTCCATGGCTTCTCGCCTCTGACCCAGGAGACTGGTGCTGCTCCTGACCGAGCGCTGTCTGCTCCGCTCACCCCATGGATTCTCACCTCTGACCCAGGAGACCGGTGCTGCTTCTGACCGGGCGCTGTCTGCTCCGCTCACTCCATGGCTTCTTACCTCTGACCCAGGAGAGCGGTGCTGCTCCTGACCGGGCGCTGTCTGCTCCGCTCACCCCATGGCTTCTCTCCTCTGACCCAGGAGACCGGTGCTGCTCCTGATTGGGCGCTGTCTGTTCCGCTCACTCCATGGCTTCTCACCTCTGACCCAGGAGAGCGGTGCTGCTCCTGACCGGGCGCTGTCTGCTCCACTCACTCCATGGCTTCTCGCCTCTGACCCAGGAGACCGGTGCTGCTCATGACCGGGCGCTGTCTGCTCCACTCACTCCATGGCTTCTCACCTCTGACCCAGGAGACCGGTGCTGCTCCTGACCGGGCGCTGTCTGCTCCGCTCACTCCATGGCTTCTCGCCTCTGACCCAGGAGACCGGTGCTGCTCCTGACCGGGCGCTGTCTGCTCCACTCACTCCATGGCTTCTCGCCTCTGACCCAGGAGAGCGGTGCTGCTCCTGACCGGGCGCTGTCTGCTCCGCTCACCCCATGGCTTCTCGCCTCTGACCCAGGAGAGCGGTGCTGCTTCTGACCGGGCGCTGTCTGCTCCGCTCATCCCATGGCTTCTCACCTCTGACCCAGGAGACCGGTGCTGCTCCTGACCGGGCGCTGTCTGCTCCGCTCACCCCATTGCTTCTCGCCTCTGACCCAGGAGAGCGGTGCTGCTTCTGACCGGGCGCTGTCTGCTCCGCTCACTCCATGGATTCTCACCACTGACCCAGAGAGCGGTGCTGCTCCTGACCGGGCGCTGTCTGCTCCGCTCACCCCATGGCTTCTCGCCTCTGACCCAGGAGAGCGGTGCTGCTTCTGACCAGACGCTGTCTGCTCCGCTCACTCCATGGCTTCTCACCTCTGACACAGGAGAGCGGTGCTGCTTCTGACCGGGCGCTGTCTGCTCCGCTCACTCCATGGCTTCTCACTTCTGACCCAGGAGAGAGGTGCTGCTCCTGACCGGGCGCTGTCTGCTCCGCTCACCCCATGGCTTCTCACCTCTGACCCAGGAGAGCGGTGCTGCTTCTGACCGGGCGCTGTCTGCTCCGCTCACCCCATGGCTTCTCACCTCTGACCCAGGAGAGCGGTGCTGCTCCTGACCGGGCGCTGTCTGCTCCACTCACCCCATGGCTTCTCTCCTCTGACCCAGGAGAGAGGTGCTGCTCCTGACCGGGCGCTGTCTGCTCCGCTCACCCCATGGCTTCTCGCCTCTGACCCAGGAGAGCGGTGCTGCTTCTGACCGGGCGCTGTCTGCTCCGCTCACCCCATGGCTTCTCTCCTCTGACCCAGGAGACCGGTGCTGCTCCTGATTGGGCGCTGTCTGCTCCACTCACTCCATGGCTTCTCGCCTCTGACCCAGGAGACCGGTGCTGCTCATGACCGGGCGCTGTCTGCTCCACTCACTCCATGGCTTCTCACCTCTGACCCAGGAGACCGGTGCTGCTCCTGACCGGGCGCTGTCTGCTCCGCTCACTCCATGGCTTCTCGCCTCTGACCCAGGAGACCGGTGCTGCTCCTGACCGGGCGCTGTCTGCTCCACTCACTCCATGGCTTCTCGCCTCTGACCCAGGAGAGCGGTGCTGCTCCTGACCGGGCGCTGTCTGCTCCGCTCACCCCATGGCTTCTCGCCTCTGACCCAGGAGAGCGGTGCTGCTTCTGACCGGGCGCTGTCTGCTCCGCTCATCCCATGGCTTCTCACCTCTGACCCAGGAGACCGGTGCTGCTCCTGACCGGGCGCTGTCTGCTCCGCTCACTCCATGGCTTCTCACCTCTGACCCAGGAGAGCGGTGCTGCTGACCGGGCGCTGTCTGCTCCACTCACTCCATGGCTTCTCGCCTCTGACCCAGGAGAGCGGTGCTGCTCCTGACCGGGCGCTGTCTGCTCCGCTCACCCCATGGCTTCTCTCCTCTGACCCAGGAGACTGGTGCTGCTTCTGACCGGGCGCTGTCTGCTCCGCTCACCCCATGGCTTCTCACCTCTGACCCAGGAGAGCGGTGCTGCTTCTGACCGGGCGCTGTCTGCTCCGCTCACCCCATGGCGTCTCTCATCTGACACAGGAGAGCGGTGCTGCTTCTGACCGGGCGCTGTCTGCTCCGCTCACCCCATGGCTTCTCGCCTCTGACCCAGGAGAGCAGTGCTGCTTCTGACCGGGCGCTGTCTGCTCCGCTCACCCTATGGCTTCTCGCCTCTGACCCAGGAGAGCGGTGCTACTCCTGACCGGGCGCTGTCTGCTCCGCTCACCCCATGGCTTCTCGCCTCTGACCCAGGAGAGCGGTGCTGCTCCTGACCGGGCGCTGTCTGCTCCGCTCACCCCATGGCTTCTCGCCTCTGACCCAGGAGAGCGGTGCTGCTTCTGACCGGGCGCTGTCTGCTCCGCTCACCCCATGGCTTCTCTCCTCTGACCCAGGAGACCGGTGCTGCTCCTGACCGGGCGCTGTCTGCTCCGCTCACTCCATGGCTTCTCACCTCTGACCCAGGAGAGCGGTGCTGCTCCTGACCGGGCGCTGTCTGCTCCACTCACTCCATGGCTTCTCGCCTCTGACCCAGGAGACCGGTGCTGCTCATGACCGGGCGCTGTCTGCTCCACTCACTCCATGGCTTCTCTCCTCTGACCCAGGAGACCGGTGCTGCTCCTGACCGGGCGCTGTCTGCTCCACTCACTCCATGGCTTCTCTCCTCTGACCCAGGAGAGCGGTGCTGCTCCTGACCGGGCGCTGTCTGCTCCACTCACTCCATGGCTTCTCGCCTCTGACCCAGGAGACCGGTGCTGCTCCTGACCGGGCGCTGTCTGCTCCGCTCACCCCATGGCTTCTCGCCTCTGACCCAGGAGAGCGGTGCTGCTTCTGACCGGGCGCTGTCTGCTCCGCTCATCCCATGGCTTCTCACCTCTGACCCAAGAGACCGGTGCTGCTCCTGACCGGGCGCTGTCTGCTCCGCTCACCCCATGGCTTCTCACCTCTGACACAGGAGAACAGTGCTGCTGCTGTTCACCCTGACACTGATTGGCTGCAGCTGCCTGCGCTGCTGCATGGCGGAGGACCAGCGGGAGAGTGGATAGTCTGCGCAGTGCTGCTCCTGACCGGGCGCTGTCTGCTCCGCTCACCCCATTGCTTCTCGCCTCTGACCCAGGAGAGCGGTGCTGCTTCTGACCGGGCGCTGTCTGCTCCGCTCACTCCATGGATTCTCACCACTGACCCAGAGAGCGGTGCTGCTCCTGACCGGGCGCTGTCTGCTCCGCTCACCCCATGGCTTCTCGCCTCTGACCCAGGAGAGCGGTGCTGCTTCTGACCGGGCGCTGTCTGCTCCGCTCACCCCATGGCTTCTCGCCTCTGACCCAGGAGAGCGGTGCTGCTTCTGACCGGGCGCTGTCTGCTCCGCTCATCCCATGGCTTCTCACCTCTGACCCAAGAGACCGGTGCTGCTCCTGACCGGGCGCTGTCTGCTCCGCTCACCCCATGGCTTCTCACCTCTGACACAGGAGAACAGTGCTGCTGCTGTTCACCCTGACACTGATTGGCTGCAGCTGCCTGCGCTGCTGCATGGCGGAGGACCAGCGGGAGAGTGGATAGTCTGCGCAGTGCTGCTCCTGACCGGGCGCTGTCTGCTCCGCTCACTCCATGGATTCTCACCACTGACCCAGAGAGCGGTGCTGCTCCTGACCGGGCGCTGTCTGCTCCGCTCACTCCATGGATTCTCACCACTGACCCAGAGAGCGGTGCTGCTCCTGACCGGGCGCTGTCTGCTCCGCTCACCCCATGGCTTCTCTCCTCTGACCCAGGAGAGCGGTGCTGCTTCTGACCGGGCGCTGTCTGCTCCGCTCACCCCATGGCTTCTCGCCTCTGACCCAGGAGAGCGGTGCTGCTTCTGACCGGGCGCTGTCTGCTCCGCTCATCCCATGGCTTCTCACCTCTGACCCAAGAGACCGGTGCTGCTCCTGACCGGGCGCTGTCTGCTCCGCTCACCCCATGGCTTCTCGCCTCTGACCCAGGAGAGCGGTGCTGCTTCTGACCGGGCGCTGTCTGCTCCGCTCACCCCATGGCTTCTCTCCTCTGACCCAGGAGACCGGTGCTGCTCCTGACCGGGCGCTGTCTGCTCCGCTCACTCCATGGCTTCTCACCTCTGACCCAGGAGAGCGGTGCTGCTCCTGACCGGGCGCTGTCTGCTCCACTCACTCCATGGCTTCTCGCCTCTGACCCAGGAGACCGGTGCTGCTCATGACCGGGCGCTGTCTGCTCCACTCACTCCATGGCTTCTCTCCTCTGACCCAGGAGACCGGTGCTGCTCCTGACCGGGCGCTGTCTGCTCCACTCACTCCATGGCTTCTCTCCTCTGACCCAGGAGACCGGTGCTGCTCCTGACCGGGCGCTGTCTGCTCCACTCACTCCATGGCTTCTCGCCTCTGACCCAGGAGACCGGTGCTGCTCCTGACCGGGCGCTGTCTGCTCCGCTCACCCCATGGCTTCTCGCCTCTGACCCAGGAGAGCGGTGCTGCTTCTGACCGGGCGCTGTCTGCTCCGCTCATCCCATGGCTTCTCACCTCTGACCCAAGAGACCGGTGCTGCTCCTGACCGGGCGCTGTCTGCTCCGCTCACCCCATGGCTTCTCACCTCTGACACAGGAGAACAGTGCTGCTGCTGTTCACCCTGACACTGATTGGCTGCAGCTGCCTGCGCTGCTGCATGGCGGAGGACCAGCGGGAGAGTGGATAGTCTGCGCAGTGCTGCTCCTGACCGGGCGCTGTCTGCTCCGCTCACCCCATTGCTTCTCGCCTCTGACCCAGGAGAGCGGTGCTGCTTCTGACCGGGCGCTGTCTGCTCCGCTCACCCCATGGCTTCTCGCCTCTGACCCAGGAGAGCGGTGCTGCTTCTGACCGGGCGCTGTCTGCTCCTCTCACTCCATGGCTTCTCACCTCTGACACAGGAGAGCGGTGCTGCTTCTGACCGGGCACTGTCTGCTCCGCTCACCCCATGGCTTCTCACCTCTGACCCAGGAGAGAGGTGCTGCTCCTGACCGGGCGCTGTCTGCTCCGCTCACCCCATGGCTTCTCACCTCTGACCCAGGAGAGCGGTGCTGCTTCTGACCGGGCGCTGTCTGCTCCGCTCACCCCATGGCTTCTCACCTCTGACCCAGGAGAGCGGTGCTGCTCCTGACCGGGCGCTGTCTGCTCCACTCACCCCATGGCTTCTCGCCTCTGACCCAGGAGAGCGGTGCTGCTTCTGACCGGGCGCTGTCTGCTCCGCTCACTCCATGGCTTCTCACCTCTGACACAGGAGAGCGGTGCTGCTTCTGACCGGGCGCTGTCTGCTCCGCTCACCCCATGGCTTCTCTCCTCTGACCCAGGAGACCGGTGCTGCTCCTGACCGGGCGCTGTCTGCTCCACTCATCCCATGGCTTCTCACCTCTGACCCAGGAGACCGGTGCTGCTTCTGACCAGGCGCTGTCTGCTCCGCTCACCCCATGGCTTCTCACCTCTGACCCAGGAGACCGGTGCTGCTTCTGACCGGGCGCTGTCTGCTCCGCTCACCCCATGGCTTCTCGCCTCTGACCCAGGAGACCGGTGCTGCTTCTGACCGGGCGCTGTCTGCTCCACTCACCCCATGGCTTCTCACCTCTGACCCAGGAGAGCGGTGCTGCTTCTGACCGGGCGCTGTCTGCTCCGCTCACCCCATGGCTTCTCGCCTCTGACCCAGGAGAGCGGTGCTGCTTCTGACCGGGCGCTGTCTGCTCCGCTCACTCCATGGCTTCTCACCTCTGACACAGGAGAGAGGTGCTGCTTCTGACCGGGCGCTGTCTGCTCCACTTACTCCATGGCTTCTCTCCTCTGACCCAGGAGACCGGTGCTGCTCATGACCGGGCGCTGTCTGCTCCACTCACTCCATGGTTTCTCTCCTCTGACCCAGGAGACCGGTGCTGCTCCTGACCGGGCGCTGTCTGCTCCACTCACTCCATGGCTTCTCTCCTCTGACCCAGGAGACCGGTGCTGCTCCTGACCGGGCGCTGTCTGCTCCACTCACTCCATGGCTTCTCGCCTCTGACCCAGGAGAGCGGTGCTGCTTCTGACCGGGCGCTGTCTGCTCCGCTCATCCCATGGCTTCTCACCTCTGACCCAAGAGACCGGTGCTGCTCCTGACCGGGCGCTGTCTGCTCCGCTCATCCCATGGCTTCTCACCTCTGACCCAAGAGACCGGTGCTGCTTCTGACCGGGCGCTGTCTGCTCCGCTCATCCCATGGCTTCTCACCTCTGACCCAAGAGACCGGTGCTGCTTCTGACCGGGCGCTGTCTGCTCCGCTCACCCCATGGCTTCTCACCTCTGACACAGGAGAACAGTGCTGCTGCTGTTCACCCTGACACTGATTGGCTGCAGCTGCCTGCGCTGCTGCATGGCGGAGGACCAGCGGGAGAGTGGATAGTCTGCGCAGTGCTGCTCCTGACCGGGCGCTGTCTGCTCCGCTCACCCCATTGCTTCTCGCCTCTGACCCAGGAGAGCGGTGCTGCTCCTGACCGGGCGCTGTCTGCTCCGCTCACTCCATGGCTTCTCGCCTCTGACCCAGGAGACCGGTGCTGCTTCTGACCGGGCGCTGTCTGCTCCACTCACCCCATGGCTTCTCACCTCTGACCCAGGAGAGCGGTGCTGCTCCTGACCGGGTGCTGTCTGCTCCGCTCACCCCATGGCTTCTCGCCTCTGACCCAGGAGAGCGGTGCTGCTTCTGACCGGGCGCTGTCTGCTCCGCTCACTCCATGGCTTCTCACCTCTGACACAGGAGAGCGGTGCTGCTTCTGACCGGGCGCTGTCTGCTCCGCTCACCCCATGGCTTCTCACCTCTGACCCAGGAGAGAGGTGCTGCTCCTGACCGGGCGCTGTCTGCTCCGCTCACCCCATGGCTTCTCACCTCTGACCCAGGAGAGCGGTGCTGCTTCTGACCGGGCGCTGTCTGCTCCGCTCACCCCATGGCTTCTCAGCTCTGACCCAGGAGAGCGGTGCTGCTCCTGACCGGGCGCTGTCTGCTCCGCTCACTCCATGGCTTCTCTCCTCTGACCCAGGAGAGAGGTGCTGCTCCTGACCGGGCGCTGTCTGCTCCACTCACTCCATGGCTTCTCACCTCTGACACAGGAGAGCGGTGCTGCTTCTGACCGGGCGCTGTCTGCTCCACTCACCCCATGGCTTCTCACCTCTGACCCAGGAGGGAGGTGATGCTCCTGACCGGGCGCTGTCTGCTCCGCTCACTCCATGGCTTCTCACCTCTGACCCAGGAGAGAGGTGCTGCTCCTGACCGGGCGCTGTCTGCTCCGCTCACCCCATGGCTTCTCACCTCTGACCCAGGAGAGCGGTGCTGCTTCTGACCGGGCGCTGTCTGCTCCGCTCACCCCATGGCTTCTCACCTCTGACCCAGGAGAGCGGTGCTGCTTCTGACCGGGCGCTGTCTGCTCCGCTCACCCCATGGCTTCTCACCTCTGACCCAGGAGAGCGGTGCTGCTTCTGACCGGGCGCTGTCTGCTCCGCTCACCCCATGGCTTCTCACCTCTGACCCAGGAGAGCGGTGCTGCTTCTGACCGGGCGCTGTCTGCTCCGCTCACCCCATGGCTTCTCACCTCTGACCCAGGAGAGCGGTGCTGCTCCTGACCGGGCGCTGTCTGCTCCGCTCACCCCATGGCTTCTCGCCTCTGACCCAGGAGAGCGGTGCTGCTTCTGACCGGGCGCTGTCTGCTCCGCTCACCCCATGGCTTCTCTCCTCTGACCCAGGAGACCGGTGCTGCTCCTGACCGGGCGCTGTCTGCTCCACTCATCCCATGGCTTCTCACCTCTGACCCAGGAGACCGGTGCTGCTTCTGACCAGGCGCTGTCTGCTCCGCTCACCCCATGGCTTCTCACCTCTGACCCAGGAGACCGGTGCTGCTTCTGACCGGGCGCTGTCTGCTCCGCTCACTCCATGGCTTCTCACCTCTGACACAGGAGAGCGGTGCTGCTTCTGACCGGGCGCTGTCTGCTCCGCTCACCCCATGGCTTCTCACCTCTGACCCAGGAGGGAGGTGATGCTCCTGACCGGGCGCTGTCTGCTCCGCTCACTCCATGGCTTCTCACCTCTGACCCAGGAGAGAGGTGCTGCTCCTGACCGGGCGCTGTCTGCTCCGCTCACCCCATGGCTTCTCACCTCTGACCCAGGAGAGCGGTGCTGCTTCTGACCGGGCGCTGTCTGCTCCGCTCACCCCATGGCTTCTCACCTCTGACCCAGGAGAGCGGTGCTGCTCCTGACCGGGCGCTGTCTGCTCCACTCATCCCATGGCTTCTCACCTCTGACCCAGGAGACCGGTGCTGCTTCTGACCAGGCGCTGTCTGCTCCGCTCACCCCATGGCTTCTCACCTCTGACCCAGGAGACCGGTGCTGCTTCTGACCGGGCGCTGTCTGCTCCGCTCACTCCATGGCTTCTCACCTCTGACACAGGAGAGCGGTGCTGCTTCTGACCGGGCGCTGTCTGCTCCGCTCACCCCATGGCTTCTCACTTCTGACCCAGGAGGGAGGTGATGCTCCTGACCGGGCGCTGTCTGCTCCGCTCACCCCATGGCTTCTCACCTCTGACCCAGGAGAGCGGTGCTGCTTCTGACCGGGCGCTGTCTGCTCCGCTCACCCCATGGCTTCTCACCTCTGACCCAGGAGAGCGGTGCTGCTCCTGACCGGGCGCTGTCTGCTCCGCTCACCCCATGGCTTCTCGCCTCTGACCCAGGAGAGCGGTGCTGCTTCTGACCGGGCGCTGTCTGCTCCACTCATCCCATGGCTTCTCACCTCTGACCCAGGAGACCGGTGCTGCTTCTGACCAGGCGCTGTCTGCTCCGCTCACCCCATGGCTTCTCACCTCTGACCCAGGAGACCGGTGCTGCTTCTGACCGGGCGCTGTCTGCTCCGCTCACCCCATGGCTTCTCACCTCTGACCCAGGAGACCGGTGCTGCTTCTGACCGGGCGCTGTCTGCTCCACTCACCCCATGGCTTCTCGCCTCTGACCCAGGAGAGCGGTGCTGCTTCTGACCGGGCGCTGTCTGCTCCGCTCACTCCATGGCTTCTCACCTCTGACCCAGGAGAGCGGTGCTGCTTCTGACCGGGCGCTGTCTGCTCCGCTCACCCCATGGCTTCTCGCCTCTGACCCAGGAGAGCGGTGCTGCTTCTGACCGGGCGCTGTCTGCTCCGCTCACTCCATGGCTTCTCACCTCTGACCCAGGAGACCGGTGCTGCTTCTGACCGGGCGCTGTCTGCTCCGCTCACCCCATGGCTTCTCACCTCTGACCCAGGAGACCGGTGCTGCTGCTGTTCACCCTGACACTGATTGGCTGCAGTTGCCTGCGCTGCTGCATGGCGGAGGACCAGCGGGAGACCGCACCGTCTGCGCGCGGTACACGCGGCTTTGCTGGGGATTAAATTCCGCACAGATTAATGGCGCTGCACAATGTGACATTGCAGGAGGTGGAATTCTCATGTGTGTCTCTCATACAGGATTACACCGCGAAATACACAGCAAATATGCAATGTGTGAACATACCCCGGGAGAAGGGAGGGGGCTCCTAACGAGTATGGGGGGGTCACAGTAACCGCACATTAGGATCTGACGACTGCAGGAAAAGTGACCGGCATTTTAATGACCTTATGATTTAATGAGAATAAGTAACCTTGTAACAAATCTGATCTATAGAAGGATAATGATGGGGAATGTGGATTGTGCGCCCCGATGGGGACAGTGATGTCTGTATATAGCGCCATCAAATGCCACAGCGATGTAAGTAAAATGTAATAACACGTGATACACTAGGAAAAGTTTCAATGGTGCAGTAATGATCTCTACCTGAAGGTGGCGCCATCTGTATAATAATATCCAGGACAGAAAGGCAATCACTCCTGTAACTTTCCACTAATAGCTGCTGAAAAGATGCTGAGACCAACATACTGCACGGGTTATTACATTAGTGAGTGCAGCTCTGGAGTATAATACAGGAGGTAACTCAGGATCAGTAATGTAATGTATGTACACAGGGACTGCACCAGCAGAATAGTGAGTGCAGCTCTGGAGTATAATACAGGATCATAATGTAATGTGTGTACACAGTGACTGCACCAGCAGAATAGTGAGTGCAGCTCTGGAGTATAATACAGGAGGTACAGTTAGGTCCAGAAATCTTTGGCCAGTGACACAATTTTGGCGAGTTGGGCTCTGCATGCCACCACATTGGATTTGAAATGAAACCTCTACAACAGAATTCAAGTGCAGATTGTAACGTTTAATTTGAAGGTTTGAACAAAAATATCTGATAGAAATTGTAGGAATTGTCACATTTCTTTACAAACACTCCACATTTTAGGAGGTCAAAAGTAATTGGACAAATAAACCAAACCCAAACAAAATATTTTTATTTTCAATATTTTGTTGCGAATCCTTTGGAGGCAATCACTGCCTTAAGTCTGGAACCCATGGACATCACCAAACGCTGGGTTTCCTCCTTCTTAATGCTTTGCCAGGCCTTTACAGCCGCAGCCTTCAGGTCTTGCTTGTTTGTGAGTCTTTCCGTCTTAAGTCTGGATTTGAGCAAGTGAAATGCATGCTCAATTGGGTTAAGATCTGGTGATTGACTTGGCCATTGCAGAATGTTCCACTTTTTTGCACTCATGAACTCCTGGGTAGCTTTGGCTGTATGCTTGGGGTCATTGTCCATCTGTACTATGAAGCGCCGTCCGATCAACTTTGCGGCATTTGGCTGAATCTGGGCTGAAAGTATATCCCGGTACACTTCAGAATTCATCCGGCTACTCTTGTTTGCTGTTATGTCATCAATAAACACAAGTGACCCAGTGCCATTGAAAGCCATGCATGCCCATGCCATCACGTTGCCTCCACCATGTTTTACAGAGGATGTGGTGTGCCTTGGATCATGTGCCGTTCCCTTTCTTCTCCAGACTTTTTTCTTCCCATCATTCTGGTACAGGTTGATCTTTGTCTCATCTGTCCATAGAATACTTTTCCAGAACTGAGCTGGCTTCATGAGGTGTTTTTCAGCAAATGTAACTCTGGCCTGTCTATTTTTGGAATTGATGAATGGTTTGCATCTAGATGTGAACCCTTTGTATTTACTTTCATGGAGTCTTCTCTTTACTGGTGACTTAGAGACAGATACACCTACTTCACTGAGAGTGTTCTGGACTTCAGTTGATGTTGTGAACGGGTTCTTCTTCACCAAAGAAAGTATGCGGCGATCATCCACCACTGTTGTCATCCGTGGACGCCCAGGCCTTTTTGAGTTCCCAAGCTCACCAGTCAATTCCTTTTTTCTCAGAATGTACCCGACTGTTGATTTTGCTACTCCAAGCATGTCTGCTATCTCTCTGATGGATTTTTTCTTTTTTTTCAGCCTCAGGATGTTCTGCTTCACCTCAATTGAGAGTTCCTTAGACCGCATGTTGTCTGGTCACAGCAGCAGCTTCCAAATGCAAAACCACACACCTGTAATCAACCCCAGACCTTTTAACTACTTCATTGGTTACAGGTTAACGAGGGAGACGCCTTCAGAGTTAATTGCAGCCCTTAGAGTCCCTTGTCCAATTACTTTTGGTCCCTTGAAAAAGAGGAGGCTATGCATTACAGAGCTATGATTCCTAAACCCTTTCTCCGATTTGGATGTGAAAACTCTCATATTGCAGCTGGGAGTGTGCACTTTCAGCCCATATTATATATAGAATTGTATTTCTGAACATGCTTTTGTAAACAGCTAAAATAACAAAACTTGTGTCACTGTCCAAATATTTCTGGCCCTGACTGTAACTCAGGATCAGTAATGTAATGTATGTACACAGTGACTGCACCAGCAGAATAGTGAGCGCAGCTCTGGAGTATAATACAGGAGGTAACTCCGGATCAGGAATGTGCGGTCACTTTGTCATGTTATGTCTGCAGTGTCTTCTGCTTTTCCAGGTGATTTGTTTATTTGCAGCTTTTATTTAGTTTATTATTTTATATGATTGAGATTTCTCCAGATTATTTTTGCCTCATTTTTAAGACCAAGAACAAAAACCCCAGATGAGGAATCTATGAAAAAGTTACAGAAACTTTCCCGGACCTTGAGGCCAGAGCGGCGGAGGCTGCAGGGGAGGACGGTCAGATCTGTGCGCAGAGGATGCTGCAGGGGAGGACGGTCAGATCTGTGCACAGAGGAGGCTGCAGGGGAGTACGGTCAGATCTGTGCACAGAGGATGCTGCAGGGGAGGACGGTCAGATCTGTGCACAGAGGAGGCTGCAGGGGAGGACGGTCAGATCTGTGCACAGAGGATGCTGCAGGGGAGGACGGTCAGATCTGTGCGCAGAGGAGGCTGCAGGGGAGGACGGTCAGATCTGTGCACAGAGGAGGCTGCAGGGGAGGACGGTCAGATCTGTGCACAGAGGAGGCTGCAGGGGAGGACGGTCAGATCTGTGCACAGAGGATGCTGCAGGGGAGGACGGTCAGATCTGTGCGCAGAGGAGGCTGCAGGGGTGGACGGTCAGATCTGTGCACAGAGGATGCTGCAGGGGAGGACGGTCAGATCTGTGCGCAGAGGAGGCTGCAGGGGTGGACGGTCAGATCTGTGCACAGAGGAGGCTGCAGGGGAGGACGGTCAGATCTGTGCACAGAGGAGGCTGCAGGGGAGGACGGTCCGATCTGTGCGCAGAGGAGGCTGCAGGGGAGGACGGTCAGATCTGTGCGCAGAGGAGGCTGCAGGGGAGGATGGTCAGATCTGTGCACAGAGGAGGCTGCAGGGGAGGACGGTCAGATCTGTGCGCAGAGGATGCTGCAGGGGAGGACGGTGAGATCTGTGCACAGAGGAGGCTGCAGGGGTGGACGGTCAGATCTGTGAGCAGAGGATGCTGCAGGGGAGGATGGTGAGATCTGTGCACAGAGGAGGCTGCAGGGGTGGACGGTCAGATCTGTGCACAGAGGAGGCTGCAGGGGAGGACGGTCAGATCTGTGCACAGAGGAGGACGGTCAGATCTGTGTGCAGAGGAGGCTGCAGGGGAGGACGGTGAGATCTGTGCGCAGAGGAGGCTGCAGGGGAGGATGGTCAGATCTGTGCACAGAGGAGGCTGCAGGGGAGGACGGTCAGATCTGTGCACAGAGGAGGCTGCAGGGGAGGACGGTCAGATCTGTGCGCAGAGGAGGCTGCAGGGGAGGATGGTCAGATCTGTGCACAGAGGAGGCTGCAGGGGAGGACGGTCAGATCTGTGCACAGAGGGGGCTGTAGGGGAGGACGGTCAGATCTGTGCGCAGAGGAGGCTTCAGGGGTGGACGGTCAGATCTGTGCGCAGAGGAGGCTGCAGAGGAGGATGGTCAGATCTGTGCACAAAGGAGGCTGCAGGGGAGGACGGTCAGATCTGTGCACAGAGGAGGCTGCAGAGGAGGATGGTCAGATCTGTGCACAGAGGAGGCTGCAGGGGAGGACGGTCAGATCTGTGCGCAGAGGAGGCTGCAGGGGTGGACGGTCAGATCTGTGCGCAGAGGAGGCTGCAGAGGAGGATGGTCAGATCTGTGCACAGAGGAGGCTGCAGGGGAGGATGGTGAGATCTGTGCACAGAGGAGGCTGCAGGGGAGGACGGTCAGATCTATGCGCAGAGGAGGCTGCAGGGGAGGATGGTCAGATCTGTGAGCAGAGGAGGCTTCAGGGGAGGATGGTCAGATCTGTGCACAGAGGAGGCTGCAGGGGAGGACGGTCAGATCTGTGCACAGAGGAGGCTGCAGGGGAGGACGGTCAGATCTGTGCACAGAGGATGCTGCAGGGGAGGACGGTCAGATCTGTGCGCAGAGGAGGCTGCAGGGGAGGACGGTCAGATCTGTGCACAGAGGAGGCTGCAGGGGAGGACGGTCAGATCTGTGCACAGAGGAGGCTGCAGGGGAGGACGGTCAGATCTGTGCACAGAGGATGCTGCAGGGGAGGACGGTCAGATCTGTGCGCAGAGGAGGCTGCAGGGGTGGACGGTCAGATCTGTGCACAGAGGAGGCTGCAGGGGAGGACGGTCAGATCTGTGCACAGAGGATGCTGCAGGGGAGGACGGTCAGATCTGTGCACAGAGGAGGCTGCAGGGGAGGACGGTCAGATCTGTGCACAGAGGATGCTGCAGGGGAGGACGGTCAGATCTGTGCGCAGAGGAGGCTGCAGGGGAGGACGGTCAGATCTGTGCACAGAGGAGGCTGCAGGGGAGGACGGTCAGATCTGTGCACAGAGGAGGCTGCAGGGGAGGACGGTCAGATCTGTGCACAGAGGATGCTGCAGGGGAGGACGGTCAGATCTGTGCGCAGAGGAGGCTGCAGGGGTGGACGGTCAGATCTGTGCACAGAGGATGCTGCAGGGGAGGACGGTCAGATCTGTGCGCAGAGGAGGCTGCAGGGGTGGACGGTCAGATCTGTGCACAGAGGAGGCTGCAGGGGAGGACGGTCAGATCTGTGCACAGAGGAGGCTGCAGGGGAGGACGGTCAGATCTGTGCGCAGAGGAGGCTGCAGGGGAGGACGGTCAGATCTGTGCGCAGAGGAGGCTGCAGGGGAGGATGGTCAGATCTGTGCACAGAGGAGGCTGCAGGGGAGGACGGTCAGATCTGTGCGCAGAGGATGCTGCAGGGGAGGACGGTCAGATCTGTGAGCAGAGGATGCTGCAGGGGAGGACGGTGAGATCTGTGCACAGAGGAGGCTGCAGGGGTGGACGGTCAGATCTGTGCACAGAGGAGGCTGCAGGGGAGGACGGTCAGATCTGTGCACAGAGGAGGACGGTCAGATCTGTGTGCAGAGGAGGCTGCAGGGGAGGACGGTGAGATCTGTGCGCAGAGGAGGCTGCAGGGGAGGATGGTCAGATCTGTGCACAGAGGAGGCTGCAGGGGAGGACGGTCAGATCTGTGCACAGAGGAGGCTGCAGGGGAGGACGGTCAGATCTGTGCGCAGAGGAGGCTGCAGGGGAGGATGGTCAGATCTGTGCACAGAGGCGGCTGCAGGGGAGGACGGTCAGATCTGTGCACAGAGGGGGCTGTAGGGGAGGACGGTCAGATCTGTGCGCAGAGGAGGCTTCAGGGGTGGACGGTCAGATCTGTGCGCAGAGGAGGCTGCAGAGGAGGATGGTCAGATCTGTGCACAAAGGAGGCTGCAGGGGAGGACGGTCAGATCTGTGCACAGAGGAGGCTGCAGAGGAGGATGGTCAGATCTGTGCACAGAGGAGGCTGCAGGGGAGGACGGTCAGATCTGTGCGCAGAGGAGGCTGCAGGGGTGGACGGTCAGATCTGTGCGCAGAGGAGGCTGCAGAGGAGGATGGTCAGATCTGTGCACAGAGGAGGCTGCAGGGGAGGATGGTGAGATCTGTGCACAGAGGAGGCTGCAGGGGAGGACGGTCAGATCTATGCGCAGAGGAGGCTGCAGGGGAGGATGGTCAGATCTGTGAGCAGAGGAGGCTTCAGGGGAGGATGGTCAGATCTGTGCACAGAGGAGGCTGCAGGGGAGGACGGTCAGATCTGTGCACAGAGGAGGCTGCAGAGGAGGACGGTCAGATCTGTGCACAGAGGAGGCTGCAGGGGAGGACGGTCAGATCTGTGCACAGAGGAGGCTGCAGGGGAGGACGGTCAGATCTGTGCACAGAGGAGGCTGCAGGGGAGGACGGTCAGATCTGTGCACAGAGGAGGCTGCAGGGGAGGACGGTCAGATCTGTGCACAGAGGATGCTGCAGGGGAGGACGGTCAGATCTGTGCGCAGAGGAGGCTGCAGGGGTGGACGGTCAGATCTGTGCACAGAGGATGCTGCAGGGGAGGACGGTCAGATCTGTGCGCAGAGGAGGCTGCAGGGGTGGACGGTCAGATCTGTGCACAGAGGAGGCTGCAGGGGAGGACGGTCAGATCTGTGCACAGAGGAGGCTGCAGGGGAGGACGGTCAGATCTGTGCGCAGAGGAGGCTGCAGGGGAGGACGGTCAGATCTGTGCGCAGAGGAGGCTGCAGGGGAGGATGGTCAGATCTGTGCACAGAGGAGGCTGCAGGGGAGGACGGTCAGATCTGTGCGCAGAGGATGCTGCAGGGGAGGACGGTGAGATCTGTGCACAGAGGAGGCTGCAGGGGTGGACGGTCAGATCTGTGCACAGAGGAGGCTGCAGGGGAGGACGGTCAGATCTGTGCACAGAGGAGGACGGTCAGATCTGTGAGCAGAGGAGGCTGCAGGGGAGGACGGTCAGATCTGTGTGCAGAGGAGGCTGCAGGGGAGGATGGTCAGATCTGTGCACAGAGGAGGCTGCAGGGGAGGATGGTCAGATCTGTGCACAGAGGAGGCTGCAGGGGAGGACGGTCAGATCTGTGCACAGAGGAGGCTGCAGAGGAGGACGGTCAGATCTGTGCACAGAGGAGGCTGCAGAGGAGGACGGTCAGATCTGTGCACAGAGGAGGCTGCAGAGGAGGACGGTCAGATCTGTGCACAGAGGAGGCTGCAGGGGAGGACGGTCAGATCTGTGCACAGAGGAGGCTGCAGAGGAGGATGGTCAGATCTGTGCGCAGAGGAGGCTGCAGGGGAGGACGGTCAGATCTGTGCACAGAGGAGGCTGCAGGGGAGGACGGTGAGATCTGTGCACAGAGGAGGCTGCAGGGGAGGACGGTCAGATCTGTGCGCAGAGGAGGCTGCAGGGGAGGACGGTCAGATCTGTGCACAGAGGAGGCTGCAGGGGAGGACGGTGAGATCTGTGCGCAGAGGAGGCTGCAGGGGAGGACGGTCAGATCTGTGCACAGAGGAGGCTGCAGAGGAGGACGGTCAGATCTGTGCACAGAGGAGGCTGCAGAGGAGGACGGTCAGATCTGTGCACAGAGGAGGCTGCAGGGGAGGACGGTCCGATCTGTAAACAGAGGAGGCTGCAGGGGAGGACGGTCAGATCTGTGCGCAGAGGAGGCTGCAGGGGAGGATGGTCAGATCTGTGCACAGAGGAGGCTGCAGGGGAGGACGGTCAGATCTGTGCACAGAGGGGGCTGTAGGGGAGGACGGTCAGATCTGTGCGCAGAGGAGGCTGCAGGGGAGGACGGTCAGATCTGTGCACAGAGGAGGCTGCAGAGGAGGACGGTCAGATCTGTGCACAGAGGAGGCTGCAGGGGAGGACGGTCAGATCTGTGCACAGAGGAGGCTGCAGGGGAGGACGGTCAGATCTGTGCACAGAGGAGGCTGCAGAGGAGGACGCGAGCGGCAGAGAAGATCCTGGAAAGTGATCACACGAGCGGCAGAGAAGATCCTGGAAAGTGATCACACGAGCGGCAGAGAAGATCCTGGAAAGTGATCACACGAGCGGCAGAGAAGATCCTGGAAAGTGATCACACGAGCGGCAGAGAAGATCCTGGAAAGTGATCACACGAGCGGCAGAGAAGATCCTGGAAAGTGATCACACGAGCGCTGGAGGAAAGGGCGAGATCAGCCACCACCGAGCCCGGACTGCAAGGAAAGGTGGGCGCTGGCACTTTAAGAAACTTTTCTTTAGGAACTTGTTTATTTAAAGTGATATCGCCCCAAAAATGTTTTATAACTAAAAGTAGGTTGTGTGATTCCAGAATGGATCCGGAATTAATAAAGAAGTTAGCGGAGGAGATCAACAACATGACCATAAAAATGGAGGAGATCCAAGGCGTCCCGCTCCCCAAAAGCACCTGTGATATCTGGGACCAAATCTATAACTTTCAGGCCCGAGAGGACGATATCCTGATCGCAACGTTCCCTAAAGCAGGTGAGAGAGCGAACGGGGGAGGGGGGATCAGAAGAGACCGGACCCCACAGCTCAATATTAATGTATTATCTCTATACAGGGAGCTCCCCCTAGTGGTGACTGCAGACAGGATCTTATCATGTATCTCTGTATACAGGGGGCTCCCCCTAGTGGTGGCTGCAGACATGATCTTATCATGTATCTCTGTATACAGGGAGCTCCCCCTAGTGGTGGCTGCAGACAGGATCTTATCATGTATCTCTGTATACAGGGAGCTCCCCCTAGTGGTGGCTGCAGACATGATCTTATCATGTATCTCTGTATACAGGGAGCTCCCCCTAGTGGTGGCTGCAGACAGGATCTTATCATGTATCTCTGTATACAGGGAGCTCCCCCTAGTGGTGACTGCAGACAGCATCTTATCATGTATCTCTGTATACAGGGAGCTCCCCCTAGTGGTGGCTGCAGACAGGATCTTATCATGTATCTCTGTATACAGGGAGCTCCCCCTAGTGGTGGCTGCAGACAGGATCTTATCATGTATCTCTGTATACAGGGAGCTCCCCCTAGTGGTGACTGCAGACAGGATCTTATCATGTATCTCTGTATACAGGGAGCTCTCCCTAGTGGTGGCTGCAGACAGGATCTTATCATGTATCTCTGTATACAGGGAGCTCCCCCTAGTGGTGGCTGCAGACAGGATCTTATCATGTATCTCTGTATACAGGGAGCTCCCCCTAGTGGTGACTGCAGACAGGATCTTATCATGTATCTCTGTATACAGGGAGCTCCCCCTAGTGGTGACTGCAGACAGGATCTTATCATGTATCTCTGTATACAGGGAGCTCCCCCTAGTGGTGGCTGCAGACAGGATCTTATCATGTATCTCTGTATACAGGGAGCTCCCCCTAGTGGTGGCTGCAGACAGGATCTTATCATGTATCTCTGTATACAGGGAGCTCCTCCTAGTGGTGACTGCAGACAGGATCTTATCCTGTATCTCTGTATACAGGGAGCTCCCCCTAGTGGTGACTGCAGACAGGATCTTATCATGTGTCTCTGTATACAGGGAGCTCCCCCTAGTGGTGGCTGCAGACAGGATCTTATCATGTATCTCTGTATACAGGGAGCTCCCCCTAGTGGTGGCTGCAGACAGGATCTTATCATGTATCTCTGTATACAGGGAGCTCCCCCTAGTGGTGGCTGCAGGCAGGATCTTATCATGTATCTCTGTATACAGGGAGTTCCCCCTAGTGGTGGCTGCAGACAGGATCTTATCCTGTATCTCTGTATACAGGGAGCTCCCCCTTGTGGTGGCTGCAGACAGGATCTTATCATGTATCTCTGTATACAGGGAGCTCCCCCTAGTGGTGGCTGCAGACAGGATCTTATCATGTATCTCTGTATACAGGGAGCTCCCCCTAGTGGTGACTGCAGACAGGATCTTATCATGTATCTCTGTATACAGGGAGCTCCCCCTAATGGTGGCTGCAGACAGGATCTTATCATGTATCTCTGTATATAGGGAGCTCCCCCTAGTGGTGACTGCAGACAAGATCTTATCATGTATCTCTGTATACAGGGAGCTCCCCCTAGTGGTGGCTGCAGACAGGAGCTTATCATGTATCTCTGTATACAGGGAGCTCCCCCTAGTGGTGACTGCAGACAGGATCTTATCATGTATCCCTGTATACCGGGAGCTCCCCCTAGTGGTGACTGCAGACAGGATCTTATCATGTATCTCTGTATACAGGGAGCTCCCCCTAGTGGTGACTGCAGACAGGATCTTATCATGTATCTCTGTATACAGGGAGCTCCCCCTAGTGGTGGCTGCAGACAGGATCTTATCATGTATCTCTGTATATAGGGAGCTCCCCCTAGTGGTGGCTGCAGACAGGATCATATCATGTATCTCTGTATACAGGGAGCTCCCCCTAGTGGTGGCTGCAGACAGGCTCTTATCATGTATCTCTGTATACAGGGAGCTCCCCCTAGTGGTGATATTGGCTATGGAATTTAAAGATTAGATCCGTTGTATCACACATGATTGGCTTAGATACATGAGTCTCACCTGTGTGAGATGTAGCTGAGCCATTAATGCTGCAGTTTGCTCCGGTATCTCACCTGAGGTCAGGGCCATATTTATATGTGGGGGGGGGCAGAGGTCGGGGAGATTTGGTTGATTTCAGTCTTTTTCGCTGTGTCATCGTGAAACATGAACTTCAGATCCAAGAAGGAAATAATGACAGTGTCGGTGGGAAGGGAATTAAAGGGCCAGTGATCCTGTGAATTATCCTCCTCCATCAGGTCCTCGACACATAACCGGGCACATTGGTGATATCCGCAGTTTAGTATGTGCCCGCTCCGCTCCTCATTAGGATTTCTCTATGGTGTTGTGTGAAGTTCTCAGGAATCCGAGATGGATAATATCATAATTGTGGGTTCAGAGGAGACAGAACCCGATCTCCCGAGATAATACGACCGTTACATAATCCCCGATACCATAATACGTTCTGCGCAGCGTTACTACCAACGCCAACCGCACCGAGTTACACCGCGCCCGGGACTTGTCAGATGTTTAAAGGGACAGTACCATACATGTGATTTCAACTGTAAAAGAATAGAAAACTAATTTTAAAGGCAATGAAATAAGACTACAAATCTGGGAATAGTAGCTGCATGTCTCTTTAAGATTTAAAGGGGACATGCATAGTAATAGAAAATTTAGTTTAGGGTATAAAGCTGCTTCTTGTGGTTCAGATCAGTGATGTGGATGCATTTTTGCAGGGACTACATGGATGCAGGAGATTGTGGACCTGATCATGCTGAATGGGGATGTGGAGAGGAGCATGCGGGCCCCGTGCTTCGTCAAGGTGCCGTTCATTGATCTACATGCAAAGCCCATGCCATCAGGTAAGAGACAATTCGCCGGTCTCCAGCTTTAAGCTGCGAATGTTAACCGAGAATGTTGTATTTGTGGCAAAAGTGAGATAAACATGACTGGTTTCCGGCGTTCTGACATTTTAGGTGTGGACTCCGCCAATGCCTTGCCGTCACCGCGCCTCCTGAAAACTCACTTACCGATACAGCTCATGCCACCATCTTTCTGGGAGAAGAACGTCAAGGTGAGCGTGAAGAAATGGTGAAGAGCTTCAAAACACTCTGCCGATTTGCACTACTTGGCCTTAACCTATAGGGGTATGTGGAGACACGAGGGTCAGTGGGTGGTCTCCTCCGCTGGCCTTCAGAAAGACCTCATGGACTAGGGCTCATCCCACTGAACACTCACACTTCTTCCCCATGGGCAGAACACTACTCAGACAACATAGGGTGAGGGAACCACACATTGGTGCAACTATATTAGTCACTAACAGGCGAAAACATCAAACATGCCCAGCAGAGACACAGGCTAAAGTTCTGTAAAATATCCGAAGGAAGCAGTTTGGTGGTCCTCTGGCTGGAACTGTAGCGCGTAGGCTGAGGTCATGTAAAATATCTGAAGTGAAGCAGTTCTGTGATCCTCTAGATGGAACCGTAGCTCCTAGGCTGAGGTCTTGTAGAATATCTGAACTGAAGCAGCTCAGGGATCTGCTAGCTGGAACTGTTAGCTCCTAGGCTGAAGTCTTGTAGAATATCCAAAGGAAGCAGTGTGGTGATCCTCCAGCTGGAACAGTAGCATGTAGGCTGAGGTCATGTAGAATATCCGAAGTAAGCAGTTCGGTGAACCTCTGGCTGGAACCATAGCTCTATGGCTGATGTCTTGTAGAATATCAGAAGGAAACAGTTCTGTGATCCTCCAGCTGAAGCCGTAGCATAAAGGCTGAGGTCATGTAGAATATATGAAGTGAAGCAGTTCTGTGATCCTCCAGCTGGAACCATAGCTCCTAGGCTGAAGTCTTGTAGAATATTGGAAGGAAACTGTTATGTGATCCTCCAGCTAAAATCGTAGCGTTTAGGCTGAGGTCTTGTAGAATATCTGAAATGAAGCAGCTCAGGGATCTGTTAGCTGGAACCATAGCTCCTAGGCTGAGGTATTGTAGAATATCTGAAGGAAACAGTTATGTGATCCTCCAGCTGAAATCGTAGCATGTAGGCTGAGGTCATGTAGAATATCTGAAGGAAGCAGTTTGGTGATCTGCTAGCTGGAACCGTAGCTCCTAGGCTGAAGTCTTGTAGAATATTGGAAGGAAACAGTTATGTGATCCTCCTGCTTTAATCGTAGCGTGTAGGCTGAGGTCATGTAGAATATCTGAAGTGAAGCAGTTCTGTGATCCTCCAGCTGGAACAATAGCTCCTAGGCTTGTGGAATATTACCCTGGTGACAGAAGCAAGGCCCCTTTTATATCCCTCCGTTCTCAATTCCGGGTATTAGGTCTTACAGGATTGGTTGGAGATGACTGTTCTCTCATGATTCGCTAGTTCAATCTGACTGCATAATTTAACTCTCAATTACGTAGTCAAAGGGGCTGAAGCAATACACATTTAATAGACAATCTTTATTTAAAACACAATAGGGCTCCTATCAGTCTGACATGAGACAATGGCTAATGTCTCTTGATTTAACAAAGGAACAATACGTCTGGCCTAATTAAGAACAGTCCCCCCCCCGCGCAGACACAAAAAAGTGGCCAGACGCTGAGTTCTCAGAGGGTATTCTTAGAATATCCTGTACATCTCAGTCAAGGAGATGAGATCTTTGCCCATGTCCTTCACAGGCACCTGGATCATCACCCGTGTGCTCTTCTAACATTACTCCCTGTGACCTTCTGCTCAGAGGACGTCATTGAGGTCTCCATCATAAGGCACATAACTGTGGGGAATTAAAGGGGTTGTGGCTCTAATCTGTGGTTTAAGGTGATTGTACTTTAAGCCTCTTGGGATTGACTTCAAGATGTTGTTTGGATTGTTGATATCTCCTATCTTGTATGTTTTTCTTTCCTTTCAGGTAGTTTACGTCGCTCGGAACGCCAAAGATTGCATGGTCTCCTACTTTCATTTCCAAAGGTTAAATAAAACTTTACCAGATCCGGGGACCTGGAACGAATACTTCTCAACGTTCTCATCTGGAAACGGTGAGAGAAGAATGCTCAGCACATTCCTGAGAGTTTCCGGACAACGTTTCTCCTCCTTTCTTTACTATGTTTCTCATTGATTTTCCAAAGTCTTCCTCAGTCTCTCCTCTCCGTGCTCCTTCTAGTTTCCGCCCCACATTCCTCTCCATGTATTTCCTCGCTATGCTCCTTCTCACCATGTTCCTCCTCTGCTTCTCCACACTGTGTTCATCCTTGTTTCCACTCCATGTCCCTTCTCGTGTCCTCACCATGATCCTCCTCACTATGTTCCTCACCTTTTTCCATGTTCTTCTTTGTCTACTCCCCACATCAATGTTCTCACCATGTGTCTCCTCTGCCTCTTCTCTCCATGCTCGTCCTTATTTCTTTGCCATGTCCCTTACCTTTGACACTTTGCCATGTCACTCTCCTTTGCAGTGTTCCTCCTTGTGTTCTCTCCTCGTAGTGTTCCTCCTTCTCCCTCTCCTTGTTTCTTTCTTCGTTCCTCCTCACTGTGCACCTTCTGGTCACATTCTTCCCCTCTGCTGCTCTTCGGACCATTGCTCCTCACCATGCTCATCCTATTTCCCTCTCTTTTCCATATTTCTCCTTGCCGTACTCTTCCTTGTTTCCTCTTCTCTTCATGAATCTCACGGTTTCCTCCTCCCTGTCCCTCCTGTCCTCATTTCCTCCCCTCTACCTCTTCTCTCTATGCTATATTCTTGTTCTCTCCTCTTCATGTTACTCCTCGCTGTGCTTCAGCTTGTTTTCTCTCCTTTCCATATATCTAGTTGTTAATCTCCTTGCTTCCTCTCCAAGTGTCTCCTTGCTGTGTTCCTCCTTATTTTCTCTCCTCTCCATGTTCCTCCTCACTGTGCTCCTTCTTGTTTCCTCTCCATGTTCCTCCTCACTGTGGTTCCTCCTTCTTTCTTCTCCTCTCCATGTTCCTCCTCACTGTGCTCCTTCTTGTTTCCTCTCCATGTTCCTCCTCACTGTGCTCCTTCTAGTTTCCTCTCCATGTTCCATCACACTGTGGTTCCTCCTTCTTTCTTCTCCTCTCCATGTTTACCCTCACCACACTCCTCTTTTTTTCTTCTCCTCTCCATGTTTCTCCTTGCTGTGCTCCTCCTGATTTCCTCTCCTCTCCATGTTTCTCCTTGCTGTGCTCCTCCTGATTTCCTCTCTTCTCCATGTTCCTCTTCACTGTGCTCCTCCTTGTTTCTTCTCCTCTCCATGTTCCTCCTCACTGTGACCCTCCTTGTTTCCTCTCCATGTTCCTCCTCTCTGTGACCCTCCTTGTTTCCTCTCCTCTCTATGTATCTAGTTGCTGTTACTCTCCTTGCTTCCTTTCAATGTTCCTCCTCGCTGTGCTCCACCTTGCTTCCTCTCAATGTTCCTTCTCACTGTCCTCCTCCTTGTTTCCTCTCAATGCTCCTCCTCGCTGTGTTTCTCCTTGTTTCCTTTCAATGTTTCTCCTTGCTGTGCTCCTCCTTATTTCCTCTCAATGTTCCTCCTCGCTGTGCTCCTCCTTGTTTCCTTTCAATGTTTCTCCTTGCTGTGCTCCTCCTTGTTTCCTCGCAATGTTTCTCCTTGCTGTGCTCCTCCTTGGTTCCTCTCAATGTTCCTCCTCGCTGTGCTCCTCCTTTTTTCTTCTCAATGTTCCTCGCTGTGCTCCTCCTTGTTGCCTCTCAATGTCCCTCCTCGCTGCGCTCTCCTTGTTTCCTCTCCATGTTTCTCCTTGCTGTGCTCCTCCTTGTTTTCTCTCCTATCCATGTTCCTCCTCTACAAGCTCCTCCTTCTTCCTTCTCTCCATGTTCCTCCTCACTGTGATCCTCTTTGTTTCTTCTACATATTCCTCCTTGCTGTGCTCCTCCTTGTTTCCTCTCCATGTTCCTCCTCGCTGTGACTCTCCTTGTTTCTTCTCCATGTTCCTCCTCACTATGTCTCCTTCTTTTAGTCCCTTGGGGCAGCTGGTTTGACCACGTCATCGGATGGTGGAAGGTAAAAGACCAGCACCAGATTCTCTACGTCTTCTACGAGGACATCATTGAGGTGAGGACGATGACTTCCTCGTCACGTACCTGGACGCTCAGCATCTTACATTTACCTGTTATCTCTGTCATCAGGACCCAAAACGAGAAATAACAAAAATTGCCAAATTTCTGGGCAAAGAGCTGAGTGCGGAGGTGCTGGAGACCGTTCTGCACCACACGTCCTTCCAAGCCATGAAGGAAAACCCAATGACCAACTTCAGTGTCCTGCCGTCCTTTGTATTTGACCAGTCCATCTCGCCCTTCATGAGGAAAGGTGAGATTGTGGAGGGAGGACTATTGTATATGAGATGTGTTCATCCTGAGCAGCCTGATTCATGAGCCAGATCCTCAGGAGTTCGGCCTTTATCTGCTGGGCATTAACCCCTCATTGTTTTAATTTTCAGGTAAAGTCGGGGACTGGAAGAATCATTTCTCGGTGTCCCAAAATATTGTATTCGATGAGGAATACAAGAAGCAGATGGAGGGGAGCGGGCTGAGCTTCCGCACCGAGCTGTGACCGGGACCATGGCGGCCGTATCTCTCTGAAGGCTGTAGTTAATTACCGGGATGGTTGATTATAATGCTCCTCCCACATCTGGAGGCCCCTCCCATCACCATGGCTCCTCCCCTTTCTATATGTGTGTCAGTTTTCTGACTTCTTTTACTTGTCGTTCTTCATCATTTTGTCTCTGAAGTTCTCCATGCACCGACTTTCTGCTCAGCCGACACTAAACAGGCAGAGCTGCAGTATAAAGCATGGTGAAAATCTAGAACATTAGCTTTCACTCTCATAAAAAAATGAAGTAACTTTCAGACTACCTCAGCCTCCAGTAGGCAGCGGCGCTCAGCTGGCGCCACTGATCCTCACCTGTAAATTGTAACAAACCCTCCATAAAGAACAGTTTACATAAATCGCGTGTTATTTTTGGTGTACAGGGGTATACTATAACTAAAGCACACTGATGAATAGATTACACATCAGTGAATACAGGAAACCTTGTAGTATATTATTGGTTTTCTCATTGTTCTCACCCTCCCGGTGCCACCTGGATTTCTCTATTCTGTCTGTAAATCTTCATAAAATTTTATGTAAAAAAAAAACTGGAGGGGAGAGGAGGGAGAGGAAGCTGCAGTTACATCCCTGAGGTACTGCATACTGTGAGAGGAGGAAGGAGCAGCCTGAACATGTGGCAGCTCTTAGATAACAGGAGGCTCTGACCATCAAAAGAGGAAGAAAAAAAAAAGTGTGCATTGACTTACATTCACTCTCTGAGTCCTTACTCCCTCTTGATGACATTGCTTGCTTACACGATGCAGATGCTGTGGCCACTTTATATTCACAATCTCTGCAGCTCGTGAAATTGGCGACCACCTCACACACACCAAAACCTGCACAATTAACAGGCAACCCTGGTACACCAGCCTTACTAAAGAACTGAGGCGGGTCTCCAGGGTTGCTGAGCAGAGATGGAAGGCAGCTCACTGCAACGAGCACTTCATCACATACACTCCCTTGTCAATTTCAAGTCCACTCTCACTGCTGCAAAACAAACCTACTTCTCATGTCTTATATCCTCCCTGTCTCACAACCCTAAACAGCTATTCAAAATTTTCAACTCTCTCCTCTGTCCCCCGGCACCACCTCCCTCTCCTCTCATCTCCGCCAAAGACTTTGCCTCATTCTTCATTCATACGATTGACAACATCAGAGTAAGCTTCAGCCCACAATCACCACAGCCCCTTCTCATAACTACTCAGCATTCTTCCTCCAAATCCAGTTTCTCCACCATGACAGAAGATCATTTTTCCACTCTACTCTCAGGATCACATCTAACCACCTGTACACTGGACCCACTCCCGTCCCACCGCATCCCCAATCTCACCACAGTCTTTATCCCGACCCTAATCCATCTCTTCAACCTATCACTAACAACTGGTGTATTCCCTTCATGCTTTAAACATGCCTCTATTACACCCATCCTCAAAAAGCCCTCCCTTGACCCATCCTCTGTGTCTAGCTATCACCTCATATCCCTTCTCCCCTACGCCTCAAAACTACTGGAACAGCACGTCCATCTTGAATTGTCCTCCCACCTCTCCTCCTGCTCCCTCTTTGACTGGCTACATTCTGGCTTCCGACTGCATCATTCCACTGAAACTGCCCTAACCAAAGTCACCAATGACCTACTAACCGCCAAAGCCAAGCGACACTGCTCTGTCCTCCTCCTCTTGGACCTGTCCTCTACTTTCGACACAGCAGACCTCTCCCTCCTACTACAGATTCTCTCATCTCTGGGCATCACAGACTTGGCCCTATCTTGGATCTCCTCATACCTCACTGACAGAACTTTCAGCGTCTCCCATTCTCACACCACCTCCTCATCTCGCCCCCTATCTGTTGGGGTCCCCCAAGGTTCAGTTCTTGGACCCCTGCTGTTCTCCATCTACACCTTCGGCCTGGGACAGCTCATAGAGTCCCCCGGCTTCCAGCATCACCTCTATGCCGATGACACACAGATCTACCTCTCTGGACCCGACATCACCTCTCTACTAACCAGAACCCCACAATGTCTGTCCGCTATTTCATCCTTCTTCTCTGCGCGATTCCTAAAACTGAATTCATCATCTTTCCCCCATCTCACTCAACCCCCCTATCAAGCCTATCCAAAACCTATCCATCAAAGTCAATGGCTGCTCACTCTCCCCAGTCCCGTAAGCTCGTTGCATGGATAACACTTGACTCTGATGTCTCCTTAAAGCCGCACATCCAAGCCCTCCACCTCCTGCCGACTGCAACTCAAAAATATTTCCCTGATCCATACATTCCTTGACCAAGAATCTGAAATAACACCAGTGCATGCCCTCATTATTTCCCGCCTCGACTACTGCAACCTCCTGCTCTGTGGCCTCCCTTCTAGCACTCTTGCACCACGCCAATATATCCTCAGCTCTGCCGTCCAATGAAACCACCTCTCCCCCCGCTACTCCCCGACCTCTCCTCTCTGCCAATTTCATCACTGGCTTCCCATTCATTGCTCAAAGACACTTTTTCAAAACCCTAACCATGACATACAAAGCCATGCACAACCTGTCTCTTCCCTACATCTGTGACCTCGTCTCCCGGTACCTACCTGCACGCAACCTCAGATCCTCACAAGATCTCCTTCTCTGCTCCTCTCTTACTCCTCTTCCCACAATCGCATCCAAGATTTCTCCCGTGCCTCCCCCATACTCTGGAACGCTCTACTCCATCATATCAGACCCTACCGTAGAAACCTTCAAAAGGAACTTGAAGACCCACCTCTTCCGACAAGACTACAACCTGCAGTGACCCCGAGTCCCCTATACCACTGTACGACCATCTCTACCCTCATCTACTGTATCCTCACCCATCCCCTGTAGACTGTGAGCCCTCGCGGGCAGGGTTCTCTCTCCTTCTGTAGACTGTGAGCCCTCGCGGGCAGGGTCCTCTCTCCTCCTGTAGACTGTGAGCCCTCGCGGGCAGGATCCTCTCTCCTCCTGTAGACTGTGAGCCCTCGCAGGCAGGGTCCTCTCTGCTCCTGTAAACTGTGATCCCTCACAGGCAGGATCCTCTCTCCTCCTGTAGACTGTGAGCCCTCGCGGGCAGGATCCTCTCTCCTCCTGTAGACTGTGAGCCCTCGCGGGCAGAGTCCTCTCTGCTCCTGTAAACTGTGATCTCTCACAGGCAGGGTCCTCTCTCCTCCTGTAGACTGTGAGCCCTCACAGGCAGGGTCCTCTCTCCTCCTGTAGACTGTGAGCCCTCGTGGGCAGGGTCTTCTCTCCTCCTGTAGACTGTGAGCCCTCGTGGGCAGGGTCCTCTCTCCTCCTGTAGACTTTGAGCCCTCGCAGGCAGGGTCCTCTCTCCTCCTGTAGACTGTGAGCGCTCGCAGGCAGGGTCCTCTCTCCTTCTGTAGACTGTGAGTCCTCACGGGCAGGGTCCTCTCTCCTCCTGTAGACTGTGAGCCCTCGCAGGCAGGGTCCTCTCTCCTTCTGTGCACTGTGAGCCCTCGCGGGCAGGGTTTTCTCTCCTCTCTCTCCTCCTCACGGGCAGGGTCTTCTCTCCTCTCTCCTCCTCACGGGCAGGGTCTTCTCTCCTCACACGTAGGGTTCTCTCTCCTCCTGTAGACTGTGAGCCCTCGTGGGCAGGGTCCTCTCTCCTCCTGTAGACTGTGACCCCTCACGTGCAGTGTCCTCTCTCCTCCTCGTGGGCAGGGTCCTCTCGCATCCTGGCGGGCAGCGTCCTCTCTCCTCCTGTAGACTGTGACCCCTCACGTGTAGTGTCCTCTCTCCTCCTCGTGGGCAGGGTCCTCTCTCCTCCTGGCGGGCAGGGTCCTCTCGCATCCTAGCGGGCAGCGTCCTCTCTCCTCCTGTACCTGTCTGTGCCTTGTATTGTCTATGATTATTGGACGTGTTTGCGTTGCCTGCATTACAAACCTATATACCACCCATAAAAGAACTGCCCACCTCCAGTAACCCCTTTACAACCAAGGACGTACTGGTACGTCCTTGGTCACCTACCTCTGGTTACCGCGAACTCCAGCAGCGAGCCCGCAGTAATCCCTGCACAACACCGCCTGTAGGCGATCTGCATGGACCAGACGTGCGGTGCTCAGTGGTGGAAGGAACCTGAAGACCAAATTCAGAAATCCGAACATCACCGCCTGTGTACGATCTGCGTGATCGAGACGTGCAGTGCTCAGTGGTGGAAGTTATCTACGAACATCGGATTGCGCCTTAGCGGGTGGAGGGGGATTGTGACTGACGCCGGGGGGGACACAGACGCCTTCAAGACAAAAAGTCTCCGAATTCTAGAAGTATCTAATGGATCACATCTGAAATATATCTTTGTGTGAGTCACCACTGAGTTGCCTTTTCTGCATTGTTGCATCCCTATAACCTCTTCTTCAGCTGCACGGGAGGATCTGTGCGCAGAGGTGGCTGCGTTTCAATGTATCAGCGCTGATTTCACCTGAAGGAATTTTCGCTCACTTTACAAGGTGAAGACGGCAATGACATTCCACCCACATCGCACCCCGCGCCCTCCGCACATGACTGATAGCACCGCGGTACAATGTGACCGTGACGCCTCCCGCTACACCTATAAAATGCATATAGGAAGACGTATGCCCTAGGAAGGCTGCGATCACGCAATGTTAACCCTTCACTGTCCACAGCAGCTGCCCAAAGGAACTGGAGAGGATTGGCTGCAGCTTTGGATGTGACTAGAGGAGAAAGACATCAGTGAGTGGTGGCAGGAGGTGCCGGGCTTTCCATGGAAATTTGGGGCGGTGGGCACGTGATCCAAGAGACCAACGTAACCGCAAATCGCAATTATTGCAGGACGGTCAACAAAGAGTTAATGGTCTGCAATATGGAAAAAACGGAGGAGCACAAGACCCCGGATCTCACCATGTCTGAGACAGGTAAAGCTAAAGTCGGGCTCTTATATAGGGGCGGGACTAGGGGCGGAGCTACAATTAGGAGCCAATAAGAGAACATACAATATTCTAATACAGGAAACAATTTGATAAAGCTGGAAAGAGAAATCAGCGGCGGCCGAAGATCAATCGAGAGAAGATCCTGGAAACTGATCACACGAGCACTGGAGGAAAGGGCGAGATCATCCACCACCGAGCAAAGACTGAATCGAAAGGTGGGCGCTGGCCCTTTAAGAACCTTTTTTTATTAGGAACTTGTTTATTTAAAGTGATATCGCCCCAAAAATGTTTTATGACTAAAATTAGGTTGTGTGATTCCAGAATGGATCCGGAAATAATGGAGAAGTGTGCCGAAAAAATGAAGAACATGACCGTAAAATTGGAGGAAATCGAAGGCGTCCTGCTCCCAAAAAGCACCTGTGACATCTGGGACCAAATCTATAACTTTGAAGCCCGAGAGGACGATATAATGATCGCTACATTCCCTAAAGCAGGTGAGAGAGCGAACGGGGGAGGGGGGATCAGAAGAGACCGGACCCCCAAAGCTCAATATTAATGTATGCCAGCCCTCCAACAGGTCAAATGTATTATCACTGTATACAGGGAGCTCCTCCTAGTGGTGGCTGCAGACAGGATCTTATCATATATCTCTGTATACAGGGAGCTCCCCCTAGTGGTGACTGCAGACAGGATCTTATCATGTATCTCTGTATACAGGGAGCTCCCTCTAGTGGTGACTGCAGACAGGATCTTATCATGTATCTCTGTATACAGGGAGCTCCCCCTAGTGGTGACTGCAGACAGGATCTTATCATGTATCTCTGTATACAGGGAGCTCCCTCTAGTGGTGACTGCAGACAGGATCTTATCATGTATCTCTGTATACAGGGAGCTCCCCCTAGTGATGGCTGCAGACAGGATCTTATCATGTATCTCTGTATACAGGGGGCTCCCCCTAGTGGTGGCTGCAGACAGGATCTTATCATGTATCTCTGTATACAGGGAGCTCCCCCTAGTGGTGGCTGCAGACAGGATCTTATCATGTATCTCTGTATACAGGGAGCTCCCCCTAGTGATGGCTGCAGACAGGATCTTATCATATATCTCTGTATACAGGGAGCTCCCCCTAGTGGTGACTGCAGACAGGATCTTATCATGTATCTCTGTATACAGGGAGCTCCCCCTAGTGGTGACTGCAGACAGGGTCTTATCATGTATCTCTGTATACAGGGAGCTCCCCCTAGTGGTGGCTGCAGACAGGGTCTTATCATGTATCTCTGTATACAGGGAGCTCCCCCTAGTGGTGTCTGCAGACAGGATCTTATCATGTATCTCTGTATACAGGGAGCTCCCCCTAGTGGTGACTGCAGACAGGATCTTATCATGTATCTCTGTATACAGGGAGCTCCCCCTAGTGGTGACTGCAGACAGGATCTTATCATGTATCTCTGTATACAGGGAGCTCCCCCTAGTGGTGACTGCAGACAGGGTCTTATCATGTATCTCTGTATACAGGGAGCTCCCCCTAGTGGTGGCTGCAGACAGGGTCTTATCATGTATCTCTGTATACAGGGAGCTCCCCCTAGTGGTGTCTGCAGACAGGATCTTATCATGTATCTCTGTATACAGGGAGCTCCCCCTAGTGGTGACTGCAGACAGGATCTTATCATGTATCTCTGTATACAGGGAGCTCCCCCTAGTGGTGACTGCAGACAGGATCTTATCATGTATCTCTGTATACAGGGAGCTCCCTCTAGTGGTGACTGCAGACAGGATCTTATCATGTATCTCTGTATACAGGGAGCTCCCCCTAGTGGTGGCTGCAGACAGGATCTTATCATGTATCTCTGTATACAGGGAGCTCCCCCTAGTGGTGGCTGCAGACAGGATCTTATCATGTATCTCTGTATACAGGGAGCTCCCTCTAGTGATGGCTGCAGACAGGATCTTATCATGTATCTCTGTATACAGGGGGCTCCCCCTAGTGGTGGCTGCAGACAGGATCTTATCATGTATCTCTGTATACAGGGAGCTCCCCCTAGTGGTGGCTGCAGACAGGATCTTATCATGTATCTCTGTATACAGGGAGCTCCCCCTAGTGATGGCTGCAGACAGGATCTTATCATGTATCTCTGTATACAGGGAGCTCCCCCTAGTGGTGACTGCAGACAGGATCTTATCATGTATCTCTGTATACAGGGAGCTCCCCCTAGTGGTTGCTGCAGACAGGAGCTTATCATGTATCTCTGTATACAGGGAGCTCCCCCTAGTGGTGGCTGCAGACAAGATCTTATCATGTATCTCTGTATACAGGGAGCTCCCCCTAGTGGTGGCTGCAGACAGAATCTTATCATGTATCTCTGTATACAGGGAGCTCCCACTAGTGGTGACTGCAGACAGGATCTTATCATGTATCTCTGTATACAGGGGGCTCCCCCTAGTGGTTGCTGCAGACAGGAGCTTATCATGTATCTCTGTATACAGGGAGCTCCCCCTAGTGGTGGCTGCAGACAAGATCTTATCATGTATCTCTGTATACAGGGAGCTCCCCCTAGTGGTGGCTGCAGACAGGATCTTATCATGTATCTCTGTATACAGGGGGTTCCCCCTAGTGGTGGCTGCAGACAGGAGCTTATCATGTATCTCTGTATACAGGGAGCTCCCCCTAGTGGTGGCTGCAGACAAGATCTTATCATGTATCTCTGTATACAGGGAGCTCCCCCTAGTGGTGACTGCAGACAGGAGCTTATCATGTATCTCTGTATACAGGGAGCTCCCCCTAGTGGTGGCTGCAGACAGCATCTTATCATGTATTTCTGTATACAGGGAGCTCCCCCTAGTGGTGGCTGCAGACAGGATTTTATCATTTATCTCTGTATACAGGGAGCTCCCCCTAGTGGTGGCTGCAGACAGGATCTTATCATGTATCTCTGTATACAGGGAGCTCCCCCTAGTGGTGGCTGCAGACAGGATCTTATCATGTATCTCTGTATACAGGGAGCTCCCCCTAGTGGTGGCTGCAGACAGGATCTTATCATGTATCTCTGTATACAGGGAGCTCCCCCTAGTGGTGGCTGCAGACAGGATCTTATCATGTATCTCTGTATACAGGGAGCTCCCCCTAGTGGTGGCTGCAGACAGGATCTTATCATGTATCTCTGTATACAGGGAGCTCCCCCTAGTGGTGGCTGCAGACAGGATCTTATCATGTATCTCTGTATACAGGGAGCTCCCCCTAGTGGTGACTGCAGACAGGATCTTATCATGCATCTCTGTATACAGGGAACTCCCCCTAGTGGTGACTGCAGACAGGATCTTATCATGTATCTCTGTATACAGGGAGCTCCCTCTAGTGGTGGCTGCAGACAGGATCTTATCCTGTATCTCTGTATACAGGGAGCTCCCCCTAGTGGTGGCTGCAGACAGGATCTTATCATGTATCTCTGTATACAGGGAGCTCCCCCTAGTGGTGGCTGCAGACAGGATCTTATCATGTATCTCTGTATACAGGGAGCTCCTCCTAGTGGTGACTGCAGACAGGATCTTATTATGTATCTCTGTATACAGAGAGTTCCCCCTAGTGGTGGCTGCAGACAGCATCTTATCATGTATCTCTGTATACAGGGAGCTCCCCTTAGTGGTGGCTGCAGACAGGATCTTATCATGTATCTCTGTATAAAGGGAGCTCCCTCTAGTGGTGGCTGCAGACAGGATCTTATCATGTATCTCTGTATACAGGGAGCTCCCCCTAGTGGTGACTGCAGACAGGAGCTTATCATCTATCTCTGTATACAGGGAGCGCCCCCTAGTGGTGGCTGCAGACAGGATCTTATCATGTATCTCTGTATACAGGGAGCTCCCCCTAGTGGTGACTGCAGACAGGATCTTATCATGTATCTCTGTATACAGGGAGCTCCCCCTAGTGGTGACTGCAGACAGGATCTTATCATGTATCTCTGTATACAGGGGGCTCCCCCTAGTGGTGACTGCAGACAGGAGCTTATCATGTATCTCTGTATACAGGGAGCTCCCCCTAGTGGTGACTGCAGACAGGATCTTATCATGTATCTCTGTATACAGGGAGCTCCTCCTAGTGGTGACTGCAGACAGGATCTTATCATGTATCTCTGTATACAGGGGGCTCCCCCTAGTGGTTGCTGCAGACAGGTTCTTATCATGTATCTCTGTATACAGGGAGCTCCCCCTAGTGGTGACTGCAGACAGGATCTTATCATGTATCTCTGTATACAGGGAGCTCCCCCTAGTGGTGACTGCAGACAGGATCTTATCATGTATCTCTGTATACAGGGAGCGCCCCCTAGTGGTGGCTGCAGACAGGATCTTATCATGTATCTCTGTATACAGGGAGCTCCTCCTAGTGGTGACTGCAAACAGGATCTTATCATGTATCTCTGTATACAGGGAGCTCCCCCTAGTGGTGGCTGCAGACAGGAGCTTATCATGTATCTCTGTATACAGGGAGCGACCCCTAGTGGTGGCTGCAGACAGGATCTTATCATGTATCTCTGTATACAGGGAGCTCCCCCTAGTGGTGGCTGCAGACAGGATCTTATCATGTATCTCTGTATACAGGGAGCTCCCCCTAGTGGTGGCTGGAAACAGGATCTTATCATGTATCTCTGTATACAGGGAGCTCCCCCTAGTGGTGGCTGCAGACAGGATCTTATCATGTATCTCTGTATACAGGGAGCTCCCTCTAGTGGTGACTGCAGACAGGATCTTATCATGTATCTCTGTATACAGGGAGCTCCCCCTAGTGGTGGCTGCAGACAGGATCTTATCATGTATCTCTGTATACAGGGAGCTCCCCCTAGTGGTGACTGCAGACAGGATCTTATCGTGTATCTCTGTATACAGGGAGCTCCCCCTAGTGGTGGCTACAGACAGGATCTTATCATGTATCTCTGTATACAGGGAGCTCCCCCTAGTGGTGGCTGCAGACAGGATCTTATCATGTATCTCTGTATACAGGGAGCTCCCCCTAGTGGCGGCTGCAGACAGGAGCTCATCATGTATCTCTGTATACAGGGAGCTCCCCCTAGTGGTGGCTGCAGACAGGATCTTATCATGTATCTCTGTATACAGGGAGCTCCCCTTAGTGGTGTCTGCAGACAGGATCTTATCATGTATCTCTGTATACAGGGAGCTCCCTCTAGTGGTGGCTGCAGACAGAATCTTATCATGTATCTCTGTATACAGGGAGCGCCCCCTAGTGGTGGCTGCAGACAGGATCTTATCATGTATCTCTGTATACAGGGAGCTCCCCCTAGTGGTGACTGCAGACAGGATCTTATCATGTATCTCTGTATACAGGGAGTGCCCCCTAGTGGTGGCTGCAGACAGGATCTTATCATGCATCTCTGTACACAGGGAGCTCCTCCTAGTGGTGACTACAAACAGGATCTTATCATGTATCTCTGTATACAGGGAGCTCCCCCTAGTGGTGACTGCAGACAGGAGCTTATCATGTATCTCTGTATACAGTGAGCTCCCCCTAGTGGTGGCTGCAGACAGGATCTTATCATGTATCTCTGTATACAGGAAGCTCCCCCTAGTGGTGACTGCAGACAGGATCTTACCATGTATCTCTGTATACAGGGAGCGCCCCCTAGTGGTGGCTGCAGACAGGATCTTATCATGTATCTCTGTATACAGGGAGCTCCCCCTAGTGGTGGCTGCAGACAGGATCTTATCATGTATCTCTGTATACAGGGAGCTCCCCCTAGTAGTGGCTGCAGACAGGATCTTATCATGTATCTCTGTATACAGGGAGCTCCCCCTAGTGGTGGCTGCAGACAGGATCTTATCATGTATCTCTGTATACAGTGAGCTCCCCCTAGTGGTGGCTGCAGACATGATCTTATCATGTATCTCTGTATACAGGGAGCTCCTCCTAGTGGTGGCTGCAGACAGGATCTTATCATGTATCTCTGTATACAGGAAGCTCCCCCTAGTGGTGACTGCAGACAGGATCTTATCATGTATCTCTGTATACAGGAAGCTCCCCCTAGTGGTGACTGCAGACAGGATCTTATCATGTATCTCTGTATACAGGGAGCTCCCCCTAGTGGTGGCTGCAGACAGGATCTTATCATGTATCTCTGTATACAGGGGGCTCCCCCTAGTGGTGGCTGCAGACAGGAGCTTATCATGTATCTCTGTATACAGGGAGCTCCCCCTAGTGGTGACTGCAGACAGGATCTTATCATGTATCTCTGTATACAGGGAGCTCCTCCTAGTGGTGACTGCAGACAGGATCTTATCATGTATCTCTGTATACAGGGGGCTCCCCCTAGTGGTTGCTGCAGACAGGTTCTTATCATGTATCTCTGTATACAGGGAGCTCCCCCTAGTGGTGACTGCAGACAGGATCTTATCATGTATCTCTGTATACAGGGAGCTCCCCCTAGTGGTGACTGCAGACAGGATCTTATCATGTATCTCTGTATACAGGGAGCGCCCCCTAGTGGTGGCTGCAGACAGGATCTTATCGTGTATCTCTGTATACAGGGAGCTCCTCCTAGTGGTGACTGCAAACAGGATCTTATCATGTATCTCTGTATACAGGGAGCTCCCCCTAGTGGTGGCTGCAGACAGGAGCTTATCATGTATCTCTGTATACAGGGAGCGACCCCTAGTGGTGGCTGCAGACAGGATCTTATCATGTATCTCTGTATACAGGGAGCTCCCCCTAGTGGTGGCTGCAGACAGGATCTTATCATGTATCTCTGTATACAGGGAGCTCCCCCTAGTGGTGGCTGGAAACAGGATCTTATCATGTATCTCTGTATACAGGGAGCTCCCCCTAGTGGTGGCTGCAGACAGGATCTTATCATGTATCTCTGTATACAGGGAGCTCCCTCTAGTGGTGACTGCAGACAGGATCTTATCATGTATCTCTGTATACAGGGAGCTCCCCCTAGTGGTGGCTGCAGACAGGATCTTATCATGTATCTCTGTATACAGGGAGCTCCCCCTAGTGGTGACTGCAGACAGGATCTTATCGTGTATCTCTGTATACAGGGAGCTCCCCCTAGTGGTGGCTACAGACAGGATCTTATCATGTATCTCTGTATACAGGGAGCTCCCCCTAGTGGTGGCTGCAGACAGGATCTTATCATGTATCTCTGTATACAGGGAGCTCCCCCTAGTGGTGGCTGCAGACAGGAGCTCATCATGTATCTCTGTATACAGGGAGCTCCCCCTAGTGGTGGCTGCAGACAGGATCTTATCATGTATCTCTGTATACAGGGAGCTCCCCTTAGTGGTGTCTGCAGACAGGATCTTATCATGTATCTCTGTATACAGGGAGCTCCCTCTAGTGGTGGCTGCAGACAGAATCTTATCATGTATCTCTATATACAGGGAGCGCCCCCTAGTGGTGGCTGCAGACAGGATCTTATCATGTATCTCTGTATACAGGGAGCTCCCCCTAGTGGTGACTGCAGACAGGATCTTATCATGTATCTCTGTATACAGGGAGTGCCCCCTAGTGGTGGCTGCAGACAGGATCTTATCATGTATCTCTGTACACAGGGAGCTCCTCCTAGTGGTGACTACAAACAGGATCTTATCATGTATCTCTGTATACAGGGAGCTCCCTCTAGTGGTGACTGCAGACAGGAGCTTATCATGTATCTCTGTATACAGTGAGCTCCCCCTAGTGGTGGCTGCAGACAGGATCTTATCATGTATCTCTGTATACAGGAAGCTCCCCCTAGTGGTGACTGCAGACAGGATCTTACCATGTATCTCTGTATACAGGGAGCGCCCCCTAGTGGTGGCTGCAGACAGGATCTTATCATGTATCTCTGTATACAGGGAGCACCCCCTAGTGGTGGCTGCAGACAGGATCTTATCATGTATCTCTGTATACAGGGAGCTCCCCCTAGTAGTGGCTGCAGACAGGATCTTATCATGTATCTCTGTATACAGGGAGCTCCCCCTAGTGGTGGCTGCAGACAGGATCTTATCATGTATCTCTGTATACAGTGAGCTCCCCCTAGTGGTGGCTGCAGACATGATCTTATCATGTATCTCTGTATACAGGGAGCTCCTCCTAGTGGTGGCTGCAGACAGGATCTTATCATGTATCTCTGTATACAGGAAGCTCCCCCTAGTGGTGACTGCAGACAGGATCTTATCATGTATCTCTGTATACAGGAAGCTCCCCCTAGTGGTGACTGCAGACAGGATCTTATCATGTATCTCTGTATACAGGGAGCTCCCCCTAGTGGTGGCTGCAGACAGGATCTTATCATGTATCTCTGTATACAGGGGGCTCCCCCTAGTGGTGGCTGCAGACAGGAGCTTATCATGTATCTCTGTATACAGGGAGCTCCCCCTAGTGGTGACTGCAGACAGGATCTTATCATGTATCTCTGTATACAGGGAGCTCCTCCTAGTGGTGACTGCAGACAGGATCTTATCATGTATCTCTGTATACAGGGGGCTCCCCCTAGTGGTTGCTGCAGACAGGTTCTTATCATGTATCTCTGTATACAGGGAGCTCCCCCTAGTGGTGACTGCAGACAGGATCTTATCATGTATCTCTGTATACAGGGAGCTCCCCCTAGTGGTGACTGCAGACAGGATCTTATCATGTATCTCTGTATACAGGGAGCGCCCCCTAGTGGTGGCTGCAGACAGGATCTTATCGTGTATCTCTGTATACAGGGAGCTCCTCCTAGTGGTGACTGCAAACAGGATCTTATCATGTATCTCTGTATACAGGGAGCTCCCCCTAGTGGTGGCTGCAGACAGGAGCTTATCATGTATCTCTGTATACAGGGAGCGACCCCTAGTGGTGGCTGCAGACAGGATCTTATCATGTATCTCTGTATACAGGGAGCTCCCCCTAGTGGTGGCTGCAGACAGGATCTTATCATGTATCTCTGTATACAGGGAGCTCCCCCTAGTGGTGGCTGGAAACAGGATCTTATCATGTATCTCTGTATACAGGGAGCTCCCCCTAGTGGTGGCTGCAGACAGGATCTTATCATGTATCTCTGTATACAGGGAGCTCCCTCTAGTGGTGACTGCAGACAGGATCTTATCATGTATCTCTGTATACAGGGAGCTCCCCCTAGTGGTGGCTGCAGACAGGATCTTATCATGTATCTCTGTATACAGGGAGCTCCCCCTAGTGGTGACTGCAGACAGGATCTTATCGTGTATCTCTGTATACAGGGAGCTCCCCCTAGTGGTGGCTACAGACAGGATCTTATCATGTATCTCTGTATACAGGGAGCTCCCCCTAGTGGTGGCTGCAGACAGGATCTTATCATGTATCTCTGTATACAGGGAGCTCCCCCTAGTGGTGGCTGCAGACAGGAGCTCATCATGTATCTCTGTATACAGGGAGCTCCCCCTAGTGGTGGCTGCAGACAGGATCTTATCATGTATCTCTGTATACAGGGAGCTCCCCTTAGTGGTGTCTGCAGACAGGATCTTATCATGTATCTCTGTATACAGGGAGCTCCCTCTAGTGGTGGCTGCAGACAGAATCTTATCATGTATCTCTGTATACAGGGAGCGCCCCCTAGTGGTGGCTGCAGACAGGATCTTATCATGTATCTCTGTATACAGGGAGCTCCCCCTAGTGGTGACTGCAGACAGGATCTTATCATGTATCTCTGTATACAGGGAGTGCCCCCTAGTGGTGGCTGCAGACAGGATCTTATCATGTATCTCTGTACACAGGGAGCTCCTCCTAGTGGTGACTACAAACAGGATCTTATCATGTATCTCTGTATACAGGGAGCTCCCTCTAGTGGTGACTGCAGACAGGAGCTTATCATGTATCTCTGTATACAGTGAGCTCCCCCTAGTGGTGGCTGCAGACAGGATCTTATCATGTATCTCTGTATACAGGAAGCTCCCCCTAGTGGTGACTGCAGACAGGATCTTACCATGTATCTCTGTATACAGGGAGCGCCCCCTAGTGGTGGCTGCAGACAGGATCTTATCATGTATCTCTGTATACAGGGAGCTCCCCCTAGTGGTGGCTGCAGACAGGATCTTATCATGTATCTCTGTATACAGGGAGCTCCCCCTAGTGGTGGCTGCAGACAGGATCTTATCATGTATCTCTGTATACAGGGAGCTCCCCCTAGTAGTGGCTGCAGACAGGATCTTATCATGTATCTCTGTATACAGGGAGCTCCCCCTAGTGGTGGCTGCAGACAGGATCTTATCATGTATCTCTGTATACAGTGAGCTCCCCCTAGTGGTGGCTGCAGACATGATCTTATCATGTATCTCTGTATACAGGGAGCTCCTCCTAGTGGTGGCTGCAGACAGGATCTTATCATGTATCTCTGTATACAGGAAGCTCCCCCTAGTGGTGACTGCAGACAGGATCTTATCATGTATCTCTGTATACAGGAAGCTCCCCCTAGTGGTGACTGCAGACAGGATCTTATCATGTATCTCTGTATACAGGGAGCTCCCCCTAGTGGTGGCTGCAGACAGGATCTTATCATGTATCTCTGTATACAGGGAGCTCCCCCTAGTGGTGGCTGCAGACAGGATCTTATCATGTATCTCTGTATACAGGGAGCTCCCCCTAGTGGTGGCTGGAAACAGGATCTTATCATGTATCTCTGTATACAGGGAGCTCCCCCTAGTGGTGGCTGCAGACAGGATCTTATCATGTATCTCTGTATACAGGGAGCTCCCTCTAGTGGTGACTGCAGACAGGATCTTATCATGTATCTCTGTATACAGGGAGCTCCCCCTAGTGGTGGCTGCAGACAGGATCTTATCATGTATCTCTGTATACAGGGAGCTCCCCCTAGTGGTGACTGCAGACAGGATCTTATCGTGTATCTCTGTATACAGGGAGCTCCCCCTAGTGGTGGCTACAGACAGGATCTTATCATGTATCTCTGTATACAGGGAGCTCCCCCTAGTGGTGGCTGCAGACAGGATCTTATCATGTATCTCTGTATACAGGGAGCTACTCCTAGTGGTGGCTGCAGACAGGATCTTATCATGTATCTCTGTATACAGGGAGCTCCCCCTAGTGGTGGCTGCAGACAGGATCTTATCATGTATCTCTGTATACAGGGAGCTCCCCCTAGTGGTGGCTGCAGACAGGATCTTATCATGTATCTCTGTATACAGGGAGCTCCCCCTAGTGGTGGCTGAAGACAGGATCTTATCATGTATCTCTGTATACAGGGAGCTCCCCTTAGTGGTGTCTGCAGACAGGATCTTATCATGTATCTCTGTATACAGGGAGCTCCCTCTAGTGGTGGCTGCAGACAGAATCTTATCATGTATCTCTGTATACAGGGAGCGCCCCCTAGTGGTGGCTGCAGACAGGATCTTATCATGTATCTCTGTATACAGGGAGCTCCCCCTAGTGGTGGCTGCAGACAGGATCTTATCATGTATCTCTGTATACAGGGAGCTCCCTCTAGTGGTGGCTGCAGACAGGATCTTATCATGTATCTCTGTATACAGGGAGCTCCCCCTAGTGGTGGCTGCAGACAGGATCTTATCATGTATCTCTGTATACAGGGAGCTCCCCCTAGTGGTGGCTGCAGACAGGATCTTATGTATCTCTGTATACAGGGAGCTCCCCCTAGTTGTGACTGCAGACAGGATCTTATCATGTATCTCTGTATACAGGGAGATCCCCTTAGTGGTGACTGCAGACAGGATCTTATGTATCTCTGTATACAGGGAGCTCCCCCTAGTGGTGGCTGCAGACAGGATCTTATCATGTATCTCTGTATACAGGGAGATCCCCCTAGTGGTGGCTGCAGACAGGATCTTATCATGTATCTCTGTATACAGGGAGCTCCCCCTAGTGGTGACTGCAGACAGGATCTTATCGTGTATCTCTGTATACAGGGAGCTCCCCCTAGTGGTGGCTACAGACAGGATCTTATCATGTATCTCTGTATACAGGGAGCTCCCCCTAGTGGTGGCTGCAGACAGGATCTTATCATGTATCTCTGTATACAGGGAGCTCCCCCTAGTGGTGGCTGCAGACAGGATCTTATCATGTATCTCTGTATACAGGGAGCTACCCCTAGTGGTGGCTGCAGACAGGATCTTATCATGTATCTCTGTATACAGGGAGCTCCCCCTAGTGGTGGCTGCAGACAGGATCTTATCATGTATCTCTGTATACAGGGAGCTCCCCCTAGTGGTGACTGCAGACAGGATCTTATCGTGTATCTCTGTATACAGGGAGCTCCCCCTAGTGGTGGCTACAGACAGGATCTTATCATGTATCTCTGTATACAGGGAGCTCCCCCTAGTGGTGGCTACAGACAGGATCTTATCATGTATCTCTGTATACAGGGAGCTACCCCTAGTGGTGGCTGCAGACAGGATCTTATCATGTATCTCTGTATACAGGGAGCTCCCCCTAGTGGTGGCTGCAGACAGGATCTTATCATGTATCTCTGTATACAGGGAGCTCCCCCTAGTGGTGGCTGCAGACAGGATCTTATCATGTATCTCTGTATACAGGGAGCTCCCCCTAGTGGTGGCTGCAGACAGGATCTTATCATGTATCTCTGTATACAGGGAGCTCCCCCTAGTGGTGGCTGCAGACAGGATCTTATCATGTATCTCTGTATACAGGGAGCTCCCCCTAGTGGTGGCTGCAGACAGGATCTTATCATGTATCTCTGTATACAGGGAGCTCCCCCTAGTGGTGGCTGCAGACAGGAGCTCATCATGTATCTCTGTATACAGGGAGCTCCCCCTAGTGGTGGCTGCAGACAGGATCTTATCATGTATCTCTGTATACAGGGAGCTCCCCCTAGTGGTGGCTGCAGACAGGATCTTATCATGTATCTCTGTATACAGGGAGCTCCCCTTAGTGGTGTCTGCAGACAGGATCTTATCATGTATCTCTGTATACAGGGAGCTCCCTCTAGTGGTGGCTGCAGACAGAATCTTATCATGTATCTCTGTATACAGGGAGCGCCCCCTAGTGGTGGCTGCAGACAGGATCTTATCATGTATCTCTGTATACAGGGAGCTCCCCCTAGTGGTGGCTGCAGACAGGATCTTATCATGTATCTCTGTATACAGGCAGCTCCCTCTAGTGGTGGCTGCAGACAGGATCTTATCATGTATCTCTGTATACAGGGAGCTCCCTCTAGTGGTGGCTGCAGATAGGATCTTATCATGTATCTCTGTATACAGGGAGCTCCCCCTAGTGGTGGCTGCAGACAGGATCTTATCATGTATCTCTGTATACAGGGAGCTCCCTCTAGTGGTGTCTGCAGACAGGATCTTATCATGTATCTCTGTATACAGGGAGCGCCCCCTAGTGGTGGCTGCAGACAGAATCTTATCATGTATCTCTGTATACAGGGAGCTCCCCCTAGTGGTGACTGCAGACAGGATCTTATCATGTATCTCTGTATACAGGGAGCTCCCCCTAGTGGTGACTGCAGACAGGATCTTATCCTGTATCTCTGTATACAGGGAGCTCCCCTAGTGGTGGCTGCAGACAGGATCTTATCATGTATCTCTGTATACAGGGAGCTCCCTCTAGTGGTGGCTGCAGACAGGATCTTATCATGTATCTCTGTATACAGGGAGCTCCCCCTAGTGGTGGCTGCAGACAGGATCTTATCATGTATCTCTGTATACAGGGAGCTCCCCCTAGTGGTGGCTGCAGACAGGATCTTATGTATCTCTGTATACAGGGAGCTCCCCCTAGTGGTGACTGCAGACAGGATCTTATCATGTATCTCTGTATACAGGGAGATCCCCTTAGTGGTGACTGCAGACAGGATCTTATGTATCTCTGTATACAGGGAGCTCCCCCTAGTGGTGGCTGCAGACAGGATCTTATCATGTATCTCTGTATACAGGGAGATCCCCCTAGTGGTGGCTGCAGACAGGATCTTATCATGTATCTCTGTATACAGGGAGATCCCCTTAGTGGTGACTGCAGACAGGATCTTATGTATCTCTGTATACAGGGAGCTCCCCCTAGTGGTGGCTGCAGACAGGATCTTATCATGTATCTCTGTATACAGGGAGCTCCCCCTAGTGGTGGCTGCAGACAGGATCTTATCATGTATCTCTGTATACAGGGAGCTCCCCCTAGTGGTGACTGCAGACAGGATCTTATCCTGTATCTCTGTATACAGGGAGCTCCCCCTAGTGGTGGCTGCAGACAGGATCTTATCATGTATCTCTGTATACAGGGAGCTCCCTCTAGTGGTGGCTGCAGACAGAATTTTATCATGTATCTCTGTATACAGGGAGCGCCCCCTAGTGGTGGCTGCAGACAGGATCTTATCATGTATCTCTGTATACAGGGAGCTCCCCCTAGTGGTGGCTGCAGACAGGATCTTATCATGTATCTCTGTATACAGGGAGCTCCCCCTAGTGGTGGCTGCAGACATGATCTTATCATGTATCTCTGTATACAGGGAGCTCCCTCTAGTGGTGGCTGCAGACAGAATCTTATCATGTATCTCTGTATACAGGGAGCGCCCCCTAGTGGTGGCTGCAGACAGGATCTTATCATGTATCTCTGTATACAGGGAGCTCCCCCTAGTGGTGGCTGCAGACAGGATCTTATCATGTATCTCTGTATACAGGGAGCTCCCCTTAGTGGTGTCTGCAGACAGGATCTTATCATGTATCTCTGTATACAGGGAGCTCCCCCTAGTGGTGGCTGCAGACAGGATCTTATCATGTATCTCTGTATACAGGGAGCTCCCCCTAGTGGTGGCTGCAGACAGGATCTTATCATGTATCTCTGTATACAGGGAGCTCCCTCTAGTGGTGGCTGCAGACAGAATCTTATCATGTATCTTTGTATACAGGGAGCGCCCCCTAGTGGTGGCTGCAGACAGGATCTTATCATGTATCTCTGTATACAGGGAGCTCCCCCTAGTGGTGGCTGCAGACAGGATCTTATCATGTATCTCTGTATACAGGGAGCTCCCTCTAGTGGTGGCTGCAGACAGGATCTTATCATGTATCTCTGTATACAGGGAGCTCCCCCTAGTGGTGGCTGCAGACAAGATCTTATCATGTATCTCTGTATACAGGGAGCTCCCCCTAGTGGTGGCTGCAGACAGGATCTTATCATGTATCTCTGTATACAGGGAGCTCCCTCTAGTGGTGGCTGCAGACAGGATCTTATCATGTATCTCTGTATACAGGGAGCTCCCCCTAGTGGTGGCTGCAGACAGGATCTTATCATGTATCTCTGTATACAGGGAGCTCCCCCTAGTGGTGGCTGCAGACAGGATCTTATGTATCTCTGTATACAGGGAGCTCCCCCTAGTGGTGACTGCAGACAGGATCTTATCATGTATCTCTGTATACAGGGAGATCCCCTTAGTGGTGACTGCAGACAGGATCTTATGTATCTCTGTATACAGGGAGCTCCCCCTAGTGGTGGCTGCAGACAGGATCTTATCATGTATCTCTGTATACAGGGAGCTCCCCCTAGTGGAGGCTGCAGACAGGATCTTATCATGTATCTCTGTATACAGGGAGATCCCCCTAGTGGTGGCTGCAGACAGGATCTTATCATGTATCTCTGTATACAGGGAGCTCCCCCTAGTGGAGGCTGCAGACAGGATCTTATCATGTATCTCTGTATACAGCGAGCTCCCCCTAGTGGTGGCTGCAGACAGGACCTTATCATGTATCTCTGTATACAGGGAGCTCCCCCTAGTGGTGGCTGCAGACAGGATCTTATCATGTATCTCTGTATACAGGGAGCTCCCCCTAGTGGTGGATGCAGACAGGATCTTATCATGTGTCTCTGTATACAGGGAGCTCCCCCTAGTAATGGCTGCAGACAGGATCTTATCATGTGTCTCTGTATACAGGGAGCTCCCCCTAGTGGTGGATGCAGACAGGATCTTATCATGTGTCTCTGTATACAGGGAGCTCCCCCTAGTGATGGCTGCAGACAGGATCTTATCATGTATCTCTGTATACAGGGAGCTCCCCCTAGTGGTGACTGCAGACAGGATCTTATCATGTATCTCTGTATACAGGGAGCTCCCCCTAGTGGTGACTGCAGACAGGATCTTATCATGTGTCTCTGTATACAGGGAGCTCCCCCTAGTGGTGGATGCAGACAGGATCTTATCATGTGTCTCTGTATACAGGGAGCTCCCCCTAGTGGTGGCTGCAGACAGGATCTTATCATGTATCTCTGTATACAGGGAGCTCCCCCTAGTGGTGGCTGCAGACAGGATCTTATCATGTATCTCTGTATACAGGGAGCTCCCCCTAGTGGTGGCTGCAGACAGTATCTTATCATGTATCTCTGTATACAGGGAGCTCCCCCTAGTGGTGGCTGCAGACAGGATCTTATCATGTATCTCTGTATACAGGGAGCTCCCTCTAGTGGTGGATGCAGACAGGATCTTATCATGTTTCTCTGTATACAGGGAGCTCCCCCTAGTGGTGACTGCAGACAGGAGCTTATCATGTATCTCTGTATACAGGGAGCTCCCCCTAGTGGTGGCTGCAGACAGGATCTTATCATGTATCTCTGTATACAGGGAGCTCCCCCTAGTGGTGGCTGCAGACAGGATCTTATCATGTATCTCTGTATACAGGGAGCTCCCCCTAGTGGTGGCTGCAGACAGGATCTTATCATGTATCTCTGAATACAGGGAGCTCCTCCTGTGGTGGCTGCAGACAGGATCTTATCATGTATCTCTGTATACAGGGAGCTCCCCCTAGTGGTGGCTGCAGACAGGATCTTATCATGTATCTCTGAATACAGGGAGCTCCCCCTAGTGGTGGCTGCAGACAGGATCTTATCATGTATCTCTGTATACAGGGAGCTCCCTCTAGTGGTGACTGCAGACAGGATCTTATCATGTATCTCTGTATACAGGGAGCTCCCCCTAGTGGTGGCTGCAGACAGGATCTTATCATGTATCTCTGAATACAGGGAGCTCCTCCTGTGGTGGCTGTAGATAGAATCTTATCATGTATCTTCTCCCTGTGTTCTTCCTTGTTTCCTCTCCTTGCCATTTTCTTATTTGTTTTTCATCTTTTGTCCACGTTCCTTCTCATTTCATGTCCTCTTCGTGTTCCTTATTGTTTTCCTCTATATTCTTCTTCTTTTCATGCCATGTTCTTTTTTTCCTCATCATGTTCCTCCTTGTTTCTTCACCATGCTCCTCCTCCTCATCATGTTCCTCTTCAGTCGCTCCTCTCCATGTTCCTCACTGTTTTCATACCATGCTACTCCTCGATCTCTTGCCATGCACGTCCTTATCATGTCTATTCGGAGCCTCTCTTCACCAATCTCCTACTCACATGTCACTTGCCATGTCCCCCCCCCCCACTGATGGTTTTTGCCGTGCTCCTTCTTGTTTCCTCTTTTCTCCATATTCCTCTCCACTGAGTTTTTCCTTTTCATTTCTCCATGTTCCTTTTTGCTGTGGCCCTCGTTTCTCACCATGTTCCTGTGATCCTCATTTATCCTACATATTCCTCCTCATTGTGATCCTCGTTTCTTCTACATATTCCTACTCACTGTGACCTTCCTTTCCTCTTCATGTTCCTCCATTCTATGACTCTCTTTGTTTCCTCTCTATGCTCCTCCTCTATGTGACCCCCCTTGTTTCCTTTCCATGCTCCGCCTTGCTGTGCTCCTCCTTGTTTTCTCTCCATGTTCCTCCTCACTGTGACCCTTCTTGTTTCCTCTCCTCTCCATGTATCGAGTGGCTGTTACTCTCCTCGCTTCCTCCTCTTTGTGCTCCTCCTTTTTTCCTCTCCATGTTTATCTTTGCTGTGCTCCTCCTTCCTACCCTCTCCATGTTCCTCCTCACTTTGACCCTCCTTGTTTCCTCTCCTCTCCATATTCCTCCTCAACAGGTTCCTCCTTGTTTCTTCTCTTCTCCATGTTCCTCCTTGCTGTGCTCCTTCTCGTTTCCTATCCTCTCCATGTTCCTCCTCTACAGGCTCCTCCTTGTTTCTTCTCCTATGTTCATCCTTGCTGTGCTCCTCCTTGTTTACTCTCCTCTCCATAGTCCTCCTTGCTGTGCTCCTCCTTGTTTCCTCTCCTCTCCATGTGCCTCCTCACTGTGACCCTCCTTGTTTTCTCTTCTCTCCATGTTTCTCCTTGCTGTGCTCCTCCTTGTTTCCTCTCCTCTCCATGTTCCTCCTCCTTGTTTCCTCCCCTCTCCATGTTTCTCCTTGCTGTGCTCCTCCTTGTTTCCTCCCCTCTCCATGTTTCTCCTTGCTGTGCTCCTCCTTGTTTCCTCTCCATGTTCCTCCGCCTCGCTGTGCTCCTCCTTGTTTTCTCTCCTCTCCATGTTCCTCCTCACTGTGACCCTCCTTGTTTCCTCTCCTCTCCATGTTCCTCCTCACTGTGACCCTCCTTGTTTTCTCTTCTTTCCATGTTTCTCCTTGCTGTGCTCCTCCTTGTTTCCTCTCCTCTCCATGTTCCTCCTCCTCATTGTGCTCCCCCTTGTTTCCTCTCCTCTCCATGTTCCTCCTTGTTTCCTCTCCTCTCCATGTATCTAGTTGCTGTTACTCTCCTTGTGTCCTCTCCACGTTCCTCCTCACTGTGACCCTCCTTGTTTCCTCTCCTCTCCATGTTCCTCCTCACTGTGACCCTCCTTGTTTTCTCTTCTTTCCATGTTTCTCCTTACTGTGCTCCTCCTTGTTTCCTCTCCTCTCCATGTTCCTCCTCCTCATTGTGCTCCCCCTTGTTTCCTCTCCTCTCCATGTTCCTCCTTGTTTCCTCTCCTCTCCATGTTCCTCCTCCTCATTGTGCTCCCCCTTGTTTCCTCTCCTCTCCATGTTCCTCCTTGTTTCCTCTCCTCTCCATGTATCTAGTTGCTGTTACTCTCCTTGTGTCCTCTCCACGTTCCTCCTCACTGTAACCCTCCTTGTTTCCTCTTCTCTCCATGTTCCTCCTCACTGTGACCCTCCTTGTTTTCTCTTCTTTCCATGTTTCTCCTTGCTGTGCTCCTCCTTGTTTCCTCTCCTCTCCATGTTCCTCCTCCTCATTGTGCTCCCCCTTGTTTCCTCTCCTCTCCATGTTCCTCCTTGTTTCCTCTCCTCTCCATGTATCTAGTTGCTGTTACTCTCCTTGTGTCCTCTCCACGTTCCTCCTCACTGTAACCCTCCTTGTTTCCTCTTCTCTCCATGTTTCTCCTTGCTGTGCTCCTCGTTTTCTCTCCTCTCCATGTTCCTCCTCGCTGTGACTCTCCTTGTTTCCTCTCCATTTTCCTCCTTGTTTCTTCTCTTCGTAATGTACCTCTTTGTTTCCTCTCCTCTCCATGTTCCTCCTCTTCAGGCTCATCCTTGTTTCCTCTCCTCTCCATGTTCCTCCTCTTCAGGCTCATCCTTGTCTCTTCTCCTCACCTTGTTCCTCCTCGCTGCGTTCCTCCTTGTTTCCTCTCCATGTTCCTCCTTGTTATGTCTCCTTCTTTTAGTCCCTTGGGGCAGCTGGTTTGACCACGTCATCGGATGGTGGAAGGTAAAAGATCAGCACCAGATTCTCTACGTCTTCTACGAGGACATCATTGAGGTGAGGACGGTGACTTCCTCGTCACGTACCTGGACTCTCAGCATCTTACATTTACCTGTTATCTCTGTCATCAGGACCCAAAACGAGAAATAACAAAAATTGCCAAATTTCTGGGCAAAGAGCTGAGTGCGGAGGTGCTGGAGACCGTTCTGCACCACACGTCCTTCCAAGCCATGAAGGAAAATCCATTGACCAACTTTAGTGTCCTGACGTCCTTTGTATTTGACCAGTCCATCTCGCCCTTCATGAGGAAAGGTGAGATTGTGGAGGCAGGACTATTGTATATGAGATGTGTTCATCCTGAGCACCCTGATTCATGAGCCAGATCCTCAGGAGTTCGGCCTTTAGCTGCTGGGCATTAACCCCTCGTTGTTTTCATTTTCAGGTAAAGTCGGGGACTGGAAGAATCATTTCTCAGTGTCACAAAATATTGTATTTGATGAGGAATACAAGAAGCAGATGGAGGGGAGCGGGCTGAGCTTCCGCACCGAGCTGTGACCGGGACCAACAGGATCCACGACCACTCCTCACCCCCCACCTTATACAGGGAAATCAATCAGCACAGCTCTATGAAGGATCCAGTTGATTACTGGAATGATTGATTATGAAGCTCCACCTACAAATGGAAGCTCCTCCTCTTATTATGGCTCCTCCCCTTTGTATGTGACAGTTTCCTGACTTCTGTTACTTGTGGTTCTTCATTCTGTCCTTGCAGTTCTCTATGCACTGACTTCCTGAACAAGCAGAGCTGCAGTATAAAGCATGGTGAAAGGCTAACACACATATAAAGGAAGTAACTCTCAGACGACCTCAGCCTCTAACAGACGATTGTTCACATAAATATCCAAATAATTTGGGTTAATGAGATTTTAGACCCGGGGTCATTCAAAGAGGAAACTCAGGACTATGAAGTTTACTTAAAAAAAACAAACTCGTTCACTTACAGCTATTTTTCTCTGATATCAGCCATTTGTGGTTCTGACCTTCTCTAAGTAGACAGATGCAGAAAGTAGCTATGATCCTGCAGCCATTTTCCAGCTATGGAGCGATCATATTGTCACATGGTCACCCGGCTCCTTACACATGCACTGCCCCTTCTAGCTCCGCCTCTTCCCTTGGCTCCGCCTCCCTGGTTGGAATAAGAAGCGATTGATCATGAGGTCATTGTGTCTTCATTTCACTGGATGACAATTTATATTATGTTATAGTAAAGCTATTATTATATTACACTTGTAGTCTCCTCATCAGTGCACTTGTGGTTCCAGGAGAACTTGCAGCAGAATGTCTGTGGTCTCTGGCTCCTCCCCCTCATTTTTCAATAGAATTTTAAATGACCAACTGCCATTTCCTGACAGTTGATCGTTTAAAATTCAAATATGTGAAGTGGGAGGAGCCAGAGAGCACAGACATTCTGCTGCAAGTTCTCCTGGACCCAGTTACATCTCTCCATAGAATATTATTAGCACCAACTGCCCTGAGTACTGGGAACTTCTCTCTTCACTGAATACAGATTTTACCCGTGAATTGTGTGTAAAAGATCAAACGAGCGTCCGTCTGGGGGCGATCATCGAGCGGTAGATGGACGGAGATCGGGAGCCGGAATCTCTGTTATTCCCCCATTATCGCCCATCTGATAGGTTTGGGTAAGGACGGACTCTGCAGTTAGGGCCACGTAAACGGGGACCGCAGTCTGAGCCCTGGACATCTCCAACAGAGAATCGTCTGCATCCAGGGTCACATTATGGGGGCTCTCTACACTGAGCTGTGTATCTAATCCTGTCCTGTGTGATACTGTCTGCTGAGCCGTGGATCTAATCCTCTCCTGTGTGATACTGTCTGCTGAGCAGTGTATCTAATCCTCTCCTGTGTGATACTGTCTGCTGAGCTGTGTATCTAATCCTCTCCTGTGTGATACTGTCTGCTGAGCTGTGTTTCTAATACTCTCCTGTGTGATACTGTCTGCTGAGCTGTGTATCTAATCCTATCCTGTGTGATACTGTCTGCTGAGCTGTGGATCTAATCCTCTCCTGTGTGATACTGTCTGCTGAGCTGTGTATCTAATCCTCTCCTGTGTGATAATGTCTGCTGAGCTGTGTATCTAATCCTCTCCTGTGTGATACTGTCTGCTGAGCTGTGTATCTAATCCTATCCCGTGTGATACTGTCTACTGAGCTGTGTATCTAATCCTCTCCTGTGTGATAATGTCTGCTGAGCTGTGTATCTAATCCTCTCCTGTGTGATACTGTCTGCTGAGCTGTGTATCTAATCCTCTCCTGTGTGATACTGTCTGCTGAGCTGTGTATCTAATCCTATCCTGTGTGATACTGTCTGCTGAGCTGTGGATCTAATCCTCTCCTGTGTGATACTGTCTGCTGAGCTGTGTATCTAATCCTCTCCTGTGTGATACTGTCTGCTGAGCTGTGTTTCTAATACTCTCCTGTGTGATACTCTCTGCTGAGCCGTGCATCTAATCCTATCCTGTGTGATACTGTCTGCTGAGCAGTGTATCTAATCCTCTCCTGTGTGATACTGTCTGCTGAGCTGTGTATCTAATCCTATCCTGTGTGATACTGTCTGCTGAGCTGTGGATCTAATCCTCTCCTGTGTGATACTGTCTGCTGAGCAGTGTATCTAATCCTCTCCTGTGTGATACTGTCTGCTGAGCAGTGTATCTAATCCTCTCCTGTGTGATACTGTCTGCTGAGCTGTGTTTCTAATACTCTCCTGTGTGATACTCTCTGCTGAGCTGTGCATCTAATCCTATCCTGTGTGATACTGTCTGCTGAGCCGTGTATCTAATCCTCTCCTGTGTGATACTGTCTGCTGAGCTGTGTATCTAATCCTATCCTGTGTGATACTGTCTGCTGAGCTGTGTATCTAATCCTGTCCTGTGTGATACTGTCTGCTGAGCTGTGTATCTAATCCTGTCCTGTGTGATACTGTCTGCTGAGCTGTGTATCTAATCCTATCCTGTGTGATACTGTCTGCTGAGCTGTGTATCTAATCCTATCCTGTGTGATACTGTCTGCTGAGCCGTGTATCTAATCCTCTCCTGTGTGATACTGTCTGCTGAGCTGTGTATCTAATCCTCTCCTGTGTGATACTGTCTGCTGAGCTGTGTATCTAACCCTATCCTGTGTGATACTGTCTGCTGAGCCGTGTATCTAATCCTCTCCTGTGTGATACTGTCTGCTGAGCTGTGTATCTAACCCTATCCTGAGTGATGCTGTCTGCTGAGCTGTGTATCTAATCCTCTCCTGTGTGATACTGTCTGCTGAGCTGTGTATCTAACCCTATCCTGTGTGATACTGTCTACTGAGCCGTGCATCTAATCCTCTCCTGTGTGATACTGTCTGCTGAGCTGTGTATCTAATCCTATCCTGTGTGATACTGTCTGCTGAGCTGTGTATCTAATCCTCTCCTGTGTGATACTGTCTGCTGAGCTGTGTATCTAATCCTGTCCTGTGTGATACTGTCTGCTGAGCTGTGTATCTAATCCTGTCCTGTGTGATACTGTCTACTGAGCTGTGTATCTAATCCTCTCCTGTGTAATACTGTCTCCTGAGCAGTGTATCTAATCCTCTCCTGTGTGATACTGTCTGCTGAGCTGTGTATCTAATCCTATCCCGTGTGATACTGTCTACTGAGCTGTGTATCTAATCCTCTCCTGTGTGATAATGTCTGCTGAGCTGTGTATCTAATCCTCTCCTGTGTGATACTGTCTGCTGAGCTGTGTATCTAATCCTATCCCGTGTGATACTGTCTACTGAGCTGTGTATCTAATCCTCTCCTGTGTGATAATGTCTGCTGAGCTGTGTATCTAATCCTCTCCTGTGTGATACTGTCTGCTGAGCTGTGTATCTAATCCTCTCCTGTGTGATACTGTCTGCTGAGCTGTGTATCTAATCCTCTCCTGTGTGATACTGTCTGCTGAGCTGTGTATCTAATCCTCTCCTGTGTGATACTGTCTGCTGAGCTGTGTATCTAATCCTCTCCTGTGTGATACTGTCTGCTGAGCTGTGTATCTAATCCTCTCCTGTGTGATACTGTCTGCTGAGCTGTGTATCTAATCCTCTCCTGTGTGATAATGTCTGCTGAGCTGTGTATCTAATCCTATCCCGTGTGATACTGTCTACTGAGCTATGTATCTAATCCTATCCTGTGTGATACTGTCTGCTGAGCTGTGTATCTAATCCTCTCCTGTGTGATAATGTCTGCTGAGCTGTGTATCTAATCCTCTCCTGTGTGATACTGTCTGCTGAGCTGTGTATCTAATCCTCTCCTGTGTGATACTGTCTGCTGAGCTGTGTATCTAATCCTCTCCTGTGTGATACTGTCTGCTGAGCTGTGTATCTAATCCTCTCCTGTGTGATAATGTCTGCTGAGCTGTGTATCTAATCCTATCCCGTGTGATACTGTCTACTGAGCTGTGTATCTAATCCTCTCCTGTGTGATAATGTCTGCTGAGCTGTGTATCTAATCCTCTCCTGTGTGATACTGTCTGCTGAGCTGTGTATCTAATCCTCTCCTGTGTGATACTGTCTGCTGAGCTGTGTATCTAATCCTATCCCGTGTGATACTGTCTGCTGAGCTGTGTATCTAATCCTCTCCTGTGTGATAATGTCTGCTGAGCTGTGTATCTAATCCTCTCCTGTGTGATACTGTCTGCTGAGCTGTGTATCTAATCCTCTCCTGTGTGATACTGTCTGCTGAGCTGTGTATCTAATCCTCTCCTGTGTGATACTGTCTGCTGAGCTGTGTATCTAATCCTCTCCTGTGTGATACTGTCTGCTGAGCTGTGTATCTAATCCTCTCCTGTGTGATAATGTCTGCTGAGCTGTGTATCTAATCCTATCCCGTGTGATACTGTCTGCTGAGCTGTGTATCTAATCCTCTCCTGTGTGATACTTTCTGCTGAGCTGTGCGTCAGTGAGGCGGATTCCACTGTGCAGTAATGATCTCTACCTGAAGGTGGCGCCATCTGTATAGTAATAGAAAGGCAATCACTCCTGTAACTTTCCACTAATAGCTGCTGAAAAGATGCTGAGACCAACATACTGCACGGGTGATTACCATAGTGAGTGCAGCTCTGGAGTATAATACAGGAGGTAACTCAGGATCAGTAATGTAATGTATGTACATAGTGACTGCAGAATAGTGAGTGCAGCTCTGGAGTATACTACAGGAGGTAACTCAGGATCAGTTATGTATGTACACAGGGACTGCAGAACAGTGAGTGCAGCTCTGGAGTATAATGCAGGTTACATCACAGATTGAGTGTTGTATTGATGCTTTGGAGGGTTACTATAAAAACTTACTGCCTCCAAGCAATGTTACATACCGGAGCTGCAGACTATACCCATATTTGTTGGGGGCGGGGGGGTCTAGTTTTAGTTTTGGACCTAGAGGCTTTTGCCTCCTGTGAGTCTTTGTCTGTGCAGCCCCTCTTGAGTTTGGCAGCGCTCCTTGGTTACGTTAGGTATCTAGTAGCTTTTCCCGATCCCCTTCTTGGAGGCAGATTCTCGGCTTTCTCTAGACTTTGGGCTCCGCTCTTGGACACAGGTCGGTGCCGCGTCCTCTATATATGTGATTCTCATCAGTTCTAGGCTCGATAGCTCGGCCTCAGTGGAGTCATTGATGGACGACCGCTGTCTGGAATATATGGTGGTCACCAACCTCTGCTCTCTCCTCCCAGGATGGATCCTCAAGTCATACAGAAAGTCGTGCACGAGATGGCCAACTTCACCCCCAAAATGAGCGACATTGAGGGGGTTCCTCTCATCAAGGGAATCTGGGACACAATATACAACTTCCAGGCTCGGGACGGCGACATTGTGGTGGTGTCTTACCCCAAATCAGGTAAGGGGGAGCGGGAAGTATTCTCTGCTGTAAGAGGAGACCATAGGACGTGAGGATGTGAAAGATGCAACATCTCACGGCAGGGACCACTTGGATGCAGGAGATCCTGGACCTGATCGTCCAAGAGTCTCTAATTTTCGCAGTGACTTGGGGGAGCTGGTTCGACCACGTGCTTGGATGGTGGCAGGCAAAGGACAAATACAAGGTCCTCTACGTCTTCTATGAGGACATGATTGAGGTACCTGAGACTCTCATCTGCTCAGGACATGTCACGTAGGGTGTTAATACTTCTGACTCCTCCTTGGACAGGACTCTCGACGTGAGATCAAGAAAGTGATGAGGTTCTTGGGCAAAAATTTCTCTGAAGACATCATTCAGAAGATCCTTTTCCACACCTCCTTCAAGTCCATGAAGGACAACCCAATGGTGAACTTCAGTGCCATCCCAGAGACGGTCCTAGACCAGTCTGTGTCATCCTTTATGAGGAAAGGTAGGCTGCCGAAGAGGCAATGTGAATTAGTCCTGTATCATTAACACCACTCGTATGTACATGGCCCAGTAGTTTCTTGTTACTTGACGTGTGGTAGAGGTTACACCAAGTTGGCATCTCTGGGCTAACAAGGTTGTATTGATCGAACCACCCCAGAAATCCTAATCTTCCCCTTCTGCTTTCAGGAACTGTCGGAGACTGGAAGAACCATTTTGTTGAATCTCAGAACATGATATTTGATGAAGAGGATGGCGGGCAGCGGTCTGGTCTTCCGTAACGAGCTCTGAATGATTGTATCTGAATGCTACCTTGTCTTTTATCTAATGTATATGTACTAATTAATAAAATACATTTTGTGAATCGAGGGTCTCTGCTGCCCCCATTATTACAGGGCTCAGGGTGGTCATGTTGTTGGTTCTGCTCTATGATACAATCTTCACGTTTTTCTCGCCTCCTCCTCACTTCCATGGACTTTTGCGTCTCTTCTTAGTCTTTCATAGTCGTTCAGTATTTTGAGTAGTAGCAGAAATTAGAGGGTCTCCAAGCTATGGTAAGGTGAAGACCCTGATCTCGGACCATGACCCTTCAGGGATCCTCACCAGAAATACCACTAACTGAGATGGTCTTCAAGGGAAAGGTCACTGTCCAAAAATGTTTCCCTCATATCCTCACCTGGGTCACGTCAAACACTTCTTAGTCTCCCCTATTCTTAGTCTACACTTCTTAGTCTCCCCTATTCTTAGTCTACACTTCTTAGTCTCCCCTACTCCTCAGAGAGAAGGTAAGCATAGATGACCACTGGCCTCAGGAAATGACTGGCAGGCCTCCGACTGTTCTCTGGGCCCTGGATGGATCGTGCTCAGGTTTCGGCCTAGCAGCTCACACAGACCCTCAACAACATCCTGGTCTAGCACCTCACGTAGTTAGTCCATACTCCCCGAATGGCAACAAACTTCCTTCTTGCACGGCTTGCCTTCACCTCTATTGTCACCATGATGGTGCAGTGTACTGAGGTCAGTACCCTCCACCCCAGCAAACCATTGTATGGCTCTCCATTGGTCAGCCCAAACTGCCATACCTCCTCTGTAACCCATCCTCCAAAGATCTCTCATTCCTTTATCCAGTCACAGTCCGCAATATGCACCGCAATCTGTGACCTGGATGAGTCGTCACCTAGGCAACCCACCACCTAGGTGAGAGGTTGTGTGTCACCTAGGCAACCTGCCTCCTAGATGACCGGTAAATTAGATAAAATGACCTTGACGTTCTGATACCTAGACAACCTGAGAAGTAGATGATCCATTACCTAGACAACCTACAACAAAGATATTTCACTTGTACAACCTGTTGGTTAGATGATTGGTGACCTAGACAACAGGCCAACTAGATGACCCATCACCTAGGCAACCTGTCACCTCGAAGAATTGTCAACTAAATCACGTGACCTAAAGGTTCTGTCACATAATCCGTTATCTAAGAGACCCATCACCTAAATATCATATTAGCTAGATGACTGGTCACCTAGACGACCTCTTACCTTCACTGCTGGTTACCTAGACAACCAGTCACCTAAACTGCTGGTTACCTAGACAACCAGTCACCTAAACTGCTGGTCACCTAGACGACCTGTTACCTACACTGCTGGTTACCTAGACAACCAGTCACCTAAACTGCTGGTTACCTAGACAACCAGTCACCTAAACTGCTGGTCACCTAGACGATCTGTTACCTACACTGCTGGTTACCTAGACAACCAGTCACCTAAACTGCTGGTCACCTAGACGACCAGTCACCTAAACTGCTGGTCACCTAGACGACCAGTCACCTAAACTGCTGGTCACCTAGACGACCAGTCACCTAAACTGCTGGTTACCTAGACAACCAGTCACCTAAACTGCTGGTCAGACCTGTCACCTAGACGATGTCATCTAGCAAATAAAACCCAAAAACCCCCTGCACTGTGTATGAGAGTCATTTCGGCAATCATTTTATGAGAGGTTAATCTTTAACCGTCGATCTCTAGATTCTCAGGTTATGGCCTCTCCCGAAGCTCGGGCACGTCACACTCGGCGCTACGTTCACTTTCCAGCTGGTCTATCGCCAGGGAGCAATGCATTATGGGATGTGCAGATCGTCTGCAAACTTTAGGAAAAACTCAGACACGGGCTGGAATTGTCAATGCAGCTTTGGATGTGATTGGAGGATATAATAATATACTAAACCAAGAGCTTCACAACGGAGGTAGGGACACCGAGGGGTCCGGGCGGAGGTAGGTACACAGAGGGGTCCGGGCGGAGGTAGGGACACCGAGGGGTCCGGGCGGAGGTAGGTACACAGAGGGGTCCGGGCGGAGGTAGGGACACAGAGGGGTCCGGGCGGAGGTAGGGACACAGAGGGGTCCGGGCGGAGGTAGGGACATTGGGGGGTCAGGCGGAGGTAGGTACACCAAGTGGTCCGGGCGGAGGTAGGTACGTCGAGGGGTCCGGGCGGAGGTAGGTACACTGAGGGGTCCGAACAGAGGTAGGTACACCCAGGGGTCTGGGCGGAGGTAGGTACACCGAGGGGTCCTGGTGGAGGTAGGTACACCCAGAGGTCCGGGCGGAGGTAGGTACACCGAGGGGTCCTGGTGGAGGTAGGTACACCGAGGGGTCCTGGTGGAGGTAGGTACACCGAGGGGTCCTGGCAGAGGTAGGTACACCGAGGGGTCCTGGTGGAGATAGGTACACCGAGGGGTCCTGGTGGAGATAGGTACACCGAGGGGTCCTGGTGGAGGTAGGTACACCGAGGGGTCCTGGCAGAGGTAGGTACACCGAGGGGTCCTGGTGGAGATAGGTACACCGAGGGGTCCGGGCGGAGGTAGGTACACTGAGGGGTCCGAACAGAGGTAGGTACACCCAGGGGTCCTGGTGGAGGTAGGTACACCCAGGGGTCTGGGCGGAGGTAGGTACACCGAGGGGTCCTGGTGGAGGTAGGTACACCCAGAGGTCCGGGCGGAGGTAGGTACACCGAGGGGTCCTGGTGGAGATAGGTACACCGAGGGGTCCTGGTGGAGGTAGGTACACCGAGGGGTCCTGGCAGACGTAGGTACACCGAGGGGTCCGGGCGGAGGTAGGTACACCGAGGGGTCCTGGTGGAGGTAGGTACACCCAGAGGTCCGGGCGGAGGTAGGTACACCGAGGGGTCCTGGTGGAGGTAGGTACACCGAGGGGTCCTGGTGGAGGTAGGTACACCGAGGGGTCCTGGCAGAGGTAGGTACACCGAGGGGTCCTGGTGGAGATAGGTACACCGAGGGGTCCTGGTGGAGGTAGGTACACCGAGGGGTCCTGGCAGAGGTAGGTACACCGAGGGGTCCTGGTGGAGATAGGTACACCGAGGGGTCCTGGTGGAGGTAGGTACACCGAGGGGTCCTGGCAGACGTAGGTACACCGAGGGGTCCGGGCGGAGGTAGGTACACCGAGGGGTCCTGGTGGAGGTAGGTACACCGAGGGGTCCTGGTGGAGGTAGGTACACCGAGGGGTCCTGGCGGAGGTAGGTACACGCATGGGTAGGGCGGAGGCCGGCGTTTTGTACATAGGGTGGGGATTAATCTCCTCCCCGGCAGGTCATGCACCTTTAATTGGTAAGTGTGACAGTGCGCAGCACGGAGCGGGCAAGTGGTGAACGGGCAGGTCACATGCCGAAATCTCTATTATCTTGGCTCCGGTTCTCCATAGAAACCATGTGAAGAGGAATTCCTGCCCGCAGCCTTTCCACTTTCTCGCTCGGCTTTCATCATATTTGATTTCTCCATAGTTCTCTGACCGGTCGTGCGGCGTCATCTTCATGGCTTTTGCACGGAGCGCTCAGCTCTTTGGCGGTTACGTGATGCCGCGGCCTCGTGTCGGACACGTCGCTGGCGTCCCACTGGACCAGAACACGTGTGACACGTGGGACGATATCTGGAGATTTCAGGCACATCCGGAGGACGTCCTAGTGGCCGCTTATCCAAAAGCAGGTATGGAGGAGATCATACCTGTGTTCTCTAGTCACAGCCAGAGCTGCGTACAGCTCTCGGAATATTCGCTTTCTGACTGCAGAATTGTGAGCGCAGCTCTGGAGGATAATCAGTATTCGATAACTGTGAAGCCTCTTTCTCTAAGGCATCACGTGGATGCAGGAGGTCGTGGATATGATATGTCAGGAAGGCGACGGAGAGAAATGCCGCCGGGCGCCCACCTACGACAAACACCCATTTCTGGAAGCTGTGGCACCAAAACCCATCCCATCAGGTGAGTAACGCCTATATACCACGCCGTTTACACCTTTCTGACTCCAAACCTACACTCTTACTTTCTCAGCATCTTGATTCTATTGTTCCTTGCAATCAGCCACTATATTTTGGCTGATAACTGGGAGCAATAGCATTCATGAACTCTATCGTTTATGACTAAATATGGAAGTAGATTACGCTCCAGCACCATTTTTAGCGGCATATAGTCACCAGGTCACCCAGGCTTCTCAGAAATGCACAGTCCCGCCTCTGTCTGGACTCCTCCCCCTTGACTGATCCATGGTTGCAGGGGTGAAGAGTGAGGCGGCCTTTGATTTCCTCTCTTTAAGGACTACAGTTGGCAGAAAACATGGAGCCGCCGCGCATCCTAAAAACCCATCTTCCCGTCCAGCTGCTGCCGCCGTCCTTTTGGGAGCAGGACTGTAAGGTAATGGGGCTGAAGGTCGTCTCAGGGTCCCTGTCACCAGGTAGGTTTGGACTGATCCAGAGGTAGATGCCATTTCCCCTTCTGTGCAGGTGATTTACGTAGCACGGAACGCCAAGGACAGCATGGTGTCGTACTATCACTTCCAGAGAATGAACAAAGGTCTTCCGGAACCTGGAGACTGGGCCGACTACTTCTCAACCTTCCTTTCTGGAGACGGTGGGTGTCAGGGCCTCAGTCCTCAGCAGCATAGTAAAGGACAACCCTGCTAATTAACTGGAATATTAGAATATTTCAAAAGGAAGGGCAAAATGAAATCATGGCCCCTAGTCCGTGCCCATGGCGGTCCCTAAAAAAATTGCAATGGGATCAAATAAACATTGAGTAATGTCAGCAATTGGCAGGGGAGCAGGGATTTGTCACTCAAAAACCATATCACTATTGAATGACAGTAATCAGACGGGGCTGTGGCATTATATATATTTCTGTATTATGGAGTTCCCCTTGAAGATTCTCCATTTTCTCATCTTGCAGTCTTTTGGGGCAGCTGGTTTGACCACGTGATAGGATGGTGGGAAATGAAGAATCATCGTCAGGTTCTTTACATCTTCTACGAGGACATGATGGAAGTAAGAGGTGAAACACGGGGAGACAAGAGAAGGTTGTTGTTTTCAAGTCAATCTACGATTTCTTAAATTTGCCAGAACACGAGAAGAGAAATCGAGAAAGTGATGAGGTTCCTGGGAAAGCAGCTCCCCGAGGAGATCCTGGAGAAGGTCTACAAGGAGACCACCTTCCAGGCCATGAGGGACAATCCCATGGCCAACTATAGCACCATCCCCTCATTCGTCATGGACCAATCAATATCACCCTTCATGAGGAAAGGTAAATG